>NC_037285.2:38642800-39275816 GCF_000002775.5 Populus trichocarpa | reverse complement strand
GAAAAATCTTAAGGTTGAAAGTTGACGAAGTAAATTATAAATTGAGATCTCTAGGCTAACAAGTATGGAGGAAGAGAATCAGCTCTAGTACTTTGTTATTTCGTTAAGAATACAATGGGTACTTTGCCTCACGCCTTCTCGTTGTTCGCTCTAATTTTGCTCTTGACATCCGGTACAGGAGCCGATCAAAGCACCAAGACACAGGCTATTTTCAAAGGAAGTACTGGAATAGGAGCTATTGTGGATACAAGTTCCCGTATTGGCAAAGAAGAAATAGTAGCGATGGAAGTTGCAAAGGAGGATTTCTATGGCTTCGGAAATCAAACAGTTTTTCCTATAAAGGACTCTCAAAAGGATACCATCCATGCAGCTCTTGAAGGTAAACTATACGTGTTGCTTTTGAAATAAGTATCCTTTGCCTTAAATTAAGATAAATCCAAGCTCACATCTGTGCTTTGCTTATACAGCTAAGGATCTTATCGACACACGACAAGTACAAGCCATTATAGGACCACAGACATGGGAAGAGGTGCCATTAGTTGCTGAGATTGCCAGAGAAACACAGGTTCCAATTCTTTCTTTTGCTGACACAGCTCCAGAATGGGCAACTGAACGATGGCCTTCTCTACTTCAAGCTTCACCTGATAAGCGTGCTCAAATGAAAGCTGTAGCTGCTATTGTGCAATCATGGAACTGGCATCAGGTCACTGTGATATATGAAGATACAGATTCTTCAGCAAGGGGAGTCATACCACATCTACATGATGCCCTTAGAGAAGTTAATTCAGAAGTAAGCCAATTTGTAGCCTTCTCTCCTTTTGCTTCTTCTGATTCAATGTCTAAAGAGCTTGAGAATATCAAAAGTAAGCAGTACTGTAGAGTCTTTGTTGTTCATTTGTCCTTCAAATTGGCTGTGCGGTTATTTGAAATGGCAAACAAAATGGAAATGATGAAAAAGGACTTTGTATGGATCACAACAGATCCCATTACAAGCCTTGTCCATTCCATCAATGCCTCTGTAATATCCTCAATGCAAGGAATTCTAGGAGTCCGGAGTTACTTCCCTAAAATGGGACGGCATTTCGAGACTTTTAATCAAAGATTTAGTACACGTTTTAGCAGAAAATATCCCCGAGAAGAAAAGAAAGAGCCTGGGATTTACGCCGTGCAAGTCTATGATGCTATGAGGACAATAGCTCTTGGATTAATTAAGACCGGAAGTAAAAGGGGAGGGAAAGAGTTGTTGGAAAACATTTTGGACGCAGACTTTCATGGTTTATCAGGTAAAGTTAAATTCAAAAACCAGAATGTTGCTGCAGCAGAAATATTTGAGATCGTGAATGTAATAGGAACGGGTTACAATGAACTCGGGTATTGGTCCAATGGATTGGGATTCTCGGAGAACATCCATGAAAATTCTAGTTATAACACGTCGATGATTGGTTTGGGGCAAGTGTATTGGCCAGGGGGCCCTAGGTATACTCCAAGAGGATGGACTGCACTGACAAGTGCTAAGCGATTGCGAATCGGAGTGCCTTCCATTTCAGGCTATGAAGAATATGTGAAAGTGGAAAGTGATGATCGCTTGGGAACGAACTTCTCTGGTTTTTCAATCGAGGTCTTCAAAGCAACTGCAGCAAGCATGCCATCCTTTCCGCTATACGAGTTCCAATACTTCAATGGAAGTTACGATAAACTTGTAGAGCAAATTCATCTAAAGGTAAGAGGCAGCTTGATAGAGTGAAATGATTAATTAAATTTTCATTAATTGATCATGCATGCACGCATATTCTGAAAAAAATATATATATATATATACTTTAGACTAATCATACTTTGTTGTACTTGGACTTTTTGCCCACAACACCAGAACTTTGACGCAGTAGTTGGTGATGTGGAAATAGTTTCAAGCAGATACCAATATGCAGAATTCACCAATCCATATACTGAAACAGGATTGGTGTTGATCGTCCCGGCTCGTTCGAGCAGTAAAGCATGGTCATTCGTTAAACCATTCACCACAACCATGTGGGTTTTAATCTCAGTGATTACAGTCTACAATGGTTTTGTTGTTTGGTGGATAGAACGAGAGCATTGTGATGAACTACAAGGCTCCATCCCAAATCAAATTGGGATCATGATTTGGTTATCCTTCAACACTCTTTTCTCCTTGAATGGTAAATTAAAGTTTTTAGTTCCAATAAATTTCCTTCTTCGATTTGAACTTTTGAAAATTTATAACTAATCCTTTAACAAGCAATTAATTGACAATATCTTGCTGACAACGATTTGATTTAGGGCCAAAGCTTCATAGCAATCTATCAAGGATGTCAGGGGTGGTGTGGCTGTTTGTGGCTCTAATCATCACCCAGACGTACACAGCCAACCTCACAAGCATGCTAACTGTTCAGAGGCTTGAACCCATTATACCAAGCGTTGAAGAACTATTAAATAGCAATGCAATGGTTGGATATTGTACAGGTTCCTATATGGAAAGATATTTGGCGGAAGTTTTAAAATTCAAGAGCCAAAACTTGAAGCATTTTCGGTCAGCAGAAAATTATTTTGAAGGCTTCAAGGACAAGAATATCTCTGCTGCCTTTCTTGGAACTCCCTATGCCAAGATATTCCTTGCAAAATACTGCAATAGCTTCATCCAAATTGGACCAACGTACAAAATTGGAGGGTTTGGATTTGTAAGATCTCGCGCTCATATATTTATTCACCTTTTCCATTCATTAATAATTTTCCTGAAATTACTATTGCTAATTTACATTCTTACGGGCCAAACCAAACTATGCATGTAGGATTAGTTCTTGTAAAATTTGTGTTAGGTCCAGAGGCTTTTTGTTGACTTTGTAGGTAGGTTGGACCACAAGTTACAAGGTGTTAAGTTTGACCAAAGGAAACTAACAATGAAATCTTTGATTTTGAACAAAATTAGTAGGAGAGAGATCACATAGATAGGTTCAATGAATCATTAAATATAAGTTGAATAAATTAGTAGGTATGGTAAAAGACGCATGCCTAATCTTAGGCTTATTTGCTTCGAAATATAAACACGTCCATATATATATAAATATATATGTGTGTGTGTGTGTGTGTGTGTGTGTGTGTGTGTGAATTACACATGAACTTAAGGAGTGATTAAATTTTTACATGGTTAATTTGTTTACCAGGCGTTTCCGCGCGGATCTCCATTACTTGCTAGCGTGAATGAGGCTCTACTGAAAATATCAGAAAATGGAACGCTACAAGAACTAGAGAAGACATGGATTTCCCCACAAAAATGCCCGGAGATGCCAAGTGATAGTTCCAGCCTTGGTCCCAGTGGCTTCCGAGTACTTTTCTTCATAACTGGAGGCACAACAACAATTGCCTTCGTCATATACGTCTGTCGCCCTAATTTGTTGAGGCTTAAAAACATGTGGGGAATTATCTCAGCTGTACTGAAACGGTGGCTCTCTTCGAGGAGGCAAGTCACTAGTAGAAGAGTTGCCAACGTAGAAATTCCTCCAAAAGCTTTTCCAGAGGCTCCAGTCTCGCTGGCTTGAATTTAGCCATAGAAAGCCGTTGTTGTGAGGAGAAATCTAACAAAATTGATGAAGCTATGCAGATTTATACATTACTGTACATGTTGCATGTGAATAGAATACAAATTTGCTAAAGGGATAATTATCGTGATTATCATTTTAATTTTGTGATTTTCACTTTCCCTCTATTTTCTTTTCAATTCTCTTTGCTTCTATTTTACATTGTGTAAAAAAAACAGAAAAACAAATTTAGATTATTTACAGAATTACCATTATATTTTAATTAATAACTAAAAAATATTTATATAAATATTACAACATTGTCATCAAAATAATATTATAATTTTTTTATAAAAAAAAACCTAAAACTTTCACAATTGAGATTTCATCAAATTGTGCATACAAAATCAAACCCAATCACTATCATGCTAAAAGTTAAATTAAGCACAAATCCTTGTATCTATTGCGTTTTTCATATTGTGCATATGCTAGTTAGCTCAAAGAACCTTATCTAAAAGTTTTCCTCCTGAAATGAAAACTATATCATATTAACCTCTTTCATGACTTTTTGCGGTCCTATAGATTACATGTGATATTATTATTGTCATAACCTATTTTTGAGTTATTTTATAAATTTATTTTTTTTCCAAAATAAAAAATCAAAAAATAAAATAAAGACTGATATTTTAGCAAAAACAAGCTAGGAGGAGATTTCACTTATAAAAAAAATCAAGTTGCAATTTTGGATGGAATCGAGAGCCTAATTGTATCCCATTTTACCCAAAGCTAGAAAGACAATGGAAATTTAAGGTCAAGTTACATGATTATTGGACGAATCTACATAAAAATTAAGCGTAAGAACATAATTAGATTTTTAATAGGCCAACTTGATTTAATCATGGGCCAAATTAAAGTTTAATTATGTTTAAGAATTAATTTAGGTACAATTGAAGGGTTTAATTAGGTACAAGGATGTAATTATACTTTAAATGGGTTAAATTAATTTTATTAGGGACTTAATTGGTGAAAAATTAAGTTTGGGAGCCCAATTTAGGCTTAATTAAGTAGATTGAGATTTTAGGAAATCAAATTTAATTTTTACCAAGTCAATTGATTGAAATCAGAGGTAAAACTGCAAGAAAATCAAAATTTTAGGGTCAATTAAGAGCTAGATTGAAGAAATTCACGGCCAAAGATTATTTTGAAAAAGGCGCCAAACTCTAGGCACCCAATTGGCTAAAATCTAGGGTGAAATTGAAGAGATTTGAAAGTTTGAAAGTTTAATGGTCAATTAGGGGTTAAATTGAAGAAATCTAAAACCAAGTACCTAAAGAAATTGAAGTTTATTAGGGGTGAAATTGAAAGTTTGATGACAATCAGGAGTGTAATTGAGAGAAGTCATAAATCGAAGGACTAAAATGGTGTTGTTTTGGGTCAACTATTCATCTTTTTCTTCAGGTTTTCACTCGAAAAGGTTGCTTAGGGGGCTCCCTTCCCAAGGTATTTAATGTTTCATCTCTCTATAAATTTTGGCAAAACTTGTACGCAAACGATGGCCTAACATCCGATTACACCATAGTGTAGTCCGTTATGGCTGATTAACACCACAATGGTTGTGGGATCGCCTTAAAGTGGCTAAATCGACCAGCCCTTCAACAGTAACTTTGTTAGGCCATGATGGCCACTTTGACCACCGGTTGGGATCCTTTGAGGTTGAATCAAGGGTTAAAATTTAGGGGTGTGCAAAAAAACCAGAAAACCGAATAAACGAGAAAACTGAAAAAAAAATTAACCGAAAAAACCGAACCAAGAAAAAAAACCAATTAAACCGATTAGAATAGTTAGAAAAAATCCCGATTCGGTTCGGTTTTCGGTTTTGTAGTGCAGGAACCGGTTAACCCGGACCGAACCGAACCGGTTCAAAAAAAAGACACTATAAATAGAAAAAATTACTCTCCCTCCCCCTAGACTTAGAAGCAGCCCCTTCTCACCTCTTAATCCTAGGATGAATCCGGGTGTAGAGGATCTTGCTAGGCTTGGGTGCGAGAGGATGTTGATCTTTGCAGCTGAGGAAGACTATTTGACTGTTACAGCTAAGAATTATTATGAGAAGTTGAAAAGAAGTGGATGGAAGGGAACTATTGAACTTGTCGAGAATGAAAAGGAAGACCACTACTTCCATTTGCTTGATCTCGATGGTGACAAGGCTCAGGAAATGAGGCATAAGTTTGTTTCGTTTCTCAAACAAGACCAGTTCAATCTTTTGTAAAACTTTGTTGTCTATTGTCTTGGTAATGGAAGTTTGTATCCTCTTTTCATTTAATAATTTCATGCAAGACGCTTAATTACAGTTTATATGATTGATTTAATCCATGTAAAACTAAGGTTATGTGTTTCCTGTTGTTTTTAATGTTGTTTGGGTTTGGGTTTTGATATTTTTTATATAAAAAAAACATGGGTTTTGTTTTTCAGCTTCTGGGTATTCTTTTAAATGCAGGGAAGATAAGATTTATCTGTATAAGAAGATTTGGGGTTTTGATTTTAAAAAATCGGGTTTGGATTTTTAGCATTTGAGTATTTGAAAAATATAGGAAAAACCATGTTTATTTTGCAAGAAATTTAGGGTTTTGATTTATAGCAGAGTTTTGGATTTGGGATGAAATCAGTGGTGTTGATTTTTGGCTTTTAATTCGTTTGCACAATGCAGGGAAAACAATATTTGTGAAAAGGCATCTTACTGGCGAGTTCGAGAAGAAATATGAGCATATAGGTTTTCTCGGTTTTTTGAAATCAAGAACCGAACTGAACTGAACCGAAACTGGTCGGTTTGACTCGGTTTCGATTCGGTTTCGGTTTTTTTTTCAAAAAAATAAAATATCAGTTTGGTTGTTTTTTATAGTTAAAAACCGAACCGAACCGAAAATGATCACCCCTACTAAAATTTAGTATCATTAAAAAAAAAATATCCCTCTCATCTCATATAAATAGAGATGGATTCCCTAATTACAATGACCATGATTAAACTTAAACATACAAATTAACATCATCATATCCAATTCATACAATTCCAAGCTCAAAGTTTGTAATCCTCTAATTTTCCCTGACCATGGTTGGCTACCCTTGGCTTACAATACATGGTTGGTAATAAAAATATAAATTGACCTCCTAATATATATCATTTCTATCATAAAATTACAAAATCCAACCAAACTAATATTTCCATACCCAATTTCAAACTTCCATCTTTCCACATTTAACAAATATAACTCAATATCTATGCATTTTATTTCACACGAATTACAATCATGATCAAACACAATTCCATCATCATACAAATAAAGATCAATCATAACAACATCATATAAAATACAAAAATCAACCCAATTTTGTCAATTTCTACACTTTCATAATTCCAAAATATAACAACAATAATTAAATTTTTAGCAATCAATATTACAATATTCAAAACCAATCTTAAGCATTCCCCAACATCATTAAAACATCAAAATTAACTCGATTTAGTCAAATTCCAAAATCCTCTAAAATTTCTAACCATGGCCGGCCACTTTCATGTTTTAATTTCCATAATTGGTTTTTAATTTCTTCAATTTAATCTTTATTCATATCTTCACAACCCTAAATAACTATGAATTATATAATTTGGAATTTCCATTCAAAATTACATAAACCCTAAAAATTCAAAATTGGATACTTGCAATCCCCCATCAAAAATCAAGAAGACAAGTGCATTTAATTGAAACAAAATCTCTTACCACAACTAATTGACCCAAATTAACGAGTCTTTTGCAATAAAATCCAAAAATCCCTTATTTCTCTTCTAATTTGTCACATTTCTCTCTCTATCTCCTAAACTCCCAACATCTCTCTATCTCTAAGGTTTATTAGTTTGATTTAGTTTTTTTGGTAGAAATTATCTAGTTCAAACTCTTCATTCTATCCAATTTGAGAGAAATGAGAGAGGGGATGGAGAGGAAGAACAAAAGTCAAGCTTTCTTCCCTTTTGAAACTGTTGGCTGCCACTTATAAAAAGAGAGGGAAGATTTTCCTTTTATTTACAATAATTCCACTCTTTTAATATTTCACATGTTATTTCTATCAAATCTTTGATCTTTGGTAATTTTTGCATACAAATTTATTTTTTATTTTGTCTGAGGTTTTAGGCTAATCACTACTAGAAATTCAACAAACACAAATAGAATTACCAACAAGTTTTTTTCTTGGTATTTTGCAGTGAAATTTATCGACAGAAATTTTTCCATCACTAACTTCGTCGGTATATACCGACAGAAACAATCCGTTGGTATATACTGACACTACAACATTTAACAGTTTTACCGACAGACATTATCCATCGGTGTAAGATTGCCGGTCCGTCGGTAAAAATTTTACCAACTAAATCACCAATGGACTACATTTGTTGGCATAACATTCATTGGTAATTCCATGTTCTGTCGCTAATTCTGTCAGTAAAAAAAATCAATGGTTTTACAGATATATAGAAAATGCTCGCAAAAAACATTTCCGCTAGAAATGTACCGACGAATTCATTTCTTCTGTCATTCCATCGGTAAAATTACCAATGGAATAATGACATCAGTGATTGTGGCATATGTAGTAAATATATAAAACCTCTGGGCGAAAAATCATAAATTGATTAGTTTCAGGTAAAACAAAAAAACAATTCGTAACTCTCGATCAGGTTATCAGAAAATTCTGAAATTTTATGTGTAGCCTTCTAATATGATGCCTTAGCTTGGGTTAAAATTTCAGAATTTTTAGAGAAATTCAAAAAGTTGACGAAAAATCATAATTTGACTAGTTTTACATTGTTGGACGTAATTTTCAATCCGACCATCAGATTGAGCTAAACTTTTATGAGAAATCTTAAAATACATTGTATAAAATCTGGTTAAAAGTTTAGGATGAACGGAGCTCGGTAGTGCTAGCAAAAAAATAAGTACCGTCAAATAGAAGCAAAAGGACTCATTAAGGGTAAAATGGTTATTTGCCATTAAAAATAAAATAAGTCAGCTCTCCTTTTCTATTATAAGCTACTGACTGGGCAGAAACAAAATGTGAAAAGAAAAAAAATAAGAGAAGAACGTTAGAAATCAAGCGAAAAACAAGAAAAAGTGAGAGAGCTTTGAAACATGTAAGATTGAAAGACTTGGAACATTAAATTGAGGAAGAATCAAGTGAAGGAAGATATAAGAAAGGAGAGGAGGGCTGGCCACACTAGGAGGAGAAGAGAAGTTGGGAGAACTTAGATTGGTAAGCATGAAAAATTAAGATTCTTACTTGAATGAAGTGTTTTTGAGTTTATTTGAGTAAGTATTCAAACAATGACAATTAAATTTGATTTAGTTTCTTATATTCTTGACTTTTTAAATTAGGGTTCTTATGAGAATTTGAGGATTTTGAGAAAAGTAGTAAACATGATGAAATTGAGATAGAATAGTATAGAAATAATGAATGTTAAGTAGTAATTAAGAAAGAAATTGAATAAGTTTGAAGAAATGAACTTGTAACCAAGGATGAGGAAATAAAGGAATGAGGTTTTGATTGTTTTATGTTTGAGAAATGATGTTCTTTATCTTATTTGAAGTATTCAAAATATGAACAAGTGAAGAAACATCATAAGAATGTGAAAAGAAGGAATAAATAAATGGTAGGAATAGTTCATGGTAGAATTCTTTAAGTGAGTTAAAAGAAGAAAATTGATTAAACTATATGTTGAAAATGAGGTGACAAATGAATGAAAATTTTGGTGCAAAACCCAATTAAATAAAAGATATTACGTGCTTCAAATTTAGACACGTAGGAGAAATAATAATGGATTAATAATGTAGTGCAATTTGATTGATTCAGGAGTTGTTTCGGGAGCAGGGCATCAGGTAGGAGGAGCTGGGCCATCACGAGCAGACGGTAGGTGATTCGTCACTTTCTTTTAAAATTCAAAATTTCATTATTAGTTATGAGTTGTTTATGACATAATGATA
Organism: Populus trichocarpa; assembly: GCF_000002775.5. Classification (NCBI taxonomy): domain Eukaryota; kingdom Viridiplantae; phylum Streptophyta; class Magnoliopsida; order Malpighiales; family Salicaceae; genus Populus; species Populus trichocarpa. Next base: position 39,266,264 of record NC_037285.2, on the reverse strand, counting down.
TGGGAAAAGTAGAAGAAGAAATTTGTTGGTATTATAATTGGAATGTTGGGTAATTCGTATGGAATTACCGGTTAGATTGGCTATTAAAAGAGAATAGCCAGATGTTGGGTAATTCATATGGAATTACCGGTTTGATTGTTGGCTATCGAAGAGGGTTAGCCGGGTTTGAGGTAAAATTATGAATTACCAAATTAAAAATTAAGCAATGAGTGTTGGTTGCAGAGGTCCTATAAGTATAGGATTAATAAATTATGAATGGGTTATTAATGTTGATATGTAGTAAGTTAGTGATGAAAGACAATTTGATATTTTGAAGAATTGTGAACATAATAGCTAGTGATGAAAGACAATTTGATATTTTGAAGAATTGTGAACATAATAGCTTTATCATTTTTAATGTGTTATCATTCTTATTTCTTATTAATGTTATGTATACAGTTTTTTCACGAGGTGATGCGGAGCGTTAAATGAGCTTTGTGTTTAAATCTGTTTATTTTGTGGGATGTAATATCTTTTGCTTTATATGTAATTTGTATTATATGTATCCTAAAGATATTTGCTTTTGGTATTTATACATTTAGAAAGTATGAGTAAGGAACTAATATTAGCAAATTATTTGAAAAGAATACTTAGTAATAACCATGCATGTTTAAAAGATGGATGCATGTTAATATAATAATTAGTTCAATATGAATCCTTTGAGTTTATATTTGTTTGTAGTTAATGTTTTATTTGTTGATGATGTAAGGTTGAGAAAGCACAACGAAGTATGGTTATCTGAAATATTGTATAATGAGATGGGAAATGATCCAGGATGGTTGGATCAAAGTGGAAGATTTGAGTATTGTGATTGAATGAAGTTTAGTCGATAACTTGGTAACATCAAAAATCAAAGGAAACTCTGCTGAAATTTTCAAAAAAAAAATCTCATAATCTTAGACATATTATTCAATACTTGACATTAGTAAAGAAATGTTTGAGATTTTATGACATTATAATTTAAGGATGTTACATTTTGGTATCAGAGCCAGGTTAAGGTTCAGGAGTCCATTATTAATGTATAATAACATTGTTTCAGGATGGTACGTACACGGCAAGAAGCCAGGGCTGACTCGTCACCAGCGAGAGACGAGCGTCTAGTCGAGACAGGAGATAGAGGACTACAGGGAGATCCTCTAGTAGATACAACATATTTTATGCCAGCTGTGTCGGTGCAATCTGGACAGAGAGAGTCATCAGGACTCCGAGATGAGCGGGGGATATTTGATGGAGATGGGCAGGGGACTCAGCCCCCACCAACAGTAGCGCCTGTAGTAACACCAGCAGCACCTCCACCATATCCAGATCCAGCTTATTTTGCACAGTTAGTTCGTGTAGTGATGATAGAGATGTCGGGACCACTGAGTAGTCATCAGGGATACTGTGGTCATTTTAGTTTGATGGGTAAAGAGTTTGAGGGAATTAGGTTGTGAGGCATTTATGGAAGAGGAGGATGCTGAGATAGCTGGCTGATGGTTATGAAAGATAGAGAGGTCATGGATCAGATAGCAGTACCAGCAGAGCTTATAGTGGATTGTGCTACTCAGCTGTTATCGGACAGAGCCCAAACATGATGGGATATTGTTAAAGAGAGACGGGCTGCTGAGACGCTTAGATGGAGGGATTTCAGGACAAAGTTTCAGAACCAATATTATTCCTGTCAGCATCGAAAGATCAAGGAACAGAAGTTCTTGGCTCTTACATAGGGAGATATGACAGTATTGGAATATGAGAGGCGGTTTCAAGACCTCTCTATGTTTGCTTATGTTTATTTACTGACTGAGCAACATCGAATTGAGAGACTTCAAGATGGACTCCGACAGGAGCTGAGGATGGATTGGCTGCTTTGTAGTTTCCAACAATAAGGGATTTTATAGAGGCCGCTCAGTCTCTAGAGGTCGTTGCAGCTGCAGGGCGGCGAGAAGGTGATGGACAAGGTACTATGGGAGCAAAAAAGCGTAAGGAGCCTGCATCATTTACAGGGAGACCTCCTTTTCTAAAAAAGAGAAAAGGAGGACAATTTGGTCAGTTCAGAAATAAGGGAGGAAATCTTGGATCAGGGGGTACATCGAGTAAACCTGTGCAGAGCTCACTACACCATTAAATAGTTTTACCGACGGAATAATTCCATCGGTCTAAGGCATGCAATCCGTTAGTGAAATTATTACTGATGGTCTCACCGACAGCCTGCGTCCGTCGATATACTAATCGTCGGTAATTCCCCTTTCCATCGCTAATTCTGTCGGAAATAAAAAAAACCACCCACCGACGGAACACCGACGGTCTTATAGACAGATACGCGCGGCAAAAAAAAATTTCTACGAGAACATTACCGATGGACTAAACCCGTTTAAATTTGTAACTGTAATTACCGACGGATATTCCGTCGGTAATAGCTATGGTAAACACCGACGGAAATATTCCGTCGATAATTATAGCATGGGTGGTAATTGTTTGGCAACTCTCGGTGAAATACCAACGGAATGTATCCGTCGGTACAGCAATCGGTAGTTATTCAAAATATATATATATATAAATAATTTATTAATAGTAAAAAAGCTTAATAAACAAATAAAATTGGATTAAACATTAAAAATATAAAAATAATGTTAAATAATATTCATCCAAATATTCATTACAAATTTAATGTGTTTAAAAAACAAAATTAAACTAGAATAGTGGCGGAGCTGGAGGAGGAGGCTGGTTGTTCCCGGGACCGTACGGCCAAAAAGGAGCTGCACATGTATCATCACCCATCTTTGATCTCATCTCCATGACAATTTGACGGAGTTGTTCATAATTCGTCGAGAGTTGTTGATATTGTTGTTTCAAGGCAATGAACTCCTCAGACTGGGTGCTCGATACTGATGGAGAGCTCCCAACGGTTGAGACACTATAGGTCGACCACAAGTTTTTGGCCATAGTGTTGGAGAGCCCGTAGACCCGATTTTTTTTCGGGTCCACTAAACAATCCCACCTCCATCCACAAATCCGGATCGAAATCTGGATGGGTCGAAGGATTGTCCCCATATCTCTCCCTCAACCGGCTATTATAGGTCTCCTGAAAATTTTAAAAAAAATCACCATATTCAATTCAAGAAAATAATAACTTACAAAATAAAATGAATGAACGAACATACCACAAAATGCTGAGCACGGTTGTCCATGAACTATTGCACCCCCTTTTAGCGGTCTTGACTCTGCACATGCATCTCTACAAACAACTCCATTGGACTCTACAGGCTGTAAGGAAAAAATAGGTTGCAAGTTAAATATATTATAAGGAACGACAAATTAGTTAACGATATATTTCATTAAAATTAATCTTACCATCCGCTTTGCATGTGCGCTGAATGGGACGGAGCCACCAGTGTGCGTGGTCACCGAACCATGAATTTGCCGGTTCCGGTTGTTGGCGCCGGACTTTGAGTGTCGTGAGAACCGCTCTAAGGTCACGTACTCAATATATGTCATCCATATTTCCCTCAAGATGAATGGCGGTTTGAATTCCTGCCAAACCGCCACCTCATTCCATCCTTCAAGACCGTTATCTCTCGCATGTCTTTTTTTATTTTATTTTATTTGTCATACCAAAAATCACGCAACCTAATTCCATAGTAACAAATTAGAATTTAGAACATAAAATTATAAAACAAAAATAAATATTATTTTCGATGTTACCTAGTTGCCCCGTGATTCTCCCATACCCTCCTCACAACATTGTTGTTTGCTCTATCCCACTCAAATTTGTTGTGTATATAAATAATTCATATAAAATAAAAATAGTACAAGATATAAAATTATAAAAATAATTTATTAAAAATAAGCTGGAAATTAAAAGTTAACACCGACCTGAAATCGCTAAAACCATGCATCGATATTAGGTTTCCACTCAGGATGTCTGGAAACCTGACTCCACTGAAACAATGGAATCTCCATCGACGATTTAAACACCAATGTTATTGCCCTTGCAGCCTCAATGTTTGTGAACCTGAAATTAAATAAAATTAATAATATTAATTAGTTGTTCATAAATTATGTTATAAGTATATAAAAAAAACTAAAACCTAAACAAACTTACATTGAGAGGTCATCCTTCCATTGTGCCTGGTACTTGCGGTTGAATTGACCCCGCTGTGAAGGCACACCGCTTCTGCGCTGTGAAACCGCGCTAGAAGAGGCAGCATCACAAGTTGGCGCAGATTCCTCGTCGTGATCAGCACCTAAGGATACGTCCTCCTTGCTGCTAGAAGAACTAGCTGCAACCGTCTACTGATGAAGTGCTGTAGATTTCATTCTACGCATCTACACAAATTTATATGAATAATTACATAATTAACTTTGATTATTTTAAAAAAATTCGGCAGCACCTCCCTTATACTGAAGACTACCCACTGTTTTCAAACCTACAAATCTTTACAATAATCACAAACCAATTGACTCCAGCAACATCATATATACAACCTAACATCTATAGAAATTCAATCATTTAAAAAAATTCGGCAGCACCTCCACTATACTGAAGACTACCCACAGTTTTCAAACCTGCAAATCTTTACAATAACCACAAACCAATTGACTCCAGCAACATCATATATACAACCTAACATCTATAGAAATTCAATCATTTAAAAAAATTTAGCAGCACCTCCCCTATATTAGAGACTACCCACGGTTTTCATATCTACAAATATTGATAATTACACAAATATTGCAAAATCAACTCTATACAACCTAACATCTATAGAAATTCAATATATATATATATATTCAACTAAAATCAATACAAATTCATAAATAACAATTAAAATTAATAAAAATAATAAACAACATAACAAACAATAATATCCTAAAATTAAGATAAACTAATTAAACTTAATTCTATATTTCAATTAACATTTAAAACATAAATTCAACAATAACAATTATAGCAATACAAACAATAATATCTTAAATTAAGATAAACTAATTTACATTTAATTCTATATTTCAATTAACATTTAAAACATAAATTCAACAATAACAATTATAGCAATACAAACAATAATATCCTAAATTAAGATAAACTAATTAAATTTAATTCTATATATTAATTAACATTTAAAACATAAATTCAACAATAACAATTATGGCAATACAAACAATAATATCATAAAATTAATAAATAAAATGAAAAAACTAAAAAACATTACAAAAAACATTCTCTTTTCCACTCTTCAATGTGGTTATCATCTTCTTCATCAACATTCTCTTTTCCATTAGTAGAGCTCAAAACAACATTCAACTCCTCTGCGTCAACATCAACAAGACTATCGTTGAAAACACAAAAATTTGAATTTTCTTCTAAGTCAATCGGAGCAACTCGGTATGATTCAACCAACTCACTAGCTTGAAAGACTTCATCTATCACACTTGTGTCTTCGTTCTCATCTTGAACAACCTCAACACGACCCTTGGGTTTTGTTATTAAAACGGATAACCAATCAACTCTTGATTGGTCCTTTTTAAAGGAAGGGGTGTATGTGTAATAAACTTGTTGGCATTGCTTTGCGAAAACAAAGACGTCGTTTACATTGCGTTGTCTAGCTTTTGAGTTAACTTCAACAAGACCATGGTGAGGATCTACTCTGATTCCTCTGTCAGTTGTGTCATACCAATAGCATTTGAATAAAAACACTCTATTTTGCTCGCTATGATATTGCAGTTCGATGACCTCTTCCAATCTACCGTAGTAGTCAACTTCAAACTCACTAGAATTCGATCCCTTAATACAAACACCGCTATTGTATGTCTTTCTTCCATGCCCGTATTCTTCAGTATGAAAGACATATCCATTGAAAAAATACTCGTTATAGCACTTGACTTTTCTTTCAGGGCCTGGGCTTAGTAAAGACAATGAAATAGTAGCACTACCTCCCATTTGATAAACCTTGTAAATTAAATACAACAATAATCAATAAACGGATATTATGTAATATTGACATACAATTAATTACATTGCAAGAGATAATGAGTTTGTGATAGGACTTACATGTGTTCTAAACCATGTGGTAAATTATTCATCTTGTAATTGAAAGATCTGGGATTCGGTCAGTTGTGAGTTATTAGACAGTAAGTATTGTCGGTGTTGCCTGCAAGGTTGTTCCAAATTATATGAGTTTATGGTATCATAAAATATAAATAGTACACTTTTGACAAAGTTTGAGTCGAACATCTACTTACTTAATAAAAGGTCTCAGCTCATCACAGTTAAATATAACATAATTAAGTGCTTGTCTGAATTCTATTTCAGACAAATATCTTCCCCTCATGGCATTTTTAGGTGTGGGTCGTTCAGGATTGGAGAATATTGACAAGTTCTCACTTGAAGGCACTTCACCACCATCATCATGCCGTGGAACACGGTTGATCCTCGTTCTCAGATGAGGTTCGAAATAGTATGAGATAAATGTTGAGATCTCCTCAACAATATAGACCTCACATATTGACGCCTCAACATGCGCCTTGTTCTTAACCTTTTTTTTAAGATTGAACAATTACCTGCATATATATATAATTAATCAAAAATTATTAATTAAAAAAACATTTAATTATGAATTACATAGCTCCTGTAATAACTAACCTCTCGAATAGATACATCCATCTGTAGTGGACCGATCCTCCAACTTTTACCTCAAATAGTAAATGTACGGGTAGATGCTCTGTTGAGTCAAAAAAAGATGAAGGGAATATCATCTCAAGTTTGCATATTGTCTCGACGATATTCGTTTCAAGTCTTTCAATGTGATCAACATTCAACTTGCTGGAGCATATATCTCTGAAGAAATGATTGATCTCCGTTAGTGCATCCCATATCCCCTTTGGCAACAAATCATAAAAAGCTAATGGGATGAGTGTTTGCATAAACACATAGCAGTCATGACTTTTCATTCCGTATAATCTGCATTCCTCCATATTAACGAGCCTTGATATGTTTGAGGCATGTCCATCGGGGAAACGCAAACTCTTAAGCCATTTATAGACTAGTAGTTGTGCGTTTTTCTCTAACACGAAGCTTGCTCTTGGTTTTGCGACCCGTGACCCATCACAAACCAACTCTATATTTTTACTGTTACAGGACAGCGCTACATCCAATCTAGCCTTGATGTTGTCCTTTGTCTTCCCCTTCACATCCATGACGGTGTTGAAAATGTTCTCAAACACGTTCTTTTCAATGTGCATGATGTCAAGGTTATGGCGGAGAAGATTGGTCTTCAAATAAGGAAGCTCCCATAAGATACTTCGTTTCACCCAGTTATAGGTCAAACAAAAACCAGGAAACTTCTGCTTACCTGATTGGAGACTAAACACAATGTCACCGTACTCTGACACAACATCAAGCAATTCTTCACCGGAAAGACGCAGGGGTGCAACATCCTTTTCAACTCTGCCAACAAAGAAATCATTTTTGTTCTTTCTGTACCTGTGATTCGGCTGCAAGAAATGACGGTGACAGTCAAAAAAAGAAGCTTTACCCCCGTTTGTTAGCGTGAATGCCTTGTTGTTCTCTATACAGTATGGACATGCTAGCTTTTCATGGGTGCTCCAACCAGAAACCATTCTATAAGTTGGGAAATCATTGATAGTCCACTTCAAAGCCGCTCTCGTAAAAAAATTTTGTTTCTTCGAGATGTCATAAGTCAAAGCTCTAGAGGACCACAACTGCGTCAACTAATCAATCAACGAACGAAGACAAACATCTATATTCTGCCCCGGACTGCTCGGACCTGGTATGACCATAGATAAAAACATGAACTCCGGCCTCATACACATCCCCGGTGGCAAGTTATAAACCGTCAGTATGACCGGCCAACAAGAATAAGGAGCAGCAAATGACCCGAATGGGTTGAATCCGTCTGTACACAACCCAAGACGCACGTTCCTTGATTCAGCTGAAAAGTGAGGATGCACACTGTTAAAGTGTTTTCAGGCTTCACTGTCAGAAGGATGCACCATCACTCCATCAACCGCATGATGTGATTGGTGTCATGTCATGTGCTCAACAGTCCTTTGTGACATGAATAACCTCTGCAATCTAGGTGTGATTGAGAAGTATCTAAGTTTTTTATATGCCACGAGAGTCTTCCCTCTACCAGTTTTGGGTTTGTAACGGGAATGCCCACATGTTATGCACTTGGTCAGCTCAGCATTTTCAAGTTAGTATAACATGCAGAAGTTAGGGCATATGTCCATTTTCTGGTATCCTAAACCGAGGGGTTTCATCATGGACTTGGCAGCATAGAAGTTCTATTTCAGCCTGTTCCTTTCAGGTAAAATGCTTCTCGCCCATTCGATAATCTTGTCATAACTGGCCTCACTCAACCCATGATTTGACTTGATGGTGAACACCTGTGCTACGGCTGATAATTTACTGTGGTTCGTGCAGCCATCCCATAATGGTTCGTCAGAATCTTTTAACAGATCATGGATGTAGGTTGCGTGACTTTGGTATAAAGCGCGAAAAAAAGCAAAAAAATACGTTAGAGATGATGGTCTACAAGGCTGGAATGACATGGAAGTTTGGAGGGATTTCAGGCCGCCGTACATCTCAGAGGATATATGGGCGCAATATATCCAGTACGTGATGTTTGAGCTGTTCACACGACGCTCATAGTCTGGGGCCGAAAACCAGAACCGGCAAATTCACAGTTCGGTTAGCACGCACACCGACGACTCCTTTTCGTTCATTGCACATGCGAAGCGGATGGTAAGATTAATTTTGATGACATCTATCTTTAATTAATTTGTTGTTATTTATAAATATTTTAAACTTCCAATATTTTTTTCTTACAGGCTACGTCTTTTGGACGTGACCTCAGCCCAATTAAGCTTTTTGTAGAGACGCGCGCGCGGAGTGAAGACCACCAAAAGGGGGTGCAACAGTTCATTGACAACCACACTCAACACTTCATGGTATGTTCGTTAAACCATTTTCTTTCGTAAGTTATTATTTTCTTGAATTGAATTTGATTATTATTTTTTTTAATTTTCAAGAGACATATAATAGCTGGTTGAGAGAGAGATACGAGGACGATCCTTCGACTCACCCGGGTTTCGATCCGTATTTGTGGATAGAGACAGGATCGTCTGGTAGACCCGATAGAAATCGGGTGTACGAACACTCCAACACGACAACCGAGAACTTGCGGGCGGCCCGCAGTGTGGCCTTGCAACAATAGATGACTCATCTCACCGAAAAGTATGAGCGACTCTCGGCAAAGATTATGAACAATACCATTAAATGATCATGGACATGATATCACAAATGGGTGATACGTGTGCACTCCTTTTTTGGTCGTATTATCCTGGAAACGACCAGCCTTCTCCTCATCTTCCAGTGCCGCCATTGTTCTAGTTTAATTTTTATTTGTACAAATAAAATTGTAATGAATATTTGGATTTTATTAATATAAAATTTTATTATATTATTGAATTTTATTTTTACATATTTCAATTTTATAAAATTTTATTTGTTTAATTATTTTCTTTTTTTCATCCATACAATTCTATATTAATTATTCTATACAATTTTATTTTTTAAAATATTTTTTAATTATCACATATGGATTTACAGATGGAATACATATGTCAGTATTTTCCAGAGAGTTGGAACAAATTTATTGCGTATGCCACAATCACCGACGAAAAACATCCATTAGTGATTTACCGATGGGAATACAAATGAAATCTATCCGTCAGTATATTCCAGAGAGTTTGAAAAAAATTAATGCATATGTCATTATCACCAATGGAAATATACTGACGGAATATTTCTGTCAACATATTTCCAGCGGGAATTTTTTTTTAAGCGCGTATTTTCCGTCTATTAAACCATTAGTTTTTTTTTACTGACAGAATTAGTAACAGATGTTGGAATTACCGACGGATGCATTCCATCAGTGAAGTAGTCGGTAACATTTTCACCGATGGAGTGGTAATCTTAAGTCGACGGAAAAATTCTGTCGATAAAACTGTTAAATATTATAGTGAAATCACTAAGAATTTCTACCACTAGATATAAAAATTTTCTTCTATATTTATTATTTTTCAATTGTGAATTACTTTTTTTTCTTTTTTTAATTACTTTTTTTCTTTTTTCTTTTTTCTTTTTTTAATGTTGGTGAAAAAATTATGATAATTGATCAATGTTGGTGTGATGATGTGTTTGTTTAATGGTCAAGATTGAAACATGAGACAGTTAGCCGGATGAGTGCCAAAGACAACAGCCGATTGTCCCTGCTTGGAGTTAAGAAGGCACGCGCCCTCATATATGAGAAGGAAAAGCTAGAGAAAAATAAGGAGAGAATGAGTTTGATTACTACTTGTTTGATTATTTTTTAGATTTTGAATATAAATGCCAATAAAGATTGATATTTTATATTATCAGTGTGGAGGAACTTCAATTGCATAAGCAGGAAAAAAAAAAGGAAAAGTAAAGAAAGTTTTGAGTTGTTTTTTAATGCTCATGAAAACAGAAGTGTCAAAGAGGACGATCAAAACAATTTGAGATCATATGATTTAGCATTTACTTTGTGAATTAAAATTTTGTTTTGTGTTGGTTGAGTTTTATGGGGGAAAATATCTTTTATTTTGAAAAAAGCATTGTCCAATAGCAAAGTGCTATGTATTTTAATTTTGTTATGGACATTTTCATTCAAGATCCTTAGTCTAACCCATCCCTCTTTCTATCTGGATTTTGTTGCTGCTTTATTATTCTCCAACTAGATAAGTCAATTGGTGTTTTTTATCTTTTGTTTTGCAATTATAAAACTAATTAACTTTTCACAATGATTGTCATATAGCCTATATGAGAAAAGGTGTTTTTCACTTCTTTTAAAAATTTTAGCCTGTTTTCCAACATGCTCTTTCATTTTATCTTTTTGCTTAGGTTTTTTCTATTGATTTTAATAGTTATGTGTTTTTCCTGGTTTTATCTCTATTATATGCACTCCTTTAATATGATGGACATATGCTTCTTTTGTTTTTGTAAATTATTGTTATTATAGATTGCTACTCTTTTGTTTCAAACCAAATAGTCAATTGAGACCTAAAAAACAAATTACATAGACTAGTTTGTGCTTTTAACCTTCCCTCTTTTGGTATGTTGGGTAGTTTTTTTGTCTTTTTGGACATAAAATTCCTGATAATTTGGCCATAGACTGTCTTTTTGGCCAATGTAATTTTTAAATTGGCCATTTGGAAAACAAACTAGACTCTGAGAAGGGATTTGATGATTTTTATTGGTTTTCTCTATCCTTTTATCAATTTATTTATCATAATTTTTTATTTGATATTGGTTGATCATATATTAGATCATTTTAGAGGCCAACAATAACACTACTAGATTTAATAGTTTTACCGACGAAATATTCTGTCAGTATTTACTCTACCTTTCCGTCGGCGAGTATTTTACCAACTAATTCATGGACGAAAATCATCCATCGAAAAACCGCTCGTCAATAATTTATTTTCTGTCAACATGTCCGTTAGTAAAAAAACCCAATGGTTTTGCAAACAGACAATGCACGCTAAAAAAAACATTACCCATTGGAATATACCGACAGAATTATTCCATCGATGATTGGCAGTGCCATTTGGAGTAATTTTATTCCAACCCTCTGTAAAATATAGACAGAATAATTTCATCGGTAATGTAACAGTTGAAGTGGCATATGCAGTAATATTTTTACAACTCTCTAGAATATACTGACGGATTGAGTTTGTCGGTAACTCCATCCGTAATAATTAAAAAACAATATTTAGTCATTCCCGGGACCATAGGGCCAAAAAGGGGGTGCTCATGTACCACCCATCTATGATCTAATATCCATGATCATTCGACGAAGTTCTTCATATTCCGTAAAGAGTCGTTCATATTTTTCATTTAAATGGGTCGTATATTCTTGTACTCCTTGTTGTAACAAGGTCGCGAACTCCGGAGACTCGGTGCTCAATATCGATTGCGAGCTCCTAATGGTTGAAACAATATGGGTCATTTGCAAGTTATTGGTAGTAGTGTTGGAGAGTCTGTACACCTGATTTCTATCAGGTCCACCAGACGATCCTGCCTCCATCCAAAAATCCAGGTCGAAATCCGGATGGGTTAAAGGATCGTCCCCGTATCTCTCCTTTAACCAGCTGTTATGTGTCTCCTTTAAATAAAAGATGAAATCATCAAATTCAATTTAACAAACGTACCACAAAGTGTTGAGCACACGAACTGTTGCACCCCTTTTTGGCGGTCCTCTCTATGCACATGCGTCTCCATAAAAAGCTCAATTGACTTTGGCTCATATCTAAGAGTCGTAGCCTATAAGAAAAAAAATATTGTCGGTTAAATATATTTATAAATAACAAAAAATTAATTAAAGATATATGTGATTAAAATTAATCGTACCATTCACTTTGCATGCAAAAAGAATGGAACGGAGTCACCAGTGTGTATGGTAACTGAGCCATGAATTTGTCGGCTCTGGTTCCCCACACTGGACTGTGAGCGTCGTGCGAAACGCTTAGACATCACGTGCTGAATATATTCTGCCCATATTTTCTCCAGGATGTATGGCGGCCAAAAATCCTTCCAAACTGCCATGTCATTCAAACCTGGTATAACGTTTTCTCTAGCATATTTTTTAGATTTGTTTTGCGCCTCAAACCAAAAATCACGCAACTTACATGATACAAACGTATTCTATATGAGATAATGACAAATGATATTTTAATATTTAAAATTAAGAAAAACATTATCATATTATTTTCGATGTTATCTAATTGCAGCGTGATTCTCCCAAACCCTCCTCGCAACATTATCATTATCTCTATCTCACTCAAATTTAGACTTGCATTAAAAATTTATAAAATATAAATCAATAATTTCAATAAAGTAAAGGAATTAACATTAATGATAGTATAATTTTTAAGTTAACATTAATCTTAAATCTTGTAAACCATGCATCGACATGTGGTTTCCAATTAGGATGTTTGGAAACCTAGCTCCATTGAAATAATAGAATTTTCATCGATAATTTAAATGTTGATGTTATTACTCAGACAGCCTTATTATTTGTGAACCTGAAAATTGATAAATTTAATGAAATATTATTTGTTCATAAATTGTTAAACATAAACCAACTCAAAGCAAAACAAACTTATATTGAAAGGTCGTCCTTCCAATGTGCCTATACTAGCGGGTGAATGGATCCCGCTATGAAGGGACACCTCATCTACATTGCAGAACTGCACTCGAAGAGGCAGCGTTGTGAGTCGACGCACGTGTTTCAAGTTTTTTAAGGAAGAATGAGAAATAAGGGAGGGGGAGAGGAGGATCGAGGGCTAGGTCATTTATTAAATATTACCAATGGATTGACCGATAAAATTATTTTGTTTGTCAATCCGTCAGCAATTCTATCTGTATAAGTGACACATCAATATACTATTTGGTATATTTGTTTGAATCCAACTGTAATTCTGTCGGTACAGCATCTGTAAAAACTTACATGTCATCGTACTGTTTGGTTTTTTTTATTCCTTCTATTCGGATTGGGATTCCCTCGGTATATACCGACGACATATTTCCATCAGTTAATACCGACGAAGTTAGCGATGGAAAAAATTCGGTCAGTAAAGATCAACACAAAATACCGATAAAAAAAATCTGTCGATGTTTTCATTTGTGTTCATAGATTTTCTAATAGTGTAAGTGAGGTATACGTGATGGGTTATTTTTTATTTTTTATGATATTTTTTATTGCCTTTTATTATATTTGTTTTTTCTTTGCTTTATTTGTTTTGATATCAAGTTATATTATTAGGGTTAGGTTTCTTGAAATTCTTATACTTAGAGAAAATGATAATTTAAAATATTTTTTAGAGTTCTAAGGATCTTGATAAACAATTTAAAGTTGTTTAGGGTTTGAGAGAAGATTACTTGAAGATCAGATCTCTAAGTGTTCGTCCTCTAACAATTATCTACATAAACCATAAGTAAAAGATCTTATAAAACTCTTTTAGAAGAGACGGGTCATTATTCCTTTGAATGTTAGCCTTTTCTTTTTATATTTTCAGGTGTTTTATGTTCTATAACACATGTTGTACAACTCACTTCTATTCAAAATATGAGGCATAGCATTTTATTTATAAGGAAAGCCTAATAACCCTATAAATGGCAAAATGTCAATTTACCCCTAGAATAATATCATATATTTTATTTAAGGTTGATTTTAAAAAGTTGTTTAATCAAGTCCCTACTTGATTTTTTTAGGTTTAGAATTATAATCCCTGTATTAATTACAATCAAGTCACACTTGATTATCTATCCTAATTTAATTTCTAACCAATGGTTCTTAATATATGTGATCCATTAGGTTCCTAATGAGTTAGCCCAAATATAAATCACAATCCTAAATAAAATAGAATTAAATAATTTAATTTATTATCAATTTAATAAATTGATTTATATTTAAAAATCAAATATAAAGTCTAACAACGTGTCATGATCCCTTAAATATTAGAAAAGTTATACGTGGTTTGACTTTACCTTTTATTATTAGTTTATATGTAGTTATTATCTCTTCATCAATAATATTCTGATTCAGACATTGGATAAAGTGTGTTAGTTGTGTCAAATCATGTTTGTTCTCAACATCGTAGTCATTGAATCTGTTAAAAAACTCTTTTCAAATCTCATTCCACTTTGTACAAGAATTTCACAATTAATACTAGTTGATAACATATGGAATATTTCTCTAATTCACTTAGGGTGATGAATTCTCTATGTATCACTCAAATATCTTTATATAGTTTATGTAATACTCAATATCTACTTTTTTGTTATCCTTGATTACAATATGTAGTCAGGATTAAAGCATAACATTTCATATACAAGATAACTTGGTAATCTCAAGTTTAAGAATCATTTACATAACTGTCACGTGAGTTTTTTCATAGACATATGTGATTTTTTTATATTGAATTTTCATGTGGGTCAGTTCAGTGTACATGTCATTCAACAAGAAAATATATATTAGTTTCATAGATTCTTCACACCTCATCTTATGAGAACAGTTGTTTCTTTTCATAAAGAAAATAATATAATATGTATTAGTCTCAATAGTTGTAATTAATATATAGTCTTAATAGAGCATTGACCATGAATATTTAGAAATAATATTTTGATGCAATATGAATCTTATAATTATAATATCTTTATAATTTTTCTTGCAAAGTATTTTTATCTCAAATACTTTATCTTTACTCTAGATTCATTAATCAATCATTAATGAATATTAAAGATAAAAAAACATTTATTAATAATAAATATACTTTTGCATAAACGAAGTTAGTGTCACATGTAACTCACCAATTGGCTAAAAAAAAGCCTCTTTTTGTTGATTACTTTTATGCTATAAACATAATTTCTCAATAAGTTATTTTTTATATTAATATAAAATATCATTGTAAACTTAAAGCCTCTAAGCAGGAATTATGGTGATCCACTGCAAGTGTTTGTCCCATGTGTTACATACATTGCTAACATAGACTTGTTGCTCGTTAAGTGCTCTTTTTTACCAACTCCTCCAAGGGAAAAAAATATTTTTTTTTAACTATTTAACATACCATTATAGATTAACACTTACCCACAACGTAGTGTAGAAACATAAGCTAGTTTGCATCTAAGATAGGTATATTTTAACTAAATTATATTCTAAGCCGAAAATATTGTTGTCTTTCATAAGATAAGTAGTCTAGAAATGACGGCCAAGGAATAAACGCAACTCCTACAACATTAGTCATACAAAAACGTTTGTCGAAAAACTTATTAGTAGTGATCTTTTGTAACTTTTATATACACATAGGGATGAATCGACAAACTCGAGAGCATTACTTTACACATCTACCAGACTTAACAAGGAAAGGACAATAGACCTAACACAAGTGAGAACAAAACAACTCCCCGACTTAACAAGAATGAATCGTAAACCACTGCTTCAAACCATTAACACCTAAATCAGAATGTATAAAAACTGACTAGCACCAAAGCACATTCAACAAAGAAGCTTGGGTCAAGGCTCAAGGTTCAAGGCTCAAAGAAAAACAGTTCAGTCACAATTTTAAGCTAGGAAGATGTGTTATGTAGAAGAATTCTAGCAAGCATTTTACATCAACGAATTGGTCAAGATGTGATGAATAACAAGCTGTCGGGTCATATACTGAATTCCAGCTTTTAGAGCAACAAATCTAGGTTGAGTCAAGATTCTAACGTCTAGATTCCAACTTCAAGAACCGCTCAGTACAATGATATGCTCCAGATTGACGCGTATAGACTACACGAACGGTCAGGACAATTAATATATATAATTTCCTTCTGACATGAAAAAAAGAGTTAATATAGAAAACAAAAATTAAATTTGTGATAATTAAAAACAAAGAACAAAACAATGGGATCTGGCTGGTTAGTTAAAAAAAAAAAAACAAATTAAGAAAATCATGAGGTAGGAAATTGAGGTAGATTTGGTGATATCAAAATTTAAGCCGCCTTGAAGGGTTCAAAGTCTTTGTAGCGTAGTCACCTTTCGGATAGTGAATCCAGGCTGCGAGGAAACTCTATTGCCGTTTCCTACCTTACCAAATTCCTGACAAAGTCAATCATTAATTACCCTGTTAAATTAATGATTAATTTCTGCGTCATGTATAATACTGGTCCTTAACTAACTCTCGATGGAATACTTCTTCTTCGAATACGAAAGTCAATTTTTTGAATGCATCCCTAGTTTCTTATTGATTGAGCGACTTTGACGAGCAGGAACTCTGAAAATTATACACCTTAATATAGAGTAAAAATATTACAGGTATGCAAAGATGCAGCGGATCACTAAATTGGAATAGTATAAATACTTTCTTAGACTCCGATCCAAGAAAAAAGAGTAGAAAAATCTTGCAGTTGACCGAATAATTAAAAAAATAAAAATAAAAATCTTGGCATATACAGAGGTAAGAGAGCATCAGTTCTAGTTCGCCAATATTCCTCAGCAAATGAAATGGCTACTGTTCATTTTGAGCTCTCGTTAATGGCCGTAGTTTTATTACTAACACCAAGTAGTGGTATAGCAGCTGATCGAAGCAGTGGGACAAAGGGCAACCAGCAGCATGTTAATGGCGTTGTTGGTGCCATAGTCGACACAAGCTCCCGTATTGGTAAAGAAGAAAGAGTAGCAATGGAGATCGCAAGGGAGGATTTGTATCGTTACTCCAATCAAACTTTGATTCTGCACGTAAAAGACACCGATCAAAGGAAACCCATCCGAGCAGCACTTGCAGGTACGTTTGTGCTGTCATTGTATCTCCTTATCTTAAACAGAAACTAAGCCTGCGAAACACATCTATGCTTGCAAATTATAAATTATGCCTGCCTCCTTATCACAACAATAGACAAGAAAAAAAATCAATTTTTGTCAAATTTTCATACTTAATTAGCTATAGTTGATTAGGGTTTAGGACTTAGAGCCGCCGGCCGGTTAATGGGCGCATAGATATACAATATTTATTAGCGTAAGGCAAATTCCCTACCATACAATCC
The DNA here is from genome assembly GCF_000002775.5 of Populus trichocarpa. Lineage (NCBI taxonomy): Eukaryota > Viridiplantae > Streptophyta > Magnoliopsida > Malpighiales > Salicaceae > Populus > Populus trichocarpa. Next base: position 39,248,611 of record NC_037285.2, on the reverse strand, counting down.
ATTGTCTTGAACCTCCTACACAACTTGATTAAGAGAATAAATTAAAGGGTGAAAAGGAGCAGGAAGTCCAAATCACAACCAACTCTCATCGAAGTGTAAGCAATCTCTTTTCTAATCTCCATAGTCGAATGCATCACTTTACAGGCTGATTAATGTTCCATGTGTTGCCTCCTGAGTGGTATAAAAGTTCTTCAAAATAGTTGCTTCCAATGTGTAACTGTCACCAATAAAAATATACATGTTACCATCATTGATCAACCCCCAGACTTCGAGTCATAGTAAACATTTTCTCAAAAAATAAAAATCGTAGAAAACATAAAAAATTGACTTGGATCCAAAAGAATAGAACAGAAGTTATAGACTTTGTCAATCATGCATTAAAAACAAAGCCAGAAATCCTTTTCGTCTCTATGTTTACATCAGAAAGTAGTTGTTCACTCTAACTCAAAAAAATCTTAGGCATGTATCAATTTGCTTCGCATAGGTTTTTTGGGTTTCTTTTATAATCAATTGATAATGAATATTAAGGAAATAGAGAAGATATATATATATATATATATATATATATATATATTGAAATCAAATGTCTTGCATATGATCACACCATCAATGCCTATTCCAATATTCCATCATTGTACAAATTACCTTCATTTAGTATCCATGCACACATATTAGAGTTGATTAAGAGGCCAGGACCACAAGAATTGCTTGCTACCTGTCCAAGAAAATTAGAAGTTTTTTTTTTCTTTCCTTTCATCTCATTGAGAGACTCGTGAGCTACACAATGGAAATAGCCATCTCTCCTAGAAAGTTATCGGATATACAAACATTAAATCATGCCTGTGTAAAAATAATTAAGTCAGCATACCCAAGAAGTCAAGAATTTGAACTCTATGCATTTACAGGTATGGATCTCATCAACACACAAGTACAGGCTATTCTAGGACCGCAAACATGGGAAGAGGTGTCATTGATTGCTGATATCTGCACCAAAAACCAAATTCCCATTTTTTCTTTTGCGGACACAACTCCAGAATGGACAACAGAGAAGTGGCCCTTTCTACTTGGAGCTTCACACGACAATTTTGCACAAATGAAAGCCATTGCTGCTGTTGTACAGTCTTGGAATTGGCATCAGGTAACTGTAATACACGAAGATGTAGGTTCTTGGACGAATGGAGTCATGCCATATCTCCATGATTCCTTAAGAGAAATAGGTGCAGAAGTTAGCCAATTCGTAGGCCTCTCGTCTTTTGCTTCTTCTGATTCATTATCCAGAGAGCTTAAAAATCTTAAAAGAGAGCAGTGTAGAGTCTTTGTTGTTCATCTGTCATTACCATTGGCCGTGCGTCTATTTGAGATGGCGAAGAAATTGAAAATGATGGAGAAAGACTATGTTTGGATCACTACACATCACATTACAAGCCTTGTCCACTCCATCGATGCCTCTATCATCTCCTCAATGCAAGGAATTGTAGGAGTCAAGAGCTACTTCTCGGAAACAGGAACACGTTTTCAGGATTTTAGTTCAAGATTTCGTAAAAGGTTTAGAAGAGAAAATCCTGAAGAGGAAAACAATGAGCCTGGGATTTATGCAGTGCAGGCCTATGATGCTATCTGGACAATAGCTCGAGCGTTGAAAGGAAGTAATAGGAGGAATCAAGAATTATTAGAAAAAGTTTTGCAAACTGACTTTCAAGGCCTGTCAGGAAAAGTTCAATTCAACAATCACAAAATGGCTCCAACACAGATGTTTCAGATCATCAATGTGGTGGGAAAGAGTTATAGGGAACTCGGGTTTTGGTCAAGTGGATTAGGTTTCTCAGAGACTATTGGTAAACATGCTACCTACAGCCCTCTTATGAATGATTTGGAGCAAGTGCTTTGGCCAGGGGGGCCTAGATATACTCCTAGAGGATGGACCGAACTTACAAGAGAGAAGCCACTGTTGGTTGGTGTGCCTGCAAAATCAGGTTACAAAGAGTACGTGAAAGTGGAATACGATCGATCAGGGAATGCTTCTTTCGATGGCCTTGCAATTGAGATCTTCAATGCCACGGTACGACGCTTGCCATTCTATTTGCCATACGAGTTCGTCGCCTTCAATGACATCTCTTACGATAATCTAGTGGGCCAAATTGGTAAGGTACGAATTTGCTCTTTCATAAAGCACTTTGCACCATTGACATCATAGCTTAGCTCAAGAAAAGATTAAGTAGCCTCACAAGCATAGCATATTGTCCTTACTTTTGGTCAACGTAATGAAGAATAAATTTGTAATCATCATAAAGGTCATTTATATTATAATAAAATGTAATGGAAGTAAAATCATCAACCATTTCTTGTAGTTAACGTTACTCTGCACACTAACTCTTGGTCCATGTTATCAGAAATTTGATGCCGTGGTCGGTGATGTGGCAATAGTGGCTAGCAGATACTCGCATGTGGAGTTCTCACTTCCCTTCTCGGAAACTGGATTGATGCTGGTCGTCCCTGCTCGATCAAGCAATAAAGCATGGTCATTTATCAAACCCTTTACAAAATCCATGTGGGCTTCAATAACCGTCATAACCATATACAATGGTTTCGTTGTTTGGCTAATTGAGCGACATGCTCATCCTGAATTAAGAGGCTCCATGCTCCATCAAATAGGAATCATGCTTTGGTTATCTTTCAACACTCTTTTCTCTTTACAAGGTAAAATTTTCTTTTCTTTAATTCCCGTACGCTTTTAGATCATGAACTGTTATTTATATTGGATACAATTATAATATTTGGGATGAAAGTAGCTATGTAGAATAATTTATTTGTGCATATATGTATATGTATAGGTGGAAAACTGCATAGCAATTTGTCAAGGATGTCAGTGGTGGTTTGGTTGTTTGTTGCGCTAGTTGTCATACAGACATATACAGCCAACCTCACCAGCATGTTGACTGTCCAGAGGCTTGAACCTACCGTAACCAGTGTTGAGGAGCTGCTGAAAAGCAATGCAGCCGTTGGATACTGTTCAGGTTCATACTTGGAAAATTATCTGGTAGAAGTTTTACGCTTTCCTCGCAACAATGTTAAACATTATGGCTCAGCAGAAGAATATGCTCAAGCCTTCAATAAGAAAGAAATTGCTGCTGCCTTTATTGGAACTCCTTTGGCCAAAATATTCCTTGCAAAATTTTGCAAGAAATTTATTGCAGCTGGGCCAACATTCAACATCGGAGGGTTTGGATTTGTACGTAGTATATTTATCTCCTCCTAGCTCATTTTTCCTTGCTTTCTTAAACAATAATTTTGCAACTTCAGTTGTTTCAGAAGAAAGGGACCAAACCAAACCAGCTAGCTTGAGTTAGATTGATGCGAAAAAGGCTTAAATTTGCATGGTTTGTTCTCTGCAGGCATTTCCTCGGGGATCTCCATTGCTTGCAAGTATTAATGAAGCTCTACTGAAGGTATCTGAAAATGGAACGCTAGTACAACTGGAGAACAACTTTATTGGCGCACTTCAAAAATGCCAGGACAAGGAAGAAGAAAATCCTAGTCTTAGCCCCAATGGGTTCCGGGCACTCTTCATAATAACTGTAGGCACATCAACAATTGCTCTAGTAATTTACATTTTTTGTATAGCTAGTTCTTTTTCCGGACTTACAACCATTAGGGGCCTTATGTTCATTATCATCAAACATTGGTGCTACCAAAGCAAGAGATTCAGCAGAAGAGTAAGCAATGTTGAAAGCCTTGGAAATTCTTCTCCACAGCATGCACCAAACCTGCAGCTCTCTCAAGTTTAAGATCGGGAAATCGGTTACATTTTTTCATTTACATCATGATGTTGTCTGTAACTTCTTCTCTTTTTTTCTTTTTTCTTTTTTTTTTTTTTTTGCAATTTTGTACAAAAGCTAAATCAGTAATTATTAATAACCATGTAAATAATCCTGGGTTTTTCTTTTCCCATACGAGAGCTAGCTGTCATTGTAATGAAGGCACTTACTGTAATTTCTTTCGTGTACAACGTTTTTTCTTGTAAGGATTTTTTTTCCCCACTATTTCTTTTTGTTCATGTCATTCAAAATAAAACAAGGTGAATTCTAGCCATTCAAAATAAAGCCCGTGATCAAACATTTTCACTTGAAGTGTAAAGAATTAAGAGAAGGCGAGAATTATAGGGACTCAGGATTATGTATTCTAAGTTTTAATAGACCTCCTAATGAAGTGGAGGGGGGAGAACTGGCCTGCCGCAATGTGCTGGAGAGGTTGCTGGTTAACGCTGATTCTTATTGGCATTCACTGTTCCTTTGTGTAATCTGAAGTTCGACTGTTTATTAATTATTAATTTTAATTAAAAGAAACTAAAACGCGTGAGGAAAATACTTAGCTCCAATTATTGGGCTCCCTTTCATGTTTCATTGTAAATTGAAGCAATAATTTCTTTTTTATTTTCATACCTAAACTTTTTGTTCTTCTTTTTAATTGCTTTTTTGGCAAATGATGACCAATTACTTCTAACGCCCTGTTTGTTTTTGTATTTAAAAGTGTTTTTGAAAAAATTTAAATTTTTTTTCTTTAAATTAATATTTTTTAGTGTTTTCAGATCATTTTGATACGCTGATGCCAACAATGATTTTTAAAAAATAATAATAAAATATTATTTTAATGTATTTCTAAATAAAAAACTTTGAAAAATAACTGCAAATATACTCTCAAACACCCCCTTATCTTTAACAAATGGCAAGATTAAAAGACAAAGAGTCAAGGTGAAAAAGACGAGGAAAATATGTGATTGTTTCAAATTGATGCAGAAAGTTAAAGTTCGTCCTCGTACTTTTCAAATAATAAATTTTTGATCTCTTTAGTTTTTTAAAAAAGGGTCCAAAACTTCATTTTATTATTTTATTTTTTAGTCCTTGATTTGAGGAGATGAAAGAGAAAGTCATCAGTTTTGATGATAGAGATAAAAAATAACGGTTAACACTGATTTCAACCACAAAATAAATTGATTTTCATGTCAAAGGATTACATTCGATGAGAAAAGTTTCATTAGGATAATCTTTGGCCTTTACATTACTTGAGAGGGTAGATATGAGGTAAGGAGGTTTTTTGAACTCTTGTTGATTTTGGGTTTTTGGACCAATCTTTGGTCATTTAAGGCCATAAATATGTTTATCAAGGTTTCTAAAGTATTTTCTATGATATCGTTTAGTTAATATCCTGTGACAGAAACAATGCAGATATACGAGGCAAGACAGAATAGGAGACAGAAATAAAATTGTATTTGATAATAAAGTACAAGAAAGAGTGATTATCACTGTATTGTATTTGGTTGATAGTGGACAAACAAGAATAAAATATTAAACAAAATCTATTTTATCCTTAACATGTATTATTGTCAAACTTACATATTAAAAAAATATTTTTTTTTACTTTAGTTGACATTGGGTATTGAAATTAAAAATAATATAATAACATTAGTTATAGAATCCAGATTTGCCTAGCAAGTTGCCATGGGACTTGACAACTCAAGGTCTTGACTACTCTAGATTCAAGAGAAATAGAGGAAAGACTCACCTAACCTAACTTAACTTAGTCAAGAATTTGAGTCAATCTATGACTTGGTCAAAACCCGAGTAAAAAACCTATTAATTTTTTTGAAAAACAAATTATCTAAACTATATTATTTTGATCCTTTTAAAAAAATATATAGAATTGACCTATGTCAGCTCGAGTTGACATACCTAACCTGCGTCTTGGGCCTTATCCCGGGTCAACACCTGGGTCAAGTTTTAAAATTATAATAATAATCATTTTTATCCTTATATGTCATAGTTAGAAAAGTTTGGAATTAAAAGTTTTTTACAGGGTTACTTTAGGGATAAAATATATTAAATATTATCTCTAGAGACATCCTTTTTTATACATCTTATTTTGAAAATACAGAAATTCACCCCAAAGTTGTCCCAATGACAAATTATTTTTATGTCTCTGTGTCATTGACCAAACACTTTTTTATCTCTATTGTCTCTAACTCTTATGCCTTAGGACAATAATCAAGCGTTGCCTATGTATTTTTGGTCAAAAATAAGTTGAAAAAAATTTTCAAGGCATAAAATACCCCGGCCCTAATTTTCTAGTGACTTTGCGGTTGTTAGATTCTAGAGACACTGACAATGAGTCATTTGTGATTTGTTTTTTAAAAAAAAAAGGCAAATAAAATGTTGTTTGCCCTCTAATATTTCCTTTAAGATAGTCTATGGACATAACCTTTCTAGAGTACTGGAATTAATTCATATTCCTTACATCAGACGACTAAGTGTCCAAGCTACAATAATGACAGGTTACTTGCATGACATTCATGAGCAAGTCAAGTAGACAATCAACGAAAACAATGTCAAGTATAAATTTATGGCTAGTACTCATCGTAGGAAAGTGGTGTTTGAGGTTGGTGATTTGGTATAAACAATCCTTACAGGTGATAGATTTCCAACAGGTGAGTATAACAAGTTGAAGGAATAGAAGATAAGCCCATGTGAGGTGTTACAGGAGATAAATGATAATTTGTACATGATTCGTCTGCCTAATCACCTAAAGACTTCTGATGTCTTCAATGTCCAACATTTGACATCTTATTTAAAGGAGGAACAAAACTTGAGGATGAATGATGTCGTCGGCCTGAGATAACAGGTGATCATGAGTAGTCAAATATGGGTTTGCCATGGCTAGATGATGATCTTATCCCATACAGATTATGTAGATGAACTAGTGGGACAAGTCTACACTCAAAAGGAAATCTGATAACGCCAGACCAAAATGATGGCTTAAAATGGACATAATTTTTTATCTGACTGTTGGATTGTGCGTAAATTTTTATAAGATTTTTCAAAGGTTGTTTTCCTTATAGTACCCAACTTTATTGCTATACAAACCTTCAAATCTTTAGATATAAAAAAATCTCACTTAGACCCCTGGTTTTGGCAGTTTTGTTATTTTCCTTGTTATTTTTTAATTACAAGCATTGTTTCAGATTTTATGGTTATTTCCTATTTATTTTTGGATTTTTATTTTTATTTTCTAGTTAAGGTTTCTAACCTATTTAAGGTTTTGTAAACCTCCTAAAGAGACAAAATTCTTGAGTATTATTTTTAGAGAGAATAAAACTATAAATTTAGGGTTCATACCTGCAATTCCTTTCACTCATTAAATTCATGTGCTCTATGCGTTTGATTGTTGTCTTTAGCTTCTGCTTGCATCAATTGGTGGTGTCCTTGTAGCTCCCCTCATATGTTCACTAGATGAATGTTATTTTCTTTTGGTCCTTTAATTTTTTTTTCATTTGGTTTTTTGTTATTTATTCCTTAAACATTGCATTGTTTAGGACTTTGTCTTCATAATTTTTTGTCTCCTTGCATTCTATAAGACTATCATAGTCTTAACAAAACATCCTATCATATGGTAGGCTCTTGATTTTATAGAAATATATTTGATTGTATTGTTTGCGCGAAATTAAATGTTAAGGAACCAAATTTGAAGAAGGTAAATAAAGGTAGTCGTAATATAAAATAAAATAAAAATAGTCTCTCCACTTTTTGGCTAAGTCTTGCCTTAGGGTTTCGTCAAAGTTCTTTTATAGTCCTTTTAGTTTGGGAATCATGTATTTTAATTCAAAACTTTATTTTGTTCTCATCTTGGTCCATGGTTTGAGAGAGAAGAGAGAGCTGTCTAAAACATAGCAATTAAATGAATAAAAAAAAGGCTTTAGAAAGCCTTTCATTTGTAAATTTAGTAGTGTTTATCATCTTGAGACAAAGATAGTTAATTGCAGCATTGGCAACTTACAACGAAGCTTGGCTAGAGATAAGCCGAAACAGTGGGATATGGCATTACTACAAATAGAGTTTGCTTATAATAGGTTTTGGGATTGGACCACCCAACTAAGTCCTTTTGAGATAGTCTATGGACATAATCTTTCTGGAGTACTGGAATTAATTCATATTCCTTGCATCGAATGACTAAGTGTCTAAGCTATAGATATGACAGATTACTTGCATGACATTCATGAGCAAGTCAAGTAGACAATCAACAAAAACAATACCAAATATAAAGCCATGGCTAATAGTCATTGTAGAAGAGTGGTGTTTGAGGTTGGTGATTTGGTATAGGTATTCCTTACACGTGATAGGTTTTCAGTGGGTGAGTATAACAAGTTGAAGGAATAGAAGATGGGCCCCTGCAAGATCTTGTAGGAGATAAATGATAATGTGTACATGATTCGTCTTCCTAATCACCTAAATACTTCTGATGTCTTCAATGTCCAATATTTGACATCTTATCTAGAGGAGTAACAAAACTTGAGGATGAGTTCACTCTAATCCGGGAAGAATGATGTCGCTGGCTTGAGATAACATATGATTATAAGTAGTCAAATGTGGGTTTTCCATGACTAGATGATGATCTATCCCAGACAAATTATGTGGATGGAGCAATGGAACAAGTCTAGGTTCAAAAGAAGTTTGGTCACACCATACCAGAATTATAGCTTAAAATTAGCATAATTTTTTATCCGATCGTTGGATCGTACTTAATTTTTTACAGGATTTTTTGGAGGTTGTTTTCCTTATAGTATCCAACTATATTTCTATGCAAATCTTCAAATCTTTAGATATAAAAAAATCTCGCTCAGGCCCCTGGTTTTGACAGTTTTGTTATTTTTCTTGTTATATTTTAATTTCATGCATTGTTACGGATTTTATGGTTATTTCCTATTTTTTTTGGATTTTTATTTTTATTTCCTAGTTGAGATAGGGTTTCTAACCTATTTAAGGTTTTGTAAACCTCCTAAGAAGATAGACTTCTTGAGTATTATTTTTAGAGAACAAAAATGTAAATTCAGGGTTCACACCTGTAACCCCTTTCGCTCATTAAATTCATATGTTCTATGTGTTTGATTGTTGTCTTTAGCTTCCGCTTGCATAATCTGGTGTTTTCCTTGTAGCTCCCCTTATATGTTCACTAGATGAATGTTCTTTGCTTTTGGTACTTCAATTTTTTTTTCATTTGGTTTTTTTATTTATTCCTTAAACAATGCATTTTTTAGGACTTTGTCTTCGTAATTTTTTTTCTCCTCGCATTCTATTAGACTATCATAGTCTTAACAAAACATCTCATCATATGGTGGGCTCTTGATTTAGTATAAATTTATTTGATTGTATTGTTTGCACGAAATTAAAAGTTAAGGGACCAAATTTGAAGAAGGTAAATAAAGGTAGCCGTATTACAAAAAAAAATTGTCCCTCCGCTTTTTAGCTAAGTCTTAACTTAGGGTTTTGTCAAAGTTCTTTTATGGTCCCTTTAGTTTGGAAATCATGTATTTTAATCCAAAACTTTATTTTGTTCTCATCTTGGTCTCTGATTTGAGAGAGTATAGTGAGTTGTGTGAAAAATAGCAAGTAAATGAATTAAAAAAAGACTTTAGAAAGCCTTTCATTTGTATATCATTCTCTAAAAATTTGGACCTTGATTTCTTGATCACTTTAAGTTATTTGTATATCATTCTCTGGTTTGAGAGAGAATAGTGAGTTATCTAAAACATAGCAAGTAAATGAATAAAAAAAAGGCTTTAGAAAGCCTTTCATTTGTATATCATTACCTTGATTTCATGATCATTTGTATATCATTCTCTGGTTTGAGAGAGAATAGTGAGTTGTCTAAAAAATAACAAGTAAATGAATAAAAAAAAGCTTTAGAAAGCCTTTTATTTGTATATCATTCTCTAAAAATTTGGACCTTGATTTCCTGATCACTTTAAGTTATTGGAGAAGAGATAATCAAGTGATAGGCCGTGTGCCGAAGCAAGTGACATATCACCTATTATTAAGAAGAACATTGAAGTGGACGGCGGTGTGTCTTTTGTTCTTTAAAAAAGAAAAATATTAGCCAGGAGCCCGTGCTTAGACTTATCCGATGGTCATGTGTGCCAAGCTACCTGAGCTTGCGCACCTGACCTGGTTTTGTTTTTTTATTTAATTTAAATTTAAAATTTTTAATAATTAATTAATTTAAAATGTTATAAATGTAGTAATTTATTAATTTTTTTAATTAATTAAGAATACATTTTAGATTTTATTTTATTAAATAACATTCAATTTTTAGTTTGTTTTCAAATAAGTTTATAATATTTTTTTTATAATATTAACAAGTTTTTTTAAAATCCTATTATTTTTTAAAACTTTTATATGGTTACTTTTCAAATAAAATATATTTTTATTATTATAAAATTAAATAAAAATTATTTTATAAAATGATGATATGGAGTCAATTGAGTTCATAACTCAAGTTACGAGTTTGATATATTAGTTCAGATTAGTCAGGTCGATTAAAGATGTCATTTTTTTAGTACTTGAAAAACATTACTTCATATGATTGAATCTTAAGTTCATAATCAAGATTTTACTTCCAAGTAACAATGTCTACATTTTTTTTACATTCAAAAAGATTTTTATTCCATACAAAACGCGAGCCACTTACCTCATTAGTTCCTCTTATTTTGTCCTTCCTACTATACAAGAACAACAGTTCAATGGAGGGAGACTGAGTCCCCATGTTCATGAGAATTAATAGAGATATCATTAATTGCTATACTAGAAAAGTTAGGGTTTTTCCACCTTCTTCACTTTCTCTATATAAATAGTAAAGGAGGTAGCTCCTTTTTTATTTTATTTTTTAAATTCTATCTTTAAATTTTTTATTCTTTTGATAGAATATTTTTAGTTTTTTTTTTTAATTTCATCATTCAATATTTTAGCGATTTTGAATTGGTTAATATGATTTGTTTCGATTTGCTTTCTATGAAATTATTGTCGTCTCAAACAAACATATCTGTATTTTATTAGTGTTTAATTTTACAAGCGTCTATTTGTGTTATCATATCATTAATTAAAAAAAGGTTTTTAAACTCATTAGAGTTTATGATATCGGTTGTGAGTTTGACGAGTTAAGTCGTAAAGTTCATGTCTATTCAATATATCATTATCTCAATATTAAAAAAATATTTTTTTAAGAAAAATCATATTTTTACCGGTCGTCTAGTTGCATTTGGACTCGTAAAGTCAACCGGATCATGTAAGGGCAACTCTCATGCATATTAATTTTAAACTCAAGCAAAGCAAGGAGTCGGGTCTGGAGGTTTTAAGGTTGACCCGCTAAATAACAATGTTGAATGGTTTCTTTATTTTTAAATTCAATCTTTCTTTCTTTTTCTCGATTGAATCATTTTTTGCTTTTTTTTATTATTTCTTCATGCAATATTTGGTTTATTTTGAATAGATCTTTATAATTTGTTTCGCGTTGTTCTCTATAAAGTTATCTCAAAATCAAACAAATATCATGATATTTAGTTGGTGCTCAATTTTATAAGCGTTTACTCTTGTTATCATATTAGTAAGTAAACAAAAAAAAAAATGTTAAACTTAGTAGCAGGTTAAAAAGTGAATTTTGTAAGAGTTCATCATTCAGGTTGCATATTTGACAGGTTATAGAGCGAAACCCGGATCAATATCGTTATTTTAATATTAAAAAATATCGTCTTGAAATTTTTTTAAAATCAAATTATAATTTTACCGGGTTGCTTTTAAAACTAAATTAAAAGATGAAACTGAAATCTAAAAGCTCATTCCTTCTCTCATCTATACAAGAGTACGTATCACTCCTCTCACTTGTGTCATGGCATCACTGAAATGAATTACAAGCTCATCACATGAAGTGATGAAGAATTTAGGTCAATGGTAAAGTGGAAAACACTGGGTTGCCTCAAGTTCAAATCCCTCCATCTTCAAACTAGCTATCAGTTAACATATTAACAAGGCAGTGATGGATGCTTTCGATTTCAATTTTTCTACAATTATTTGAAGCATAAAAGAGAATTTTCTGAGATCCAATTACGGCTCAGTTTGTGTTCATGAAAGAAAAGGAAAAAAATTCCGAACTGAATTCCCAATGGATCCGAAATCATTTCTACATTTTCATAGAAAAAAAATTAAAAGAAACAAAAGACACAAAAAAAAACAAAACAATACAATGAAAGCATTAACCTCTGCTCCTCCCTGACAACTTTTCCTTTTCGTGTATCCCAACACAAAACCCCACTCCCAATATCTAGTTCTAGTCGCACAAAAAAAAAGAAAAATAAAAGAATTCAAGTCATTTTTTAAGCATATAAGCAAATTAAAGAGAAATCAAAACCCACTTTTGAAATTAATTAAAATAGAAATTCGTCACCGCCCTATACTAGCAGTCCACGTTTCCTTGACTAGTTCCATCCATACAAGCTTGTCAGGGGTCCTACCATATAGAGACACATCACGTGAAAGCCCATGTTAGCACCAGAAGTGCCCCCACAGCCTCTCGTTACTAGTCACTACCTCTTCTTCTTTTCTTTTCTTCTTTTTACTTTTTAATCAATTCATGTTAGAACTTTAAAGCTTTGCTTAATTTTCCGAACACTGAATTGCTTCGTGGTTTGGCGATTGCTCTCTTGCTGCTTCTGCTGCATGGCCGCTGCTGTTCATCTTCTTGAGATTTTGGTGGTGATAGACCTGCCTGAGTCTCTCTATTTCCTTCTTCAATGCCTCTTGATGGGCTACCATTTTGCACCGATTCAAGTCAGCATCAAATCAACGATATAGCTAAATGTATGGTAAATTAATTGAGTAGTTCTTAAAAAAAAGAATTTGAGTTAATTTGGTTATAAATACATCATTTAATAAAGGCACTTCTTGTGTGTTAGGTCACGTTAACAATTTCACGGAAACAGTCGTTCTCCCGCAAATCATTGCATAATCAATCATAATGTCCAAAAATCAAATCATAATTTTTTTGAATTTGAAATAAGGAGAGGAGGGAGAGCTCTTACCATCTTTGAAAATCTTGTCTTGAGCCAAAGCGGCAATCCGTTGCTTGAGGGCACTATTATCAACGTTGAGAATCAGCCGTTGATGGTCTAAAAATGCAACTCTTGGCGACAATGCTGATACTTCCGTCTAGATTTTTGCATTAAGTAAAGAGTCCCAGAATTATACATTGCTAATGCTTCATAATGAACAGTAAAATAGTAGCAGTATGTAAAGATACCTGTAATGTTGTCACGCTACGTTCAAGCTCTGAAATGTATTGCAATTTCCTCACTCTTGACCTTTGTGCAGATTGCCGATTTGCCAAAATTCTGCTAAATATTGCAAAAGAATCAGTTTACAACCATAATTTCACTATATAAAATAATTATATCTCACTGAAAATTAGAAAATAAATATAACGAAACTAAGATTGCCATCAGATTCATTGGTATTAATCCACATGCAATTCTTCATGACATGAAATCGAATAATCAAGTCTAAAACATTAGAGTAGCTAGGTGAGTTAATTATCAATAATGTAATGTAATTCAAGTTAATATATATTCACCTTTTCACCCTCTTCGGGTCATTGATGGTATCACCATTATTTGAAGATGTGGGAAGAGGAGGCTGGTGTGGTTCTTGCTTGCATGAACTCTCCACCTCTCCTGGCTCGGTCTTGGCCACCGCTGCTTGTTGCTGCTCGGTATTTCCTTCTTCTTGATGGTGATGTTGATCTGTTGGCTTTGATGGTTTCTCATCGTTTTTGCTATTTTGGTCGGACGGGGTGGAGGGGTTGGAGGAGGATGGTGGCAAAGACAAGGACATGTCATGGGAAAACATGGACATGAGCTGGTCATCATCCAACTTGTCGAACCCAAGATTAGCGGAAATCAAGGCATTGGAAGAGGAATGGTTATTATTGCAGCTGCTGCTGTTGTTGTTGTCGTGGCATTGATCTTCCACCAAGGAGGGCATGTTGGTCGTCTCGATGAAAGTGATGCAGTCGCTAATAGACCGGCGGTGGGACCCGCGTCTGGTGGACGTGAAGTCCAAGAACTCATCAACCCAACAGGGTTGATGGTTCTCCATGGTGGCGGCAGCGTTTGAGAAATAATTGGACATTGTTTGGTGAGAAAAGGAAGGCCAATTTTGGGTGACAGCAGGAATTTTGGGTGGCAATTGAGCCATAATCTTAATCTTCCTTGTATATCAAACCTCCTATGTAATAACAACAACACTGTAGATTAAAAAAAAAAAAAAAAAAGCGGGTTCTTTATAAGAGAAAAATCTAAACAAACTCAACAAAGAAAAAAAACAAACTATCAATCTATACGTGTGATATCAGAAAATCTTGGGCTGCTGATAAAACGCTCTCTATCTAAAGGAATCGTTACGCCAAGCAAGTGATATTCATCTCGTCTGGTTGTAAGCTGATGCAAAAATAGAAATATTTGGTTAGGACAGGCAAGTTACAACTTACCGAACACAACTAACCAATCCCGAAATGTAATGACAAGATCTTGGGGATAATGTCCTCCTCCTATAAACACTCCGTCCAGCAAGTGATGGGGAGGGGGTTGTTATAGGAGTGTAAAATAGTATCTAGCTAGAGAAGCAAGCACAGTATGAGGTTAGATGGCTAAATTTTTAAGGCCCAGAGGTATCGGAGGTGGAGGGGGAGATGGTAGGGCACATGGGGAGTGGATTAGAAACAGCTAGCAACAGCTGGGATTTGGGCCTCTACGGTTTTACTGGAAAGTCGCAGGCCGAGAGAGAGAGAGAGAGAGAGATTTAATTAACTGGAGGGAATCGGCCACCACGTGCCGATGTGACCTCTCCCGCATCCCATCAACTCATACACGAGACTATCACTGCTGCGCTGCCATGACATTAGTAATAATCTATTTTTTATAAACGTATATTCTCCAAAAAATAAATAAATAAACTACATGGGATATGTTTTTCTAATCCATCACATTCTTTGCTTTACGTGTATGGGCTCACACTTTCAATCTGTTGCTCACATCCATCCTTGACCCTTGGATCCAAACCCTCATTAACCACATCTTTCATCGTCGAGTTTCTCATCTTTTTGCCCCTCCCAGATCATTCTTGCTTTGGGTTTTTCTTTTTATAATGAGAGATTGAAAACTTGGGATCCATGACATTAATTTCCCAATTTGATCAAAGATGTGCTTGGTCGGTCCATGGGGTGGAATTAAGGCATGATATCACACATGCAGGCAGATCTCATGGCTAGAGGTTGTGTGGAGTAGATTTATCATGCTGTGAAAGAGATGCTTGGCATGAGATGATATCTTACGAAAAGATAAAATATACAAGGTAGTGGTATAGTGGGAAGATGTAGGATTTAGGGATGATGAGCTGTGAAAAGAGAGGAGGAAATGTAAGAATCATGCCCTCCTCCTTCCCATGTGAACTCTTTGGAAGAGCCCACTTTCCTTCCCTTTGTCTCCAAATCAGACTCACATGGCCCCCTCCTCCCTCTCTCTCTACAGTTTTTCCTGGTAGCTTCCAGCATCATCTCATGTTGGCATTTATGTTGTTCTGTAAGAGAAAAGTGCTTAAGAGACACTAATAATGATTAGTGAAAAGTTGGAAGGTAAGTTAAGTACTCTAGTTGTCCGGGAAAAATATTATCTTGATCCCCCGCCTCCTCAATATCATATTAGAGAAAACATCCCACTTGCCTCCTCGAGGAATATGATCACAAGATTGTACTTCTGATCGATCAAACCAAGCAAAAGTCAATCATTTCAACGGCCAAGATGATGATCCCATGCCATGTTTTACGTGGAAAACACCATAATTAATCATTTAGAAGGCCCAATATTCTCAGAGGTGCATAACCAGGACGAATAAATGTTAACTCATTGGAGGGTAGGTTTGCATGTGCCTCCCATGGCCATTAATTTGACATTACACAACCTAGAGATTAGAGAATTGTTCAGCAGCATAATGTACTTCGATTTTCCATTAGTTTTTGGATCCCAAAATATTCTGCGATTACCGTACAGGAGAGGGGACTGTGGAATGAGAATTGGATGCAAACTATAGAGGCATCATTGCACGTGGAGAGGAGAAAAACAAGGGCCTACCTTGTTCGTGTTTTGTTGAGATGATATAATACCAAGTACCATAACCAGAACATGTTAACACTAACACTAATGCTGTAAAGAAATATAAAGGTAGAGTTTGTGGTGGCCACTTGCTCGTATGTCCGGGGAGATCCCTTGAGTTGGTTGCTATGCTCGTGTCAATTTATCAGATGAACTCGTTTAAGAAACAACGTTTCAGCAAGTGGGGAGAAAAAACCGATTAAACCAAGAAAACTGGAAAAAAAATAACCAAAAAAACCGAACCGTAAAAAAAAACCGATTAAAATTTTGAAAAAACCGATTGGTTCGGTTTTGGTTTTATAAGCCTGAAACTGAAAAAACCGAACCGAACCGAAACTGAAACCGGAAAAAAACAACGAGCCAAAACTGGTCAAGCTGAAAAAACCGAGCCAAACCGGTTTTTGTCCAAAAAAACTGAACCGAAACCGGTCGGTTTGAACCAGTTTCGGTTCGGTTTTGGTTTCGGTTTTTTTAAAAAAAAATTGGTTTTATTACTTATTTTAAAAAAAACCGAATCGAACCGAAAATAATCACCTCTAATTCTTTACATTTCAGCCTAATTGGGTTGGATTTCAAACGATAAAGCAGTCTCTCCCGTCGGCTGGATTCGTCACTCTTTGCTTGCAGTTTAGTCTAATTGAGTTGAGTTGATGAAGTAACGAACATGGAGGTAGATTTTGAGGAAACTGTTTTCACGAAGATTGATTTCCCGAATTGACATAAACACAGGGGCTAGATTGTGTGTTTCTGTACAAAAAACCAAGAGCCCGGTTGCAACTTGCAGCTGGTCCACGATAGAAAAAACTTTGGAGACAAATGGAAGTAGACTTGGCCTAATGATAATAAACCTAGTCCACCTTAGAGATAGATAGTTTTGTGTGTAGGAAGATCATTAGATTCAACTACTTTACAGTCCGCAGCTCGAATTAAAATTGTTTTGAATGTAAAAAAAAAAAATGTTGAGGTTATATATACTATTTATATTATTATTAAACTTAATTTAATGGGTTAAATTTAAAATTTTCTAACCCGATTTATTTTACTTAGATTTAAAATTAAATTGTATAGGATTGTTCAACATGATCTAATTGACTTGGTAGGTTTAAAGACAACTCGGATGATTAGTAAAAAAATATGGTTTTGATTTTAAAAAAATATATATATAATTTAAGATGATCTTTTTAATATTGAGATATCAGCATATTAGATAACACAGGATTCACGATTTAACCCGTCAAATTCACGATATGGATAATAGACTCTATAATTAGGTTTAAGATGTTTATTTTTTAAGAT
The DNA here is from genome assembly GCF_000002775.5 of Populus trichocarpa. Lineage (NCBI taxonomy): Eukaryota > Viridiplantae > Streptophyta > Magnoliopsida > Malpighiales > Salicaceae > Populus > Populus trichocarpa. Next base: position 39,231,297 of record NC_037285.2, on the reverse strand, counting down.
TATTTTTACTCAAGTATATAAATGCTCATAAAATTAAGAATAAATAAAATATCAGGATATTTGTTTAAGATTGTTATAATTTTATAGAAAACAAACCGAAATAATTTATATTGAGAAATTTAAAATCAAGCAAATTTTTTTTAAAAAAAAAGAACATAAGAAGTAAAGAAAAAGTCACCTCCTTCACTATATAATATTTATATGAACAATGGGTGAGTTGACACCCCTAACTAGTTTAAATGTATTAAGTAATTGATATTAATGTTCTCCATTCTCTTAAGAGTTTTGGAGTTTAAACTTCTACTTTCTAATAAGTAATAATTAATAGTAATATTAGGTGTTCTGAAAAAAATATTTTTTTTATTATAGAATATTTATTGAACTAAAGTAAGAACTCCCCACGATCACATACCAGACTTCTATGCCGGATCTCAAAGAAGGCAAGTGAATCAGCAGATCGAGCAAATAAAGACTCAAGTCCAGCAAATCACCCTAAACGGTATATCTGCTGAGGTATATAAACCCTCCAGCTGTTCGATGAAATGCACCAGCGAAGCCAAAAGCTTATTTACATGAGTTCACTCACTCTGTTAGCTTGTCGATTGCAAATTACCTCTTTCCTGTGTAATAATCTTAGACATGACAAGGTGAAATGAGTGATTGGTGGTACTTTAATGCTTATTCTTGCAACAGAGTATTAAGTACAGGTGCCAAGTCATCCTAGTATAATTTCTCTTGCTGGTTGATAAGAGCAGAAGTATAAGCTATATATATATATATATTGAAGGAAATGCAATAAATCTCATGGCCTTCATGAGGACTGGACTGCTCACATGTTTGTGAGGAACCAGTATAAAAACCTCTGATCAAGCTTTCCTCACTATCTCTCTACTTATATTTTATGCTCTGGTTATTTCTGTCTTGGTAACTCGTATAGGGTTTGTTTTGCATAAAATATTTTATAAAAAAATTAGTTAATATATAATATTTAACGGTAAATTTTTTAGAGAAATATTTTTAAAAATTTATAAAATATTTTACAAATAACTTATAAAATCATTTAACTATTTTAATTATTATTTTTATCTCACTATCATGAACACATCATCTTTTATTTCTTCCACCACTATTATCATCTCATTAAAACCTTCTCATTCACGATCATTTCATCAGTGTCTCCTTCATCATTATTGCTATGTTATCATTTTCTTTCCTGCCACCACTATCATCTCATCGAAAACTCCTCTTTCACCACTATCATGACCACCTCCACCACCAATATCATGTCATCACAACCTCCTTCATCACCACAACCATTTCACCACACCACCTTCTCCACCACCACTATCATGTCATCACAACCTCCTTCATCACCATAGCCATTTCGCCACCATGTTCTTCTCTACCATTACCATGACTAAATTTTTTTTATAACCATTATCTTCTTACAACCACCACCCCGATCTTCTACGTTATTATCATCATATTACTATCATCACTATTATATTAAAAAATATTTACATATAAAATATTTTTCAATTTAAATATTGAAAAACATTTTAGAATAAAACATTTTACATATAAATTATTATTTTTTTTATCCGTAAAATATTTTACGTTCACGGACTCTTAATAGTTGTGCCTTGTTCACAGCTGCATGTGTTGTGTTTTCATGTGACGAACAGTTCACCCCTCTTGGTTAGCTTTGGGACCAGCATTTATATGTGAGGAAAGGAAAAGGTATATGCTACCAAAAACAAGGACAAGTGATTTCATAATGATTTTAAATTTGAACCACAACATTTTGTACCTTAACATTGTTTTTCTTTTGAGAGAAAGGGACATTATATTTCAATTTAGGAAATATACAAAAATATGAGGAATTAATTTGGTTATTGTGATTGTTAAGGTGGCAACAATTTAATTGTTGTTTTGACCGTGCTACCTCTCTCAAATATGGATAGCAATTTCATTTTAGTTCTTACTAATCTAAACTAATTTTTTATAATTATTTTATCCAATAAATAATAAATAGAATATGATTATTGTTAAAAAATGACTCAAGAGAGAGAACATTTATATTTTTTTAGTACATAATATAATATATATATATATATATATCCTAATATTGATATATAAGACACATAAATGTACAAAATTTATAATTTCATTGTTTAATATATATATATATATATATGAATATTACTTTTATTAATAATACTCAGATAATAGATATCTATATAAATACATAAAACTGGATGAATAAAGTATAAATATCTAAATTAATTACTTGTAAATAATGAATAAAATATAAATATAATAAAAACTCAATTCATGAATATTAATTCTCATCCTTAATCTCAAACCAAAATATTCAATTCTAAGAATTAGGGCCTTTACTCTCTCTAAAAACAAGTCTATTCGGAGACAGTACTAATAGCAAAGAAATTATACCTACATTTATGTTAGTTAATTATTTATCTGTAGTAAAAAAACAAAAACAAAAACAAAAATTTCACATGCCACATCATTTATTAGCGACTCACCTATAATGCATATGAACACAAAATTTGTTAGTTAAATTAAATTGTGGCAATAATAATATAAATTGAAATTGGCCTTGCATTTTGAAAAAAGAAGATTGCTTTTAAGGAACGTATTTTTCTCAGCATATGAGAGAACCCTCTTCTAAAGCTTTTTTTTCCATTTACATAATAAGATTGGTCAATTTTATATCAGGAATATTCTTAAGAGAACTAGGTAACGTTTTTTGTTTTAAAAAAAATCCAAATGAGATGCAAATTGCTTAGGAATAAAAAATTATTTGAAGGTAAAATTCATATACCAAAATGTTGGGGTCATAAATTTGAAAAAATCCCAATCAAACCATGTCCATGCTCTCCACATAAAATGTGGATCGCAGTCCAAAATTTACACAAGAATATCCGGACCAATTTGTATGTACCTCAACTAATTTTATAGATCCTGAAATTAACGATCATATAAACTTCCAGTGGTCTTAAAGTTTGTAAAACTCGAACTAATGATCTCCAAAAAGAAAACCCAAAACCTAACGAGTTAAACTATACCCCTCAAAATTAAATTTCCACGATTTACTTTCCTTCAAGGTTGGCCCAAACACGACGCTCCCCATAAAACACCATTAAAACGGATTCTTTTTTAAAAAAAATAAATTGTAGAGGAAATTATAGTCGCAACTTTCCCAAACAGACCCTAAGACAAGTGCGTCTTAGCTGTTCATGGCATTATCCTCCAACTTTTTGATTGGCTCAGTGAAAAGTAACAAGTATCCCAGCCAGACAACAATGTGCACACGTTATGTACAAATGTCATTCATTGATTAGTGTTGATCACATAAGATAAAAGGCTACATTTCCTGTATTTGATTATTTCTATTTCTATTTATATATTCACCTTCTTTTATATGTACAAAACTAAGCTGTCAAGTTTCACCGAATAAAGGCTCATGCATGCCCAAGGTTTATATTAAAGACCAAATCAGATCTGAGTTACCTCCGCTTCGGGTTCCCTTGGGTGAATTCTATACACCATTGCCTTTGCTATCTGCTCCTTCGCCGGAAAAATGGGATTTGAGTCCAGTCCAGCATTGGTAGTAATCATTATCCATTAACGGTGACTTAAGAGCACAAAGGCTGATCCTGGGAATTAAACATGATTCAAACATGAAAGCCAGTGTATTAGTGATTTTGGATGGTCCTGCATCATGCCCACTCTCAATGGTAGCCTGAAAATCAAAATAAAGTTGTTAGACTAAGACCGTTCAATCATCAATTGCCAGATCGAGGAGTGGTTTGACAGCCAACCATCTGAGTCACGATAGCATGTAAACACTTAAATTACAAAGATTTCCAACACAAAAATGCTACCAGTGCGTTTTTATCCCGATCAATGTTCTAGAATATGGAGAAAGGAAGGGGGCACAGTAGAAACCAGAGTGCACGCGTAAAAATGCCTACAAGAAAGTATACCTCGTATGTCTTTGTATCAGGACCATGTGGAGTCATGCAGCTATGAAGGCTTGCACCTCCTGGGAGAAAGCCGTCAGCTTTTGCCTGAAAACAAAAATTTAGGATTGGAAATTTACAGGGAGAGGGAACAAAAATGGATAAAGAATCCTTCCTCTTAAATTTAAACAGGAAATTGAGCCAAGGTTTAGACATATATCAAATGACCCTGAATTTATGAGACTATAATCAACTAAAACTAAAGCGTGTGCAAAAGTTTACCTCATATCCACCATAAATCAGGCCCATAAATTCACTCATACAATTGCGATGGTAGTATGGAGGTCGGAACGTATGCTCAGCAACCAGCCATCGGGGAGGAAAAATAACAAAATCAAGCAATGCCACGCCAGGTTTATCAGTTGGTGCAGTCAAAACTGCAACACATTACAGAAATGCAATTAAGGAAAAGAAACACAAAGCATGGTATTTTTTTCAAAAAACATCAAAAAAAAAACAGGAAGGGGGAAATATGGTTGCATAAACCTCCTACCTGTATTTATTGATGGATCACTGTGATCAAACAAGACAGTATTATAAGGGCAAAACTTATTGAGATCATACTGCAGAAAAGACAGATGCCCAATTACTAAAACGCCAATTTGCAGCTAATATGTCATCAACCAGAACAAGTGCTATGACAGCTAGACTTACCTTATATGGAACATAATTACCATGCCAAGCAACCACATTGAAGGGAGAAAAATCTTGTTTTGCAACAAAAAGTTCTCCACCATACTTTTGAACGACAGTGTATCCTGGTCTGGAACCATCTTCAAACCAGGCCTTGGGAACAAGGAAATCCCTTGGAGCAGCAAGACCATTAGCACCTAAAAGTAACCAAAATCAAGTCCTTGTTGTGCTAGCAAAATGCGTTGAATAAAGATGAATAATAACTTCACACTTTATCACTCAGAAGGCCAGAACAAGGATAAGAGATTAGGTACCTATTGGCCCAAGATCAGGAAGTTGAAAATGGGTTCCAAAAATCTCAGACACATAACCACGTGACGGGCCATCTGGCAAATCTACAGCGAAACGGAATCCTTGAGGTATAACAACAATTTCACCAGGAGAGACTTGCAATTTCCCACATTCAGTAGCGATCCACAATCCTACACCACCAGTACCAAAAACTAATATGAATCATTTGATCCAATTCTCAAGCATATAATAAACAGAAATACATTAAAGAAAGAAACAGAAAATATAATATCCAGAAAACATGAGCACAAGTGAAGGCATAAGAAAATACAGTCATAGCCTAAACAACCTGATGATGCAAGTAGTTCACAAGAAGATTAAAAAAAAAAAGGAGGGATTGAATATTTAGAAGCTACTCCTCTACACATGCTGAGCCGAATTATTAGAAAGTATAATTGTGATAACAATTCAAGAATTTAGTAGCAAATACGTACTGAGTTGTTTGAATCATTTGAGAGTTTAAAAGCAGCATTAAATTGCACAAAGCAGTGTTGAAGAAGTAACTCAAACTGAAAAAACAGATACCAATCTCAAAAGCATCAACGGGAGACACACAGTCTCATAATCATGGAATACTGTATGCCCATCCAATGGTCCAAAATTAAAAAAAAAATGAAAAGCAATCTTGGATTCTAATTGAATAACTCACTCACTTCCTTTTTGTGGAACAATCAAGAAATCGCCATCGGCATTGCAAAAAGCACGATCATCCATGGATTTATTGGCGGTATACCTAAACAAAAAACAAATTAAGTTCCATACATCCATTGTAACGGTAGAAATGATTGGTAAAACTATACATGCATACATGTGAATAGCAAATCCATGGCGGAGGAAGGAGCTGCCAGCTCCACAAACTGTATACAAGCCCTCAACAAAATCAATTGGTGCTGATTCTTCAACAGTATCTACTGGCTTTGGCTTCCACCGCAGTTGCGTGGGCGTTGTATAACTGTTTGATTTATCAAATTCACTCACGAGTTTATCGTGCCTTGGAAACCTTGCCTGAAACGGCTCGTGAGTGACCGATGGCTTGATTCTATATAACCAACTGATTTACCAAAACCAAAAAACAAAATTAAGATTAGTAATCAAATGATTAATTACATGATCTACGGAACAATTGAGGGAACCTGCGTTGGTTGAGTTTGTGAGGGGAAGTGAAGGAGGTGCCGGAGATCTGTTCTGCGTAGAGACCGTAGGGGCATAAGAGAGGGCTGTTCTGTCTGCGAGGCAATGATCCAGGGATGGATTCGGATTCGAAGGTGTTGCCGAATCCCGATAGATAATCATGATCGTCGGAGGGGAAATCATTGGTTATGGTGATCTGCTGCTGCTCCTGCTCCATTGGAATATCTCTTCAATTGATTTGTGGGGAAGAGTGAGGCCATCAACGGAATTAATTTTATAGCTCTTGTCTCTTGCAGAGAAGAGGATGGGGTGGATGATATTGACGTGGCATCATAATCTATTCGTTTTTGCGTTCAAATTATCTTAAAACTTCTGACGTAAGTTAGTTAATAATACCATAGTTTTTAAACCCGGTCTGGTTCAAGACCCGGGTTCCAGGTTTTAACCGGGTCATCGGGTTTTGGCCGGGTCGGCCAGATCAATCTCTATTTTAAAAAAAATTCAAAACGGCGTTGTTTTAGTAAAAAACAAAAACAAAAGTCAACGGGTTTTTGACCGGGTTTTGCCGGGTCAACCTGCCGGGTCGGCCAGGTCACACCGGGTCATGGCTTATCCTATTTTTTCATCAACCCGGCCCGGTTCCAGCCCCAGGTCGGCCCGGTCACAGATCGCCCACCGGGCCAGGCCGGGTTTCAAAACTATGGTTAATACTATCATATTAACAGATTTATAATAATTTTTATTTTAAATATAAAATAATATAAAACGAGATTTTAAATAATTTAAATCTAGCTACAACCTAATATTTTTAGGTTCGGCTTGATTTTTTAATTTAATATTTTTTTATTTGGTTTCTTTCATCTGTCATCACATTAAAATAATATAAAAATATTAAAAAATATTAATTTGAAGTAAAAAAATAAAATAAAATAAATTTTTTTAAAGCATTTTTTAAATGTAAAAACAAAAATGTTTTAATAAGAAAATTCAACTTAACCTGAAATGATAAAAAATTATCATCACCCAACTTTTGTATAATATAAAAAAGTCACATCAATTTATTTTCTCTTTATAAATTAAAAAAAAAACAATAAGAGAAAAAATTAAAAAATTAAAAAATAAAAAAATAAAATTAGAAATATCTTAAAAGGAAAACAATTAAAGAGAAAGAAATTAGTTATCTGTGTATTAGGCGTTGCTCTGTTATGTGTTATTCATGATGCTACTGTAGAAAATACTTTAAATATCACAAAACTCAATCTCCAATCAATCTAATATTAAAAAATAAAATTAAAAACAATCAATTTTTAAAAGAAAAAACCTAAAAAAAGACTAAAATCAATTCGATCTAATCTTTAAACTCATGACTTGATTCATGAGTTTGAGACCAACCCCATAGGAGGAAAATCCAAAAAAATCGCAAAGTTATATATTCTCAATACGCTAAGGGATGAAATTGAGAAAAATAAATTCAAGAAAAAAGATAAAAATAAATAGCAATCAAAAGAAAAATGATTAAATTTGATATAAAAAATAAATGAAACTAAATGGTGAGGGATTAAACTAAAAAAAATAAAAAATAATGTAAAATAAAACAAATAACAATAAAAAAAACTATATTTGATAAAAAAATATTAGCTAAATATATTCTATAGATTGATTCAACTGAATATGAAAAAAAGGAATATGTGCTATAGTCCTTAATGTTTTTAAAAATTGACAAATCATACACTTAATCAAAATCAATCCCTAATCTTTTAATTTTTAATTTTACTCTTTTTAAAAATTAAATTAAAAACAAATGGGATAAAAATCAGGTTATGATATTCCTTTTTCATATATTCACTCAAGATTTTCAAGTCTGATTTCATTTCAGTGGAATTTTTTATTATTATTAAAACTAGGTTTTCAAATCATGGGATTTTTTATTTAAAAAAAAAATCCTTTTGATAAAAAAGATATTTTATCAAAATGAAAAAGAAATAAATGAACAAGGAAACTGATTTTTAATAAACTGTTTTCAGGGATTGGCTAATTAGATTTCCAAATTCTATACTTAAAAGGGGATTAGTGGAGATCATTATCCGTTAATCTTGAAGATTGGCCAATATATTTGTGGGCCAAAGCCATTTCTATTTCTTAATTGTTTGTGGCAGAATCAGACTTCCAACGTACAGTGTTGCAGCAGAGTTTTGGAGTCAATAATGGCTGGATTATCAAGTACCATTTATGATCTCTCACCCACGTGTCTACATAATTAACCACATGCTACAAAACTCCAAGAGAAGGAACCCCAAGACCGAGATTTCGACGTTTAGAAAAACAAATTTTTTTTATTATTATTAATCACGTAAATATTCAAGCTAATTTATATATATTTTAACTAATTTTATAAATTCTAAAATTATTTTAACATCTATTTACATGTACAAAAAAGAACCATTTGAATGTTAATAGACTTGTTTTAAAAGGTTTTAAACAATAAAAAGATTATTGTTAAGTTCTAAAACAATAAAAAAATGTTAATTATTTTGATGTATATTATAAACTGCATAAAACTATATATTATATACTCATTTAGCAAACATTGTAGATTTATCAATAATTCAAATATGAATCATTGAAAAAAAAAAAAATTACTTCAATATTTGAGATGCGTATTAAATTATGAGTTACAATATATTAGTTACTTAACTATAGTAAAAATATATAATAATAACAAATGAATATCTAATATTAAAAATCTGAAATCCATTAATAAATATGTTTTTTTGAAAATCTTCTGACATAAGATGAGAATAGCTAAATTTGTTTCTAGGCAGATTTAAATATGAATTTTGACACAATTTCTTCCGAATAAAATGGAAATCACATATTTTTCTCCCCGCTGATTTAGCTTAGATGAAAATCAACAACCGTACTTTAGATGTAAGAGTGAGAAAATTGATAGCACATTTAGGCATAAATTAAAGGTGGCTCGTCATTACTCTTGTATACTAAAAAACCTGACATTGTTCAGGTAGTTTTAAGCTCCTTCTCTTTCAACTTTATCTTTTATCTTTTTTTCTTTTCTCATTTCCTTCTTTTATTTTTTTTTATTTCAATTTCATCTATTTTTTTTTAGTTTCATTTTTATATGTTTTTTTAACAATTATTCAAGTTATTTTAATCTATAATTTATCAAGTCAACTGAAATAAGTTGGGACAACCTCTACATGATTTACTTTTAATTCGAGCTATACAAGGAATCATTTCTAGATATTTTTTTCTTCTAGTTTCATCTCTTTTTTTATAATTTTGTCTTTAGATTATTTTTACCGGTCGGTCAAATTGATTTTGGACCGATTAAGTCGACTAAATCATATTAGAACAACTCTTACATGGTTTAATTTTAAATCTGAATTAAGCAAGAAGTTGGGTTAAAAGATTTTCCTATCAATTTCATTATCGAACTTTGTTTACCGGTTAATTATATTATTTTTAGACTAACCAAGTCAATTAACCATGTCTAAATAACTAATAAATAATTTAATTTAGAAATCAGAAAATTTTGAGATTTAATAATTTTTGCTATGTTTAAATAAGTTTTGATGTAACTCATAGCGTAAGGCAAACCTATAAATTGTTTTGAACTAATTATTTATTTTCGATCCCCTTGCTAAAAATTTGCTGGAAATACATTCGGACCTCATGATCCAACCCAGAATCAGCAGTCACAAGTCATTAATGAACTAGCATCTTTTCATTAATGACTTATCCCTAAAACTGGACCTTTGTTTATTTGTTGACACGTTGTATTGTTGCTTGTTAGAATTAAAAAAGAAATTGTTGTATTTATTTTTTTTATAATAAATTAATATTATTGAAATAACTCTCACACATAAATCTTTATATCTATTTTTCGGTCCGATTAAAAGTATGTTGAATGGAAAATAGAATATTATATTTAAATAATATGTTTTTTCTATCTGGAAAATTGAAAAACACGATTTTCCAATTTCCCCACTTAAAGCTAAGTTGAGGAGATATTTTCTTATGTTCTCCAAGATTTTCCCATTATAATTTATGTATAGGAACATACATTTGTATCTTTGAGTGTTTTTTTTTTTTTTTTATGATTGAACTTATTTTTCAAAATATATTTTGTTTAAAAAAATATTAAATTGATATATTTTTAGATATATTTTAATGATTTTAATGTACTAATATAAAAAATAAATAAAAATTATTTTGATATATTTTTAATTAAAAAATATTTTTAAAAAACACCCTGCATCAAATTACAACATTACAATTTGAGGTTTTTTTTTATTAAGATAAACATGCTTTACTTATTTATTAATTTAATAAATATCAGCTTATAAGTTATATCTAAATAGCCTAATAAATATCTTCAAGGAGTTGATTTGGTTATTAAGGAGGTTGACTCCTCCATTCATTGACTTTGCAGGTTTAGATCTTCGGGTAAGTACCTAGAAAAATTATTAAATTCCTTCTAATACTATGTTTGTATGAAACTTTGCTTGCATAGATTACTTGTTGAATTGGTTGGTAAAAGAATAAAAACTTTATGAAGAATATAAATTGCTTATACTATGTAATAAAACTACATGAACAAATTATAAAATTAATTGAGGTTTATTCTCCACAATTTTAATTTTAATTTTAGAATCAATATTTTTTTAATACATGGGAGTATTCTTAGTGTTTTTCAAAAATATTTTTATAACTTTAAAAAAATATTAAGTTGATGATTTTTTAATAGTTTTAATGTGTTGATATAAAAAATAAATAAAAAATTAAAAAATTAATTTAATTTATTTTTAAATAAAAAAATTATTTAAAAAAAATACTGTATATTATAATATCAAAGATGCGTCCAAAAATATCTTTTATCAGCTTCTGAAAAAATAAAATAATTGGATAGTAAAATGAACGGGAAAACAATTTTAAGGAATAATAAATGGGCCTATGAGCTTTAAAGCCAGCCCACATCCCAACTGCATGCCTTGCTTTTTACAGGAGGGCATGGACATCCTTTTGATTTATAATTGACTAATGACTGTTTGTCTCTGTTTGTGTCAAAGCGCAAAATCTGTAATCTCCCAACTGTACCAGGTCCAGAAGCAAAGTTAGGCTTACAAAACCTTTCGTCTCTTGAAAATGAGTGCGTACAGAGCAGATGAAGATTACGACTATCTGTTCAAGTTGGTGTTAATTGGAGACTCTGGAGTTGGGAAATCGAATCTCTTATCTCGATTCACGAGAAACGAATTCAACCTGGAATCCAAATCCACTATTGGTGTCGAATTCGCTACTCGTAGCATCCGTGTTGATGACAAGATTGTCAAAGCCCAGATTTGGGACACTGCTGGTCAAGAAAGGTTCATTTTTTTATTCAACTTTTCTTTCATTTCAAATTCACAACTTACTATATACTTGAGATCTCTTTGGTTGCTACATACTTGGATTTTACTGGCTTTGAAATAATGGGATTTGTGTTTTGTAGCTGGTTCAACTCTAAGCTAAAAGATTTTTAGTGTTTTTTGTACTAAAGGTTTGGATTTTTATTTTTTCAAAAGGGTATTTTTGGTTTTGTTGAAGAGAGTTGGATCTTTGATTTGGTATAGTTTGAATTAGGATCTGAGATATATAGCATAGACCCACTTGTAGTTTTTCTTTTCTGGTTATTCAATTGGGATTTTGTTCCAAGATCTTATTCTTTTTAATTGAGGCTTAAGAGGGTATGTATACTCAGTTATTTGAAACTCTACTTGCAAGTTGAAGATGAGTTCACAAGAGTTGTTATACTACGCTGATGCTTTTGATTCAGAACATGTCATGTCTCTCTCTAAGATCGGTGATATTTTGTTTCCACTCTCGTCTAACGTATTTAAGGAAGATTGCATCAAATATGGAAGAAACGAAACGTTCAGCTTCTGATATATGTTGCCTATAGGAGGGTATTGAGTAACTGTGTGTAGGTATTAGCTTATGAGTGGACAACTTTAGCAATACGTTACTAACCTGTAGGCGTTCTACTTAGAGATCTTTTAACTGCGGGAAGATGCATTTTTTTGTCTCGCCATCATGCTCTGGATGAGTCTCGAGTTGAAGATAATGTTTAAAGATGTTATGGTGCAGCTAATTAGTTTCTATTTTATTATTAAAGGATTTAAGATTCAAGATTGTTTGAGGTTAAGTATAGCAAGAAAGTCATTTGAAGGTACTTAATGGCTACTACCGAGGCAAATTGCTTCAAAATGTTAGGAGAGTAGCTTTTCCAGTTAAATAAGGTGGAAGTGTATGTTATGCATGTTACCAAAGTTGGCATGTGTTTGCATTTGGTGTAAAAGCAACGCCATTATTGCATCATATTAGCCTAGAGGCTTCAATGTCTTAGTGAGAAGCTGATTCGGTACTGAATACAGACATATAGATGTGATGCAGTGAAATTGTTAGCTATATGAGGTCTCAAAATTCAAAGTATTCTTGCCTAGATGTCTGGGAAGTTTTTATTTTTTTCATACCCATCAAAATACAAATTGGTATTTGGAATCCTGATGTTCCTTTGTCACGCGACCTTTTTGATTTTGGCATGATCTCTTTTTATCTGCATTCTTTACCCTCTTTTTGTTTGTTGTGGATTTTCTTGGGCTGGGGGGTTGTAGTGACACTTATCACTTCCTCTAGGATTGGAGCTGCGAATGGCTCGCGAACTATGTCTTGAGCTTCCAAGCTCAAACAGTGCATTTGGTTCACTCACCTTCACCATCTGGTTGCTGAACATTATAGAAGAAACAATAAAAATGAAATACAATGCACACATTTTATTGTTAGTGTCATTTGGTGCTTGGGATAGACAAGTTCTGCATTTTTTTTCTTGTTATCTTTGTCTTTATAACAGTATAAGTTGAAATTAATAACAGTAAAAGCAATGAGCTTACTTTCATTGTTAATATCATCATGACTCTGAATCTCTGCATTCTGAAACTTGAAAGTGATTGCTATCTTTATGCTTTACCATAGATACCGGGCAATCACAAGCGCATACTACCGAGGAGCTGTCGGTGCATTGCTTGTTTATGACGTCACTAGACATGTCACGTTTGAAAATGTTGAGAGATGGCTAAAGGAGCTGAGAGATCACACAGATGCTAATATTGTGATTATGTTTGTTGGTAACAAGGCAGACCTGCGTCATCTGCGTGCGGTTTCTACTGAAGATGCCAAGGCCTTTGCTGAGAGGGAGAACACATACTTTATGGAGACATCTGCTCTTGAGTCTCTGAATGTTGAAAATGCTTTCACTGAAGTGCTAACCCAAATATATCATGTGGTCAGCCGCAAAGCACTTGACATAGGAGATGATCCAGCAGCCTTGCCCAAAGGAGAAACCATCAATGTTAAGGATGATGTTTCAGCAGTCAAGAAAGTTGGTTGCTGCTCTGTTTAAACCCAAGTGAGAGGATGCAGTGGAAAAATACTCCAATTCTCTGCCACCATGAACTCAAGACTTCCTCTTTTCAAGTCACGGTCCCTCCCCAAATTTTGTCATTGTCACAGTCATAATGGGATGGACGCTAAGTTCTTAGAGTTTGTAGTCTGATGAAAATGTCTGCATCTTCCAGGTTTTTAATTTTTCATTTGATGCCAGTTTCTTTATAGTTTCTCAAGGCTCGTATCTCATATGTCTTTAGTGATATAGCTTTTGTTGTATTTTATTGCTCCTAGCATAAGACATTGTTCCAGACAATTTTATTTCTGTACGTGATTGAATGATTTTTATGATACAAACTGATACTTCCTATAATTATATTTGTGTCCACACGATCAAGGAAATCTTGATATTCCAATCCAGCTTGTAATTGTTTAATGTTGGAACTTGATTACAAGACAATTAGTTCTGTCATGGTTCATATGAAAAAAATTTCTTTCCCATGGGTAAATCATGCATACGGTGCATGCAGCAGGGATTCTGATGACAAAGGCCACATAAACCAGGTATATATGCATGGACTTGCGAAACATACTGTTGCTACATGCAGTTGTGCCCCTATAATTGTTGCTCGCAATGTTATGAAGCAGCAACCAAAACAGAAATTTGGAGAAGGCGATGCAAAATAAGAGATCATCTTCCATTATATTATCATTGGGTGTAATAAGAAAAGAGGTAGTGAAGGTGTTTCGATCTCCTCTCATGTCAACAACAACGTACAACAGCAAGAAAGGAGGACGAAATCTTAAAAAAGAACAAAGAAAAACACAAACAAAAAACTAATTTCTTTCAATCGTCTCTATTTTCAAGCCTAAGACTTGTCCTTGCAGTGCTCACAAGACTTTCCGAAACAATGCATGAACTTCCTGAGACTCCTAAAAGTACAAGCCTTTTCCAACATCTCTTTCTTGAAATCCCTCAATCTATCCATGTCGGCACCTATGTCTTTCCCATCATCATCCTCAATTAAGCAATGCAATACATTTAGCTCATAAAGATATTTCAATTTCCCATCTAAGACCATAAACAAAGCCTTGCTTGACAAGGTAGAGTCAGAAAAGTCTAAAATCCTAAGTTTAGGGAAGCCTTCTACAATAGCCAACGCTTCTTTCTCAGTAATCTTCCCATGAAATCCAAGCTCACCGATGTTGTTGCAGCAAAAAACCAATTGCGATATGATGTGCAAATGCAACCCTTTATCAGGGGATAATCTAGCATGAAAAACCTTAAGCTGCTTCCAATATAACAGGGGTATGTATATTGGTGAAACCCTATAAATTGTATCACAAGGCAGAACAACACATGAAACATTAGGCGTTTTTTCAGCTATGTAAATGGTAGCGAAGTAGCCAAAGATATATTTACGTGGGAAATATATAGACACCCAGCCGTTGAACCGATTGATGGCCAGTCTGAGAAGATGGGTGAATCTCAACTGTTGTTCTTCTTCGTCGAGCTTGTCGAGCAAACGAAGGTCAAGTATGGAGTTTTTGAAGAGGGTATCCAAGGTTACTGAAAGCCACGCATGACATACACGAGGAAGAAGAAATAATTGTTCATGGAGGCTTAGACATGAAAATATTAGAGATAATATGGAGAAGTTTAGGTCTTCCCATGATGGATTGCTGCTCCTGGTCTCCTTGTTCGTCTTCATGGGGGCGGCTTGTATTTAAATCTCTATGGCTGCTTGATTAATTAGGGTTTTGAGCTGGGGATAATTTGTGATTAGTTGCTCTGGGTGATTATATAAATTTATGTGTGTGCGCGTTTTGTGAAGCATATCAGAAGATTTTAAAAGTTTTGGGTCGGTAGGAATTTGAACCGGGGATAATTACATATTCATAAAATTTGAAATCGTGTACCTGGTCAATAAAGTTATGAACTACTCGGTCAATAATAAAATTAAGATATTATGATAAGGAATTATCTTTACTTTCCAACATAATTAAATTATTAAATAACATCTTAAAATATAATTTATATTATTCTCTAAACTACAAAAAAAAATATATCTTTTATATAATATTTGATTATTATCTTGAAACAGAAAAAATCAAGATAATTAAAACAAAAAATATAATTTTTATATTTTAAAATTAATGATTAAAATTCACTCTAAAACTATCATAGAAATATATTTAGTTTTATGTATTCATCTTCTTTCCTCTAATCAACCACGTTTCTATTTATTTTATATCTGTTCTTTATATTCTAAAAATATTAACCAAACACATCATTTATAATATAGACAAGAAGACATGCCCGCATGCAGGGGCGGAGTCAGAATTATTTGTTAGGAGGGGCCAAAATTAATATAACAAAGTATAATATTTGTTTTAATTTATTGTACAGGAGTTGCAAAACAAAATCTGCATAATTTAATTTTATTCAAATAACTTACTACAAACATATAATGACCTTTGTATAAGGTAAAAGGTTTGGAGCAATACCAAATCGAGTCAAAGTAATGAAGTTAATTTCATCTTCATAATGCATCCATCACTTTAATGTTGTTGGTCTTTATACCTATCAAATATAAACATATAAAGTATATAAGAAACATTAGCTAAAGCGAAGCATTATTTATGTTTGATAAACTTTGAAATAAAGCAAAAAATAATAAAGAATGATTCTTACATATTTATTTTAATTGTGCTCATCGTTCTTTCATAAAATATAAATAATCGATTATCATATTAATTGTGAATCTTTCAACAATTTCTTTTTCTATATAGACAATCAAATAATTTGCAAGAAAATCATCCTCCATTCGATTGCGAAGTCTTGTTTTAACAATCTTTATCACTGAAAAAGCTCGTTCAATAGGCTGTGTGTTATCAATATTTTTTCTTTTTTTTTTTCAAAAAAAGAATCAATTCTTCTCATTTTGTTAATGGTTCAACCTAAAATCAAAACATATATCGTAAGAAAAAATTGATAATTTTAGTGGCTCTGGTAAAAACAAAACATAAAAAAAATCCAAGCATAATCAAAACAAACCAATAAAATATATCTAATTAATTAGAAGAAAAAAATCACTATAACAAGAATTCAAAAAACAATTGGTAAAACTAGCAGATCTGAGAAAAAAAAGGAGTAAAAATGATAGAATTATATATAAAAAAAACTTCATCAAATTATTAACAAACATTTCAAAACAAAACAAAAATAAATTTTAAATTTAAATTATCTTGTTTTGTTTGATGAAAGATAAATTAATTGGTGGCTCTGCTTCAATCTTTTTATAGAAAAATTTTGCTCGTGATTTGTGTTTTTATTTTTGTTTTTAATCAGCTGCAGAATTTATATTAGAAAAAATTGATGGGTCTATTTTTTATTTCACAAAAAAAATGCTCTTATATTATTTTCTTTCCATGTACGTCAATAGTAAATTTAAAGGAAATCAAAAGTATAGTCACAGGCCTCCCTCTTTAAAATAACAAATATAACTTTTCCTCCTACTTAAAAATTAAAATGTATTGCAGGGGGGCTCGGCCCCTGCTTGCCCCCCTTGCTTCCGCCCCTGCCCGCATGCTGCCGCGAGCTATGAAACAAATGTGCTTGAGTATTGGTATAATTATAATAATTATAACACAAATAATACAATTTTAAATATTAATACTTTTAATCATAATAAAAATAAAAATAATTATAAGACAAATAATAATATTTTTATTATAAGTAATAATATTATAATCACAATGGGAAGCAGACACCTGACACTTTGTCTGCCCTAGCGCCACGTGGTGCTAGGTCTGCCCCTGCGCCATGTGGCGCTAGGGTGACCCTTCCCTAGCAATTAGAACCGAGTGCCTAGTGGCGTTGGGAGTGCTTGGGTGAGCAAGGATGCGCCAACTCCACGTACAGACCCGAGCGCCACATGACGATGAGGCTGGCTTGGGGTTAGCTAGCACATTTGGATCATGGTAAAGGGCCTGATTATCTTAGGTCTGAGGCAGGACCCGATTGTCTTGGGTCCGGCGTCAGACCCCAGCTCAGTGAGTCTTACACTGACCTAGCGCCACATGGCGCTAGGACAACCCTTCCCTAGCAATCAGAACCGAGCACCATGTGGCGCTTGGGAGTGCTTGGGTGAGCCAGGGCACGCCAACCCCATGTACAGACCCGAACGCCACGTGGTGATGGGGGTTTTGGGGTGAGCCAACATATTTGGGTCATGACAAAGGGCCCGATTATCCTGGGTATAAGGCAGGACCGAATTGTCTTGGGCCCGGTGTCATAATCCCAACCCAATTGGTCTTGCATGACCCACTTCTATTGGGTCTTGATGAAAGATTTTATTTTATTTTTATTATAATTAAAAGTATTACTATAAAAATAGTATTATTTGTGGTATAAATATTTTAATTTTTATTATAATTAAAAATATTAATAGTAAAATAGTATAATTTGTGCTATAAATATTTTAATTTTTCTTATAATTCAAAGTATTACTCTTAAAAATAGTATAATTGGTGTTTATTATAATGAATAGTATTTGCGTTAAAAATATTATTATTTTTATTAAAATTTAAAATATTCATATAAAAATAATATTATTTGTATTATAAATATTATTATTTTATTTATAATTAATAACATGAATATTAAAATATTATCAGTTATGGTATAAATATTAGTATTTTTATTAGAAGTAATAATAATATAATAATAATAATAATAAGCGGAAACCTGGTGTTTGGGTTGCCCTTGCGCCACATGTGACGCTAGGGCTAACCTAACGCCACGTTTAGGCTGCAATAGCCAATTAACTTGGCATATAAATGATCTGTAAATTTTTTGTATTAAATGTTAGTAAAACTTTCAGTACAATTTTTCTATTTGTATAGTGAACGATTGAAATAATAGATAAACACAAGACAAAAGCTAGCAACAACCAACAAGCATGCGATAAAATACATGCGATAAAATACTACTACTACTAATAATAATAATAAACATTGAATAATACTGATCGAGAGAATCTAGGTGGTTGTCCAGTAATAAGAGCTTGGGATCAAGAGGTTTGCTTCCTCTGTAGTCTCAGGTTCGAGCCCTGTGGTTGCTCATATGATGGCCACTGGAGGCTTATATGGTCGTTAACTTCAGGGCCCGTGGGATTAGTCGAGGTGCGCGCAAGCTGGCCCGGACACCCACGTTAAACTAAAAAAAAATAATAAGCATTGAATAATACTGATCAAGGGAAAAACTTGAACCTTGGTTGTCCAAATTAAAATTACAAATACTGATCAGTACTGAAATTATTCATACAAACATTTGATAAAATTATAAAACTACTATTAGAGAAATAATTTTTTTTTCTTGGAATGCGTTCAATGTGAGTGGACAATCTAGAACAAAAAAAAAGAAAAAGAAAAAAGCAATAACTAAGTTATATATGACTCAATAAATGGGTTGCATTCAATTAACTTAATCGTGTTGCACCAAACCTCCCGGCTGGGATAGGAATATATATAGTATTTACTAGATTTTTTTTTTTGCCCACATTATGTTACGGGTTGGTTATGTTTTTCCAATCTTAAAAAAAAATATAAAGATATTAGAAAGTAAATTTTTTGATACATATTAGACAAAAAAAACCTTTCAAAACACTGAAGTATTGACATATTGGGCCGGAGAAATTTTAACCGAATGTAAAAAAAAAACATTAAGACAAAGTATGAGTTTTTTAAAAAATAAAAAAATCCTAGACTCAGGTCATTAAGTCATCTGGGTTTCTTAAACTCGTATAATCTAATAATATATATAAAAAACTCTAATTAAATAATATAAAAAATAAAATAAACCCGAGCAAATTTTCTAAACATAAGTTAATCATCCAAATTCACAGCCTATAAAATCTTACATTTGAGTTCAATAAAAAAACCTTACTTCCAATCAATTTAATGTTTAAGGATGAAATAATAATAATAATAATAATAAACAAATCCTAGACTCAGGTCACTGAGTAACTAGTTTAATAAGCTTCATTATTTTAATAATATAAAAAAGTAATTTTAATTTAATAATATAAAAACCAAGCAAACTCGGGTGAATATCTTGAACCCGGGTTAATCTCTTAAATGTGCAATGCATGGAATCCCAATTTCTATCAAAACTAATGTTGAAGAATGAAATGGAGAAAAAAATTTATTTAAAAAATTTTCCGAAGAAAAAAAATAAAAAGAATGATGATCAAACTTGTTGAGAAAAAAACTAATGGAGGATGAAATTGCAAGAAAAATAATATGAAAAATCATTCTGAATAAACAAATAACAAATAAAAGAATGGAGACCAAACATGAGAGATGAAAAAATTAAAGGAGGATGAAATTAAAATAATGTCCAATTTGAAATAATTAATTGAAATAAAAGAAATGCAATTAAAATAAGAGGGAATAAATCTCAAGAAGAAATAAATTGAAGGGTTGTTGCGATTTTCTTAGGGGCAGTGCACAAATTGAGGAGGAGAAAGAGGAAAAAAAAAGAAAAAAGAAAATCCATTGGCACTGAACCAGTTGGAATTACAATACACGCACCATCCATATAGGTAGCCACCACCAAGATGAATTGGAAAATACCTTGGAAGGCTATTTTTGGCCATCATAAGCTACCGCACTCGTCGCTTGAATGCGACGAGGTGATTACCAGCCTACCACTTTTTTTATTTATTTTAATTAATGAAAATACTAATTTTCCCCTTATAACACATGACAATTATGAAAAAAAAACCAAGATGAAAGTACTAATAAGCTCCTGAAGAGTAGACTAGATTTTTTCAATTTGAAGGGCAATATAGTCATTACACTTTACTTAAAAAAGTGAAAAGTTCAATGAGCCTCTAATCCCAAGTTAACCAATCTTTTTCCTTGGAGGGCAATCAAGTAATTCCATTGTACCAAAACATGGAAAAAAACCAAGCCACACCTAATTAAATCAATAATGTCTTATGAATCTAGTGAAAAGATTCAATTGTTGTTCTAAAATTAAGGTAACTATAACTCCAAAGAGAGGTGAATTAAGTGTCTTCCTAATATTATCAAATAATAAACTTTAATTCAATTAAACACAATAACCAACAATATAATTAAAGTGCTTAAAATAAATAAGTAAGGGAGAGAACTTACAAACTTGATTTTTAACGTAATTCGGCAACCCTACATCCACATCTCAAGTACTAAACTAGTTTAGAGTATTGTATTCTTTCACTAGTCTGAGTTCAAGAGTACAATAACCACTTAATGAATCCACACCAAGATTTTTACATCATTTGAAGATATATTCTCTACAAGATTTTTCTTTAGTGAAAATATTTCACCAATATCAAGAGTTTTTACCTGGCTCTTAAAGGTTTACGAGAATGATTTATCACATTTTACTCTCTCAATAGAGTGAATAATACAATTTAAATTTCTAATATCTCTGTATCTTACAAGATAGCACTTGAAGGACTTGAAGGAGTTTAAATAATCTTGTGCTAGGATATGAAGGTTTTAATAGCATAAATTAGAGTATAATCAATGATCGATAAATTTATAGTGTTTTTGCACTTAGAATAACTTGTATATCATATAAGTTTGGATTCTCTTTTTAATTTTACAATTAGGCAAGATATATATATATATATATATATATATATATATATATATATATATATATATATATATATATATATATATATATATGCTTTTAGCAAAAACTAGTTGTTTATAGTTGCTAAAGTCTCACTAACGGCTAAAACGGTCGACTGATTCATGCAAAATTACAGATTTATTAGTTTTTATCTAGGTGAATTCTTAGAACTGTCTATATTTTTTTATCAATCCTTTTAAATGTATGTATAGTGAAGTGTGTGTGCAATTATTTTAATTTGTGCTATCAATGTGAGATATAAGATTTACATAAAGCACTAAAATGAACACTTAATTCTAAGTCATCAATATGTTTCCTTCTTGGACTTCTTCTTGGTTTCTTCATGAAATCCTTCATATTTGTTGATATAATATTTGAAAAAACTAGTTTAAAACTTATTTTCAATCAAGCATATTATTAGTCTAATTTTCATATTATCAATATATATATATATATATATATATATATATATATATATATATATATATATATAAGTGTGTGTGTGTGAGAGAGAGAGAGAGAGAGAGAGACCTAAAGGTCAACACCAATGACCCCTTGTAATAAATCATTTTTTGATTATTCCCTAAAATTTTTACCTTTTTTCTTTTCAAAATAAAAATAAAATAATAATAGCAAGAAGATTGACATTTTAGAAAAAGCAGGCTGACGAGGATTTCAAATGTACCAAAAAATCAAGCTGCAATTTTAGATGGAATCGGAGTATAATTATACCCCATTATACCCAAATCTGGAGAGACAATAAAGATTCAAGGTCAAATTAATCATTATTGGATGAATCTGCATAAAAATTAAGCCTATAAACATAATTAGATTTTTAATAAGCCAATTTCATTTAATAATAGGCCAAATTAAAAGTTTAATTATGTTTAAGAATTAATTTGGGTCAAATTAAAGGATTTAATTATGTGCAAGGACTTAATTATACTTTAAATGAGTCAATTTAATTTTATTATGGGCTTAATTGGTGAAAAATTAAGTTTGGGAGCCTAATTTGAGCTTAATTGAGAAGATTTGAATTTTAGGAAACTAATCTTAATTTTTACAAAGTCAATTGGTTCAAATCAGAGGTAAAATTGTAAAAAATCAAAGTTTTTGGGTCAATTAAGGGTTAAATTGAAGAAATTCATAGCTAAAGACCATTTTGAAAATAGCGCCGAACTCTAAGGACTTAATTGATCGAAATCAATGGAGAAATTGAAGAGATTTGAAAGTTTAATGGTCAATCAAATGCTAAATTGAAGAAATCGAAGACCAAGAACTAATATGAAAAGCTGCTAGAATTCAGGGCTGATATTGAAGTTCGATTGGTGCAAAATTGTATAAAATTGAAAGTTTGTAGCCAATCAGGAGTGTAATTGAGAGAAATCATAAATCGAAAGACTACATTGAACTTTACTAAAATAACGTCGTTTTGATTACTATTCATCATCTTTTTCAATTTTCATCGAAAAATTGCTTAGGGGGCTACTTTTCAAGGGCATTTAATGCTTCATTTCTCCACTAAATTTGACAAAACTTGCACAAAAATGATCACCTGACATCTGACTACACCCGGTATGATCCTTTCTGGCCGATTAACACAACAATGGCTATGGCACCGACCCAAATAAGCCAACTTAGACAGCCTTCAATTGTCAAATTTGACAGTTCATGATGCTCACTTTGGGCCAACACTTGGGATCCTTCGGGGCTGAATCAAGGGCCAAGATTTGGCACCATTAAAGATAAAACGTTCCTTCTCCACCCCTTATAAATATAGGTGGATTCCATGCCCTGAACAGAAAGAAAATCGGGTGCAAAGTTGAAAAAAAATCAGCTTTCCTCCCTAGTTTTTTTCTTTCTGCCGTTAGTTCTCTGTATTATTTCCTTCTCTCTGTCATGCCTTCAGCCTCGACGACCTCACAGAAGCCATTATCCTCCACCAATAGTCAGGAACATCCTCCACCAACTCACCCTCTTCTCCTCCAACAACCAACACCAGTCATCGCTCCACCGCTAACTTTTCTTTTCTTTTCTCTTCTAACAACCAACGCCGACCACCAATTCCTTCATCAGCACCACCATTAGCCTCACGTCGGCGTCCTAGACCACTAGGCAGGCTTCCTGACATCAGGTGATCCTCTCACCCCCTTGTTGCAGCCATAAGCACTGCATGTAGAACGTTATTTCGTTCTGCATACATAAGTTAAATTAATTAATATAGTTGCCGGGCCGGGCCAGGAACCATGTGGATCGTGGGCTAGATCCATTTCAGCTAATCTAGATGACTGGGCCAAGTCCATCCCAAACAAAAAAAAAGGCTAGGTCTGTTGGGCTTGCAGCCCAACCCAATATATTTAATAATAATATAGTAATATTAAAAAGAGAGAAAATTTTTCAAAAGGCATTTTAAAAATATTTGTGGCCCCTTCGCATGTTTTTCCAACCATTTTGCACAATATTGAGTTGTATATTTACACTGTAAGATACATATCCAATATTAAAATACTTGGTTTTCTCTGAATTTTTTTTAATTAAAAAAAAATCTCAAAAAAGTTTTAAATTAATTTCCTCTTTCAAAAAATAAAAAAATATTTTGCTTTCATGCATATGACCGAATCCTAAAAGTTTTCCAAGCATATTTTCATAAAAAAAAAACAAAAAAATTGCATCTTTCTCATGTTTTTAAAAATGCAAAAAAAAAAAAATAGATATCATAACCAGTTTATGGCTATCTATTAGGGTTTGTCCAAAATATTAAAAACCCTTCACTAATTATTTTGTTCACTTTATATTTAAATTTTTAGGGTTTAACTGTAGATTTTAATATTTGAGGGTGTAAAACTACACAGTAGTGTATACCCTCAGATATTAAAGATATAAAAACAAAAAATATAAATAAATAAATGCGATGTTAAAATTTAGACTTTAGAGCGGTTATGATTTAACTCAATAAAATAGAAACTCTCTCACGAAGGGAGATCTACCTCAAACCTTAGAAAGAAACCAACAAATAGAAATGTGACCTAGAAAAATAATCAAACAGCAATGCAACTTACCTTAGGTAGGGTGTATTGGGGGTGATGTATTTTTTCCTTGCACAACCAGTCCCTTACCCAGATTCTCGCAAACCATAGGTTTTCTAGTAATCATAATATTAGGTGGCGACTCCTGAACTTCATAATCATAATTTTATGATTAAACCAGAAACCCATTTCCAACACACCTCTTAGGAGGCAGACGTCGTCGTCGCCCGACACCCCCCGCGCCCTCCGCAACACCCCTCAATTGAAAGTTATGTGTTCCTTAAGTAGGAGATTACTTTGCAGTCAATTAGTTAGTTACACGTAACATTGATTTTATTCATATAAAACATATTTATTATTAATAAAGGCTTTTTTATTTTTAATATTTAATTATACTTGATTGATGAATCTAATGTTTGATTAATGAATCTAGAATAAAAATAAAATTCATTGAACAAAAATGGTTTGTATAGGAAAATATAAAGTTGTTATAATTATGAGATTCATATTGTATCAAAGCATTGTTCCTAAATGTTCCTAATCAATGTTCTACTACGATTGACATTAATTAGAGCTACTGAGATCGATGCATATTATGTTTTTTTCCTTTATAAAAAGAAGCAGTTACTCTTATAAATTAAGGTATCATGGATACCTAGAACTAATATGCAGGTATTTGTCAAGTGACATGTACATTAAACTGACCTGCAAGAGAATTTCATATGGAGAGATCACCTATGTCTATGGAAAAGCTCATGTGATAGTTGTGTAAGTGATCCTTATATTTGAGATCACTATGTTATCTTATATATGAAGTGTTATGCTTTAATCGTAACCACGTGTTGTCATAATCAAGGGTAACAAACGGGCAGATATTGAGTATAACATAAACTATGTGAAGATATTTAAGTAATCAAGAGATGATTCATCACCCTAGGTGAATTAAGAAAAATATTTCATCTGTTCTCAAATAGTATTGATTGTGAAATTCTTGGCTATGGTGGAATGAGATTTCAAAAGAGTTTCAAATCTTATTTAAAGAATCAATTACTATAGTATTGAGAAATAAAATGATTTAACAAAGTAGATATACTTCATGCTATAATGTTTAAATTGGAATATTCTTGATGAAGTGATAATAATTATATAGAGAAACTGGTCACTGAAAGGCTAAGTCAAACTATTTATGACTATCCTAATATTTGAAGGATCATGACAGGTTGCAAGACATTGTATTTGATCTTCAAATATAAATCAATCAATTTTTGAATTGATAATAAATTAAATTGTTTAATTTATTTAATCTTATTTTATTTACAATTATGATTTATATTTAGACCAACTTATTAGGAAACCTA
Source organism: Populus trichocarpa (assembly GCF_000002775.5). NCBI lineage: Eukaryota > Viridiplantae > Streptophyta > Magnoliopsida > Malpighiales > Salicaceae > Populus > Populus trichocarpa. Next base: position 39,205,622 of record NC_037285.2, on the reverse strand, counting down.
ATGGGTCACACACATAAGAACCATTGGTCATAAATTAAAATGAAATGATTAATCAAGTGTGACCTGATTGTAAATAAATTTTAGAAATTAAAAACTAGAATGTAATTAATATAGAGGGTTACAATTCTAGACCTAGAAACAATCAAGTAAGGACTTAACTTGATTGAATAAATTTCTAAAATTAGCCTAAAATAATATATGTGATGTTATTTAAAGGGCAAATTAATATTTTATCATTTATAGGATTTTTAGATTTCTCTGTAAATAGAAAGTTATGTCTTTTATTTTCCAAGGAAAGTAGAGTAAAATACAGAAACACCTAAAACACAAAAAAAAAGCTAGAACTCTAAGGTATAACAATCTTTCTCCTAACTCACTAATGGTTCATATGAATTACTGTTAGAGGCCAGATATTTGGACAGCTTATGGTTTGCAACAACCCAACTTTGAAGAAAATATTCAAAACTGAAAAGAACATTTAATATTTAGGTAATCTTCGCATAAATCCTAAATAACTTTAGATCTATTTAAAGGGATCCTTGAATCTCCAAAAAAAAAAAAATTAAATTTACTATTTTTGTTACATATATGTTTTTCAAAAAACCCAAGAAGTTCTTGGCTCTAATTTTTAGAAACAGGAAAGCTATGTGAGATTTGTTAAAAATCCACTCCAAAGATGTTCCACATTGCATCTAACTTTACATGCAGTAGGTCCCTACCTGACATCTAAGAAATTAGCAAACCACGCTAATTAACCTATAAAATCCCCAACTCCAAAACTTTCTAAGCAACTTATCTTACACATCAAAAGACACAATGGTTGGCACTCCTAAGAACTGGTGCATCACAGCAGAAGAATACACAAAGAAAGTATGATGTAATGTAACTACAAAGCATTATGGAAGTAGTTCATCATTATGTTTGTTCTCCTAAAGTATGGACATTGGCCTGATCACTTTTGCAAAACCCAAGATTTATATCTCAAACCTAATCACATTTATCATGATTGAAATGTAGAACTTTCAACATCGAAAGTAGCACAAAAGCAATGATCACTTGTGCAAAACCCAAAGTTTTGTTTTCCTTTACATGTAATCACATCATAGACAACACCATCAGCCACCCCATTCAGCTTAATTCACCTACATCCCACCCTTCATCTTCATCAAGTCTTAAAAAAGGAGGCTTCATCAAGGTTTTTTTTTTGTCTTGGTACAATGTTAGCCTAGATAGAACCATGATTCCTGAACAACATAAATAAACTTACTAAACAACCCTAATGCTTGTTGAATCTATAGTACTTTGTTTTGACAGCCAAAGAATACGAAGGAATAAAAGAGCAAAAATCCAAAAGTAAATCAAATAAGAAAACTCACCTCAAGACTATCTCTTGAAATTGCAGCTGAGCACCAAATAAATAAAGAGTTATTTATATTGCGAGTATAGTTCATAAAGTTAGAATAGAAAGTCTTTTTGAGAGCAAGAATTATACGAGTGAAAACCTTCCTTGCTAGCTATTATAGAGAGCATGAACATGGATGCTCTGAGAAAAAGCAAGTAACCAATTCCTTAATAAGTACATCAAAGTAACCAAGCAGGCCATCCAACAATTCAATCAACCATGCCAAATGTCTTGAACATCATGAACCAAAAGGAGAGATGGGTGGTGGACAAAGCTGCTGCGCATTCCTAAGCAAACATAATATCATCCAATACAAACCGATAGAAAAACCAGCATGCACTTATAAAAAAATTCAGAAACCTCAATTCAAGGAAAAGCAGACCGTTATATCCATCAGATTTATGATCCAACATTCCAATACTGTGCATCTCAAAATACAAAGGGAACCGGAATGGCACCTTAACTGAAAGTTAATGATACAGCACACGAAATCTATAATGAATGTCTGTACAGGTTTTGATACATTCAGAGCCAACAAATAAATGACTTCGTGTGACAGTTAGTCGTATATTTGCAAGTGCATGTACAAAATACATGTACCAAAATATCAACTTTGTTATAATAAACAAATTAAGAGAGAGAGAACTGGCTGTGCTTTGAATGCTCGCCTATAAAGCTGTCACCCCTTTCCTCCGCTTTATTTTTCCTTTTATTTTATACAAGCAGGATCACCACCTTAAACATCCTTTCCTTCCATGGTTAAGGCTTCAGATTTGCAGATGGGGCAGACATTCTTCAAGCGTAGCCACTTCTTCAAGCAATCTGCATGATACTCGTGTCCACAATCAAGAGATGCAATTTTCTCCTTACTCTTATAATCATCCTGGAAAATCCCAAAATATCAATATAAATTCCATGCATTGCGTGAAGGAGAGAAGATAACATTTTGGTCAATATATAGAAAACAGGTGACAAAATTATAAGGCATTCTGATAAATTGAGCACAATTCAAAAATGTCCAAATACTAAATTCACAAGGTAGCTTTTATAATACCTGGCAAATAATGCAAGAATCAGCTTCTTGATCCATACAAGATACTTCCAAATTGATTGAATAAGGAGATGATAAATAAGTTCTTGTTTTTAATTGACTTCTGATAGTTGCATCTGATAAGCCAGTATTTACATTACCAATACGCTCCCCAAGTGCAAGAAGCTCCTGTAGACAGTTGAAAATTTCATGTTATAAAATAAAAGTGGGTGCAATTCCAGGTTTCTTGTATCAGATGCTTAAAATTAAGACATGTCAATCCTCCATTCATCTAGACAATCCAAAACCAACTGGATGCTCTTTCATATTCTCCATACTACTGATTACATCACCATCTAGCTTAATTGCATGTTAAAAGAAAGATTGTTGTCAAAGTATCTCAAACTTACCTCATAAGACATGTCCTCTATATCCAAGCGCATATCTCTGTGGTGGTCAGCATAATTCTCTACTTCATAATAGTCAGGGAACCCTAGTATTGCTACCCCCTACACACATGAATCAGAAATATTTTAGCCACTTTATTAGCATAAGAAATACAGTTAATTGAAGATAGAAGTACGTAAAACAAAGGGATCTTTTTCACCAATAAAATCCTTATGAACCAAAGATAACCACTCATAATAATAAATGATGGAAAAGAAATAGCAGAAATGAAGATGAAGATGGGAACTTGCATCTGTTGGCAACACTCTTAAGCGAGGGAGGTTGCGATGTCTTAGTGTGGTCTCAGGTGCAACTCCCTCATGGCGAGGCCGGTACATTCGAAGGCCGGTTGGTTGAACAGATCCCGGATTCCTAAGTCCAATATCTAAACCATCTTGAGATAGATTCATAGTGCTTTGTGAGGCATTGGCTGTAGGAACTCTGAATGAAGCTGCTGGTGCTTGAGGAAGAATATTAATATTGTGACCTCTAATTCCTTGAATTGGTGGAGACAGGTGATGAAAATTATGGTGCTGAGGGTTTACTGGAGAAGGGTGCGAGAAACTGGCATTACTTCTGTTGCTAGCTGGCTCATGATACCGCTGTGGACCCATGCTCCCAGTTTCTATAGGAACTCCATTGACATTGTTCCCTACAAGAAAATGAAACAAGGAGCTTAATATTTCCATGATGGGCCATTTGTGGTACTTAAAACAAATTCCAAGAAAACAGGATTCGTCATACATAAAGAGACCAAAGAGTAGAAGTAATGAGGAACATAAAAGTTACCGTGCATGTAAGGAATAGTAGGGGTCTGAGTCCATACTGAAGCGCCTGCATCAGTAGAACCGTTGCTTAAGTGTTGTTCTAACCAGAGAGAGCCACCTGGCTGATAGGGTTGGCCCAAATAGTTTCCTTGAATAAAATGGTTCGGGTTGTGTGTCAAGGCAGGATCGAGCCCCACAGAACCTAATCTATTCCTCACACTTCTTTGAGATCCTACTTCCCTGATTGATGAAGCACTAGTCCCCCTGTAATGTGGCAGGGTGAATGATGTAGCATCCATCAGAGCAACCCCCTCGGGATGCCTTGTATTCATTGGGGGAACTGAGGAACTAGAGCTTGCTGAGGCATTCAGATAGTGGAAATTCCCTGGATTTCCTTCAGCATTCTTTCTCTTGTATGAACTTCTAGCATTATCCATGAAGTGACTGTTTGTTCCATACTCATCAGCAGAAACTCCAATCACTCCATAATTGTTGGATGAAGATAATTGATCACAAGATGCATGACTGATAGGAATACCAGAAGATGGAGTCATGTAAGGAACATAGAAGTTGGGTGCAGTAGCCACACTTAAATCAAGATTTGGGCTGTGATACTGAGGATGAGGATGAACACCATGGTATTGGGGCATCCCATAAAACATAGCACCATCATAACGATCAGCTAGATGGGCGTCACGATTGATAGTGTTCCCTGAAGCTGTTAACATGGTAGGAATATCAGGTGGTCGGAAGTTTGTCACACCCCCTAGAAGAATGCAGGACTCAGGATGTAGATATCCCTGGCTTTGTTGATCCATTTCTAAATCAATCATCTGATTGGTGCATAGCATGTTTCTTTGTCCCATATCTCAAATTATACCTGCTTCATAGCCAAGATATTAGCATAAAGATGTTAGAATTGGTTGGAATGATAAACTGTGATATAAGTTGTCATTGAAAGATGAAGTGCAAAAACAATACAATAATGATCCACCAACCAGAACAAGGATGGCATCTGTAATAAATACATATCCATATGCATATTCGAATATATATAAACCAAGAAAGCAATACAAAATACCATCTCAGACATTAGGAACGCATGATGGAAGATATTAAATAATACACTTACCAACATTGCATATCAAGCAATATGCACAAATTCCATCCATATTTGTACACAATTCATTCTCATCAATTTAACACCATTTATACTACAGCTTACTGAAAAGCATCCTGTATTAGAAAAACATAATACATGAGACCAAAAGATTCCTGTGATATTGTCATTTCAATGTTAAATTGCAAAGCATACCATGGAATGCCCACATCAATGCATCAATCTGATGTGAGGTATGATGAGAGAGAAGAAGAGACAGGGAGGACGGAGAAGATCCCAGAGACGAAACAAGAATGAGACGTGAGAACAATACCACAGTGAACAAGGAGAGAGAGCACGTGTACGAGAGAGATGTACAACTGCTGCAACTAAGCTGGCACTATAACCCACTTCCAGATTCCTAGAAAGCCTTTGGATGAAAGACTTTACATCTATCCTAGATGATGACACTTACCTCACTAATGCAGAAAGTCTGCAGAACTTTTTCTCACTGACATCTAAAATGGAGCTGCACTCCAAGTCTCATCACAACTGAAACTCAAGATGCAATGAACTCTGGCTTCTGAAATACCTTCTCTAAAGGAAAAGACCCCTAGGTCAAAACAGAAATACCTTCTCTAAAGGAAAAGACCCCTAGGTCAAAACAGAATGCAAAGCCTCCAAGGAGTACAAGCAGAACATTCTCAATAGTCGACAAACACATGCAATCTCAATGCAATCAGCCCAGCCCTACAATTGAAAAGCAGATCCCATTTCTTCTTGTGCAGCATAAGATTCATGCCCCAAATGGATGCCAAAACAAGATGCTCAAGCAAAGCAACCTTAGAAATCATAGGAATCCTGAATCCTCCAATAAATTTGAGGTGGGCATGTTAGAGACCTATACATTTTATTCTCTCTGCTCTATTTAAATTTAAGCCCCAATCTTTAATTGCTCTTCTAGGAAAACTTTCAAATTTACCCCATAAGAACAATTACCAAACCCTCTGGACAAGATTTGAAAGTAAAAACAAAACGGAATAAACAAAAAAAGTAAGATCAGTATGCTGCCAGATAACATGTAATGCAAATAACAAACCAACTTTTCATCCAAAAATGACCAACCATTGAAGCAACAACTCTACAGGATAATATTATAATCGAAGGTTTTTCCTCTTGATGTAGCAAATTTTGGTGCCACCAAATCTAGGAAACACGGCAAGAGGATCTCCATTCTTCAAAAGAGCACTTTCATCTATCACGCCAAGTCAGCTTAAACTACAACTAAAGGGAAACAGACTCCTCCATGTACCAAAAGAATTCAGTATCATGCTAACAGAAAACATAGCCCAGCTTTTAATTAGATTCAATTATTTTCAAAAAAAGAAATACAAAGAGAAGATTAAAAATCATTACCTTACACCCATTATTATTTATCAACAGAAGGTGAGAAAAACCCACTAGTGGAAAAAACTGTGCATAAATTTTGAGACTTTTTTTACGAAGAAAAAAGGAAAGATGACGACGTACCTTGTGATCATGTAATTATCAACCAAGAGCAGGAATTTCACCAAAGGTTGTTTGGTGAAATTATGCAAAATAAATAATACCTGCAAAAACAAGAAAACGATATAAAAGAAGCCAAAATTAAAGAATTGAAACCCTAGATTTTGAAAATCGATTTAAGACCAAGAAAATCAAGAATTGAGAGACAGAGAGAGAAGAAGGGAAGTCTAGAAATTGAGAGATCTCTGTGTTATGATTTGGGCGAGAGAGATAGATGGAGAGGTTGTGCTTGTGCTTTTGTAAAATATAAGGTAAGGCTGCCAAACGCAGACGGACTGGAAGTTTTTTTATTTTATCTTTTTATTTTATTTTATTTTAACCGTTGGCGTTGAGGTTATTACAGTCACTGTACTTGTGGGATTTTTTATTTTTTATTTTCACAAGCGTTGTTGTTTTATATATATATAGCTTTAACTCAACGCGTTTCAGAATAACTTGTACCATAAGTTTATTTCCATCAAAATACATAACAGAAAATATTTGGACAATAAATAATTTATCATCACCAAAATACATTAAAAAAATATTTTTTTTTGTTATTATTATTATTATTATTATTATTATTTAATGATGGTCATAGATTTTGTGCCTTTCCATGAAGGTAAAATATCGACCATTATATGTGTCGTAAAGTCAACTTGAATATTACTACATTGGTATATTTGATGATTTAATAATTAATATATAGATTGGCTTAAAATATATAAATTTATTTATATTAGTGTTGCGTGACATTGAACATTACCCTATAAACTATTCTTAAATTAGATTAAGAGAATGAAATCAAAGAATCATTTATTTATTTATTTTTATCAAAGAATCATTGATAATTAATTAGATATTAATTTCCAATTTAATTAATAGTGAAGTCCTTTAATGTAAAGAAAAGAAAGATCACAATAATAAATTATTTAATTTTCCTGGTTACAAACACAACGTAAAATGAAGGGATTAATTAGAATCAAGATCCAATTAGTAAACATTATTTGAAAGAAAAGAACTTTAACTTGAAATATTCATTGAATGTTGATTTTCATGTCTTCTTTCAATGATGGCTTGCACTTAATCAACGCATGCAATTAAAAAAAACAGGTACTTTGTTCATTTGCGCTAGTATTCGTAGTGGGTTCGGCACAATTACACGTCTTCGCCTTCTTTTTTTATTTTTTAAGATCAATTAAGAGGAATGAGAAAGTTAATATACAATTAAATATCAGAGCTATATCCATTATTTGGAGCTGCTTTTCAGAATTCTTTTCACCTAGTATGTAATATCGGTGACGAGGGCATAATTCTGAATAAGTTGAGAAGAGAAGACGATGGTCGACGTAGAAGGCATGGAATGGAATCGAAATGCAGTAAAAGAACCCTAAAAAGCATATTCTTGTTCTTGGCAACGGGCAATATTGGCATGCAAAGCTGGAGATGACTGTAGTTTTTTTCTGGGGTCCTTGTAATTTCAAGCCACAAAGCGTACAGGTAATGAATCCAAGGTGGATCCCACGCTTCCATGGAGTATGGATGGTCTCATAAGACAAACATATTAAATTCCTTTTTTCGACAAATTAATTCATATCAAATCTTCAAGCTTTGATCTGCAAGTTATGCCACCATTTTCTTTCATTTCGTTCACTTCAGGATTTGGAATGCATGAACAGATCCTCCACCTCTCCTTTTTTTTTCCCTCGTCGAGAAGGGAGAATCCTTTTTTCTTTTTTTCTTCTTTTTCTTAACGTGGTTCTATTTGAATGCTTTGCACGACTAAGCAACGAACACAAGTGAAGTTACTTGACAACCAGAACTTGGAAGATCCATTTTCTTGCAATTTTCCACTTGATGAGGTTTAGAATAAGAAGATTGGCTGTGCCATGACAGATTCTGTAGCTGTTTCTGTAAGGCAGGTCCTTTCTGGGGGTAAACACATGCTAGAAGCCATTCCTAAATGAGGGTGTAAAGCACTCATAAAGAACTATTTCCATGGCAATGATCAAGGTATCTTTCCTTGTCCTGCTTGTAATTTACTTCAAAATGGTAGGCTCAGACGAGACTCTTTTAACTTTCTTGTGCCAAAAACAAAATGTGCTGGCTCTTGTCTATATATACATCATAGGCACCAACATCCTCAACTTCCTCCACTCTTCTTATCTCTTTCCTATTCAAGTATTTAAAGAATAATATGATCAATCATTGCCAGCTTCCCCTGAAGATTCTTTATTTATCTTTTTGTTCACGGGATAGATAATTGTTCTTAATGCTTTGCACCAACAATTGTTCACGGGGAAAAGCACCAGTTACGGATGATTTAATGGGCTCCAACTTCATTATTGAATTTTTTTTTTTTACGTTTAGGAAAATAAGCTACGACCACTTCTTAGCAAGCACAAGTTTTAGGCAAGCCACACGACTTGACATATACCAAGAAGGAATTGTGAACAAAAAAACCTAAAATTCATGAAGGGATCTTTTTTCCAAACATTATTTTCCAAGTTAAGAAATATTTATTGTTTATAAGGAAAAGATAATTAGATAATCGTTGGTTTTTTTAGATAATTAGATAACTGGTAGTAGAAATAGAAAAAAAAAAAGAAAGAGAGCAAGGAGAAGAAAAGATAAAGAGAGAAAAGAGATAAAAGTGTTATGTGTTTTACTATAGACCCATATATATATATATATATATATATATATATAGAGAGAGAGAGAGAGAGAGAGAGAAGGTAATTACATAAATACCCTAACAATACTCCCCTTCAGAATTGTGTATAAATGTCTTTGATGTTCATCTCACAGGAAATTGAGTGAAACATCCTACTACTAAGATGCTTTGTAAAAATATCAGCTAATTGATTTTTAGAGTTTGCAAAAAGTATATAAATTATCCCATCATTTATTTTCTCCTTGATAAAACACATATCAATCTCAATATGCTTTGTTCTATTATGTTGAACTGAATTATGAACAATATTAATGGCAGCTTTGTTATCACAAAACAAAGAAATAGAATTATCACTTATTATAAATTCTCAGTTTCTCCATCAGATTTTTAAGTCATAACAACTCACAATATCCATGTGTGATGGACCTACATTTGACCTTATGCTAGATATTGCCATCATTGTTTGTTTCTTGCTTCTCATATAGAGATCCAGCTCGGTCAGCATCAGTAAAGACTTCCATCATCAAATGACCATTATCAGAAAATAGAAGTCCCTAGGAGTTGACTTCAAATATCTAAGAATGTGATAAACAACATCTAGATGTGGTGAGCGAGGATCATGCATAAATTAACTAACCTCATTGATTGAATAGGCTATGTCTGGACGAGTATGAGATAGATAGATCAACCTCCCAACTAATTATTGATATCTTTCTTTGTCCACTAGCTCACCTACATAACCTTTGTGGCGATGGTTGGTTTATATAAGACAATCAATAGGTCTGCATTCTAATATTTCAATCTCTACAAGTAAATCATGGATATACTTTCTTTAAGAAATAAAGATGTCCTTATTTGATCGAGAAACTTCAATTCCCAAGAAATATCGTAATTTTCCCAAATTCTTGATCTCAAACCTCTAAGCAAGATAATCATTCAACATGGTGATTTCTTCATAATCATTTTTTGCCACTACAATATCATTAACATATACAATGAGAGTTGTGGTCTTACCATTGTAATGTTTGGTGAATAAAATGTGATATACATTACTTTATTTGTACCCAAAACTAACAACAACTTTACTAAATTTATCAAATCATGTTTGTAGAGATTATTTCAACCTATTAAGGCTTTTTTCAGTTTACAAACTTTTCTTTTTGTTCTTTTGCAAGCGAAACTAGGGGATATCTCTATGTAAACTTTTTCTTTCATATCTCCATGCAAAAAGGTATTCTTTACATCTAATTATTGTAAACCAGATCTCAAATTTATAGCACAAAATAAAAGAACCCGTATAGAGTTTGTTTTTGCTACTGGAGTAAATATCTCCTGATAATCAATGCCAAAGGTTTGAGTGAAGTCTTTTGCCACTAGTCTCATTTTGAACCTCTCAATAGCTCTATTAAGTTTTTGTTTAACAACAAAGACCCATTTACATCCTATTGTTTTCTTCCCAATAAGAAAAATGGTAAGCTTCTATGTGTCATTCTTTATCAACGCATTAATCTCCTCCACCATAGTTGTTTTCCGATTTGGGTCACCTAAAGCTTCCTTCCAATCATGTGGAATTGATGTAGAAAACAAAAAAGATACAAATGCTCTATGTGAAGGAGACGAGTCATACAAAATAAAATTAGATATAAGATACTTAGTACAATTTTGAACTCCTTTCCCAGGATATAAAAAAGATCATTAACATCAGAACTATGAACAAGAGACTCGGGAACATGGATAATAGACATACCTGGAGAAGAAAATTGTGACATTGAGTCGAAGGTTGGTTACTAGCTTGGTAGAGAATGCAAAATAGCTTTATCTATTGGCTTTCTCCAAGAGTAATTCAAGATCTTCTTCTCCCCATCTTTTGAGCTATTATATCTTTCTTCTCATTCCTTACTACTAGTCCCCACCTTTTGCTCCTCTTTTATAAAACTATCTTTTTCTTTCTCCCCATCAATTTCATCTTCTGAATCAAGTTTAGACATCCATAAATGACATAATAACAAAGTCATATCTTCCTTAAAAGTCCATAAAAAAAGATAATGACACAGAAAAATCTTTCTTTATACCACATATACCACTCTTCCCTGAAGATATGACTTAGTGAAATAGGTGTCACTCTCATAAAATGTCATATTTATATTATAACATCCCACATCGAAAGAAGAGTGTTCAGAGCCAGGGCATATTAAGGCAGTTGATACCTAACCTTGTAAGACGCGTTTTGGGGCCTGTGGGCTGCCAGGAACAAAACTGTGAGGCGTGGAAGCTGGGTTGGGTTGAGCCATAGCGGACAATATTCTGTAAGGGGGAATGGGTCGGGCCTTACATATGGTATCAGAGCCGAGGACGGCTCGTTCTTAAGATGGGGGGATTGTAACATCCCACATCAAAAGAAGAGTGTCCAGAGCCAAGGCATATTAAGGTAGTTGGTACCTAACCTTGTAGGACGCGTTTTGGGGCCTGTGGGCTGTCAGGAACAAAACCGTGAGGCGTGGAAGCCGGGTTGGGCTGAGCCATAACGGACAATGTTCTGCAAGGGGGAGTGGGTCGGGCCTTACATATACTAACAAATGTTTTTCTGTTAAGAGGATGATAACATTTGTAATCTTTTTTAGTGATAGAGTACTTGATAAATACATATCTTAAAGCTCTAGATCTAATTTTCTAATTGTTTGTCAATGATCTCGAACAAAACATATACAACTAAACACTTTGGAATGAACTATAAAATAACAAACTCCCTGTAGAAGTTCTACATGAGGTTAAAATTCAAAACTCTCAAAGACATTCGATTGATAAGGTATATTGTAGTAAGAATTGCATCACCCCAATAGGATTTTAGAACATTTATTATGGATATAAAAGATCTTGCAACTTCTAAAAGATACGGATTCTTTTGTTCAGCTACACCATTCTGATTTAGTGTATCTATACAACTTGTTTGGTGAACAATATCATGATCAGCAAGACAACTCTGAAAGGTTCCATCCATATATTTTGTACCATTATCACTTCTTAAGACTTGTACTTTAGTATTGAATTATATGTATATCATTTTATGAAATTATGGAAACCCAAGTGGTGCAACTATAACAAATAATTAAGGTGACAAATCATTAAAAAACTAGACAAGAAAACAATACTAAGACCCCAAACATCATAATGAATAGTTGTAAAAAGTGTAATATACCTCTCTTATTAATAGGTGAATAAATAGCACATGTGTGCTTTGCAAATTCACATGCATCACATAATAAGTTCTTCATATTGCAATATTTGGACAGAGTTGAAAAGATCTTATTTAAGGATACAAAAAAAGGATGCCATATACAATTATGTCATTCATATAACCATTGTTCAACATTTATCAAATAATCAAGTTTTAAAGCATGTTTAGTTATACTTGCCCCAACCAGATTAACAAAATCCATATTCCATAGATATAACTCATTTTCCACTTTATCATAGTCAATCACCTTCCTCGTCTTCAAGTTCTTAAAATCACAATAATTTGAAGAAGAAAAATGAGACTTTACCATTAAAATCTTTTGTTTTTTCACTAATAGACAACAAATTATTAGAAAAATGAGGAAAATAAAGAATTGAAGACAAGGGCAAGGTAAGAGTGCATTAAACTAAACCTTTCTCAAACACAGAACATAGAGAACCATCTATACAAACTTTATCTTTATCTAAAAAAGGAAAATTAAAAAAAAATGAAAGATCTAATCATGTGATTTGTTCCTGAATCTATAACTTATGGACTAGAATCAGTTATGGTGGAAGTATTCAGAGGGTGTGATATTTATACTTGTATGAGCAAAATTGGATGAGTAATTAGAGGGAGGTTTTAGCTTGGTCATCAAATGTCTAAGGGTTCACAACTCCTCCTTGGAAAGAGTAAAAGAACTTGAGTCTCCACCTGAAACTACAATTTCAATCACCTCAAATATATGAGCTTGTGATTGGGTAGGTCCAACCCTTTTTCCTTCATGTCCCCTGGTAGGATGCCCATGAAGTTTCCAACAGGTTTCTCTAGTGTGTTTAGTACACCCACAATAATCATATTTCAGTTGCTCTTTGTCTGAAACTCCTTAATCACTAAATTGAATTTGTCTTCTGTTATCCTATTCAGAAGAATGGACAACCATGGTTGATCTTTATGGAATTATGAATTGTAACACAACATTCCTCCTACTCTATTCATTTTCAACATGCAAGTAGGTTTGCCTTAATGAAGGAAAAGAATATTTACCAAAAACCTGAACTTTAATTTGATTATACTCTATATTGAGTCCGATAAGGAAGTTATAAACTCGTTATTTATCCACTAACTTCTAAAATTTAGTTGTATCATTTAGACAATCAACTTGAAAATCTTGATAGAAATCCAACTCTTGCCATAAACTGTTAAGTTCTGCAAAATATTGAGCTACAATCATCTCACCATGTTTAGTCTCATGTACCTTCTTACACAGCTCAAAAACTTGCATCATTACCAAGTTAAAAATGTCAGATTAGCAGCACTCCAAATCTTTGATACAGAATTAAGGAGCAAATAACCACGAGTAATATAAGGCTTCATGCATTTAATGAGCCAAGACCTAATTAAGGATATATTTTTTAATATCTTCGATTAAATGATAGGTCAGTTACTGCTGGCCTTACTTGTTCTCATGTGATGTAACCATACAATTCTCAGGCTTTGATAAATAACAAGCATGAACGTGCCCAATCTGACAAACTTAGAAAACTTTGAGCAAGAAAAGTTGTGTTTCCTCCTTGTATAATCGCTACTTATCATGAATACAATTCAAGCTAAACTTTAACTCTTGTAAAATAACTAACCTACCATATACATACTTTCCTAACAACTAGCCTACAACTAGTATCCTAACAAAGAAAAGAATAAGATATTTACAAATATAAAAAGGTAATTGTCAAATATGTCTCAAAATATATAATTAACTCCTTTGACATCACCCCTCAAATTAATATTGGTAATTCTACGAGCATTAATTTGCTAACAAGAAAAAGATGATGCTAATAAGTCATTGATTTGGTGAACATATCCACGATCTAGAGAGTAACAGTGATTTGTGGGAGGGTAATAACCTGACGGTCAAAAACCTCTTGTATAGAGTGATAGTCAACCTCTATGTGCTTCGTGCATTCATGGTAGACAGGATTGACACCAATTTGGATGACACTAGTGTTGTCAACATGCAATAATGTAAGTTAAACCTGGAAAAAACCAAGCTATGTGAGAAGACCACGAAGCCAAATGATCTCGAAGTAGGCAATAAACATGGCATGATACTCAATCTCAATAGATGACTTGGAGACAAAGTCATTTTTTTTTTACATTTCTAAGAGATAATCACATTACCAAGAAGCATACACTAACCGATAATAGAAGTATTTGAGCAACCGACCCAATCAACATCATTGTAAGCATGGAGCTATAGTGAAGAACTGACAGGAAAAAATAAGTCATGATTAGGTGTGCCAAGGAGATATCAAATAATACAATGGACAGTAGACAAATATAGATGTTGAGGAACTTGCATGAACTTATTAACAATATGCATGACATAAAAAAATGTATGATCAAGTGTTGGTTAGATAGATAAGACTCCCAACCATCTTCTTATAGAAAGTAGGATTCTAAAGAAACTCCATTTCATCACAATGAGACTTTACTAAGTTTTAAGAGAGTGTTAACAGAAGTAGTATCTATGAGTCTAGCTAATCGAACCAGATCCTAAATATACGTGTTAATTCAAGAAAATACCCTTAAGCCAATGATGCACTTCTAACCCTATGAAATAGGTAAACTGACCAAGATATTTCATGTGGAAAGTAGAATACAATAAGTTCTGAATTGCATAGATGCCTTCCATATTAGAACTAGTGACAACGATGTCATCCACATAGACAGAAAGAATAACTATACCCTTAGATGTTCTCTATAGAAAGAGGGAAGAGTCATACTAACTCTAAGTGAAGGAAAAACCAAAGACAATGGATAGAGACTTTCCAAACCAAACTCGTGGTGCCTACTTCAAACCATACAAAGAGCGTTTTAATTTACAAACATAATAGGTAAGGAAGTAGGCATACAAAAGGGAAGTTTCATGTAAACTTTCTCCTTAAAATCACTATGTAAGAATGCATTATTAAGATCCATCTTATGAAAAAACCATGACTAAGATGCAACAAGAGCAAGTATGGTTCACGCAATGGATATTTTAGCAACCAGTGCAAAAAGCTTTATCATAGTATAGGTCATGCTTTTATTTGTTGCCAAGAACCACCAAACTAGCCTTGTATCAGTCAATGAACCCATCTAAATTAAGCTTGATAGAGAACATCAACTTACTACCTTAAAGTTAGAGAACATTAAAAATATTTCAGGTTTGGTTTTTTATAAGTGCTAGAAGTTCTGTTTCAATAGCTTTTCGCAAACACTCATGCTCCATTACCTAGTTATAAAAAGATGGAATAGGCGTATAAGACAAGGGTGGTGGTCAAGGCTAAAGGAGAAGGAAAATCATACATATCAAGGGGTCTACTAACCCAAGTACTATAACGGAGATAAGGGGCAAGTGTTGTAATAAGATCAACAATCTGGGAATGAACTTGAAAGGGTGTAGAAAGTGTGTAAATCTTATATATGTTGGTGGAACATTGTTGATATACCAGTAGAGGCTTAAAATGTACATGATATGCACTATAATTAGTAAACAAAGGAATAACAAAACAAAAGGAGGAAGAGGATCACAGAGAGTAGGGAAAAGGTATTGGTTTTCAAGAAAGATCACATTTCTATAAACTCGTACACGATGAAGGTTTGGGTCATGACAAAAAAAAACCCTTATAATGTACAAAATATCATAGAAATGCACAGTTTGACTGACTAAACCAAGAGTTTAGTGTGCTCACGTATAGGAAGATGACATAACTAAAGGTACGAAGATTATAATAATAAAGAGGGTGACCAAATAACCGAGTATAAGAAGAGACATGGTTCAACAAGGAGGAAGGTAATATGTTGATGAGATGAATAATAGAGAGAGTTTCACACCAAAACTGAGAATGTACAGATGACTCTAAATAAAGATTTGGACCATATCAAGAAGGAGACAATTCTTTCTTTCAGTCACCCTATTTTGTTGAGGGGTCGAAGGACAAGACTGTTAAGAGATTATGCTATTAGTTTGCAAAAGTCTTCAAAAAAAAAAAAAAACCAAGGCATTGACTCACCTATAATATCAAAGGGAAGAATTTTGATATTAGCTAAAAATTACGTCTGAATAAGAGCATGAAAGAAATTGAAAACAGAAAGGACCTCATCTTTGGAATGCATGAAATAAATCCATGTAAAACAATTATGGTCATCAATAAAAGTGAGTATTTATAATTAGCATGAGAAGTAATTGATACAATACCCCTACACATCACTATGTATCATGTCAAAAGGTCGAACTACTTTTGGTGTGTGAGTGGAAAAAGGCAAAGTTTTATTTTTCCGAAGTCAACAAGAATTGCAATCAAATTGAACAGCACTAAGAGATTGTAACTCTTTATTCCCAAGTAAACTATAATGTAGCAAATTATGAAGTACATTAGAGTTTGGATATCCAAGACATTTATGCCTTGCTCAGTAATCAACATAAGCAGAATTACAAGTGACAAACAACAAAAAAGAACATGGATATAAAGGAAATTGAAAAGGAAAAATAAATCCAACTTTAGACCCCCCTCGTGATCATATTCCCTATTTGTTGATCCTACATAACACAACCAGATTTAGAGAATTTCATGTTACAATCATTATCAATCAATTGACCAGCCGAAATAAGATTTGTGTTAAAACTAAAAGAAACAAAGGCATTGATTATAGGAGACATATCACTAGTAGCCATGATAGGCAATTGGTTACCATCTACGGTATAAATCTTGAGATTGTTAGTATAGTTATGTATATTGGTAAGGTAATAGGCAATGTTTATCATATAGTTAAAATTCAGAGAATCAAAATGCCAATGAAATGATGTAGAGAAGGGTTTACTTGAGAGTCCTAAAATATAGAATGTTGAAATGATCATTTGTTGATGCATGCATATGGAAGGAACAGTTTCTTGATTCATAAGATTAGATTTGGTGCCTTTAAATTCAAATTTTAATTTCATAAGAAATTGGTTCCTCTCTATAGTTTCATAAACAAATTAAACAGAACTAAAACTTTCAGAAGGTAAAGTAGTATAGACTATATCAGTATATTCAGCCCAAAGATTCATATAACTAGAGTAAAACTCAAAGATAGAAAGATTGTCCTGTTGAAGATTAGCCAAGCCATGTTCAAGCTAGAACCAACATGTAGTGTTATGCTGACTAAAAAGCCTCTTGAGATAATTCCACACCTCGGCTGCAATCGTGGAGGATCGAAGATTCCAGATGATGTTGGATTCGACATATCCTAAAATCCATGTCATAACTTGGGCATTTGTGACCTCCGAATTAGCATGTTGTTCCTTATGTTTGTTTTTGTCAAAAGTTGAGTTGATGTCATCAGCATGGCCCTATGGCCCATAAATCCTCCCCTTTAACAAATATCATGAATTAGAATACCTATGTTGAGTAATTTTTTCCACAAAACAAACCAGGAAAGTTTCAGACTTTTCTAAAAACATGATGCCAAGATTGTTTGATCTATAATAATCAAGAATAAGGAACTGTGTTAGGACTAAGATGGACTTAAGGACAAGATACATGAAAGACAAACAAAGATGGAACTAGGGTTAGGCTGAGAAAGGCTTCGATACCATGACAAACTTAGAAAACTAAGCTGGAAAAGTTATATTCTCTCCATGGAGAATCATTATTTATCTTGAATACGATCACAAGCTAAACTTTAGCCCTATAAAATAATTAAACTATAATATACATACTTTCCTAACAATTAGCCTACAGTTAGTATCCTAACAAATAAAAAAATAAGATATTTACAAGTATAGAAGGTAATTGTCAAATTTGTCTTTAAATAGACTGTTAATTCCTTTAACACAAGCAAGATAATTCGTTCCATCTAGTTTCACATGAATGATCTAAAGTGAGGGATTATCAATAAAAGCTCCAACTCGACCTCCACTACTCTTATTAGTAGTGTTTTTTTAGTTTTCTCCTGAACTTACTTTCACCATGTCTAAACCAATACAATTGAGCCAAAATCAATCTCAACATTATAAAAGACCACTTGACTTTTGCTAATCCTTAAAATCCAAGACAAACTCAGCTAAACATATCTTCAAAAAAAAAAAAACTCACATACCTTGATCAAACAGTCCCTAACAACTGGATAATGTAAAAAAATCAAGTATGACCTTTTTATCAAACCATCTCTCTACAAATTAGCAAAGTAAATGACATCATTTTTTGTTGAAACCATGGGCTTTTGTTGTTGGGTAAAAGAGCTTTCAAAAACAGGAAAATGATGTTATCTGACACATTTACATCATGCTGGCATTAGCGTGATGTCACTATTGATGCCAACACAAGGCTAACTTTTGTTAGTATGTAGAGCTATGATACCACGTTGGTTTTCTTAGATTGAAATAACTGAAAGTAGAGAAAGGAGAAGGAGAGCATGAAGAAGAAATGAAGAAAAGAGAGAAAGAGGAAAAAGATAGACGTGTTGTGTGTCTTATTATAGACCCACGCACATATATATATATATATATATATATATATATATATATATATATAAAGTATGTATACAATTACATAAATACCCTAACAATAATACTTCATCTTTTTTTTCACTATACAAGTCTTGAGAATGACAAAAGGTAATTAGCTGGTTTATGAGGTGAGATACTCCCAAAACAAAAGGAAAAGGGCAGTAATTTACCTACTTAAAATCTATTAGCTCCTGCATACCATTCCCTTTTTCTTTTCTTTTCTTTTAACAAGAGCTGTTGTTTACACATCAATAAGAGAAAAAAGCAGACAAAACAAGAGCTTTGATAACCTGTTCATCTCTGAGGTTCTGCCTTTTTCTGTTCTTTGGCTGACAGAATCGATGAAACTAGTATTAGCTTCTAGTGAAAAAAATATTTAACACATATATAGCAATGGCCCTAAGTTTACTCAACAACTTTATGCTTCCAACTTACTTTCCATGAATACTTTAATAAAAATGTGATGAAGTGAAGCAAAAAGAGGGCAGGCAAACAGGACATTACCAGCTTTATCTTCTTCTCGCTTCCTAGCGCCTTCTGCCCTTCATTGGCGTATTAGGGCCAAGCGTTCTGCAAGGAACAATGTTGTATCAGTAAAAACCATGAAAAGAGAGGACATCTAGAAAGAAAAATGGGTTCAAATCATCAAAACCAATGAACAAGGGCAAAATTGGAGAGGTTTGTCATGTGCTTTCCAGAAATAATATAGAGAAGGAAAATGGGGTGTCTACAAAACACAACAGAGAAATCAACTGGTACAAGTACAGAGAGAGGAATGGGATAGTAAAGAAGTGCGAAAATAGGTTCAGAAATTGCAATGTACGGACTCCCAAAAGAAAAGTTATCGGATAGTCCTGGATTTACAATTTTTTTCTTTTTTCTTTTTTCTTCTTTGTTTCATTATGTTTTTTGGTGAAAAATATATTGGGTCCTAGCCAAGCCACGGATTCAAGACCAACTATAATTTTTAAGTGAAAGATTGTAGTTTCTTTACATTTAAAATCAACAAAAGTAAATGATGGTATAAGATCCTTAACTTCAAGGATAAGTTCATTAGATCATTCGTTCAACTATCAACTAAAACACACAATTATGATATCCTAGTTTTTTAGAAACCTTGCTTCTTAACAGCAACATTGTCATTTACATTATTTTATTTTCAATCGAATCTGTTTCTCCATTGATGTAGTTTCTGAACATCGTTAATGAACTTAATTGGAAGATCGTGTTCAACAAACCATACCATAATACTCCCTTCTAGTCTGGGTCAAAAAACCAGTAGTACTCTTGTAAATTGGAGGAAAAAGATCTTCCAAGACAATTATGATTTGATATAAACCTGTGAAGTTGATTCCATCTAAAAATCTAAAAAATAGTTAACCAAATCGACCTTAAAACAGTCCCCTTCACCTTCTCCTAATACATATTCTATTTGTATGCCTAACCAAGAGATGCCATTATACAGAAGCATGCATTCATATGTGCCCATAGGTATTTTAATTACTAGGATAAAAAAAAAGGGTCTTGGTCACCTTTAATCAAACTTATCAGACTGATGGGGAAAAGCCAAAAGGAAAGAATTGTTAAGACACTAGACCTCAGCCAGTTATTTATTCCAACCCTGATTTGATGCAAATCAAAAAATGGATGACAGAAAACCCAACATATAACTTCAGGACAAGTTTGATTCAATATGTACTAGCATTTCCTACGGCGGGGCTATGATAAAATTATGTAAAAACTTTAATGAAGTATCAGGAAAAAGGTAAAAACACAAATTGGTAATGATATTCAATATCCAGTAATTACCTAAATCTTTCCTTGATTGTTCAGTTTTTCCTTGTTCCTGCAGCTTCATATATCGTTCATGAGCTTTCTGTTTTTCTATTTCCACTCTACAAGCAAGAGTACTCAAAGTAAGTCAACAATGGAACCCCTCAAATAGACACTTGGAAGCATCAGAATATACAAGGGACAAACAACAGCAACAACGAGAAATCAACCACAGAGCCATGCAGTTTTATTTTTAATAAAAACATACACTCAAGACTTGTTCTGCCTTCAGGAGAATGAGGTTTATATTCACAATCCAAGGATATCTAGCGTTTACATTAAATAATTTGAGTTTGTACATTCCAAAGAGGTGAACATCATCCAGACAATTACATCATAACACCACTTCATATATGAGCATTTCTCTATTAATGGATTATATGTTCTAAAACCCAGACCATAAAGCACTATTCAGAATGATAAGTGGTACAACTTATCTTGATATAATGTACAATCTTATTATATGTCACCCACTATTTCAATAAAAATCATTTTTCTTGATAAAAGAAAACTATTAATCATCCATTCAGATACGTAACAATGGATTCGAATAATATTCCTTGTTACTTTTTTTTTTAGTGTGGAGAAGAGGGTGAATCATGGCAAATTGACTGAATAATTTCAAAAAACAATTAAGCAAGAGGCTTGGCAGGACATTTAGTCCATGTCGCTATTCCTGACAGTATGTTTGATGGAATAATTTCTTAGATGTATCACTGCATCACCTATGAGATATTAAAATCTGGAATCAGACCACCTATAGGCATTTACACAGTGAGTGTCATCTGCTAGAAAGCCTTTATCAGTTATCACAATAAAAGGGAACTCCTTGGTCCTTTCTTCACTTTCATCACATTCAATATTGATGGAGGCATCCTAAATGAATTGGAAGAGATAATAATAATAATAATAATAATAATAATAATAATACTCATTGCGTAAATAAAAAAAAATATGCTTGTTGTGCTCCACCAGATCCCAAAATCTCTAATAATTGGTGTGAAAGTCTTCACATTGGATTAACTTCTAAGTTGCAAAACTATAATACTAAAAAATGTAGGGGTAGCAAGGTAAACATGGAAACTTAAAAATTCAAATAAATCCTAGCACTTTTAATAGAATGTAGTCATGAGCCATATTTCTAAGGTAAAAATAAATTGAGTCAAAAAAATTAATATAATCGAATCAGTGTGCAGAGAATTAGTTTCCACACTCACACAATGATCACATGCATAAGCAAATTACTACTTAAAATGGATTAAAGCAAGAAAGTAGCTAACCTCTCACGCCTTGAGAGTTCAGTTATTTTCCTAATCTGGATAATGAAATTTTGATTTCTTAAACAATTAAATTTTAAAAAAATTGAAACGATGTGCAATTTGAAAGTGTGACAACTTACATCATCATTTTAGCCTTCAAATTCTTTGGTTTTACTAAATTAGGGTTGTTGATTTCAATGAGTCCCGTGGTACCTTTCTAAATCTGCCAAAATTGGGAGCCAATTTCAGGCCAAAAATTAAAGAAAATAACCCAAAAGCATAATTATGACGCCCAAGGTCGCTGACCTCAGATGGTTCCTCCAACTCCTCTTCAGACTCTTCTTCTACATTCTCTGCTGCTTCTTCCTGAAATGTTCAAACAGACTTCTATATCATGTACTGAAGCACATTTACAACTTCCAATATGTATAATCCAGCATGCTTATATATGTGTAGAGAAGAGAGAACCACTATAAACAACCGAGTACAGAAAATTCTTAGTTCATTGACTTGTTTTCCAATAAACAATTTGAAATAGGATCATATAGACATATCAAATACAAAAGAAAAAAAATGAGAGATTGGGATATTAATGGTATCAAATATAATTGTCAAAAAATTCAAACTCATAAAATGGAGAAGATAATAACTCTCTACCATCTCATCCAACTTTCATAGATATGGAGCTACATTAAATTTGTCTATTAAGTATACCAAAACAAACCACAGATCATATTTCGACAAAACAGTGGAACAACCATAAAACTACTGACTAGCACTAGGAAATATGTTTTAAGACCTAATATCTAAAATTGAAAACTTAAATCTATTATGCAATTCGTAGTCATAAAAACCTCTGAAGTATGGGGTACTATATGGTGAGTACAGCAGCTCAGAGGGTGATACCTGACTAAAAGTGCGAGGGCGAGTGGCGGTGGTACCAGCAACTGCAATCATTTAAAAAATAAATGCAAAAGATCATAAAGTGAGTTCACATAAGATGAAAGTATTACAAACAATCAAGACTGTTCAATCAACGATAAGTCAAGACCATATTCTTCAAAATATTTGATGATCCCATCCATGGAAGCTAATGCTTTGAAAAAAAGAACAAAGCTGTGTTTGGATATTTTTTTTAAAGTGAATTGAATATTTGACCATGTATAGAATTCCTTAAAGTAAATTGAATGATATTTCATTCCATTTATATCTACTAAACTAATTGTAGAATTGAAAAGTACAGCTCCAAATTCAAATTGAAACGACAGGACATCGAGGGTTATTATCAATTTCCATAAAGTTCTAAGATTGGGCTTCTAAAGAAGTAATGATATAGAAACTGAGAGGCTGAGGAAATCAAAACTAGATTCTAAAGTTAATAAATTTACACTAAAATGCATTAATAAATAAATAAATAAATAAAAACATGAAAAAATGACATAAAATGCATTTAAATAAGAGAGGAAGGGAGAGGGGAGAGTACTGACTAAGTTCTTCAGGCGTAGAGAAATGGCGACGACCAGTAGGTTTGCCTTTGAATTTTCCTCTACCCATATCTTTCTTCTTCAAGACAAACAAGAAATGTTGTAGCTTTCTTGAATTTGATGAGTTGCTCTCTCACTGCCATTGCATTCAATTATATATAGAACAACATGATTTTGGACAACCAAGAACCTAGCTTTTTTCTTCTTCTTCTTTTTTGTTTTCATTAGTGAAATGCAATTGCTTTGAGAATCCCTCCTCCACTCACTTCACAAGAACCTATAACAGTTTCTTTCTGTGGTAGAGAAAGTGATAAAAGATGCTTGACCTCTGATCATGATCTTCAAAAAAAAAAATGTTCTTTCTTCGAGGAGTCGGATGTGATCCAAGACTAGATGCTTCCAGCCCATTATTTGTCGTCGACAAAGAAGATCACTCCCATCCACAACTTGCTACTCTTTTTTACAAGTTTGGATTCTCATGAGAATTTGTTCTTGATATAAAGAAAAGCATGTTATTCAAATCTCAAATTAACCCCTGACATATCCCCTCTTACCATTTGAGTCTCGAACTTTTTTAGTTCATAAATTTTATTCTATACGTGATGAACATAAAACAACATCACTTCTTAATCCATCCACAGTGATAGTTATATATTTTCAGGTGCACGTTAAGGGCTTCCATCCAAGGCGCTATTATAAGTATGGATATGCCCTAAAAAACAATTTTAGCATTAAATCATAATTATTTTATTTTTTTTCTCCCTTTTTATGGCTCTTATAAAAGAGAAATTTATCTTGATTTGATAGTAAAAAATTATTAATTATGATATATTAAAGTCGGTCAAAATTTTATATTTTTTTAATAGTGTTTACATATAAAAAATATAAAAACATAAATCTTTTGTTAAAAAGGGAAATATATTATAGGATGGTTTAAAAGAACTACAAAGATGATTATTCTCTAAAACTAAAACTGAAATCAATTCTAAAAACCATTTTCCTCTACAAATAAAAGACATTACATATTTGTAGTTGAGCACATAGACTTGAAACATGCTTGAATTATGAAATTGTAATGGATGATATTTGTTGAAAGAGACATTATTTGTAAACTGGAAGAGGAAATCACCGCATATGAAAGTTTTTAAAGTTGATATTAACAGTTGTTTGTCAAGTAAAAATTGTTGTTGTCTTCTGAGGATAAGATTTTTAAAATTATTGTAAGGTTTTATCGGTTTGTAAAAGTGGATGCTGACATCATGGGTGATGTCATAGAGGAATCTAAATTATTGAACTGTCTGGTGTCACTGTTGATACGAATGAGCATTGATGAGTCTAAAGGTTATACAATTGTCCTATCATATCGAGACCATAATCTGGATCTTTGTTGGCTAGCATATGATCTTCTTCATCAAATGAACTTGAAATCTATGGCAGGGCTTCTTGCAGTTTTTTTTTTTTTGTATTGAGATTTAGAGCTGGAAGATGTAAGATGAGCTTAAATTTTGCTTTTTGAAGTTAAGAAGGTATATTGAGCCGAGGTTGACAATGATGGTGCAGGTTGAGTTTGGGAAGACTATAGCGAGGATTGAACGACTTGAGAGTAGGCTTGGTCTGCATTGAATTAAGGCCACCAGTTTACCTTAATATCTCTCGTGAGATATGGGCAGTAGTTAATTTCTTCATACGTGTCATACATTATCATGAAGTCCTAACATAATATATATAAGGGACCCTAAAGACAGAAATAAAGTGTAAAGAGGTAGAAACATATTTTAAAAGTTTCTTTGAAGCAAATAGTTTCAAAGCTTCTAAAGTCTTTTGAGGTAGAATTTAATTTGTAGGAGAGAAGTATTGCCACCATCTATTTGAAAATCATATTGAAATATTCTTTGGATAGTTTTTATCAAAATGAATAAACCAAGAATTATCAATTTTTTTAGGTAAGGATTATTGAACCATGCTTATTGATAATCAAGATAACTGAATCTAGAAGGTTGAAAGTTTTGAGAAGATCTTTTCTGGGTATAAGCACTTTGGCTCTAGTATTGATAGGTTAAAACCATTAAAATCTTTATTTTTTGAATATGCAATTCTAGAAGAATTATTTGTATTATGATTATGAGTTATCTCAATTCAGTTAGTATCAATCAAGATGAATTCATAAAAATGCTTGGTTATTTGCATTTTTTCTATGGAAAATTGGAATTGAAAAGGAAAAATATGAAGGATGTGGGGTTTGCAAAGCTTGAGAATAGTTTGATAGTGAAGAGGTAGGACTAGAGGAGTTTGACATGAATAAAAACTGGTTGGTTAAGGTAAAAGTTGGTCTCATAGAGGGAGGCCTCACATAGGTTGAATTAAGAGGATTTGTGGTTAAGTGAACTTGTTTTGAAAGGGTAATGTTATATGTCTATTTAGTTTTTTTTTTTATTGATGTGTTTATCTTGAACCCTATAAAAAATCTCTAGATAGAAAATATAGAATAGAATTAGTTTCACCTTTTATAAATTCTATTTCAAAATCAAAATTTAAAAGTATAGATTGCTATATGGTAAAAAATTGTTATGAAATAATATTTTGAACATCCTTTTCAATGACATATTTTATTGATTAACAATCAATTCTTAAAAGAATTTTTTTAAGAAATGGATCATCTTTAAAAGAAGATATACATAAAACAATTAATAAAATCTCTTTTTTAAATAGTTGAATATTTTGTTTGAAGACCCGACTATATACTAAAATGGTACTAGATAACCTGTTTATAATCTTGAACTTTCGTTTGAAGATCCCTCTATAACCTATATCTGAGGCATCAATTTTTACAATGAAAAAAAGCCTCAAGATATGGAATATCTAGACAATAAAGACTTTTAACATGACTTTTGAGAGACATGATGATTTTGGTCATTTAAGGACTCTAAGTATGAGGATTTTTCTTGAGCCTCTTATAAAGGAGTTGACAGATTATTCTAAGATTTGAGAAGAAATCTAAGACATAATTGAGACATCTCATAAACCTTTGAAGTTGACTTTTATCCTTAATTTCATTAGAGAATTTAGCAACAAGCTCAATTGCTATGCTAATTGAAGTTATTGATCCTTGATAAATATCATATCCTAATAATCTAATTTTTGTTTGATATAATTTGCTTTTTTAAGGTGAGACAACTAGTTCATTTTGTTTGATAATATTGATTTCTTTTTGTAAATAACTAAAATGTTCACTAATTGATTTTGAAAACACAAGGATATTATCTATGTAGACAGTTGAGAATTTTGAATAAAGGTTGAAAATATCATTCGTGATCTTTTGAAATTCTAAAAGGATGTTTTTGAGACCGAATAGAATTACATTCCATTTGTAATGTCCAAATGGGACAATTAAAGTTGTTTTATAATGATCCTTTTTATTTATTCAAATTTTCCAGAAACCAAATTTCATATCAAAACTTGAAAGTATTGAAGCGTTATGAAGTTTTTTAATGAGATTTTTTTTTATTTGGAATATGATGTTTAATCTATTGAAAAACTATACTGAGTGGTTTATAATTGATGACGTGCCTTGGAATTTCATGTTCAATTTAAGCTTGGTTTTGAGCTTAGAAAGCGGCACAAGACCAATGAGACTTGCTTATCCTAATTAAACTTTTGTTAAGTAGTTCATTGATTTTTGTTTTGCGATATTTTAGTAATTCTTGATTCATTTGAATAGGTCTAGCTTTTATAGAGATTTTTATTTCATTGAGTCCCTTTTTTATAGGGTAACAGGAGGCATTTGGTAAATTGAAAAAAAAAATCTTATTTTCAAATAATTCTTGAAATTGTTTGACTTTTTCTTGATTTTGAGGAAGTTTAATATCTTCTTCAGTTTTTTAATAATATACTTCTTGATTTAATGAGTATAGGTATTTCTTCTTCTGAATTGATTCTATAAATTTACTTACTTTAAAAAAAAAAATTATTTCTATTAGCATAGGAGATAATATAAGTCTAAAAATTATTTCTTGACCAAATATTCTTGTTTTGAATCCTTGACTGCTTACTTTAAAAGAATATATTTGAGTTAAGAAAGGATTGACAAGTAAGGTTTGTTCAATGGTTTTTGTTTGATAATGCATGCATCTTTCAAGTGTTTGTATTAAATATATATTTTTCTTTAATTCTTTAGGAATATTCTAGTTTTGAAGACGTTGCTAGATTGAAGCTATTTGATATTCTTTTTTATTAATATATTGGATAATAATTGGTATACCACCCAAAACTTTTCACGTACTCGAATTGCATTTTTTATTTATTTTTAATTAATTTTTTTATTAAGTTCCAACCTGCAAGTGTAATTATTTTTTATTTTAGTATTTTAGCTTAAGAAAATTAATAGCTAACGTGTTGAAACAATTGGAATATCCAATTTTTCCAATTTATTTTATTTGATCGACTAAAATCGATAATGAGAATTCTAAACAAAAATAATCTTGAAGCAAAAACATTGTTATTTATAACTCCTCTTCTTTTTAATGCTAATCTTCAACTATCAAACCTTTATTATTGTGAAAACTAGGGATGAGAAAAAAAACTAAAAAACCGAGAAAACCGAAAAAAAATAACTGAAGAAATCGAATCGTGAAAAAAAACCGATTAAAATTTTAAAAAAACCGACTGGTTTGGTTTCGGTTTTATAAGCCTAAAACCAAAAAACCAAACCAAACCGAACCGAACCGAACCCAAACCGAAAAAAAACCGAGCCAAACCGGTTTGAACTGGTTTTTGTCCTAAAAAACCGAACCGAACCGAAACCGGTCAGTTAGAACGAGTTTCGGTTTTTTTTAAAAAAAAATTCGGTTTGATTATTATTTTTTGATAAAAACCGAACCGAACCGAAAATAATCACCCCTAGTAAAAACAAATCCACAACTAATCATTATTTGTTATGTTAATGATTTTTTTTTTACTATTTTATACAAACTAAACAAAAATGAGTTAAGATTATGGAAAATAATCATTATTTTTTTTAGAGGTTTTATTAAGAATAAAAAATAATCAATAATTATTTGGAGAAAATTTATATTGAAAAAATAATAAATAATGGAAAAATATAAGCAAGGAAAAAAGGGGAAAATATAAGGAAAAAAGCCAGTTTTTTTATGACCATATTGTTGCCAAAATAGTTGGTGGGGTGGCACTGCCTTCAGCCCTCCAAACCCATTTCTACACTATTTTTTACCAAAATCTACCTTAGAATCATCCCAAAAAGATTTTAAAACCATCTTAAACCTAATATATGCTCTAATCAAACTCAAAAACCTAATGTTTTTTTTTTCAAAATTAATCTCTTTTTTCTAATCACTCAAAAACCATAAATTTCTCTCCCTCCTACCTTCTCTCTTCTCCCTCTATGTTCAAGAATAAATTTGCAATGCACTTGAGGTCGTGGCCTAGCGAGGAAAGGACATTGTTCCCTTCCTCTGCACTCGGATTCGATCCTCTCTGTGCATGTCTGTCACCCCCGCGGTGCCTTACCTGTCCACTGGGCTTGCAGGGTGTTTAGTAGTCCCGGAGATTAGTCATGGTGCACGTAAACTGACCCGGACATATCGGGTTATCAAAAAAAATTAAATTTTTTTTTTGCAATATGAGGTTATTGGACCATTCTAAACAAACTTCAAACTCCAAGATCAAACCTTCTATGAATCTTTATCAAGTAGTGATAGTATGTGAAGTAAGTTAGGCAATTAATATATTATTTATAAAAAAACACACATGATGTCACTCAATTTAACAATTACTAACACACTTCAACGCTATGTGCATGATTTATAAAAATAAAAGAGATCTCGGTGATTTATTTAATTATGCATATATCCATGCTAATCACTATTAATTCACTAATTAATACATATCACTGTCAATAACATTTTAAATATGTCTTGAAAAAAATAAATTTATTGGATAGGTGAGATTCTTTGCATTTATTTATTATAATGTGATTTTTCATGAGGTGATACAATAATTTTCTTAAAAAAAATTAAAAAATCAAATACATTCGATGATCTGTTGCCATGGTTTATTTATTCATTTTTAACATGGTTTATTTATTCATTTTTAAACAAGAAAAAAAAAAGAAGAGAAATTGGGTTTTACTATTATTTGGTTCTTGTATTCTTCTAGTTTTTTTTTTTTTTAGAAATTAGAACCTCAAACTCTTCTTTTTTATATTGATTGATTCGCTCTTTTATTTTATTTTTATTGTATAAAGGTGCCTTAGTTATAAGGTGGTTAATTCTAATGTCTACATGCACATTTCTATTATAATAATTCTTTCATTTATTAAATTATTCAATTAAATAAATAATAAATACTTGAAATTTAATTTATATTCATAAACTATATTAGTTTAATTATTTATTCTTAATTAATATACCTTATTCTAATCGTTTAGTTTTCACTCAAAAGAAAAAAATTTAAAAAATAAGAGTTATTGTGGTCCTATAAAAAAAAGATTTCAAGAATCCAATTTTAATATAATAATAAAAAATTTTCATATAAAACATTTTAAGTTATGAAAAAGGGTTTTAGTATTTAAAATTATAGAGAGATTATTTTTTAAAATATTTTTTTTTTGAAAATATATAAAATTAAATAATATTTTTTATTTTTTAAAATTTATTTTTGAAATATATTAAAATAATTTAAAATTATAAAAAAAATTGATTTAAAATAAAATTTTTTTAAATATTCTTTTTAAACACAAAAACATCCTCAGCTTTTGTAGAATAAAATAAAGAATGTGACTCAATCAATACAAAAAGAAGCACAAGGCTTTAATTTAAAAAAAAAGGGTAATTGGGTAAAACCCAATGAGAAATTTTGCAGTTTTGCAAGAACGCCCCACATCTTCAGGCATTGATGCAAACGACAGGGTTTCCAGCGATGCTATCTGGTCGTTCTAAACGACATCGTGTACGAAGAGACAGACATTACTCACATACAGATGCTGTGTAGTCTCGTCGTAGAAAAACCTATTTGTGGTGTTGTGTGCAGAAACTGAAGAAGAAGAAGAAGATGGGAAGCGAAGAGCAGAAGAAGAAAAACCCCAAGAAGAAGCAAAAGTTACCAATCAACCCCAACTGGGCTCAGCTCCAACAAGTTATCCTTCTCTTCTATCTATCTATCTCTCTCTATCCCATACACCTGCTTTTGTGTATTTACTACTGCACATGTTCTTGATTTTATTCCATGCTTACAGAATCTCCTGGTTTATGCAGACGCTACAAATTCATGGCTCTAGGCGTCCAAAAACATCAAATACAGAGACCCAAGATTCTATTTTAGGTAATGCAAATTGTTGTCTTGTCTACTTCTTGTTTTGCATAGCTGAACTACTTTATTGTTATTATTTAATGAAAACAGGTTATATTCTTTTATTGGTTGAATGCACTTTCAATTTACAGGTTTCCTTATAAATTTTCTTGCTCACTGCTTGGTTGGTATTTTGGGAGTAAACTTTGAGTTTACCATGCTATTGGCTAGTTATATGGTGTCAGTATCAAAATAGTACTGTTTCATGTTTTTTAGGTTTCCTGTAAGTTAACTTGTGGTTGCAAGAGCCACAAATTCAGTTTGCTTTTTTGTTTTAAGAGCAAAGTATCTGTCTGTTTCTAATCATATTTTTCCCTTGTTCATATATATTTTTTGGTTTAAAGATTGTTAGTAGTTGGAGATTGCTTGACCATGTTTGTACTTTTGCAAGTTGAGTACTTTTTCATTCTGCACGCTTCTATGTTAACTTTCGACTCTTTCACCTTTTCAATGTGTTTAAATGGTCAATTGTTCAAGAAAGGGGAAGAATTCTAGAATTCAAATGTTGTTTGCTCAGCACTTTGAAACTGTTTCTCTTATTTAATAACATGAACAAATGAAAACACTTTCCTTCAAGAACCCAGGACAATGGTTGGCATATGCTAGTTAAGGGCTGTTCTTGTTCTCCTTTATCTTTTTTTTTCTTTGATTTCTCATGCTCTCTTATTTTAGATGCAAATGCATCTGAATGATGTTTACCTTTCATAAGCAAGAAAAGTACTTTGATTATGCATCAATGATGCCTTCATTTCACTTCCTATCATTATTTGGCTGAGACTATTCTTCTAACAGGGAAACGTAAAGAAAGACCTGATGCAGAGTCTGACAAATCTCAGATAAATCCTCTCATTCCAACCAATGATGACTTCAGGTGCTTTTTTGTGACACCATTGTATTGCATGACATGCTATAGTATGTGAATATATCATCTTAAAAAAACTCAATCAGAACTTGTAAGTGTGGCTTACACATTGTTCAGCATCTTTTGAATCACAATTTATTATTGTTCTATATGCTCCTGAGTTGCTGATCACCCCTTGTTTACTTTGTAAAATAAAATTCTTGCCTCTGACCTTCTCCTTGTGAAAGCTAACTAATCAATTTACATCTCTTTTATGCTTCTAGTGGCTAGTGGACATGATATATTAATTTCTGACATCATAACATGGATATTAATCAATGTACTGTCATTTCCGTAATCAATGTTATGGGCTTCTATTATGCAATTCACACAACAAAGAATCTCTATTTATCATGGCTCATTACCATAATTCCCATTGATTTTCTCATGTCACATGTCTTACTTAACTAATCAATTACCACAGCGTTACAGATGCAATAGCCATGGATTGCGAAATGGTTGGTGTTGGTCAAGGAAACAGAAGCGCTCTTGGACGGGTCACTTTGGTATCCATCAATTCCCTTTCTGGCCTCTTTTTATACATTTTTTCCCCTAGAGGTTACTTGTATACATCACTAAGATCGTTAGGAAAACTCTAAATACTTGCAAAACTTGAAATCGCAGTGGGGATTTTCACATATCAAATGCCACATTGTTTATAATAAAAAATCAACACTGATTTGTTCATGAATTCCTTGTTTAGGCTACAATTTCTATTTTATCTTTTCTAGAAGGCAGTATCTTTTAATATCAATTAATCGACCTTAACTGACCTTTCCTGTTTATTGGCAATCTAGTAGGACCCAGTATCGTTTAGTTTTTTTCCTTTTGGCACTGCAGAGTTCTCCATAGGCAGCCATCAATGTCCCACAAAACTTCTTCAAATCCTAAGACTTGATCTTAGATCTTGTGTGAGTTAGACACTGCTAAGCCAAACAAAATACTTTATTTACACCTCAGGGAATTCAACATCTTCTCACCTATTATTTTCATGGTGTTCCTTACAACAATTCAGGGAGTCTAAATTCAAATAAGTGAATGACATGTCACCTTTTTGTGCTTACCAGCCTCACTGACGTATTCATGGATGCATGTTTTAAGATGTGTAGGGTGAAAAGTGATGTTCAGTGATACTTTATTCTGGAGAAATTAGACATTGTCAGTTCTGTTGGAACTTTTAAGACTACTTTATATTGATTTTATTGTTATATTATACATTTCTAAGGTTGTGAGTAGAAGTAACATTATTCCACTGCATGCCAGGTCAATCAATGGGGAAATGTTTTGTATGATGAGTTTGTTCGTCCAGTAGAACGTGTTGCTGACTTCCGTACACAAATTAGTGGCATTCGACCCCGGGACTTAAGGAAAGGTTGGTATTGTCTATTCTCTTTCTGCTATCTTTTTGATATGCATGTGATTTGTTACTCACAGATTGGATGAAACTTCTTTTGTTTTTGGCTGGAGCTCCTTTTTTTTTCCTTAATTTTTTTTATAGGAATTGTTTCAACTGAGTTCCCTGAAAAAGATTGTTCCAAGCATTTTTGGAGATGCTTTATTAATCACCTAAAATGAACTCTGGATAGTTGATAAACTTTTTTTTTCTCTTAAGTTTGATGGTACAGTGTCCATCAAGATATGTAAAGCCTTAAAATATAATACTTTTTTCATTTTTCATCCCTGCAAATATCTCCTTTCCATTAAAACAGATTGAACCTGCTTCTTGAACATGCAACTTGAATGATGCCTCCTTTCTCTCCATGAAGTGCGAAATCAATGTCTATTGCAAACAAAGTGAACAATTATAGCATTGAGAAGTGCTAATGTGACAGTTTTCAACGTTGAAATCATTCTAACATATATGGATTTACCACCTTATTATGTGGAATGGTTGTTCTAAACTATTTTCTTTGAATTTCTATGAGAAAGGAAATCTGTCAACAAGTTAGAAGATTATTGAACATAGTAACTTTTCAATTTTCCACTTGAGCATTGCTAATGTCCCCATTTGTTTCATGAAAAGTGGTTTTCTGGAAACTACTTTTTAAATTTTCATGTGTTTATTTACTATTATAAAAGTTGGTCAATACAAAACGAAAACACTTTCTAGTCAAAAGAAAACTTGGCTTGGTTTCCAGGAAAGTGTTTTCTATTTATTTTGGGAGGAAAACACTTTCTAGAATTTGCAAGAAATTAAAAAGTATTTTGTTATTTGTTGATTATATCAAATTTAGTCCTCAATCTTTTGATTGCTATATATTTTGTTTTAAATCCCTTTTTTATTATTTTTTTCTTCAATTTCATCTCTTAGAATTTGATTTAGTTTGATTTTTATATCAATTTGGTCTTCATTCTTTTGATTGTTATTTTTTTCTCATATCCTTAATTGATATTTTTTATTTATCAAATTTGATCCATATTTTTTTTATTGTTATTTATTTTATTTGGAATAATTTATAAAATTAGATTATTTTTTTTCATCATCTTTCAACTTTTTTGTGTTAGATTTGGTCTCCATTCTTTTGATTGATATTTGTTTTATTTATTTATAAAATTAGATTTTTTTAAATTTCATTCTCCAACTTTTTTATCTGTCAGATTAGGTCCCTATTATTTTAATAAACTTGAAAAAAAACTAAAACATTGGTAAGTTTTTTTCCAGTTTATTTTCCATGATTTAGCCAAATATTGGAAAGTGCTTTCCAACTCAGTTTTCAATACATTACCAAATATCGAAAAATAATCCACTTTTTAGAAATCCACTTTCCAAAAGAAAACTACTTTCCAGCAAACAAATGGGACCTAAATGATTGTTTGTTTTAGGTCATATAATTAGGAAGATGACATGGATTTTGAATTTAATTATTTGGTGTATTTATAAGGCATGCGATATTTATACATAGTAGAAGTTTTTCTATAACACCAAAATAATGTAAGTTATTAGGATACAAGAAGAAGAAAGACAATAATTTAAAGTTACTCCGACAGTTATAGAATGCTTTGATGTTGTTTGCAGCAAGGGATTTTTCAACCGCTCAGAAGAAAGTAGCAGTGTTGATCAAAGGAAGGATTCTTGTGGGTCATGCCTTGTCCAATGATCTTAAGGTTTAGCACATCTGGTTTCTTATGTGTTTTACATATACGGTGAATCTACAAATATGGATTGAATTTTTTCTTTCTTTTATTTTTGAAAACAAAAAAGGCATTGCTGTTGGGTCATCCCAAGAAGGACTTGCGGGATACATCAGAATATCAACCATTTCTCAAGTACCTATCCTTATATATAATGAATGAATTTTTAATTGCCATTATTATTATTCTACATGCCAAGATGACCATAATAACATGGGTGATTGTGAAAGCAGGGGACGACGCAGGAAGGCACTCCGGCATCTTGCAGCTGAGTTTCTTGGTGCTAAGATCCAGAGTGGAGAACACTGCCCTGTAAGTTCTTCAACTTTGTATTGGAGATCACATCATATTTTAGTCACATGTTAAGTATATTTGCAAGTTTGCATAGATTGTATAAAAAATAGTTCTATATCAGAGTGAGGCTATTGATTTTGGGTCTTCAAATATGACCACTGGTCTCAGGACCAATGAGTCCCAGATATTGTTTGAATTACTTACATAATAATTGGAGTGATGTTCATAATGAATTGATGTTCTTCACAGTTTAAGCATGCATGTATTTTTTGACTGACTTCCCAAATTGGTTAATGGGTTTATTAATTTATTTCTGAGTTTGCATTAGATTCTGTGGGGAATCACTGGGTGGGATGTGTTCTCTAAATTCTTTGCTGATGGACTAGATTGCACCAGCATTTTAGGACACCACAGAGTATTGATATATCAATTGAATCCTTGAATTCGCTCTATGAACCTTGATTGACAATCTGATTGTCGATATGAATTTTGATTAGATAGAGGATGCCCGTGCTGCAATGCTGCTATACCAGAGAAACAAAAAAGAATGGGAGAAGAGTATAAGAGATCAAATGAGACTCAGACAGAAACAGAATAAACGCAACCAAAAAGGGAAAACGAACGAGGGGGGTGCTCTAGATGTCAACCGTGTTGCAATTATATCCTAGCATTCACTCCCCGTTGATGGTTCTGCTAACATTTTCGAAATGTGCATGTACAAATTTGAAATTCACTTCAAAGTTGTTCAGCACGCTAGCCTCCAGATTGTGAAAGAAGATGAAGCAGCCGGCACAATTATATCCAAGAACCAACTCCTATATTAAACAAATGGGATACGTATAATCTCACTAGTCAGATGGTGATCCTGTATGCCACCCTCTGTAAAGAAAATTTTGCTTGTAGTGACTCAGAATACACGTTTTTGTCTTGTTTTTGTTTTTTTCCTTACCTTTCCCTTGATTTGTTGAAAGAGAACTGGATCTCTGGGTTAAACAATGTTAGATAGCCATACGGCAACTGTCCCTAATTTTAAATTGGAGAAATGAGATCTTTATATAATATAAATGTTTGGTTATTTTCGGGACAGTAAAGACAGACAAATTTGTGTTTGGTAATGATGTATAAGATAAAATAATTGTTTTTATATCTTATTTGGTTATGGTGGATAAAATAATAAAATATAAAAAAATTATTTTATGTCAAACTTATATATTTAAAAAATAATTTGTTTTATTTTATTTTACTTTAGTTTATATTGAACGTTGAAATTAATAATATTATAATTAATTTTAATTATAAGACCAAGACTAACATAACAGGTTAACTCGGGGTCTGAATTGGCCTAAGTTTAAGAAAAAAATAGAGGAATGATTGACTCAATTTGACTCGGTAAAAAACCTAAGATAATCCAAGATTAAACACAAGTCAGAAACCTGTTAATTTTTTTGAAAAAAACAAATTGATCAAAACAAGGCTGTTATGTTATTATTTTAAAAAAAATGGGTCAGTCAGTTTGACCTTTCCAACCCGTGACCTGAATCTTGTCTTAGGTCAACTCCCGAGTTGAGTTTTAAAACTATGATAACAATAATTTTTATCTATATGTTAACTCGAGTTAATTCGTGTTGACCTTCTCTCACCCGTGATCTAGGCTTTACCTTGGTTGACCCCAAGTCGGGTTTTAAGATTATGATAATAACAATTTTTATCCTTATATTGACCCTTTTAATTTGTAACTACATTGGATCGACCTTCGAATCAAGTTTTAAAACTATGATAAAAACCATTTTTATTCTTACGCTGACTCGGCTCAATACGGGTCAACCTGAATCGTAACATGAGCCTTGACCAGCGACTTAAGCTTTTTGCTGGATTGACTCCTGAGTTAGGTTTTAAAACTATGATAATAATAGTTTTTATCATTACATGTCTTAGTTGAACAATTCAAAACTAAGCGTTTTTTATAAGGATATTTTAAAAGTAAAAAATAATAAATATTGTCTATGAAGACATATCCCCTTTATACCTTATATTTTGAAAGTACAGAAATTCACTCCAAAA
Organism: Populus trichocarpa; assembly: GCF_000002775.5. Taxonomy (NCBI): domain Eukaryota; kingdom Viridiplantae; phylum Streptophyta; class Magnoliopsida; order Malpighiales; family Salicaceae; genus Populus; species Populus trichocarpa. The sequence continues at coordinate 39,168,583 of NC_037285.2, read as the reverse complement.
TTATCCTAGAGACAAATTTATTTTCATGTCTATGTCTCTCTTTCTTCAACCAAACACATTTCTTTCTCCATTATCTTTGTCTCTTTTATCCCGGGACAGTAACTAAGCATTACCTTAATGTTATTTCAACTATCATTTTATGGAAAACATATTGGCATAGAGCAGTTGCAAAAAGTGGAGTTTAATAAGTGATTGAGAGTGGTGTCCCTTTTCATGCCCATTTGACAAAAAAGTTTTGTCTTTTCAAAGACAAAACCTACTACGTGGGTGAACCCATGTCAACTGAGACAATACCTTTTGTGAGGCTTACCATGTGCGGATGTGGGTATATATTATCAGGATGAACCTTGATTTTATTATGTTTAGGTGATTGAAAATTATCATGATTGGATTAAACTGGAAAAACAAATTGAATCAACTTGATGCTCAATCAAAGTCTCTTAAATAAGTTTGGTTATTTAAATAATTTTATAATTCAAACTCAATAAAATTACTTTTAAGTGATAAATGATAAATTATGAATGATTAGTTATAAAAAAAAAGTCATTTAATTTATATGTCAATTGTCTTTTTTTTTTTCATGTATAACATTGCCCTTTACAATTTACCATTTGGATTAGTTGATATATGATTTAATTATACCAAAAGAGAGTGTAATCTTAGTGCATAAAAGAAAATACTATAACCCTTAACATGAAAAAAGAAAATCTACATTTGGATAATTAACAAAGCACTATAGTTACATCCATAAAATATTATTATCTAGAGTGGTGTTTTTTTTTTTGGTTTTTTTTTTCAATTTCACTCTTAAACAACTCAATTTTCTTTTTTGTTTTCTTTTTAATTTTAATTTTATCCTTCAATATTAGATTGTTTGGAAATTTAGCTTATCCTTCAATACTCATCTCCTAGAAGAGGTTCCTTTTTAAGGATAAAACCCACTACATGACAGAACCTATGTAAGTTAGGACAATACCTCTTAGAAGGATTATCATGTGTGGATGTGGACATACATCATTATTGATGTTGTTTGTGGAACGTAAGCCATGTTGTGCTACCCAAGCCCTTCACTCAGGGGTCTATGATGATGTCATTATCCCACATTGGTTAAGAAACGGGGGCCTTAGTCGCTTATATAGCATGAATATCTCTTCTCTCCTTAAGAGGTGTTTTGGCTAGACAAAGATAAAACCCACAAACGTTGCTCTACCAGCTAAGCTAGAATAATGTTGTTTTTGGGAGATGAGGTTAACCGTTTTTTCTCATAAAAGGTGTATTTTCAAGGACAAAAACCATTACGTGGATGAACTCATATCAACTAGGATAATACCTCTTGGGAGCCTACCGTGTACGGATGTGGGCACATATCATCATGGGCGCCATCTATGAGAATTAAATCTAGATGTGCCAATCGATGATGTGTGCCCATATCTACACATGGTAGGCCCCCCAAGAGGTAGTATCCTAGTTGACATTGGTTTATCCACATCGTGGTTTTGGTCTTTGAAAAGCCAAGACACCACTTGGGAAGAGAGGAGACCCCCGTGCTATATATGAAAGAAAATGTCTTCTAAACAGGATAATAAATGTCCCTCTTAAGATACCCAACATTTAAGGGTACTCCTAGAGTACCTATATGAAATAGACTAGTATGTTTAAAGTTAATGATGACTTCATTGAATACCGTTAGAGCTGAAGTGTTTATTATAATAAAGAAAAATGGTTATATCTAATATCCACCACTAATAAAAAGAGATATGGGTAAACAAAACCAAAGAAAGTATTGTTTATTTCATAAAGACAAAGGATATGACATTGAAGAGTGCTTTACTCTAAAAAAAAAATAGAGAAACTCATAGATAAAGGCTATCTTCAATGGTTCATGAAGTAATAACCAAATTAACAAGGAGGAGAACCTAAGGCTCCCTATAGGATTCTCTCTAAAATCAATTTGATTTTAGGAGGAGATTTATTAGGTGGAGATTCCATTGAAAATAGGAAAGCTTATAGAAAACAGGTATTGTTGTCAAGAGTCAAGAATTCATGGCATAAGCCTATTGTATTCACTCATGAGGATGAAGATGCCCTGATGATCTTTATAATTTTATCCAACTACAATGTGTACAAGATACTAATTGATGGAAACGATGTAAACATCCTTTTAGAAGATGCAATGATACAAATGGGTATGGACTCAACCAAATTAACTTATATAAAGACCTCTTTATAGGAATTAAAGGGGAAAAAGTATTAATAAAGTGTGTTTTAGACCTTTTAATGATCATTAGAACCTACCCAAGGTGTCACACTTTTCAATAGACATTTATGGTGATTAAGATGAATCTCTCTTATAATGCTATCATTGGTAACCCTCTTTTTCATTAAATCAATATAATGATCAACAATAGGTATCTGTCTATGAAATTCCCTACATACAAGGGAGTGGCTATTGTGAAGGAAAGCTAATTGATCTCTAGAAGGTGTATAACAATGTGTCTAAAGGGGAATAACACTTTGTGTATGTACCTTATATTACCCAAAAAAGAAAAACCCAAGATAAGAACAAAAGCTATAAAAGAATTGAAGAATGTTAGCCTCCATTTAGAAGAAAATACCTCAACCAAGATTGGTTCCACCCTATCCTAAGCAAAAGAAAGCTTTGGTAAAGATCCTTAACAACCAAAAACAAAATTTAAATTTTAAGCCATCATACAAGTTTGGCATCAGCTTAAAGGTGGTTTTTTATTGGCCGGATATTATTCCCTCCTTCATTCATGTTAAAAAAAAAAAGAAATTATAGAGGAGAAAGATGATAAGCCATCTTAGAAGAGACATATAAGTTGAGACAGATTAGTTTTATTCGAGAAATAATATATCTAGAATTGCTCACTAATATGGTTATAATGAAAAAACCACATGGAAAGTGACGAATATGTGTCAACTTCACTGACCTCAACAAGATGTGTCTTAAAGACAACTTTCTATTATCAAAGATAAACTAATTGGTAGATATCATGGCTAGTTTTGAGTATCCGAGTTCTCTATATACTAATTTAGGATATCATTAGATTCTTATACACCTTGATGATAAAAAGAATACCATTTTTATCACTGATCAATGAACCTTGTGCTATCGAGTCATGTCTTTTGGTTTGAAAAATATAAGAGCTACATAGCAACAAATGATGAATAAAGTTTTCAAGAATCAAATAAGCTAAAATATAAAAGCCTATATTGATGATATATTAGTCAAAAGTATGACTTTTAAGAAACATCTCTATAAATTGTAAGAGGTCTTCTCCATTCTATACCAGTATTAGATGAAGTTGAATCCTATCGAATGTTTCTTTGCAATGAAGGGGGAAACGTTCTTGGGTTTCTTGGTTAGAAACAGAAAGATTGAGCCCAATCATGAGAAGATACAAGTTATCATAAACATAACTTCTTCTCAGTCTATAAAAGATATCTAAAGGCTAACAAGAAAGATCGCAACCTTCAACAAGTTCATTTCCTATAGGGAATGTTATTTTCCATTCTTTAAAACTCTAAAAAAATATCTCTAATTTTGAATAAACTCTAGAGTGCCAACAACTGTTGAAGAGCTCAAGCTCTATTTATCCTTCCTTAAAGATTCTTTTCTAACCTAGAGAATGAGATAACCTTTTTTTTTTATTTAGGGGCTATAGACTTAACAATCAATGCAATATTGGTACAAGATGAAGGAGTCCTAAAAATTGTATATTATGCCAATAAGGTGCTCTATGGTACAAAAACAAGATATATGAAGATTGAAAATATAGCCTTTGCATTGATTAGTGCTGTAAAAAAACTAAAACCATACTTCTAGACGTACCAAATTATTGTGTTAACTGACTAGCCTATAAGGAAAACTCTCTATAAATCTGACTTGTCAAGGTGTCTAGTCAAGTGGGTCATTGAGTTGAGCAAGTTTAGACTCTAGTATCGACCTAGACAACCTATCAAAGGATAAGCTCTAGCTGATTTTATCATAAAATGCTCACTCATTAAATTATCTCAACAAGAGGTCGAATGAATAATAGTAGACTCAAATTCCACCATTGATCTATGGGTGTTACATGTTGATAAAACATCAAACATTAATAAGAGTGGAGTTGGACTTATGTTAACTAGCCTTAAAAGAGCAAGTTTTTGAGCATGTAATCTGATTGAGCTTTCCATCCTCCAATAATATAGCTGAGCACGAGGATCTTTTAGTCGACCTCAGTCTAATAGATAGCCTGAAGGCATATCCACTCTATGTGTTTAATGACTCATAATTTATGGCTTTGCAATGTCAAAAGTTATTTAAGGTAAAAAAGCCTTCCATGATAAACTACCAATATAAGATGCTTTTACATGCCATTTTAAAGAAAAGAAAAGAAAAGAAAACAAATTTCTATCTTTAAAGTCATTCATTAAGATAACAACAAAACTGATCTCTTTTCTAAAATGCACAACCATAATATAACGAAGTTACTAACTTATATCTAGGTTGAGGTGTTAGAAAAATTGAGTATTAAAGAAGAAACTAGTATGGTGATGGCGACTATATAGGCAACCACATCAGATGAAGATTGGAGAACCCCAGTTAAACAATACTTGCTCACTTAGAAGTTACCACCAAGCATGATTGAAGCGATCAGGCTAACATCAAGAGCGTTAAGGTATTGTCTTCAAGGTGTTGAATTATATAGACGATCAACCATTGCTCCATTATTAAAGTGTATATCGTTAGAAAAGAGTGAGTATGTACTCAATGAGATCCACATAGAAGCGAAGGCCTTAGTTTCTAGAACAACACATGGAAGCTTTTATTTGAATATTATTTTAAAAGATGTCACATATATGGTAAAGAAATGTGACAAATGCCAAAAGTTCACTCCAGTATCTTGCCAACCTTCTACGGAGCTAAAAACCATTGCTTCTTCATTATTGTTTTCTTAGTAGAGAATGAATATATTGGGACCATTTCCAAAAGCCTGTGGAAAAAGATAGTTCATTTTGGTAGCAATTAAGTACTTCACCAAATGGATAGAAGTAGAGGCTCTAACTGATATAACCACTTGCAAAGTTATTTTCTTCTTATGGACCCCGAATATTGATAACTAGTAATGGCACCTAATTTAATAACAAAAAGATAAGGAATTAACGTTAAAGGCTCAAGATTGAGCATTGATTCTCTTCGATCTCACACCCATAAAAAAATGGACAAGACAAAATCACTAACAAAATCTTGTTGAACGGGTTGAAAAAAAAGATAGAAAAAGTTAATAGTGAATGAGCTAAACTACCAAAATCTTGTTGAATGAGCTTCACTACACAACAAAATTTCACTAGTGAAACACCATTCCTACTAACCTATAGCACAAAGGTTGTAATCTCTGCAGAGATAGGATGCCCTAGTTATAAAGTATTACACTTCTCCACCAACAACAATGATGAATAACTAAGGGCATATTTGGACTTGATTAAGGAAGTCATACTTAGTGCGGTAGTTAAGAACCAAACATTTCAATATTGAGTCATTTAGTACCACAATGCAAGAATAGCATATAGAAGATTCAAAGTGGGAGACATGGTAATGAGAAAACTGGAGGCAACATGCAACTCTGAAGGAAGAGAAAAATTAGTGCCAAAATTAATAGGATTGTCTATTTAAGGTGGTTAGAGTCATTAAGTTTAACACATATCATCTATAGGATAAAGAAGGAAAAATACTTCCCCATGCATGACATTCAGACAATTTAAAGATGTGTTTTTGTTGAATCCTCATGAAATTGATGCAATCAAGCTAGATATTTGAATCTCTTACATCTTCAGTTAGCTTTGTATAAAATGACTCTTGTATCTCTAATAATTTTACATCTCCTATATATATCCAGAATTACTTTTATGTATATTTTCTATTGCCTTTAGCTTTCGAACTAGAATTTTAACAATGAAATCTTATTTCTCCAAGTTAATCTTCATATCTCCATATTATTTTCTCCAAAGTTCATTTCTTTTGGTCATTTTCTCCAAGTTAATGTTTTGTAATTTTCTTCCTTATAATATCTATATATCTATATGGATTATCTATCCTGATTATTTTTTTTTCAAAAAATAAAACTTTCTACAAGTTAAATTTCTCAGCATGGATCAAACCAAACTAAATAGTAGCTTGGTCCGATCGACCTATACTTGTAGCACGATCTAACTGACCTACGCTTGTAGTTTGGTCCTAACCGAGCTCTGAAGTCATTCCTACCCAACTTAGAATTTTTTTTGTTTAAGTTGAATTATTTTTCTTCAGTAAATTTCCCTTGAAACTGTTAGTATCCAAATTAAACTCAATTAACCAAGCTTGATAGGGCTCGATCTTTGCGACCCATCACATTTTCTCTCTCATCCATTCCCCCCTTATTTTTATCACCCATCTATTTTTATGGGAATATCTATTTATATATACTATAACTTCATCTACACTTTAGCTGGAATTGCCACCTGCTATAGGTAACATGAGTAAACTATGCTTGATATAAGCTATAAGCTATGTAATAGAATTGCCACCTTACCAGGTAAATAGCTTTAGATTTTTTTCTAAAATAAGCTATATATAAAGTTTATAGGAGAAAATGGATTTTTTTCTCATCTCAAAACATAAGAAAAACATCTAACTCTCTTTATCACTTTTCTTATATAAAATCTATCTGAAAAATCCTAAACTAATTTCTGCACTAGAGGGTCCTTTTATCGGTGAAGTTTTTTTGAGCTTCATAACATCTTGTTTAACTTCATTGAACTCACAACAAAGATTGCATTTTTTTTTTCTTTTTGCTAGTTTTTTTTTTGTAATTTTGGTTATTTTTTTTATTAATAATTTAATTGAAGGATGAACCTCAAGAAGGAGAAGAAAGAAGAATCATGCTAGTAAGGAACGATAATATATGTCGTTTTCCTTTCATTTAACTTGGACCATAGTTATTAAACCTGGACCGACCTGGCAGGTCGACCTGCAAACCGGTCGACCCAGTGGATGGATCGATCCGGGTAAGGTGAAAGACCAGCAATAGCAAAAAAACGGTCAAACTTGGTTGACTCGTGACCCGGGCAACCTGACAAAACTCGTTAGAGACTGGTTTTTTTTTTTCAAAAGTGTTTTTTCTCCTAGCCAGAAACCCTTTTTTTCAAATTTTTTTGGTTGGTTATTAACCATTTTCAAAATTCATTATATAAATACTAGAAGAATATTTTATTTTATTAATGTGGGATTTGAAGCCCTTTAGTATATATTAGAAACGCGGCCCGCGCTACGTTGCGGGGTCAATTTGTTTTACATAAAAAATATATAAAAAAAGTTAAGATCTAAGAGTGTTAGGTCTTTCTGCAAAGCTATACCTAAGAGCATTGAGTTAGTCTTTTACGCCTGACCTAGAAGTTATATTTATAATATTAATAATAATATTAAACTTGCATAACCCAAGTTTAAGTGAATTTGGTTGCAACATCAAACCCGGAGCCTTGGGTATGGGTTTGACTGCAAGGTCGTGTTATAAAAGTGTGATAATTAAAAAGAAAAAAATTTAATATTACAGAATGAAATTAAAAAAAAATTAATTGAAAAGAAAAAAACAATAAAGCAAAGCATTATTCCGATAAATAGAGCTTTGCAAGTAGAGGTACAGTAAAATAATCTCATGAGATCACAATAATCTAATGAACAATAAACAAAACAAATCATAAAGTTTAATTCTTAATAAAATCGATATTAAAAGATGAAATTCAAAGAAAAAAACTACTTAAGAAAAAGAAAAAAAATCTGAATCAACTGGTTTAACCTGTCAAACTCGGGATTCGTGTCATGAAATTGAAAGAAAAAAGGTTGATGCCTTTTAGTTATAGTTAATTACAATATTTAAAGATGAAATTGGAAGAAAAAAACCAAAGAAGAAAAAGAAAAAAAATCTGAATCAACTGGGTTGACCAACCAAATTAGGTTACAAAGAAAAAAAAAAGCCTACATGAAGAAAAAAACTAATGAAGAAATAGAAAAAAAAATCTGAATTAACTGGGTTAATCCTTCAAACCAGGTTAACCAGTCAAACCTGGGATTCGTGTCATGAAAGTTTGATAATTGAATAGGAAAAAAAAATTTACGGGTTAACCCGTCAAACCCGGGATCCGTGTCATGAAAGTTTGATAACTAAATAGAAAAAAAATTAACATTAACAAACTAAATTAAACGAAAAAATTAATTATAAAGAAAAACCATAAAAAACAATCTGGGTTAACCCGTCAAACCCGGAATCTGTGTCATGAAAGTTTGATAACTAAATAGAAAAAATTCAACATTAACAAACTAAAAAAAAATTTCATTAAAAAGAAACAAAAAAGAAACAAAAAAAATTTGCCCAACCTTTTCACTGTGGGTTAATTATAATATTAAAAGATGAAATTAGAAGAAAAAAACTAATGAAGAAAAAGAAAAAAAATTTGAATCAACTGGGTTAACCCACCAAATCAGGTTAACCCGTCAAACCTGAGATTCGTGTCATGAGAGTGTGATAACTAAATAAAAAAATCAATATTAATGAACTAAATTAAACAAAAAAAAAAGATTAATTAGAAAGAAAAAAAACAAAGGAAAAAAACCTACAGGAAGAAAAAAACTAATGAAGAAAAAGAAAAAAAATCTGAATTAACTGGGTTAACCCGTCAAATCTGAGATCTGTGTTATAAAAGTTTGATAACTAAATAGAAAAAAAAATTAATATTAACAAACTAAATTTTAAAAAAATTATTAAAAAGAAAAAAAAAAGAAAAAAGCAAAAAAAAAATACTAAACAAAAAAAAGATTATTTTAAAAGAAAAAAACAAAGAAAAAAAAGCCTAAATGAAGAAAAAAACTAATGAAGAAAAAGAAAAAAAAACTGAATTAACTAGGTTAACCCGTCAAACCTGAGATTCGTGTCATGAAAGTTTGATAACTGAATAGGAAAAAAAAATTTACGGGTTAACCCAGAATTAGCCGGGTTAACCCGGAATCCGTGTCATGAAAGTTCGATAACTAAATAAAAAAAATTTAACATTAACAAACTAAATTAAACAAAAAATTAATTAAAAAGAAAAACTAGAAAAAAAAATTCAGGTTAACCCGTCAAACCCGGAATCCGTGCCATGAAAGTTTAATAACTAAATAAAAAAAATTTAACATTAAAAAAAAATCAAACAAAAAAAATATTCATTAAAAAAAACAAAGAAAAGAAAAACAAAAAAAAACAGCTTTAAAAAAACAAAGAAAAAAAGGAAAAAAACAGCTTTAAAAAAAAAAAGCAAAACGCAAAAAAAAAAAAAAAAAAGAGCTCAGCCTTTTTACTATGGACTGCACTGTGCATTCGACTGTAAAAGACTGAGCAGTTTTAGTATATGTTATAATTAACCCGTCAAACCCGGAATCCGTGCCGTGAAAGTTTAATAACTAAATAGAAAAAAATTCAACATTAAAAAAAAATTAGACAAAAAAAATATTCATTAAAAAAAACAAAGAAAAAAGAAAAAAAAACAGCTTTAAAAAAACAAAGAAAAAATAAAAAAAAAAGAAAAAAAAAACCTTAGCCTTTTTTACTGTGGACTGCACTGTGCAGTCCACAGTAAAACACTGATGTGTTTTAGCATATGTTACAGTACTCTATATTCACAAGAAAAAAAAATTATATTTTCAATGTGGGATTTGAAGCCTTTTAGTATATATATACTCTATATTCACAAGAAAAAAAATTATATTTTCAATGTGGGATTTGAAGCCTTTTAGTATATATATACTCTATAGTCACAAGAAAAAAGTTATGTTTTTTGAATATAGAATAAAAATTTTTTTTTGTTTAAATACTTCAACTTAAAAGGATAATATAGTATCTTTTCAATGTGGGAGAAAAAAAAATATTTTAAAATAACTTTTTAAACTTTATTATTTACAACATGTATAATTTATATTCACATGAATTATTTTTAATTTTTTTATATAAGATATTAAAATTTTAAATATATTTTTTAATTTTTTCTAGTTGACTCATATAATCCAAAACTCGGTATCTTGAACGAGTCAATCCCGTTCGATAACTATGATTATAAAATATTAAAATTTTAAATATATTTTTTAATTTTTTCTAATTTACTCGGATAATTCAAAACCCGGTCTCTTGAACGAGTCAATCCCGTTCGATAACTATGATTATACAGGAGAAGTTGGCTGATGATGGCGTCTTCTTTTAATTAAAACATAAATTAGAAATAGAAAGGGGTCAAAGACTCAAATATCTTGTTGTGAGGTGTCAACAGAACAGAGTGCCCGAGAATTCCACTTTTTCTTCTGTCTTGGTGTTTCTCCTCTACCTCGCTCTCCCTCTTCACACACCCACCCATTCTTCTCTTCTGATTCAGGTTCGCTTTTCTTTTCTTTCATTATTATTCTGTTTCTTTTCATTTCTAGGGTTTGTGGTCTCGTTTACTCCCATCTTTTTTCTCTGCTTCTGATACTTCTTTTCCTTTGAAGCAAAACAGTGCTTGCTTTTATGTTACCATTATTCTGTGTTTTGTTACTGCCAAATTTTATGGAAAAAAAGAAGAAGAGAGAAATCCTTATGTGAGGCTTCTTTATGTTGTTTTTGGGTATTTTTTTTTATTCAAAAGAATGGGCTTTGATTTTTATATAAAAACTGGAACGTTTAAAGAAGGGTACTGTCCATTTGGGGTGTTAAATGCCTTCTGTGTGTGAGAATGAATTGAAGTTAGCAAAGAGAAAGTAAAAAAAACTTCGATTTCTAATGCTTTATATATATATATATATATATATATATATATATATAATTTCAGTTAATTCTTATTATCCTGGCTGTGTTTTTCGTGTGCAATATGGGTTAAGGGTGTGTTCTAATTAGATGCATGATTGGTGTGGTGCAGGTTTGAATTTAGAAATGGGGAAAAGAAAGTCAAGAGCAAAGCCACCACCAAAGAAGCGGATGGACAAGCTTGATACTGTTTTTAGTTGCCCCTTCTGCAACCATGGTACAAGTGTTGAATGTCGCATGTAAGTTCTCAATCACTTTCTTTTTCATCTGATTTTTATCATTTTTGTCTTAGTGGAAAATCATTTTTAAGAATTTTTGGGATGTTGCGCTTCCACTTTTGAGGGACATTTGCTATCATTAATTGAGGTGGATCTATGCCACTTGTTACTGTGTATTGAAGCTATCATTAATTTCCTTTTCTTAATTTTTGCTTCAGTGATATGAAGAACTTGATTGGTGAGGCTGTGTGTGGGATTTGCCAGGAGAACTTCAGCATGACCATCACAGGTATTTTGCTCTGTAAATTATGAATGCCAAAAGTAGAAGAAATTGATACTCCTTAACTAGAAGTAGGGGCTTTCCAAATTTACACGTGAAGGTAGATTTTGCTTGTCAAAAAAAGTTAATGGGAATCAGAACATCAAAGTTCTTTAAATAATAGGTGTATGCTTATATGCTGCTAGTTCAGGGGATGATAATGCAAAAGTTCAAAGCAGGGTCACTTACTCGTTTTATAATTTGGAAGAAGAAAGTTAACTTTAATTTTTGATATTGAGCCAGATGTGTAGGATCTGGTGGTTTTGTGCGCTGCCTCGGCTTGGAGTACTTGGTAGCTCGTTTTGGGTCATGCTTAATTCAATTTGGTGAACTCTAGTTTATTTATATCAATCCACTGCAGTTTGAGAAGTTAAAAATCAATTTATGTAGCAATCTGAAATAAATACTGAAACTTAACTTATAAACAACCATATCACTCCATGATGTGTAAAAATAGACCTGAATAATGTCATGATGGTATCATTATGATTTGATTAATCCAGCTTCAAGTTATGTGCCATGAAACACATTTTAATGCTTTGGAAATTGAAGAGAACTTGAAAAAAAAGTGAACTAAGATTGGAGAGTGGAGATATACGTAGAAGGAAATGATTAGGAATGAGAAACAAGAAGGGATGGTAAGGTTGGAGTCCAAAGGAGAGAATGAGAAAGTGGGAAAGAGAAGCAGTGAAGTATATCTTCACTTGTTAGATGGTGACTGCCAAAGAATTTTGAGTTCTTATTTGATGTTCTAAAATAATATCTAAGGTTGTAGTCTTTCTCCTCCAGCCCTGAGTCGCCATCTTACGAGTTAGAAGTTGCCACACCTTAGTACTGTGAATGTGACTAGCATGTGAGTGACACTTGAGCTTATTTAGGCAGCCTCTGAATCTGAGTTAAAAAACAAAGGATAAAACATACTTGCACCTCTGCGTCCCATGCTTTGCTTAATTTGAGATTAGCCCTGTATCTTTAAATCCTCAATTTAGATTCCTTGAACCATATTTTTTGTCTTGTTGGAATCACCAACACTTTTTAGTCTAGGCTGTTGAGGATTTGACAGCATAAAGTGCACATGACGTCAAGTCTCGGTGTGAAAACCATCCAATAACCACCATCTCTTCGATTTGCAGCAACAAGCCAAATTTTGCACATGTCCATTCACTTTTTATTCCAAAGATACCATAAGGATAGTAGCAACAAAACTAAAACATCAAAAACAGAAAGACCTAACGAAATAGGACATGACATCTGACAACCACCCAAAACCCCAACTAAAATCTTGTGGCAAAGCATGCTCAACATGAATCACAGTCTTTGCTGATTGAATTCGCAAGTTATCCCGTGGAATCCCAGGGATTAAAAGCTTTCCCTAGAATAAAGAGAACTACTTCTGTGTAGAAAATGGAGTTTTAGAGAAGACTTTCATTAATTTATGGAATGACTTTTGCCTGAACATTAACGAGAAAATGCATAAATTCAGGATTGAAAACCCATTATCTAGAGACTTTCCAGAATTTCCTATGCCCTTGATAGTTAAGGATGTTGGGATGTGACAGGATTTTCTGTTTTCCTGTGTTATAAGTGCTTCAGGAGTGCATTGGTGTTAATCTGTTTGAAAATTTATGATTTCATGTAGCTAGATCAGAAGACAATATGCTGTCACTTGTGCCTGGTGGTTGGAGTGCATGTAGATGTGGTCAAGCATTATAGGCAATTTTAGATTTGCAAATAGGAGGAGCCTAACAACATTTTTAGTTCTATGGCAATTTCCGCTAATATCTTTTGACCTTTTATTTTGAGATATTGGATATGCAATTTTTTTTAGCCCATCGGGACTTCCTAGCCTGCAGACAGATCATTTCAATTAAGAATCCATTGGAAATAGCTAGTTCTGTGTTCTTCTGCAGTTAATTACTGGTTTCTGTGATGTTGTCAAGAACTTTCAATATGCTTGCATTACTGGTTTGTTTTTTCCACCAGAGGTTGTGATGCTTCATATGATCTATCTCTGTGAGGTTTGACAAGTATGATTAGGCCTTGTACATTAACTATTATACCAGTTTAAGTCATGATTGTTTAGTCTGCAATTTTTAATGTATGTCTTTGAACTTCTGTTCCCACCCATTTTTTTGCTCCCCTCTTTGATGTGTGAGAACAGAGATGAACTAACCTTCCTTTTCTGTCGTGTTTTTGCAGCTTTGACTGAGCCCATAGACATGTAAGTTGACATGCATATTTCATATTTGCTCAGAATAAGACAAGAATCTCAAGATATTTACTTTTCTAACTGTTTTTTACTGTAGATATAGCGAATGGATTGATGAATGTGAAAGGGTCAACAGCCTGGAAGATGATGGTGCTTAGCCAGCTTGTGTGACAAGTTAGATGGTTATATTCTCTTACACCGTGGGAGATAAATGTCTAATTTAAGAAATTATATTAACATGTCGTTTGGAAAAAATCTTAAGGACCGTTGGGGGTAACTATGAAAAGCTACATATGCATAGGGCATGTCTAGTGCCACATCATGCTTGATAAATGGACCTTGTATCTTGTATCTTTGGTTTGTTAGGATGATGAAACTTCCTTCAATGTGCTTTGTGTGTCTGAAACACTCAATAAACAGTGCTTCTCTTCGGGGAAATGCTGTATCATGTATAAATTTCACAGTATGAGTATGCTCCAGCTTTCATCTGCTTTTGATTGATGTGGTAGCCAAATATGAAGGTGCATATTTGTTATGATTTCGGGTTACAACTTACAACAGTTGGATTAGGCGTGCAGTTTTTAATTTAGGTTTTGGCTTAGAGCAATCCGTGTTTTTGGAAGTGAAAAAGGATTCATAAGAATGAGTGCAAAATTGGAGTAAAAGATAATCTTGTGAAAGTAAACAGGCATGAATCAACTTATTTAGGAACCAAAAGAGTGAGCTCTGGTTGTTAATTCATCAGCTTTTCAGATATCACTAATAAATAGCCAATGTTCTGTAGCAGGTAATCGCAGTTACAATTTAATTGTTGTTATATTGTAATAATTGTGGTATTTTCAGACTCTCTTCCTCACCCAAGCCATGGCTAGAAGGAATAGTTTTTTTTTTTTTTTTTCCCCGAGTAACCCTAGGTTCTGTTTGTTGTGTAATATATTTTATAAATGAAAAATAGTTTACATGTGAAGTGTTTTCTCATAAAATTTTACATGTAAAATATTTTTTAATGTTTGGTTGAAAATGTTTTCTAGTTTACATGTAAAGTATTTTTCAATGGTAGTGATGGTGGTAGATGAGATAATGGTGAGGTAGTTCTAATGGTGGAAGAGATGGGGTGATGGTAAGATGGTGTTGGTGATTGAAATAGTTGGTGGATAATATTGTAAATGGATTACTATTCATAAAATATTTTATGAAATTTACAATTTAAAAATATGTTTTAGCAAATAAATTAAGTTTGAGGGTTTATAAAATATTTTTTAATGAATAGTTTTCTTATAAAATATTTTACGGAAACGAAGGTAGAAAAACATTTTTAGAAATCAAACACAGAAAATCTGGATAATATCTTCATGAAAAATATTTTATGCAAAACAAATGCTTAATTAAAAAATAGCATAGTTTGGAAAATTAAATGTGATATGACTCCATTCAAAAATAATTTGTTAGAGATCATTTCTCGAGCTTTTTAACTCCATGCTATAAAAAACAATCAGGTTAATATTTCAAAGTTCTATATAATTCAACACAATCATAATTTCCATAACCTTTAATTTAATTTAATATTAACTAAATTTGTAATTAAATAAAATCAATTCCCATAACAAGTATAACATTAACCTATATCTAAAAATTATCCTAGCTTGTGGACGAGCTTAAACGACCCATGGATGATGACATTCCCAACTAAATGTCATTGTTCATAAAAAAGTATCTTTTAAGATGCTTAGCCTCTTTAACTTTCTAAAATCCATCACAACATAAAGATAGCGTAGTATTGGTCATGACATGTCTCATTTCCATATTAAATAATGTATCTAATATATATATATATATATATATATATATATATATATATATATATATATATATATATATATTATCATTATCATCATCTATAATATATAAACAAGATATTTAATAAATGTTATAAAAGAAACTAATGCATATCAATTGATTCTGTCTCAAAAAACAAGCCTCGTAATGCATTAGATTTTGTGGACACCTTGAAAAATACATTCATGTTAATGTAATAATTCGTTGTGTTATACTTATATATCATCTCATGCAACTCTCTAAATCAATTGTCGAGTGTCGCTCTACAAATATCTTATTTCTCTTAGCATGCTAAGGATTTAGATAAGTTACAGGAATTACGAAACAATTATTTTCTCTTCTGCCTTAGTGACGGCCATTATGCAATTCATCACTTGTATCAACATAATCTGTGATGTGTTGAGATAAACCAAACTGTCGCATTATCTGATCAAGACAATGTATCTTAACAATATCAAAGTAGTGTATTGGGACCACTACTAGCCATTAATCATCCCCCTCCTAGCACATTAGAGAAGCTGCTAATATCAAATCATAAATGACTTATTAAGAAATATAATACATATATAAGAAAATAATTTGACACCAAAAAATAAAGTCACAAATAAGAAATAAGAAATAAAAATAATTATGTGATGCATACTTGATGAGTCTATTGTGCATCTAACTTGTCTTGGTAGAACTCATAAAAGTGGGTAAGATTTACAGTAAAATATCTAGAGTCACATCATTTGATACGACAAGCCAAAAAGTTAGTGCATTTTTAGTTATTAAAAATTATTATTATTCAGTTCCCATTTAAAGTTGCCTCCCCGTTTCAACT
Organism: Populus trichocarpa; assembly: GCF_000002775.5. Classification (NCBI taxonomy): domain Eukaryota; kingdom Viridiplantae; phylum Streptophyta; class Magnoliopsida; order Malpighiales; family Salicaceae; genus Populus; species Populus trichocarpa. The sequence continues at coordinate 39,152,331 of NC_037285.2, read as the reverse complement.
TTGAACATTATGTCCTTCTAACTTTTAGATGACCGATGTGAATATGTGCTCCTACGACCAAAGCTAGATATATTTAGATTAAAACTATTACTTAATGTTTAAAAAATAATTAAAATTTTAAAAAGAAATTATTAACTGAGAATATTTAAAATAATTGTATTGAAAGGAATAGTAAATAATCATCTATTTGTTTATTTTATTTCATGCATGTTTTACATACCTGCTAGTGCAAATATGAAAGCATGTTCTTCCCCTAGCCATAGGATGTCCTGAAAGTCCTTAAGGAATGTCAGAAAGTAAACTAAAATTGCATTGCTAGTCAAACTTGTGAATATTATACTCCTAAACATGTGCATTATTTATGCTTAAGCATACATAGTAAAATACACCTCTATCATATCATCTAGGGGTTCTTAAAATTACCAGACAACCACATTTACTTGATACTATCACCTTTAAAACCAATTGATGAAGGCATGCATCTCAATAGATGTATAACAGCTTTAATATTTCTAAATTGTATACTTATATTGGCTTTTATAATTTTCAACATCACCTCAACAATTAGATATAAGTCAATCTGATGGTGGCTTTACATAACCAGTAAGTTTTGACATGAGTATGACCCTTTCAATTTTGAGATCTAAAATGAATTAGACCTCTGGTGGCACCTTTATGGAAATACCATTTCCAGAATGATTCATAAATACATTGCAATTGCATATAAGTTTTGGTTGAACGTTGCACCTTGTATTGTAATAAATTATTTATATACCACCCTCTAATTCATTGCTCGATAAGGTTGAGTTTTTATTATTTAAAGCCTAATCATTGCATGTCCTTTAGGCATACCCACTCACATCCTCAAATTTAAGAATGAGAGGTCCTATTAATTAGCTTAGTAGCCCAACTAACTCATTTTCTCAACTATATCAACATAAAGGTTATCTTGATCATCACTTGGTTCAGATTCTCCATAATAATATGGAGCATTTGCCATACCTAACTAAGCTTTCATATCCATAATTTATAGTACCGATGTTAGGTTCATTGTATCACCACCAAAACTAGATGCCCCAACTGATGATGCTTGTATGCTTTTTTGAATATAACTTGGGATCCAAATAAACTCCATACTATAAGACTTTCCTTGTCTAGGCCTTCTATTTGAGTAGAACTCTAAAATTTATAATTTTCGGTGACCACCTCAACATCGAATGCAAATTGTCATCACTAAAAATTAGTACACCAACATAACGAATTGGATGTACCCTAGCTTGCTTCCTCTAAGTAATATTAACTTTAATTTCCCCTAAGCTCAACAAGATTCGACCACATATACATCTTTTTACCTCGGTAAGAGACATGTCTAAACTAGTAGTTAGGAACTTGTTATTTCTCCATTGTAAGTAATAACCGTTATCAATATTGATTATAATACCATTATAAAAGCATAGTAATCCGATACTATAAGACATTTTGTGAAACAATATAACAAATCCAAACCTAATTTAACAATAACACAAATTAATCAAGGTACATGATTTTTTTAAAAAAACTTTGATCAATGAAACCTTAAACCCTAACATCATCAACCAAACCCTAATTCATCATATTTATCCCTAAATAATGTAATCTATCAACTTATTTAGTGTAATTTAAAGTTAATTAACCAAATATATAATTAATTCAAAAAAACTCTAAACTAACTAAAAAAACCTTAACCCTAACATAATTGACAAAAACCTAATTCATCATTTTCCTCTATAAATAACATAATTTATTAACTCAATTGATGTGTTTTATAGATAATTAACATAATTTATACCTAATTCAACAAAATCCTAAATTAACCTAAAAACTCTAAGCTTAAACCCTAACATAACCAAAATTAAAAATTAGCATACAAAACACCAAATTAATAGAGTGAGAAGTGTGTAATATACCTAAAATTATTGAAAGTGGATAGCAATGGTAGCTAGATTTGTGCAAAGCTGCGCGAGTGAGAGTAAATAAAGAGATTGTCATGGTGAAGAGAGAGAGAGAGAGAGAGATAGGTTGTTTGTCATAATAGAGAATGGGAGACAATTGTGATTGATAGAGAGAAACTAGATCAATGATAGTGGTGGAAGAAGAGGAGAAATGATAAAAGAAAAGGAAAGAAAAGAAGCATCTAACATTTAATCTATTGAAGTTGCATATGTCACATGCAACTTCATAAACAATGCCAATTCTCTAATTAAGTTTTCAGCTATGCTATTTTCCTAATATTTTATTCCTACTGTGCTACTTGAAAAAAAAACTCTAAAAACTATAGACATGCTATCTAAATTGACAATGATATAGGTAGTTTAAACATCAACCAACCAATTACTCGTGTGTTATTACAAAGAACTTTTTAACAAAGTTATTAAGCCTAATCAAGTCTGACGGGTCAGCATAGTGACTCATCATATAAACCCTATGATTCCTAATGAAAAACCCCAAAACAAGTATAGTACTAGCAACATTAGCACAACTCCTACTATTAATAATCATACTACATACCTTATTATTTATGTGATATCTATCATGAAATATGTTATCCCTATGTTACTATTTATCATCCTTCTTAATCTGAACATTAAATGATTTTCTAATCACCAAAACCTCTTTATCAACTAGATATTCAACATCACTATAGTTCTCAAGTGGTGGCATCTCATCCTCCTTATATTTGTCACTTTTTGGGTTCAATATTCTCATACTCTTTAATAACCATAATTCTTTTATTTGGACATTGTGAAGCTAATTTCTCTCATACTTAAAGCAAAAGTGGTTACATTCTATTCTTCTTGAATCAAGTTTTACGACGAACCCTAAAAATTTCTTTTTTTGAAATTTTTCTTTGTTCTTTTTAAGACCTTTTTTTAATCAAGATTGTAAATAACTTTTTTTTTTAACTTGATGTCGTAACTAGTTTTATAAAAGATAAAGAACCTGAAAATAATAAAGTATGCAAAAACTTCAAGATAAAAGGAATATAAACTGATTTAGAGCCTTACTCTAATACCAAATTATATGAACTCCATAGAAATAAAGATCCAGAAACTTATAGTGAAATTGACTCTTTCCAAGAAAGTTAAGATTTAGTTTGGAATTGAGCTTGACATAAAGCTAACTTGTACCTAGAAACCAATACTATAAGTAATTGAACCCCGACTCAACACCTGTAAAGAGACATGAATAAGAAGTATAGAAAATGTTATGAACCTTGGTTAATTATTTGATATGCTAGAGTAGTTTAATGATGAACCAAAAAATATAAGCAAAGCCTCACACACACACTAATAATTGTTAAAATCAAAGTGTGCAAAAAAAAAAAAAACCCTAAATACAAGCTAAATAACCCAAATTATAATAGGTAAGAAATTTCCTAAAAATTCTAGATAACTAATAAAATAGTTCTAAATAAAATAGGAAAAAGAATCTTAAATCAACAAGAAAACTAATATAATTCATGCATAATAGATTTTGGGCCTTGGCAATATCTAACTGCCTTGAGAGTTTAACCTAATATAGAAAAAAACCTCTAAGAACTTACGGTGGAGTTTCAACCCGATCTAACGATCGGATAAAACATTATGCTTGTTGCAGTAAAACCATGCATTAGGAAAAATAAGCTCAAAACCGCCTCTAATGCCAAAATTAATTATCCCACCATTGCAAAATAATTAAGCCCATGTTGTAGATGGATCAAGCCCCTCTTGCATATAGATTAAATCGACTAAGATCTGATCATCACGTGTTGAAACTGTAACCTCCTTAAAATTCACCTTGACCCAAATACTATGAATAAGCCTATGGATGTATCTTTGAGCTTCTTTGCTCTTAATCTTGTAATTGGTCCAACTGGAACTTCTAATGGATCATTTGGTGTAGTTTGGACTTTGGCTATGATAACCTGTATCAAAGCACCAAGAATATAAAAACCAAACCCTACCTAACACCTATGAAGAGGCACAAACAACAAGTATGAAAGATGCTATGAAGCTTGGTTAATTCTTTTATAAGTTATAATAGTTCAATGAAGAACCAAAACAAGAGAGTCTTCTCATATAAACACACAACATAAACAACAATAATGTATTCAACTTCTTTTAAAAAAAAACAATGTCTTACAAAATAATATTTATACTTTAAATAAAATAAACCCTAGTTAACCTAATGGACTAACATTAACCCAAATTAAAATAAGGTTAAAAGTATATCAATATAAGGCCCAAAATATGAAAAATAATAATTCTAAAAAAATATTACTATACTCCTCCATTCTATGAATTAATAAAAAAAATTATTGAATAAAATCCTTGCTAAAAATAGACCCTTAGCCAAGCAGCCTATAGTGCTACTCATTTGGATCCAAAATAAACAAGAAAATATTTTTTCCTTAGCTTTTCATGTTTCTATACACAATAAAAAATCCTCTCATAGTTTGGAATTCATAAAACACATGGAAACAAATAAGCCTCCAACTATCAAAATTAATTAGCCCATGAAGTAGATGGATCTTGCCCATCTTGAACATAGATTAAATTAACTAAGGTTTGATCATCACTTTTTGAAGATGTAGCCTCATTGAAATTCATATTGGTCTATATACTCTGAATAAGCCTATTAAATGCATCTTTAAGCTTATTTACCCTTGATCTTGTAATTGTCTCATTTGAAACTTGTAATGGAACCTTTGGTGTAGTTTGGATCACATCGCACGAGGTTTGGTTCATGGTTTTCAAATTCTCAATTGGCCTGTCCTAAATTCCTTATTGAAAATAAGTATATGGAATGGTCTGGGAACATGTTTACATTTGATTTTAGAGTGAAGATCGACTAACTAATATTGATGATCGTGAAAATGAATATGCAAAGATGTTAATCTAAAATTGGCTTTTGCTCTTAGCTCTATTGTCATTTCCCCTCAAACCCTAATCCCTTATTCAATCTTTACATGCATACATGTATTAAAAGTTTAGGTACAAAATTAATCTTATAAATTAGTGTCTGGTCTTGATTCTGATGAAATCTCTCTTAATATGCAGCTTGCCTTGGATAACTTTAGATAGAAAATATTCATGCAGACATATTTTAGAGAACTTATAATTTGGTTTGCTTAGCTTATGTTGTGTAAAATCAATACATGAAAGTTTATGGAATAATAGTGTTTAAAAACAATTCAACTTGTTTTATCACATTTGATGCATTAATAAATAAACAATGGATTTCAAGCCATAGAGGTCGTCCATAGTGGTGGCAAAGTGAGGCAAAGCTCACTCCATCATGGTTTTTAAAACTAGGGCATGAGTTATGTAAATTGCATGTTTTGATAAAGAATTGTATATACAATTTTAATTATGATCATTGTAAATTGATTTATGTTGTGTTAATCCATTATTGATGTGTTTTGAAAGGTTGGGTATGTATAATCTATATGTAAATGATGGTTTAGTTTAAATGAGCATCATGTGTTGATAAACTGTATGAATAAAAGTAGACTTGTTAAACAAAAGATTGACAATCTTGTTGATGGTTAACTAAATGTCAATGAAGGATATATAAACTAGTTACTAAACTTTCAATGATAGATTGAGAAGTTATAATATAAGATATTGAATTTCCTAGAGCATGATTAATAGGTGAGAGTAGTGGACATTAACTTGTATTTATATAAATGAATGATGAAACGTTTAGAAATTTAAAGTTAATGTGAAGATGTATGATGATATGGATGAGTAAGTGTGTTAAATGGACTAAAATGTTTTGGGTATTGATTCAATGTAAAACCCGACTTAGGAAGAAATTTAACTAAGATATTTGAAAACCTGATAGGAAATTTTATCAAGAAAAATTTAATGATGAGGAACGAGAAAATATTATTAATGTGTATTGGACCAATAATAATTATTATAAAAATTGTTCCGGAAGTTGACATAAAAATGCTAAATATTTGGCCATAAGTTGTACAAAAAAAATACTGAAAGCTAATTAAGATATAACCAAACATGACCTAAAGATATAAATCCCGTATATAAGTGAAAAATGCCTAAATAAAGGATGTTTTAATAGACGTAATACATGTTCAATATACGATAGAACATTGATTGTGGAAATAAAGGATGTTACATGGAAAGTGAAAAAAATATAAAGGATGAATACTTAAGAATTGTGATGTCGGTGACTAAGGATATGTCAATATGATACTTAGCAACCTTAGTAATGGTGGTTAATGTTATACTATGATCTTGATACTTAGTCACCATAATATTTTAGTAACTAAAGATATAACACAAGCAGGATACTAAATACCAGAAAAGGGTAATTAAAGATATGATAAAAAGGATGTTTATTTGCCATATAATTGATGACTAAGGAATAAATGTAACTCGACACTAAATTATCCGGGTGTCAGCAATTAAGCAAATTCATTATATTGATTGATGAATGAACGAGTAATGATTTACGATATGACATAATAATGTAAATGTGTAAAGAGTCAATTAAATTAATGATGACCCTTGTTCCCTGTGTAATTAAGTATTAACTTGTATAATTATTAATTGTTGCGGGTCCTAATCTCAAAACCAATCATCCTTAAACTTATCTATTTTGTTTATATCGTTTTGTAACAGGAATTAGCTAGGTATCGAATAGTTTTGAATATTTTAAAAACTTATCAATGATGTATTAATGGTTCACCTTATATTTAGGTATAAAATTTTAGGTGATCATTTTTACATTATCCATATACATATGTCATTTATGATGTATGCATGTTTTGAATTTTATTATCTTAATTTGAACAATTGTGTTTACGTGATGTGTAATATACTATAATCATGAAATTATGATTTTTGATATAATGATAATATCAATAATATGTGTCAAGGTACAATTATATTTTACAGGAAAATATGAAATAATAGGAAAGACTAATATTGTAAAGAAATGTTGTCGAGTTTTCTTGAAAATTGTATTGTATGATAAAAAAAATAAAAAAATGTAACCAAATAACTTAAGATGATGGAGTGAAAGATTCTTTTACAAAAAAAAAAAACAAATTGATGCTGAAATCATGACTATATCATGTGAAATGACTATAGATTCCTGGGTCATTACATTCAAGATGTGTTATTGTAAATTTCTAGAGAGACATTGGAAGTAAGACTCACAACAGGAGGAGCATACTTCATAGAAGCTCTAGATAGGTGTTGTTCACTCTTTTTTTTTAGTAAAAGAAATGTTTCATTTAATTGCTTGTAAATTAAATGTACTACGAGAACACGAATATGATGCAAGAGTATACAAATAAAGTTTGTCACAAGAACACGAATACGATGTCAAAGTGTGTAAATGAAGTACATTAAGGGAATTTGAATATGATGAGAAAATTAAAGTCAGCTGTATGAACATAGACTAATTATATAAGTTAAAGTTAGTCGTATGAATGAAGACTAATTGTGTAAATTAAAGTTGGCCACACTAGCAAAAGTTAATTATGTAAATTAATATCGGCCGCACTGACGAAGACTAATTCTGAACATTTGAGCTAGTCGCATGAAGATGGGTATTTTGGAAATCTGAGTTGGCTAAAATGGTGGAGGTTATTAAGGAGATTAAGCCAAACATAATAATAGGACTAATAAATATCTTGAAGCATAAGATCACAACTATTAAAACGAGTAAATAAATATGGTTGATGTAAAACATGGACTATACATTATCAAAATTGATCAATAAGTGTAAGGTTGATATAAGCATAGGCTATAGGCATTGCAATAGATTGATAAATGCATAGTAGATATAAAGTATGAGTCATGAGTACTAAAATGAAACAATGAATACAATTGAGAGGAAACACAGGCCCTATGATGGTTGGAATGGATTAGTAAATTCAGACATCTTAAAGCATGAATCATGATTAAAAAAATGGGTCAATGAATACTATAATTAAAAAAGGGCATTACTTTGAGTGAATGAATATGATCATCCTTAGACATAAACCATAATTATTGAATGGGGTTAATGAAGCCATAACCAAAGTAAAGTATGAGTTAAATGTATTGAATGAGGTTAATAAACCCATGATCGAAGTGAAATATGAGATAAATGTGTTGAATAGGGTTAATAAACCTATATTTATAGATAAGTAAGAGTTAAATGTATTGAACGGGATTAATGAATCCATATTTGGGTCAAAACATGAACTATAAATATTGGATAAAATTGAAATAAACCATGTACTAAAGGTATTGGGATGATTAGATGAATGTGGTTAAAATAAAGCATGAGTTATGATCATTAGAATGAGTAAATGAATGCATAATTAATATAAACCACAAGTTAAGGGTATTGAAACGATTTGACGAATACAATTAACTTAAAGTATGAGCTATAATTAATTGAAATGGAATAATGAACATATAGTTGACAAGGTCTTGATGCATTCATGAAGGTGATAGCCTAATATGCGTAATATAAAAAATGATAGTTTATCGGTTAATGACGAGGATGCAATGAATTGAAGATTTGGGAGAGATTAAATATGCTTATAAAAGATCTAATGATGTTGTGTTTACTTATATATTTTTGTGACCATTAGTATGAAAATGATTATATATTATGCTTAATATTTATCTCACAACTCTATATGTTTTGCATGTACTTGTCCATTTGACACAGCCATCTTAATATATTGTGCTCGCTTGACTTAGTCTTTTTGTAAGGTGGTATCTTGTAATAACTAGCTTATGTTATGTAAATGTATTTAATATTTGTATTTAAGTAAAGGTAATACATACATTATAAGAAAAAAAGAAAAAGAAGAAGAGATGACTCTTTATTGTTTGAGAATGATTGTATATAAATATTTCAAAGAATGTTGTGATCTTATACTATGTTTATGTAATGCGTTTAATTATGTAATTGATAAAATTATTTGGGTGGTATGTCATAGGCTACCTAAGTATTGTTGTGTGTGCCAAATGTGGTTTAAATTGTTGCTGTTGTGTTTGTAGGTGTTAATGCAGGATAAAATTTTTAGGTAGGGCCCTTGTGTAGGGGAGGTTTTGCTAAAAACTTGTTAGATTGAATAAATTTTTTATTTTAAATGGAAAATCTCTTGTATGTTAGATATGTATGTCAAGTGTACCACAAATGTTAAAAGTTATGTTTAGATTATTCTGAATAAAATATGATGAAGTAAATCAAGCACAAGTTAGGTTAAAAAAATACCACTTTTTTTTTACCTTAAATGATTGCTTGCGTGTTTGAAAATACCAAAATATGATGGGCATTTCATGTCAACCCAACCTCTAGGCTAGACTATATTTAAAAGTAAATTAGGTGGGGGTTGACCTAGTATGACCTAACCAACTTGACGGGTACACCTGCGACTTGGTCGACTTGATCAAAACCTAGATCTTTTTTTTTTTAAAAAAAAAATTTAATGACTTCAATTTATTTTTCTTACAAAAATATCTAAAAAACAACGTTTTGGATTTACCTAAGTCAAACCAGGTTAAACCGCTTAACCCACAATCTAAGTCATTGCCCTGACTTGGTTTAATAACCTTGAATTTTAGAATCAATTTTTTATTTAACTAAAAAATTATAAGAATAGGCATTTGCATGAAAGACAATGAATAAAATTATTGAGAAAGATGCATTTCTTTAATGCAAACTCCATTTTCGTATCAATGCATCCTTTTTTTTTTTGTCTTAACAAAAGCATGTTTTTTTAACTGTAAACACTATATTTTAAATAAAAACCTATCATGATCTCAAAAGCAAGTTTTAAAAGAAATTATAAAAACCTATCATGATCTCAAAATCATATTTTTGTATGTAATTGAAGATATTTTTTTAAATCAAATGTAATAAAATTATGTCAAAACTCAATTAAAAATTTAAATAACAAAAAAAATTATTTTCATTGAATATTAATGAGTAATTGTTTTTGGCATATTGCATGATAATTGAAAAGGAATTGTTAACTTTCCAATAGAAACTCATAATATTATTTAAGAACCTTAAAGATACAAAATAATAATTTAAATATTAGATTAAATATTTTTTATATTGCATTTCAATCAAAATTAAAAAAAAAATACATCTAGAAATTAAAACTATAAAAAAGGCTAGGAACTTGGGCAAAAAAGATGAGGCCCAAGCCTTGGCCTAAAAGAAAGAAGGCCCGCACCACTAGCCTTCTATTGTTTTTTTTTTGTCAAAGTTGTTTGTCTTTTTTTTTTTTGAAATAAAATAGATTGTATTCCTAGAAAAATTAAGCTGGGTTTTTTTGGACTTAAAAAACCAATTTAAACTTTTTTTCCACCTAATAAACACTCTTAAAATATCAATAAACTAATTTCTCAAATGAAAACATCTCTAAATCAGTTTAAAAATATAAAAATAAATTGGAAAAAACTCTCTCAACCATGATTTATTTTTTTCAGCAATATAAAAACTCAAAAACACCTTAATAACACTCATCTCGTCAAGAAGAACACATTGACATCAAATTTGGCATTTTTTGTTAATGAAATCTCGTCAACCAACACCTTTCTTTCTCCTCTATAGTTTTTCTACGACTCTTTTTTTTTTTCAAATTCAAGAATTGAAAACTAAACAAAATAAAGTTTTGGATTCAAACTTAAAAGTCTCAAACTAAAAGAATAAAAAAGGAAAAAGAAAATATGAAGGCCAAAATCATTGGAAAGTGCTCCATGAATATTTTTTTAAAAGCTTGTATATTGCCTCATTATCAATTTTGATCCCTGTATTTTTAAATATTAATTTTTAATACTGTGATAATTTGATAAAAAAAATAAAAAAAATTATAAAGTTTAATTTCTAGTCAACACAATGTAATTTTTTTTTAAGTTGGATGACTCGAGCATGAAAAATTTAAAGGATAAAAAGGAAAACATTACTATAATCCAGAGTATGTTTTTTCTCCTCACACATCTAGTATATATAGTGAATTATTGAGGGCAATTAATTTTTTTTCAATATAATACAATACAGTAGAATTTTAATTTTAATTTTAATTTAATGTTGCTATTCTTCATCAACTTCTTATAAGATGTAATTAGATTCCATCAAATGTTTTGATGGGAATTACTTTTCCCAAAATGTGCTTTGTGCGACTTGGCTTAAGCCCTCCCCGGAACCCTAAAAACTAAAAGCCATTTTATCCCAAAATGTGATGTGCATCTAGCGTCGGTGAGGTGGGAGGAGGACAGGAAGCGAGAGATAAATGGTTTTTTTTTTTTTTTTTGAAAAAATATCTTATTAGAAAAGTTAGGCCTTACTTTTTCAAATTGATTTTTCTATTAAATCAACCGATGTGTCTCTTGCTCAAATTAACATCCGAATTAAAAAAAAAAATCTGACCAAATCTGATAACATTTGCTAGCATGTTAAGAGTGTGTTTAATAATGTAATTTAATATATTAGAAAATATTACAAATTGATTATCAGTTAGGTGGAAGAATTCAAGAGTGTGTTTGATAATCCCGTTAAATTTATTTTTAAAGTTTTTTGTTGTTTGCAAAAGTATTAATTTAATATTTTAGGTATTTTTTTATATAATTTTAAAGTATTAATATTAAAAAATATATATTTTTAATTAAAACACATTAAAAAAAAAACATTCATTGTTTACAAGATAAGACTGATTTTTTTGTTTATAATAATCTATTTTTGGCTCTATATAGCATTGTGTTCCAACTACATTTTTAATTTTTTAATTTAAAATTATTATTTTTTAATTTTTTTAATATTAAAAAAAAATTAAAAATTAAAAATATTATTTTAATATTTTTAAAAATAAAAAATAATTTAAAAGTAAGCTACGTTAAAGCCAAATCCAAACATGCCACCTCTCTCTCGCACACATGAGGTGGCCTCAGCTTTTCTTTCTTTCTTTGTTGTTGTTTTTTTTTTTTTGAAGGATTCTGTCCTCTTAGTTTCCCTTGTTTTATTTTTTTCCTTAAAAGAAAAAAAACAAACATTAACCGTAACAAACAGAGTTTGATTGTTAAAAGAGCGCGTGTCTGATTCGAAAATGAATTGTTAGTTGCAAAAGAAGAGAGTAGTAGAAGTGATGGGTCGTCCTCCCAGTAATGGCGGTCCTTCCTTTCGCTTCATGCAGTATGAGGTATGCTATCTTTTCTGTCATTGTCAATATTTTTTCTTTTGTTTTATTTCTTGATGTGGGTTGTATTTAAAGTTGGAAATACAAAGTGGGCTGGTTTTATCTCTGGATTTATGTGCTTGATTTTTCTGGGTTTCAATTAGTGCCTTGATTTTTTATGTTTTTTTACAATATATGATGTTGTGTTGTTCTGTACTGTTATCTAATGCCATTAGTGTTTAATTTTAACTAATTATATTTAATCTAATTTTTCACATGTCTGGACTTCTTTTTTTTCAAGTAAAATTTTTGCGGATTTGGGGAGGTTGAGGTTCTCTTTCGTTCTATATAAACAATCAAAGCATGTCGCATAAATTGATAAGAGCTTACATTTTGATGTCATTCAAATTTTTTTTGTCTACTGAATTAAAATCTTGGGATACTATTTTACTGATCCAAGTGTGTGTTGCATTGGGATTGATCATGTTTTGGAACTCTAGGCTTCAGATGGATATTCTAGGCTGCAAAGAAGACAGACTAATCCCCACGTTCCCCGGGCTTTTTTTTTTTTATTCCTTTTAGCAGATGAATTGAACGTATAAAACCTTTTCCTTTTATGGTATTTTGAGTAATGTTTTGTTCTGTACCCACTTTTCAAGGTCACGGAGATGGACGCTATTTTGCAAGAACACCATAACATGATGCCAGCTCGTGAGGTTCTTGTATCTCTTGCAGAGAAGTTCAGGTGAGTGTGTTTTCTTCCAAGAACTTATGATATTTAAACTTCTCGTTATAGTGCGGGGATTAAAATTGTGAGGTGTTCATCTCTCTTTGTAGTGAGTCTTCAGAGCGAAAAGGGAAGATTCAAGTGCAAATGAAACAAGTAAGACACCTTGAGTGCATTTCTTTCATGCATGATTAGGATTATTTCAACACTCATATCTTAATTGGAATACTATTTATAGGTTTGGAATTGGTTCCAAAATAGACGGTATGCAATAAGGGCAAAATCAAATAAGGCCCCAATGAAGTTAAATATAACACCTATGCCTCGCGATGATTCAGCTGCTGCGAGGAGTGTGCCTCAACAAGCAGCTGCTCCTATACCTGATGCTGTGCCAGCCACTACATCTGCTTCTTCAGGTAGAATGAATTCCAAAGTGTTGAGGACTTTTTCCTTTTTTAGCATTTTTGCTTACCTATTAGGTCATTTCTTTGGCACTTTTCAACTTTGAATTCAAGATGTCACCTGGTTTGATTAAGTAGTCTCTTAAATTACTAAAATTTTAGCGTTGCTGTGTTTGGTTTCACTGTTGATGGGTATTGTATACGATTAAGAATCACATCCAAGCGTATGGTCTGGCACGCACACACACCCCATGTGCTTGTGTAAATGTTTTTTAGTCTATTTACAAACATTTTGATTGTATCTGCGGGAAATGGTTTTACTCATTGCTGTTTTTAGGTTCTTTCCCATGCTCCATGTTGCTCAAGCTGAAAGCAGGGTCTTCCTATAGCTTGTTCATCAATGGAAATGATTGCTTATTCATCCATCCTGTTGTCCCTCCAACATGTCTTTGTTTACTCTTTGTTTGGTATAATGCCTTGATGTTTGTTTAATGCTCTCTTGTATGAAAGGAACGACAACCATCTTCTGCAAGGTCTCAAGTAGAAGATTCCAAAATCATAAAAATCATTTAACAGCAGACTTACCATCTGACACACGTGACCACAGTTCACTTGCTATCTTTTCTTAGTTGTAAGCTAAGGACCTCTCTAATCTCAAGCATTATTAACTGATGATATTTTCCAATTCATGGGCACACATGACCCCAAATAGTGCATAAATCTCCACACAACATGAAGACAATCAACAAACTAGCAACAGAACTCCAAGTCCAACAGCCCTGTATCATCTATTCTGACATATTCACAATCTGATGTGGAAGTACCTCATTTCTCAAAAATATAGGGGAGAGGGAGGGGGAGGGGGGTACCTTTAATCAAAGCTCAAGACACAAGTCATCGGAACTCTTCAATGAAACCCCTTTATTTTTTATTATACAAATATTTCTGCCAAAACCAAAACTTGGAAAAATAAAATTCAAACTAATCAAATGCCATTTTATATTTTCCAGATGAACTTGAAATGGTACTGTGCTGTATGTGTAGAGTCATGCTTAGATTGCTTATAATCTGATCTGTGTAGCGTAAGCCACATTCAGGCTTCAAAGTTTACATCCCTTTGAAATTCTCCCGATTTCAAAATCATTGTTGAATTAAAGTGATGGAGCTTCAGAAGAATTAGCTGTGTGAATGCATGGCTCTTTTCCTGAAAATTGGGTAAATTTGGGTCATCTCCAGTCATCAAAATGTTTTATAGCATTCTCTTGGGGATAATTTCTCATGCTCAAGTTTGGAACTTATAATTCTCTAATTTCTTCCTTGTCTGTGCTGTTCTGAGATGTCCCTTTTCACACATGATTTTTGTTCTCTTCTTTCATGTCTCTCAATTTCTTCTCGTATCTTCTGTCTTCTTCATTTCCCAATTCCTCTTTCAGCTGCTAGAAGTGTCTGTAGGTATGAAAATGAAGAGAAGAAAGGACTGCTCTTTGAAAATGTTCCCAATCTAGATTAAAAAAGAAAAATTAGTTAGGTAATTTCCATTTTGTTTTTAATAATGGGCATTTTTCTATAGAATTCTATGATGCAGTGTGAAATCATCATATACTTCTAGTTTAAGATGGCCTTTAGTCATGAGGGGGGATTTAGGTGGTTGAGGATATGTTTAGGGGAGGAGGTTGTATCATATGGTCACACTTTTGGTTAGTTTTTGGCATTTTGCATTACCTTATGAAGTGTTTGCTTAAGGTACCAAAAAGAAACAGAAAATGGAGTTTATGCAGTACAGTTTAGTGAGGAAAATAATTGCATAGTTGCTACTGAAAAACTAAGTAGGATAAACTCCTTTCTCTTTTTCACTGGTGGACATAATTGCATCTTACCTGTTAAAAGCTTCATCCTTCTTTTCTTGACCTGTTCTAGAAAAACAAAAATGTTAAAAATTAAGTACTGTGTCATAATCATTTCTCATGTAATCAATTTTGTTTCCTTGCATCTCCTGATACCTGCTTGGTTGGCAAAGTTTCCCAAACTGGTGATTTAAATGTTCCTTGACTGTCCTGATTAGTCATTAAGAAACATCATTAAACATCATCTCCATATTAAAGCTGAAGAAACTATGCAACTTGTTGTTAACACCTCTAGATATTGCAGAAATCATTTTTTTTAAATGCCTACATCCAGTTTGTAGATTTATTTGGCCCTCATTTTTTAACAGCTGCTGGTGCCAGAAGGGCAACTTCAGAAAACTCTTATATGGAATTTGAAGCCAAATCTGGTAGAGATGGTGCATGGTGAGAATTTAATGCTTTTCCAGTTGAGGATTCAAGTGGTTGAGATTTTAATGCTTCTTCCTGTTCTATTTGATACTTAATTTTTTCCTTACTTGGTTTAGGGATTACTTGATTCAATTTTTTCCTTACTTGGTTTAGGGATTACTTGATTCAATTCTATTTTGTTACCTTCTTTGCCAGGTATGATGTAGGAACCTTCCAATCCCATAGATACTTGGACAAGGGGGATCCGGTAATATATCAACTCATTCGTACTGCATGTAGTAATGCAATGATTAACATAAACTACTTGGGATATATTTTAGTTGCATGCTGAGTTTAATGCTTCTGTAATTTTCATTCACCTTTCTCATCCATGCATCAATTGCATCCTTTTATCATCAACTAAATAACTTATCTTCCATTTTTGTTCTCTGAATAAAATTCCGTGAGATTGTTCAGAGCTAAGTATATGTGAACCAATATCTGTATTCCATTACTAAATTGTTCATTGTGTTAAAAGATTTGATTTCATGGCATAGGGACTGAGTTTTCCATCTTGTCACTAGGGCCTAGAAGGAATAATCACATTCAAATTTTTGCCAAAGCTAATATTTGAGTTGATTGCCCATGAACTTTATGTTGGGATTGGTGACTCTGGTTCTTATGACCCTATTCCTTAAGAGAATTCAATAATTACCAATAACTTTGCTCAATATTTTGTCAACATTGAGTTTTCTTAGCTGTTTGCCACATGGGAACAATTGTGCCTTTTTTTTTGTGTTGCTTTGCCAACCTTCTTTCGCTAACATCATGTTCTACTATTTCTGGCCATTTCAGGAAGTATTGGTTCGGTTTGCTGGTTTTGGACCTGATGAAGATGAGTGGCTTAATGTTTGCAAGCATGTCAGGCAGCGTTCTCTCCCTTGCGAAGCATCGGAATGTGTTGCTGTTCTTCCTGGAGATCTCATACTCTGTTTTCAGGTGGGAGCATCTACTTGTGAATGAAAACAAATGATCAATTAAACCATTCTTTGGTGAAACTATTAGGAGCATCTTTCTAAAATGCTCTCAAATTCTCAGGAAGGCAAAGATCAGGCTCTGTATTTTGATGCTCATGTTCTTGATGCACAAAGACGAAGACATGATGTAAGAGGTTGCCGTTGTAGGTTTTTGGTGCGTTATGATCATGACCAGTCTGAGGTATATTTATGTTTCTTTCTTTTCAATTTTGAAATGCATCTTTCCTGTTTCTGATGTACAAAGCCCAATGGAAAGCCCATTTCAATATATAACCCGTGTTGTACAAAATTGTTTTGTTCATCTTTTGGGTAATAAATAGGACCATTTTCATCCAAATATAGAACTCCTTTTCTTCTGTTTCTCAGTATTCAAGTGGAAGATGTTAAATTACCATTCTTTATTTTTTAATCCCTCTACTCGATAGACTTCCTCAAGATAAGAAAAGCGTAACAGCAGGTTTTAACTGTTAAAAGTAGATCGATGCATGTGCTTGATCTCACATAAGCTAAAGTCAGAGGAACAGATTTTGCCTATTCTCGTGCTGGGAAAAACAGTGTTGGCTAAAGTTCCTCTTTAATTATCTCGTTGAAATCAATTTCATTACAGAAACTCAAGTTTTGAGTATATGTTTGCTACTCATGGAATCATGTAAATTGTAAGTCTCTTTTTGCGTACTCTTCTGGCATTTGTGCAAGAAATGCAGTTTTTTCTTTTGAGTGTGCAAATTGAAATTTCCTCTTGATTACGGCTCGTTTAAGGTGAGTAATATCATGATTTACAGATTTATTTTTTGCCATTGTTAATTTCAATGAAGAAGGCATGAATGTTTTCAACATCTTTGATATAAATGTAGTTTGATTTAGAGCGTGATTTGTCTTACTCATGAGCATATTTATCACATGCATGTATCTGCATCTCTCTCTTGGAGCAATGCTGAAGATACAACTGAGTTACTTTGTTTTGCGCAATTGAGTTCATTACCCAGCTGCTCTTTGGATTCCATGATGTTAATCTCGTTTTCAATCTTGTGTTCCTCAGGAAATTGTGCCACTAAGGAAGATTTGTCGGAGGCCTGAAACTGATTATAGGCTGCTACAACTTCATGCTGCAAATGACTCAGCAGCTACTGACCAGCAGAAAACTAGTGTAGATCCCTCCATAGCAAGTACCCTGAGGGTTGCTGCTTCTGCCACAGAAACAATGCTGCAGCAGCAACATAACACAGGTGTAGCAGCTCCGGTTTCCCAAGCCAATGTTTCTCAACCTGCCAAAACAATAATTGCGGAGCCAAAAGAGGCTGCAACCCTCAGTGCTGTCGATTCTGGAAATCCTAGTTTCATCTCCACTGCTGTGTTTCCCAGCGTTACGGCTACCGCTGCTGTGTTGGCGAGTGGAATGGCTACGAGTAGCGGCCCTGGTGGCTCTGGAGAGAACATGCAGGGAATTAAATTGTAGTTTGATGTACCTTGATAGCTGCTCTGTTTCATGATGAGCAGCTACCTTTCCCCACAATTGGAGAGGGGACATGATCCACTAGTAATGATACAGTAAAGTCCATGTACAAGAATCGCAACCAAATATTAGGAATCTGAGTCTAATTTTATGAACTTCTTGGGCCTTTATTAACAAGTATACATCTTTTCTTTCACCAAGTACTCTCGAGTTCCATTTGCTCTTTGCCTCGAGTAATTAACCTTACTCTCTTTTGGTTAAAAAAGCGTCTTCCCGAGCAATTAAAATTTCTAATGAAAATGACAAATTGGGTTGCCATGCCAGCAGCAGCATGCATAAAGGTCCAACCCAACAAAGGAGGAAGGCAGGTTTCGGTTAGGGCCCAAAAATTGAAAACAAAAGCAAGCGAGAGTTGTCGAGAGAGCTGATCAAAATGCAGTCTGCGGATGCAAACAGAGCCACGTCCCTGACCCTGGCTCTAGCTCAGGCACAGTCTCTCTCCTACCCTATATATTCCATTCCATTCCATTCCTTTCCGCTAGCTCACGCCTCCTTGAATCTGAACTGATGCGCTAGAACCAAGAAAATGCAAAGAGTCTTGTCAAGAAGAAGCCACACCTTCAAGACTTGTGACTATGAATTCTTCAAGTCTGGTTTTGTTAGATTCATTGCCACCAGTTGCAGGGCTGTTGTTCTCCCCCGGTTCGGTGGACCCGAGATGCTACAGCTTCGGTCTGATGTTGAGGTCCCCCAGCTCAAACCCAACGAGGTCCTAGTTCGAGCACGAGCTGTTTCAATCAATCCACTTGATACTAGAGTGAGTTATTGTTTTAGCTGTTTCTTTCTTTCTTTAATTTAAAGCCCATTGGAAAGATGGAGAGATTTGGATATTTGGGACTTCTTTGTGCGGAGAAATTCAAATAATCATACAAGAAATATTGGGGTTCCCTGTAATTTCACTGAATATGATCATAGATGGTGGAGATTGATGTTTGGTAAACTCCTTGTTATGTAATGTGGGATTCTTTTTTGGTTTCTGATGGATAAAAACTTGGTGATGTTCTTAACTTAATTAGGTCAAATAATAACTAATTATAGCATTTGTTGCAAACTCTTTGGTATTAAGTTTCCAAGTTATCAAAGATAATATATCTCCTGTCGATATTTCAATAGATCATAGATGTTTTCTAGAGAATAATCAAGATCCTCTTCTTATGTGTATTGAATCCTTAAGGAAATACTCTATTAAATAGGATTAAAGAAACAAATGGTCCAAGCATTTAGTCTCATGGATCTTTCAATCCACGTCATAAGGAAAATGTGAGCCCTCGAGTCATTTCATCAGCTGCTCTGTAATAAACGCAGCAGTTGCATAGTGAAAGGCTGCTGTGATCGGAAACACAAGCTACGGGATTGAGTTCATTTAGGAGAACTTTATTCGGACTTGTATGGTGGATCTTAAGATGATGGATTAAGTGGATTCCATGTAGCATCAGAAAATACCATCCAAGAGTGAAAGATACCAAGTATTCATTTTCAAACTAATTTACTAAATATCTGCACTCCCATACAGGTTAAAACCCTATGCTTGTACATGCTCAACACATATCTTATATCCGTGAAATGCGTAAATATGTTTGGACATGCAGAAGAATGATGGGTATTGAATGTTTAAAAATGTTAATGCTTTCAGATGCGATCAGGTTATGGCCGTTCCATATTTGAACCACTTCTACCTCTCATTTTGGGTCGTGATATTAGCGGTGAAGTTGCAGCTGTTGGAAATTCTGTGCGGTCATTCAGTGTTGGAGAAGAAGTTTTTGGTGCGTTACATCCAACTGCTGTGAGGGGTACTTATACTGACTATGCAGTTCTGTCGGAAGATGAACTTGCTCCAAAACCACCATCACTTACGCATGTGGTAGGTGCTTCATAATTGGGTATTTTTAGGCATAGAATTATGTCTTTTCTTTTTGCATTTCTGGTTGGCACAAAATGTCTGGCAACTGCTGAGTGATTTGTGACTCCCAATGCATAATTGAGCATGATTTGTGATCCACATGTTGTTTTAGCCAAACATAATATTTGTACAAACATGCATTCACACACGGGTGTGTATTTTTATTTTTTGGGAGGTCCATCAAATTTTGGGCTACATTAAGGGTAGCTTTTCTCCACATTTAATCTTTTTAGTCCTATATGTGACTAGGATTTAATTCTAGATCACTTTGAGCATTGCCAAGAGTCTTAAACAACCAAGCTTACGAGCATTCATACACACATGAGCTTGCACCATGCACATGCTGATGTAGAACAGAAGACAGAAGAGAGGGAAAGCAGAATAATAGAAAGGAATTAGGGAGATGAGTAAAACAGGGAAAGAGATGAGGGAGAGAAAGAAACATAGTTTCTAACTTTTCTATGATATAATTATAATGCAAACCTTGCATTTATTCTCCATCACATGCTCTAAAATGTATTGAGATATATGTTTAAGTAGAGATTTATGAGTACAGATGTATAATATATATAGAAGTCATTAGTTGGGGTATCGGGATCAACAATTTGATCACTGCCTATTCTTTAACATATCTGTATTTATGCCTGTCTGTGTGTGCTTGCACACATATTTGCTGATAGATACAACCAAAAATTGTCATCTGTTATTTATTTATTTTTTAAAATGTAGATTTTGCTTAAATTTTTGTGTTCTCCTGCAGGAAGCAAGTGCCATTCCTTTTGCTGCGCTAACTGCATGGCGTGCTCTAAAAAGCACTGCTAGGATAACTGAGGGGTAAGGATATACTGTTTAAATGAACTTCATAAGGATCAGTTTATTGTTTTTTATTTTGTTTTTTTATATCATCTTTTCATGAGAGTTTGACATTTTTTTTTCTTGCTTTTGAAATAGTCTTTGGGTTAATTTTAGTGTCGGTCCCTGATTTCTGTCTAAATTTAAATTGTTCTATCGAGTATCAAACCTTATAATGTGGTACCCCAACTTTTCTCACAATTTTAACACGGCCTTTCTCTCGAGTTCAGACTTTTCTTGACATCATCAGCAAAGTAGTGACACTTGTCATCTGTTGTTTCATGCCCCATGAGCAAAAGTTGACAAATTTAATGGTGAGCACACATTAAGATTTAAAAGGCCATCTTAAATGGTTTTGTAGTTAAGTCATTTCAAAATCAGCCACTTGTTGAGAGACTGTCCATGCAATCAACCTGTAGATGGCTGTATATATGATGTTTGAATATTTGATTTTCAAATAATCAATTCTTAAAGCTTTTTTTGTTGAAAAAAAAAAATGAAATCCAATGTGAAAGCTACTGTATTTTTAGTAAATTGCTAATATGTATGACTTCTTTAGCAACTTCAATGTAATTATTTCACAGGCAAAGGATTTTAGTAGTGGGTGGTGGTGGAGCAGTAGGTTTGGCTGCAATTCAGCTAGCAGCAGCTGCAAGGTGTCATGTTACAACTACTTGTGGTGGTCAAAGCATAGATCGAGTGCTGGAAGCAGGTGCTGAGCAGGCTGTTGATTATACTGCTGAGGTAATGATATATTATTTTCACCCCATACCACCAGCTAATTAAAATGAAATACATATGTCAACCCTATTTTTAATTTAGTTAATTACATGGGTAATTAATTATGTTTCCAGCTGAATCATGCTGATTTTCTTTCTTGTACATATTATAGAGTTGAGAGACCCATAGTAATGTTTTCATCAGTGAGCTAGCATGTTTGATGTGCAGGACATTGAACTAGCAATTAAGGGGAAGTTTGATGCTGTCTTGGACACCATTGGTGTACCAGAAACAGAAAGAATCGGCATCAAGTTTTTGAAGAGAGGTGGACACTATATGACGCTTCAGGTAATATGGAAGCTTGTTATTGGATATCTTCAGAGGAGAAATCAGAAGCTACTTTCCTAAATTCTTTGACAATAACATTCTAGGATCTTATCTCCTGTGTTTCAGGGCGAGGCAGCATCCTTGACTGATAGGTATGGACTGGTTGCTGGGCTTCCTATGGCTACAGCTATTTTACTGAAAAAACAGATTCAATACCGATACTCACATGGAATAGGTAAAAAAATGTCATCTTCTCAGGAGATTAGTTGGTAGACGACAAATATTATCTTCCACAATGTTATACCTCTCTGTTAAACGTGTAAATTTACCGAACCAGTATCCACATTTTCAGAATATTGGTGGACTTACATGAGAGCTGATTCAGATGGTTTGGATGAGATCCACCGGCTATCTGAAGCTGGAAAAATGAAAATACCGGTGGAGAAAACATTTCCCATCACACAAGCAAGAGAGGCTCATGAGGCTAAAGACAAGAAGAAAATCCCTGGTAAAGTGGTGCTGGAACTTGATTGAATTAGATTCAACAAAATCATACAAACAATATCAATGACAGGATTTATAGCCTCTCTTTTCTGTTATTTGTTTTTTTATTTTTTCCCTCGTTGTATTTGGGTAGTTGATCTTGCTATGTGCAATAAGCAATCGGGCAGTATTGTATAGATGGAAGTATCCAGTTGGCAATCTGTAAAAGTTTTCGAGTACGTTCTTTTTTTGTCCTTCATTTTGCAACAATACGAGTTTGAAATAAATATAGAAGAGGGGTAGTGCACTGGACTTCTATCTAACAGGGTTCATCGACTATTTGTGGCAAAAAATGAAAACTCAATTTGAGGTGATAGCTAATAAAAATATATATTACCAGGTTAGCAGTAATTGAGGTTCATGTCTCAATCGAATCAGCTGGAGATACTTGGGAATGCCATGATTTTGCAAGATCAAAGCTGCTTCTCCTACTGGAAAGTTGCTAGATTGCTTGTAGTTTAAGCTTCGGAAGCTCTACTTTGTTTTTTTTTAGTAAAACAGCTTCCATCTGCTTCAGGGCCTGATAAAAATGGTAACTGGTGCGTTGTGACTGATTCAGTAAGACAAGAGGCATAAACTATCATACTATTTGGAAATTTAAACGACTTGCAGAAAATAGTTATAGAGATTTGATGATCAATGTTTAGTTTAGTTTAGCCCTTGGAGGCATCAAGTGCAGTAGATTTCTCGCTTCCCCTTTTTCATTAACTTCATTTCCAGAACAGCTTGACTCTTCCACCTTCACCTTCATCTGTTAATGGCATTATCGAGGCTGTTACAACATTGTTCCCTATCTTCCCTTTAAGCAGTGATACATGAAATACAAGATGGATAGAGGCCCTTTCAGGTAGTTGAAGCATATAGGCTCTTTGCAAGACCCTGTAAAGTCTATAGGATTCAGTTTCAAGCTTTTTTCAAGTGCAAAACTTAGTTGTGACGTTTGAAGAAGAGAGACGTCTGTGAGCTTTTCAATTCTATCAAAATCACTTCTTCCTCTTCCCCTTTGATTTCTTCCTCTTCCTCTACTATATCCTCCTCTTCTACAGGATTTAACACCTCCTCTCATCACTTGTATATCCCTTCTCTTGGCTTTGTTTGCCAAAAATAAGCGTTGATTGAAAAGCAGTCTTCACTGACCTCTTCTCATAGACTTTAGAGAAGCCATCGAACTATTGAACATTCAAACCAGACAAATCTTTTATTTCTTCTACATTTTTTTTTTTTTGAAAGGCCAATCAACATTTTCTCTACAACTCTTTTATCATTAATTCCTCACCGCAACTGTTTATTTGATTCAAAACCTTAATAATCCTATTAGAAAACTCATCAACTACTTCGTTTTTCTCTATTTTTATATTTTCTAAGATTTTGTAAGTTGAGAGCCCTTACCATGTCACCTTCATATTCTTTTTGCAAAGTCTTCCGTGATTGCATTGCATTTGTATCTCATGATCCTCGGAAATATAAGATTAACAACTTCTCTTTGAATCAAGCTAAAGGGCTTCAGCATCTCTACTCTTCTCTGCTTTCAAATCTTTGAGTTTTGCTATAGATTGATTGTCCATATTTTGAGTTTCTTCAAATGTTATCTCCACCATATCTCACAAGTCAAGAGAGGTGAGTAAAGTCCAATTTGCATATAGCAAGTGATCATGAACGGGTGTTCTAATAGCCTAGAATCCAAGTATTTTTTTGTTCCTCTTCCTCGTTCTGTCTTTTTCTGTACAAGTCTCACATGGAAGCCATTTCCTTCAGATTGTCACTAAAGTGCCTCTGATTTATCAATAATTTGGCTTCAGGGATGTTTATGCTTCTTAATAACTAAACAAATATGAAATATGACCAGAATTAACTATAAAGTACTTCACTGTTTATAGTAACAACACAATTAAGAAATGCCATATCTAGCAGTGAGACTTCTTCATGTTCGAACATTAACGAAATCAACCAGAACTTCTATGAGCAGCAGCGAAAATAGGAAATTGATGCTAGAGCGTTTCATCCTTTTTTTTTTTTTCTTATTTACTTTTGAAATTTTATTTTCCTTGCTCTTTTTTTTATCTTATTAGTATAGGAATTTTATTTTCTCTTGTTCAGTTTAGGCCTAAATATAGCATAAATAGGATAAGTATAACTTGTGTCAATAAACTTAAATTCCATTAAGCCTAAGACCATTTTTCTATGATGAAACTAGTTATTATTGGTGTTGACGAGTTTCATTTGATGAAGAGAATTTTATTTATGTTTTTTTTTCTTATCTTGTCAAAAAAAACATAGTATTAGATTCAAGTTGGATTTCGGCTTATTTAATCAACTAAATGCTAATTCAAGAACAAAAAAATGGTTTTATTGAGGTCACAAGGTGTTCCTTAGGTGTTCACAATTGAAAAACGAGTGAAAATGAGTTTTCTAGATCTATAAGTCGAAAGCTCGACTTTTCAACTACATGCGCTAGCTAAAATCTAGAACAATAAGCGACGTGTTATTTATTATATATTTTTCAAAAAACTAAAAGGTGTACGACACATCATCCAATTCTTAAAAAATAAAAATAATAATAAAAGAAGGCCCTAACACCCAAGTACACCCATACTCGCCCCATCTGGGTTTTTTTAAAAGGCTTGGGCAAATTAGGCTACCCAAGCCCATGTGTGTGGGTTTTTTTTATTGATTTTTTAAAAATTTATAATTTAGATTTTTATTGATTTTTTTAAAATTTTATCTTTCGATTTTTGGTTGATTTTAAATTGAATTTTATAATTTATTTTGGTTTTTTTGTAGGTTTATTACGGTTTCAAACAATCATCCCGATATTTGGTTGGAGCTTGATTTTGAAAGTGTCTAATTTTTATAATTAAATAAAAAATAATTTTGAAAAATACAAAGTTATTAAACCTAGTGGAGTCTATACTCAGAATGCAAGTTTGAATGGTTAACTTGGATTGATTAAGAATTTAACTTCATAATTTGTTTTAGTTTATTTTTTATAAGGTTATTACGATCTCAAACAAACATCTCATTGTTGGGTTAGTGCTCGATTTTATGAGCATTTATTTTATTATCATATAATTAAATAAAGAGTTATTTAAAATATAAAATCATTAAACCTAATGAAGCTCATGACCTGAGTTTTGAGTTTGATGGATTGAGTCACAAACCTTAAGTCAACCATTATGTTGTTATTTCAATATTAAAAAAGAAAGTGATCTTAAAATCTTTTGTAAAGCCAAACCACCTTTTTGCCGATTGTCTAGGTTGCTTCTAAATCCATAAAATTGATCGGGTCACGTTGGGACAACTCCTAAACTATTTAATTTGAAACTTGGATTAGGTGAGGAGTCGGATTTGAAGGCTTTATGGTTGACCTACTAAAGTCGAGTTTAATGACATTGCTAAAGAATTTATGGATTTTCCACGGCTTGAACTTCTTTTTTTTACGTTAAAAAAGTTTTGGTCTAACTCATAACTTAACGCAAGCCAGTTATCTAGTTATATATGTACCTAATATGAAAAGAATAATAATTAAAACATAGTGTAGTGTATGCCAGATTTCTCATGAGTATTCAATAAGAATAAAATATATATTTTGTTATTTTTTTATTGTAAATTCTTTACATGATTTTCTTATATCAATTATTCTTTTATTATTTTATATAATTGCATAAAAATTATCAAGTCATGATTTGTTTATTGAAATTTTTTTCAGATCAAGATAAGTTTGTATTTGATAAAAAATGTTTCAGATAAAAAAGTTTCCATCAAAACAAAAAATAAATACATAAATAAGGAAATGTTGTTTAGATTTAAGAGATACCTTTTTTTTCCTTAATTCAAGTCATTAAAATTATTATGAAAATATATTTTAATTATCTTTATTTTTTTTTCAAAAAACAAAAAAGACATGTTTTTTTTCAAAAAACAATACATTAATAAGAAAAAAAAAAACTACATAACAAAATACCTTTTTCCTCCCTAATCATTGTGTTTTTCTTATAAAAAAATTATTTTAATTATCACAAAATTAAATAAAATTATATTTTAAAAACTTCCTCATGACATGGCATAGACATCATCCTTTCAATTGTCAATCAAATAAAGCATGCTACTATAAAACACATCCATAATATCAGCTTTCTTTCGTTCTCTAAATAATTTTTATTTTTTTTTAATCTTTAAATCAACAGACACTCAAGAATCAACTCAAGCAATGGAATGTTCTACTGGATCAAAGAAGTTTCAAGGATAGCAAGCTAGGAAAGTCCGTGAAGATTATATATATAAATAAATAAATAAATAAATAATCAATCCAAAAAACTCACTTTTTCTTTATTGATCAGTACTAAACTAAACATCACAGCTGGCTTTACCTCAGAACTGGGACACAAACACAATTAATAAAGCATAAATACAAGCTGCTTTTAATACTCTCTTTGTCTCTTTGTGGTGTAAATATGTTTGGTCAAACCACTGCTTTTCAAGTCATCCTTTACCCCTATTCTTTTTGGTCATTTACCATTTCCCACTTGCAACTTAGGGTTTCATAGCTTGTTGCGTGCTCTGCCACTCTGGCTCTCTTCATTAAATTAGCCATGGCCCACACTGTTTCAAATCTTGTGTCCCCACTTGGCGCCTGCCACGTGGAAGAGTCGAGTGATTATGGGTGGCATAATTTTTAGACCCGGTCCGATTCAATACCCGGGTTCCAGATTTTAACTGCATTGCCCGGATCAATTTTTTTTAAATCAAAACAACATCATTTTAGTAAAAAAACAAAAATCAACGGATTGCAATCAATTTTTTGACCAGGTCATATCAGGTTTTTCTTCTCCTGTTTTTTTTTTAACCCGGTCCAGTTCCAGTCCCGGATCGGCCGGGTCCCGGATTGATCTACTAGACCGAATTTTAAAATTATGATGGGTGGTATGAGCAGTCTTGCTACAGTGAATTATGAGTTGCCTGCTTAGTTATATTTTATTTTTATTTTATTTCTTGAAATTAACACAGTTTTATTAAAAAAAGTTGGTATACTAACCCAAATGAAAAACTTTTTTATATATAAATAACACAGTAAAAAGTCGCAATTCTCACCTACCACAGCTGAAATAAGAGCTGTGTTCTTTTTATTAAATAACATAGTTAATCTTTTTTCTCTTTCAAATATCACAGTGGGTAACTATGATTTGTTTAAATAACATAGTTTTTAACCTTGAATTTTTTAATGTTTTTAAATTATTTTAATTTGCTAATATTAAAAAAATATTTTAAAAAAATATTTTTTTTAATATATATTTTAAAAAATACTTTAAAATATAGCCTTTGCGTCATGCTGCTGCTGCGTGTGTTTGGACTTTGGAGTGGAGTACAGAAGAGGCCTCTCTGCCAACGAGGCCTGTGGTTCTTTGATTGAATTGATCATCGCTACTTGCTTTTCTATGCGCGTGCAGAAGCTGTGATCATTAATTCATCATCCAATGACAGAATATTTTGAATAATTCAAAATGCTGCATTTTTCTTTTTATAATTACATTTGCCCATGCATTTACATCTATTTCATTTCATTTGTTGAATAATAATAAAAATAAAAAAAACATATATAAAATTCTAACATCATTCCATCAATAAGTTATTTAATTATACATCGTTGCAGTATATTTTAACATGTATTTAATTTAAATGAAATCTATCTAATTCTAATGTTAATAATTAAAAATTATAATTCATTATATTAATATGATTAGATTTCATGTTTCGTTTGTTATTAGCTTAATAATTTTGAAGTATTTTAATAATTTTTTTAAAAAATAAAAATTAATCCATTAATCTATTTAAAAACAGAACACCAAAATGTTATTATACTAATATTTTGTATAAATAAAAACCCAAAATATATTAATCGAACAAAAGAAGTTTGGAGTTTCAACCAATTTTTTTAATTAAAAATAGAAAAAGAAAACTTAGCTAAGTGATAATTTTCTAAACTTGCTAAGGTGGTGGACGTGGCAGGAGATTGTTTGAGCAAGTAATCGTAATGCGCGTGGGTTGAGCAATTATCGGTGGTGACGTGCAACCTTGGGATTCTTCTCTGTTCTTTTCACCATCGACCCCCCCATGTGATCCCAGTTCGAAATAGCCTATCCTTTTCTAACTTAATATCAAAACTGCCATTCTAGTGTCTTTTAGGTAAAGGAAACGGCCACGTATTTTGTGTGAAGGGTAGAAAGAGAAGAGAAGGGGCACAACACCCGCGGAGCTGTTGATCCATCCGTTGGTTTCTCGCGCTCGTACATTTGTCAACTGGCCATGTTCAGGGAACATGCCCTCTTTGATATTAACAAAACATGGATTTATTTTTTAAAATAAATACTATATTTTTTTTAAAAGGGTTTTGAAAAGCAGCATATGTTAGAAAGGCTTTGGGTTACTACTTTGAAATTTTTATCTTGTCCTCCATTTTTCTCCTAACTCTATTAAATTAGGTGGTATGGAGCATGATTAAGTGTTTTCTACTCAAGAAAACAAAATAAATTAGAAAAGATTAGATAGAGGGGGGAGGGGGGAGGGGTTTGGAAGTTTATTGTCTAGAGAGAGAAAGTGTTAAATTTGAAGGGAAGAATATTATTGCTTGGAATTGGTTGCGAAGGCTTCTTAATTTTGGGTTAATTAATAAGGTTAAGATGTTTTTTTACCATTAATCCCACTCTTTCTCTTGTTTTTGCACTGGGGATTGAAAATATCTAAATTGAAAAAGTTAGGGCTTATAATATTCTTGTATTGAAATATTAATTGGGTTGATTATTATTGATGTTGGGTTATAGAGAGTGCATAATAACGGTTTAATTTGGATCAAACACATGAAGAATTGGAAAACCCAATTCTTGAATTTTACGGTTTAAGTTCATTGTATGGAGATGTTGAATTGGCTATCTCTTGGTGATTTTGGATTATGAAAATAATATGGAAAATGTTTAATTTACGTGATTAACATCTAGAATTAAAAAAACCCAAAACTTTTGAATTGTTAGGGCTTATGGGAATTTTTAGGGAAATGTTAAATTGTGTAATTATTATAAATTATGATGTGAACAATTTGACTTAGGGTTGAATTAGAAGAACTAAAAACCAATTATGGAAAAAAATGGTTTGGTAGTGGTCGACCATGAATTAGAAGTTCGGGGGATTTGAGAATTTGATGAAATTGTATGGAATTAATGTTTTTAAACATGTTAGGTATGTTTGAAATTGGTTTGAAAGTTTGTATATTGGTTTGTCTTGAATTTTTCTATTATGTCCAAAATCGTAGTTGTTGAAATCGGAAGGGGGATTCAAAATTTCAAGGATTTTAATTTTTGTTCTTGTATTATGATAATGAATAGATGTTTAATTTGATTGAAATGTTAAGATTGGGTGGTTTGGGCATTGGAGGCATGATTTGCTAAATATGGTCGAAATTCATGATAGTGAAGATGGAGAAAATTTTGGAAATTTTACTTTGATTTAGGATGTGTGTTTGAAATTTAAATACATGTGTATGTGTATGTGTATTGTTGAGCCAGAGATGTTGGCAAGGATTGGGGGTAAAGGAGACATGGAATGTGGTTAGATTTTAGGTGTGTGTTGTATGTATTTTTGAAGCGTACAAGGGCTATTATAACAGTCATGTGTATGCGAAAAACAAGGGTAGTCACAACAACCTAAACATGTAAAATGAGGACTGTTGGGATAGCCTTAAATTATGGAATAACAAGTTGTCATGATAGCTTAAAATTATGGAAATTAGGTTGTCATGATAGCTCAAATTATAGGAATTTAGGGTTGCTATGTGATATCCCACATCGGAAGCGAACGTCCAGAGCCAGGGCTTTATGAGTAGTGCTGGTCGCTGACCTGTTGTATGTGTTTTGGGATGCTAGGCTCAGAAGTGGGCTTGCGTTACCAAGAACAAAACCATGAGGGCGGAAAGGCCGAAGCGGACAATATACAGCAGGTTGAGCCGGGCTATTACATTTGGTATCAAAGCCGAGGATGGCTCGTCTTAAGGTGGGGGATTGTGATATCCCACATCGGAAGCAAGCGTCCAGAGCTAGGGCTTTATGAGTAGTGCTGGTCGCTGACCTGTTGTATGCGTTTTGGAATGTCAGGCTCAGAAGTGGGCTTGCGTTACCTAGAACAAAATCGTGAGGGCGGTAAGGCCCAAAACAGACAATATACGGCAAGTTAGGTCGGGCTATTACATGTTACGCCACCCTAACATGTTAAGAAAAAGGGATATTGTGTCAGCCTTAATGTGTGGGAAAATGAGCTGTTATTGTAGCCTATATTCATAGGAGTTCAGACTATTACAACAGCCCAAAAAAAAGGAAATAAGAGCTATTATCACAGCCTTAAGAAGTAAAAAATAAGGGTTGCTACGACAGCTTTAATGTGTAATAAATTAGGGATTTTATGACAGCTTAAAAGTACATGAATGTAGGTTGCTAGAACAACCATAAATATGAGTAATTATGATTTGATCTTGTATGTGTTTAAATGTCTGAAATGGACTAAGTTTACCTAAATATGTAAGGAAATTGTGTATTTAAGTACCTGGGTTAAATTGATTCTAAATGAATGGATATGTGTGTTTGACTAAATGAAAATGTTGATTTGTTATCGTTGAAATGCTAGAAGGAACGCTCATGGTGGGACCCAACTTGTCAAAAGTGCACTTCACAGAAGCACCAAGTAAGTGTTTGTCACCTTCCTTCTTTTCATTTAAATAAGTTTTTTTATTTAACTAATTGAAAATGGATTCAATGCATGTTAATAAAATGAGATACTAAGGAAAGATATTAAATGTGAAACTATTGAAAAAAAAAAGAATATGAAAATGATAAAAGAGAATGAATGGGATGTTGATGATAAAAGAGCTAATGTGAAAACAAAGAAAAAAAACGAACGAGAAATCACCACTAGAAAATGAGTGGGTACTTAATTAATGTATACGAGTGTGAATCTGATGTGAGGTACACATATAAGAATATGATGAGTGAACGAGGTACAATACTTGAATGAGAAAACAATGAGTAAACAAAATATGTTACGCATCACATGAAAAAGATTAAGCTAGCCGCCTGAGTGGGGCTAACATGAAAAAGATTTAAGTTGATCACATGAACAAAGGTTAATATAAAAAAAAATAAGTCAGTCGTGTTAACTAGGTCTATGATATAACAATATATGTCGACTGACGGGGGTTATATTATGAAAAACTAGTTTGTTGCAATAGTGGGGACTACAATTTGAAAACTAGTCAGCCAAAATAATAGGGACTATGGGTTGAAAATAAGTTGTCCAAAATCATGGGGGCTAAAGTATGACTCAAGGAATAAGTTATGCATATTAAAATGAAAAATAAATGATAGTAATGGAGATAAGGTTTGTGTTTGGATTGCCAAAATAAATTAAGAAGTACATGATTAATGTTGATCATCGATTATGATTATTGAGATGAAATAATAAGCTTATGGATGAAGTAGAGTACGAGATATAATGATTGAAAATGGGTCATTGAATATAGTTGTCCTAAAGTATAAGTTAGGGATTGTGAATTGGGATTTATGAACATGAACTAAATTAAGGTATAAGTTTCGAGTATTCATATAAATTAACGAGTTTTGATGATGTACCTAGTATGTGCTATGAGAATTGAAAAGGAGTTATGAATGCATTACCAAACTAATGTGCGAATTATAAATATTAAAATGAAATAATGAACACTCGGTCAACATGTAACATAAAGTAAGGTCGATGGGTCTAGATCGACAAATACGTCTAATTTCTAAACCCAAGCTGTGGATATTGTTTGTTTAATGAATTCATAAATAAATTCAAACATGATATGTGAACTTTAAATTGGATTAATGAATCCAAAATTTAATTGATAGTATAAAGTCGATATTGACCAAGTTATAAGACAATGACAGTGTAAATTCTTATTAAAAGAATTACATAAAAATATTTTTATGACAAAGTAGGATGAGACTTATTAGCTATTGATAGTTAAATTGCATAATTATGAAAAAGCAAATACCCTTTCCTTAGGTATCTATAGAATTGGATCAAGACTATACAATATCAGTCAGGAATAAAGGAATAAATTATGATCAAGAAAAAGGTGTTGTAGTGAATAAGAATAAAAGCATGTTGAGAAAATACGAATGAGTACTTGCTCAAGTATCTAAATATCTAAAATAGAAGTATGAAACGAACCATCCAGATCAGGATGTAGTATTAGTCACCATTGTGTCATTTTGGATCCCTAGGGATATTGATTATATAGAGCCTTGTACAATTCTTTATTGATCAAATAGTTTGATATTACAATGTATAAAGGGTTGGATATACGTTGTTAAAGGTGGATCGATTTGATTAAAGGATTATGCAATTATTTTGATTACTACTCTCGAGAGGCAAAATGTGGTGATGAATGTGTTGAATCGTAAAGCAAATATGATAGTAAATAATGTTACTAGAATTATGGAAAATGATTATATTTTATGTTCGGTTACTAACAGGTTCTTATTTGTACAAATATCAATAAGACTAGTACAACGGGATGATGTTTTAAAGGCTAATAGGAAGTATATTAAACTAAGAAAGATGCAGACTATGGTGGTATTATATGAGAGAGAGAGAGAGAGAGAGAGAGAGAGAGAGAGAGAGAGATCTAGTGTTAAGGAAAAATTAAAAATTTGAGATGAATTAGGACACTAGTTTGAGTTTTATATACGAAAAATATATTGTAATGATATGATTATTTCTAAAGTTTGATAAAGATACTAGTGATAATAAATATACCTATCATTAATTTATAATTTGCTTTATTATATGTTACAGGTGCATCCAACTTATTTGTTTCAACCTGGTGACTATTCTCCAAATCATTTTATATAACTATTGTAGAGTTATGAAGTTGTATAGCAGTTTAATGTAATATATCTGGACTTATGACTAGTATTGAAACTAGAACACTATAAAAATTTATAAACAAGAAAATGGTGATGTCTCTTCTTAATTCTTGGATATTGATAGTTGTATAAATGAGTATGGTGAATTTCATATATATATATATGTTGCGTGTGTGGAGTTATATTTTGATGGAATAGTTAAAGATTTTGTTTTGAGTGGTATGCATGAGTGTACTTGTAAGTATGGATTGCATAAGCTATTGTGTTTAGGTTATTGTTGGTATTTATAGGTATTCTTAGTACAAGATGAAATTTTATGTAGAGTTTCTATGCAGGGAAACTTTTGCTGAAATTTCATTAAAAACAAATAATTTTCTACTTTGATGAAAGAAAGTCTCTTATATGGTGGATATTAATGCAACATAAAATTTGTATTATATGTGATGAATGGGAGTGACTCCGTGTGAGGAAGGCTAGGAATATAAAATAATATCTTATTTACACATTCATGATTATCATAAAAAAAAAGAAATTACATTAAAAAGTTCTGGGTGCTACATTTTATTTATAATTTTATAGAGATAAAATTTCATATAGATATAAACTTTTAATCCTATATAAATAGTCTATGACATATAAAGACTATATAATATCAATCCTAGTATAATTTATACTTTTTTATTCATAAGCATTCTTCTAGCATGCATATATATATATATATATATATATATATATATATATATATATATATATATATATATATAAAATCTACTACCTATTAAAAACTATGTTCTGTATAGAACTTAATCATTGACCACTAGTATGAATTCTGATATCTTAGTCAATGATTGATTTTATCTTTTCTTACTTAGTCAATGGTCTATTTAAGTTTTCTTCGCTGATTTGTTTGCAAATTAATAGTGAAAAACTATTGTTCTTATTCACATGACATATAAACATATTATTTTTTGTATAACAATCCCTTCAATATTCCTTTATTAAGATAAATGAATGATGTGAAAAATTGAGCATTATTCTTCTAAAATGCCAACCATATTTCACTATATAACATACCAATCGATTAATAAATTTCAAAATAAAACATTTTCTTGCTTTAAACTCGACGTTTGAGATTAAAAGAACTATAACATTAAGATGTAATTAATTAATCAATTCTTCAATTAATACTCATTTTTTATCTTCTTCAATAAATCCCCAAATCTTCTTTGTAAAAAAACTAAAGATTCCAAGAAAATAAAATAAAAACCAAGGCTCACTTATCCCCTTTAAACTCAGAAATGGTATCTTCAAGATATGCAAACTCTTATATTCACTTCTAAGACTATGTAGATTATATCTCTATTTACATTTGTCAATAATTAGCAATGCTCTAAAAGGCATGGTGGGAGAAAGTTTTAGTCCATACCAAGAAGAAATTCTATAAAAAGAAGAATTGATTCACCTTAGATATTGAGAATGAGATACTTCCACTTCAAGACGATCATATGAACCTCAACATATGGAAAAGGTCCATCCTATTATGGCTTAGTGTTGCCACTACAAATTACATTATCTAGCTTAAAAAAAACACTTCAACACCAAATGAAAATGCTAGAAGATCTTTGATGCAATCTAACCATCTAAAATCCCCACTAAGCTAGATAAGGAACCATTGACAGCCTTGTCTTTTTTTTTTGTCAGAATTAAATAATATCTTCATATTTAGGTATGGGATGCAAACCATTAACCGATATGATTTGGACTCAATAGAAGGCTTATTTCCTAGAAAGCAAGGAGCTTTATGCCTCTAAATAAATTTGTATAGGTCAATTCGAAGATCTATTAGTAGGTACTCTTTAATATAGTATCTTGTTAAAGAGAGAGAAGAAAGAAAATTTTTTTCCTTTCAAGAGAGAACATAGGGTTTTTATTTTTTACTAAATATGTAGATATTTAATATGTTTTATGTCTATGAAACCATCGAAGGCCTATTTAAAAATAACAATGGTCTGGGCTGAGGGTAGGACTATGCCCCATATCTTTTTTTTTTTTTTTGTATTACATCATATTTACAAGGTATTAAAGGAATAGCAAGTGAGAAGTGCGTAGCATATTTTCATGATAAAAAGGAAACTTTTTTATGGAGTTTTATGATAGCTCTAGACATGGGCAGTTATCTATTTTTATGAATTCAATATTGTCAATCTTAGACTCGTTATCTTATACGAGGGAGAGTTTAATGAAGACCTTTTATCTTATACGAGGGAGAGTTTAATGAAGACTCTTTTTCATAACTTTCCTTCTAAGAGATATCTAGAAACTTTTCTGTCCATAACTAGGAGATATGATTAGTAAGGAATAAAATGATGCAAAGAGAATAGAAGTTATGGCACAAAATTGAAAGAAATAAGAATATATATATGTAGTATATATTTATAATTAGTTGAAAAGTCTAATGGTATTTTTGCCTGAAAAAATTCATTAAACTCAAAAAAGGAAGAAACTTGTTTTCTAATGGGTGAAATATTTGGAAAACATCTTTTAAATGTTTTTTTTTTAACCTAAAGCTTTATCATGGAGAAATAAAGAAACACTTTAACTTTCTCCAATTTATAAAAATATTGTATTTGAAAAAGTCTTTCGGCATTTTTGCCCTAAGAAATTCATTAAACTAAAAAAAGAGAGGGAGAAACATGTTTTTTAGATGGATGAAAAATTTAGAAAACATATTTTAATTGTTTTTTCAAACTAAAGTTTTACCGCGAAACAAAATAACAACACTTATATTTTTTTCAATTTGTAATAATATTGTATTTGAACACAAACTTTATTTAATATTTTAAAAAAATAAAGTATGACTCCATTTCTAGGTAGATTTTTGTTTTTTAACTAAAAACATCAACATAGCAACGTAACCAATAAAGGTAAAATTGCCACACTAAGTTATCAAAAAGGAACACTTAATGTCCGTAGCCTTATGTACATCTTACACACAGTGGTACTAGTTAATTGCATTAACTTAAAAACTAAAATGTGGGGTGAATATTGTGCAGTCGACACTATTCACCCTTCACAAAAATATCATAGATGACACTGTTCATTTATTGACAATTTATCTTAGTCCTCAAAGTTTTATTTTAGAAAATTTGATCATAATTTAAGGCAAATTACTTCTGATTTCGTAGTCAATAGCGGGATTGAAAGAATAGGGATCGAAATGAAAAAGTCGCCAAACATGGGTGGCGTGCTAGGAGTTTCGAAAAATATACACTTTGGTCCTTTAACTTTAAAAATAACACAAATTACATGCCTTTGATACCTCAATTTTTTTCAAATTCAATTTTGGTATAAAATTTTATTTTTATTATTTTTTAGTCTCTGATTGAGAGAGGAGCGAGAGAGGTAGCCAAATTCTGCCGGTAGAGAGAGAAAAATATTGTTGACACCGATTTAGGCTACCAAAATGGTCAATGTTTGTGTCAAATGGTTCTATTTGATGAGGAGAGTTTATATTAAGTGTTTTTTTTTTCTTTTAAAGTTTGTGAAAACAACAGATCTGAGCTCAGTTTGATATTTGATTTCGGGTTGATTTTAGTTTTTGAGAAGGTTTTTTGGTTCTTTTGAGGTTATGAATAAGTTTATCACGGTTACTAAGTTGTTTTGGGTTAAAAATAGATTGAAAAACAGGTTTTTGAGTTAAAAAAACATAAGCCTCAATTTTCTGGCAACCATAGTGGTTGAAATTTGAAAAAAATAAGATAACGCGTCATCTGATTTTTTTTTCCAAAAACATTTGGGGCGGAATATATAAGGGCCTAGTTGCGCGGGCCCTGATAAAATGAGCTAGGTTGGCTTGTCAGGTCCAACAACGCCAGACCTTTGCTTCTTTTATTTATTTTTTTTCTAACTCTTATTTTAAATTAATTCTTTTTTTTATACGGTTTTTTTCTCTATTTTTTTTTTACATTTAGATTAATACTCATTCTCTATTTCATTTTGTTTAGGGAACCTATTTTAAATGACGATTATTTCTTTTTGTTATGTATTTAAATTTTGAAGAGTTTTTATAATTTATCTATAATTTTTTTAATCTTTTGTATAGATGAATTTTATTTTTTAAAATAAAAAAATTATTTTCAGATAATATTTCTAATATATGCAATCTTGTATAATATTTTTTTTCTCTTTTATTTTATTCAATCAATTTAATTTGTGTCTCTATTTCTATTATCATTTACTTGAATAAAAAATCATTTCAATAAATAAATTTAGCAAATACAACTGAATAAATATCTCGGCTTACGAGATTAAATATCTTGATCTACATCTATCTTTTATTTTTTTAGTTATCATTTATGTTTTTTTATTTATTAACACACTTTGTTTTTTATTTATTTAATTATATATAAACATAAAATTTTTACTTTTAATTATATTTTTTTAACTATAAAAACATGTAAAAAAATTCATTATATACAACTTTTTTATTTTTGTAAAAAAATCTAAAGGCAAGTAAGTATCTAGCATTTACTGTTGCTAGAGACAAGGAGCACTTTATTGTTTAAAATCTTCCATTGAATTGATAAATCCTCTATTGCCCCTCCCTCTCTCTTTCCCTGTCACTCTCGCTTCATTAATCCACCTGCATCTATCTGTACGAGCTCTGTGCAAACCACACATCATACAACCAAACCAAAGAAAGAACACCATTATTTCCCATCAGAGTTTCCCTTTATTTCCATTCACTAAACCAATCAATAAAAATCTCTCTTTCGCTCTTTAAAATCTTACATTATTACCCTCCTCTCCTCCATGATCGATCACTAAACCACCAAGAAAGAAACAAAAATACATGGATACATTTGTAGACAGACTCCATCGAAGCAACAGCAACAATAACAGTAGCACTGGTAACAACAACACAATTAGAAGGCTTAGAAGCAATGGCAGCATGAAAGGTGGCCATGCTTCACCAATGTTCCCTACTAATGGCAAGAAACGTGGCTGTGCTTTTGAAAATCCTGAACCCTCTTCTCCAAAGGTTACTTGCATTGGTCAAGTGAGAGTAAAGACCAAGAAACAAGGCAATAAACTGAGAACAAGATCAGAGAAGAGAGGGGAGATAAGTTTTAGAAGAGTAGACCAAAACAGCAATGCTTTTGAAGGGAGCAATAATCATCAAGATTTGATTAACAATCAGTTCTTGAATCAGCAGCAGCAACAAGAGGATTTGTCACCCAGGAATCCAAGATGGGTGCATTTGCCTGTGACTATATGTGAAGCTTTAAGGACTTTTGGAGCTGAGTTTAATTGCTTTTTACCTTGCCGTTCTTCATGCACGGCAAGTGAAAAAGAGAAAGAAGAGAAGGCAGCGGCAGCAGGATCTAATAACAATGGCAGTAGCTCTTGTGGGGCGGTGTTTGCTAGGTGGTTGGTGGCAGTGCAAGAGGAAGAAGGGAAAGGGAGGGAGATAGAGTTGGTGGTTGGAGAAGAAGTCGAAGAGGAAAGAGATGAGAGGAGGAGGAGCTATAGGAGACATGTTTATGAAGAGATTGAATTTAAAGACGAGAAATTTGGAGGAAATGAGGGTTTGCAAGAAGAGGAAGAAGCAAGGGTAAATATTTGTATACCACCAAAGAATGCTTTGTTGTTGATGAGGTGTAGATCTGATCCTGTTAAAATGGCTGCTCTAGCTAATAAGTTTTGGGAAGCACCTGCTCCACAAGTTGAAGAAGATGAGCAAGAAGATAATGAAAAGGATAGAAATTTGGGAGTAGAAGAAGAAAAGCGTATCAATGTAGAAGATAAAAGAGAAGTTGGGCCAGGTCATGAAGAGGAAGAGCAAATAAAAGTTGTGCAAGAAAGTATTAGGGAGCACAAGGAGGATTTGTTTGTGGCTGAAAATCTGGTCTCTTTCGAAACTGTTGAAGAGCAGCATACTCAAGAAACTGGAGTAGGTTTGGCTCTTTTGGAAGGCGAAGGTGGAGCAGATAGCCAACAAGTCAGAAGCACAGATGAGAACATCGATGGGGTTCTACAAGAAGGGAGTCCGGTGAAGCAAGAAGAGGAACCAGAAATTCTTGAGGTCATGAACTTGCAGCCAACAGCCACAACACAAGAATCTGTTAGTCTATGCAGTGATCAGTCTTCACACGATCAAGAAATTGCAGATCCAGAGGCCTTGATGAATCACGAAAATGAAAACAAGATGGTTAAAGAAAATGAGGATAATCAAGAAGACAGAACACTCGAAGCAGAACAAGAACATGTAGTGGACTTCAGTGATGACATTGAGGAGAATTCAGTGTCTGCACAGTTCGAACAAGAAAGCTTAGAGGTTGCTGTCAAAGACTTGCAGGACCAAGAACCAGAGCCACGTTCTGTTGCTGAATCACAAGTACAAGAGTCAAAGGAAGAGAAAGAGACCGAGCAAGAGGAGGAAGAACAGACAGTGACCCATGAAAGATCCGAACCCGAAGACCCAAAAACCCAGGAAGCTGGTCAAACGGGTACGGGTGTCAAGTCAAAGAAAAGAGATAGTAGTCAACCACTGTTACCAGATTGCCTGCTGTTAATGATGTGTGAGCCCAAGCTGTCAATGGAGGTATCCAAAGAAACTTGGGTTTGCACTACGGACTTCATCAGATGGTTACCAGAGCATTCAAGGCCAGTCAATAAAGCGGACGGTAAAGATGAGCCCAAGAAAAGAGCCAGCATCGACAGTAATCCTGCGCAGGTGCATAATAGTAACAGCATCAACAACAACAACAACAACAACTTGCAGCAGCCAGCTAGGTCTTCTTGTTCATATCCGGGTAAGCCGCCGGCTCATGGAGCCGGGACAGAGTCCATGTCCACAATGATAGAGCAGAAGCTGGTGGGAGCCAGGGCATACGATCCATTTGTTCTGACGCGCTGCAAGTCTGAACCAATGAGGTCAGCTTCTAAGCTTGCCCCGGAGGCTTGTTTCTGGATGAATAGGAAGCTCGAGCCTCATGGAGCAGCGGCTACGCTTGGGGTCGGCGCGGCTGGTGTTGGGTTTTAAAGGCCATGTCGATGGTAATAAAATTAAAGGGCTCCTGCTTAAAAGTTAAAAAAGAGTGCGGTAAGTTCGTAAGGGTAGTTTTTGTAGTATTGGTAGCGGTGCTTTTACTCTTTTTTACTGCCATGCGTTCTTGTAAATCTTACTTTCCCATTATTTGAAGCAAACCTCTTTTGTTTCTTTTTTGTCCTCTAAGATAAGGCAGCATCATGTGTTTGTGACGACATGGTGGAAATATTAGTGGAGTGGAGTAGAGTGCATGTTACTACTGTATGGTCCACTAGGGGTCAATTTTGGCCCGTTGGATTGGTGAGATTCTGGGACTGATGAAACAGACAGTTAAGCAATGATTTGATATTGAATTATTAATGCATGTTGTTGTTATCATGATGCTGGGAGGCTTTTGGAAATGATTTTTGAATTAAATTGTTTTTTTTATTTGAAAATATATTAAAATAATAATTTTATAAAAATTAATGGGAAAGAATAATTAATTTGAGGCATATTAATACGATCTACGAACACTTAAAAAATTAATTTTAACAAGAATTTTTTAAAATTTTATAAAATAAGATTTTTACGGCAAATAAGTGATGTTTGATTAGTTATGTTAAAGAATAATTCAAGCTCGGATCTTAAAGATAGTATGGTTTGATGATTACCGGTAGTGTTTGTGATTTGTGATTTGGGTCGATATTTAAAGTGTTTTTATTTATAAATATATTAAAATAATATTTTTTTTAAAAAAATTATTCTTGTTATTAATATATTAAAAAATGATTCAAAATAATAATAAAAAAATTAATTTTAAAAAACAATTTTCAAATTTTTTTTTATAAAAAAACCACAATATAAATAAATTAAGCTTGTTTCGCTACGCGTTTGCACATGTTTTTTAACTTAACCATGATTGCATCCCGTTTGGTTACAAAATAAAACACAATTTTTATTCCTGAGCCCACCAATAAATGAGTTTTGAACTCAGTTTTTGAAAAACTACTTCCAAATGTTTTCGCTGCACTTCTCTTTTGCTTTTCATTGAGTTGTATTTTATTATTGTTGAATTTGCTACCCAGACTCAAGTTTTTGTATCTGTAAATTATAAAAATATATATATGATTTAATTCTCACTAATAATTTATATAATTTGATCCCCATCTCGATTTTGTTAATGAAATATTTTTTATTTGATGTTGTTTCATGAAAACTAGAGGTCTTCCTATATGAATTATATTTATGATGACATATATGAATTATATTTATGATGGCATTGCAGTAAGTTTAATGGGGTAATAAAATTGGTGTTCTAATTCGCACGGTTGTTTTTACAATATATTAATAATAAAATGCACATTAATATAATTACAAAATAAAAAAAATTAATAAATAAACTTTTAGATCATTTTATTATCAACATCAATTTCAATCATTATTTTAACCAAACATCTTGGACATACTTTTTATTGAACAATAATTTCAATCGTAATTTTAATCAAACACGTATTTTAATTAAACAATCATAACTAAAAATGATTTTTCTAAACTTAATTTTTTATATTATAATTATAAAAATATCACA
Source organism: Populus trichocarpa (assembly GCF_000002775.5). Lineage (NCBI taxonomy): Eukaryota > Viridiplantae > Streptophyta > Magnoliopsida > Malpighiales > Salicaceae > Populus > Populus trichocarpa. Next base: position 39,110,320 of record NC_037285.2, on the reverse strand, counting down.
ATATCAAACACCCTCTTAATTTGAAATTCGTTGCCTTTTATTGGTAACAGTTTTCTTTGGAGATAGCGGCATCCATGCATGCAACTAAAAGCATCAAAGTGGGGGAAATATTAGACAATGGAGCACAATCTCGACAATGTAATAATTGAGAAACCGATCAATTTGCATTTAGCGTTTTGTTGTCTGAATCCCATGGACGTGAAATAATTGGGACGTGTTGTCTCTTATTACACATTTTCGTGACCTGTAATAACACCTAATAAAAAGAAAATAATAATAATAATAATAATGTCTGCCACACTGATTAACTACACATCTTAATGATTGGTTATGATTTTCTATTGTTTTTTAGTTTAACGTGGGTGTCCGGGCCAGCTTGCGCGCACCTAGACTAATCCCATGGGCCCTGAAGTTAACGACCATGTAAGCCTCCAGTGACCATCATATTTACAACCACAGGGTTCGAACCTGAGACTACAGAGGAAGCAAACCTCTTGGTCCCAAGCTCTTATCACTGGGCCACTACCTAGATGGTTTTGATTTTCTATTGTTTTTTTGGCTAATAATTGTTTCTTCTTCTTTCTTTTTCGTTACAACATCGACCAAAAATTATACTGCTTTGCCAACATAAATCACCAATTGTGGGTAATAAAGTCAAATGCTATACTGCTTTGACGCTGAATTCCAATAGGGGAAAGAGGAAAAAAGAAGAAGAAAGGTTATCGACAAAAAAAAAAAAAAAAATAGAGGTGCGTTTGGTACATGCATAATTTTATTAGGAAGAGAATGACAAATATGTTTGGTAGTTGGACGGTCCTGCACACTCCATCTAAAAAAACTCTCGTGAGAGAGTTATATTGCCAACAAAATAATTTTATTATTTTGAAAAAATTTCAAATTCCATAACACCCCTTATTGAAAAGGCATTATACTTTTTTATTATTATTATATTGTAGTGGCAAATCAATAATCTTATTGTGAAAAAAATTACTAACCTAACCATGTATAAACCTTTAGACAAACAATTTCATCAAATTAATTTCCAATGAATAGTGATTTGTCCCTAGAGCTACAACAACTTCCCTTCCCCTCGAGGGGTTTTTAATTTAATTTAATTTAATTTAATGGCCCAGCATCTGTTTGAGAATTCTCCTAGTTGAATGTTTGGATGGAAATGTTACATTGTGTTATGTCTTGAAGACCTTGAACATTTTATTCATGAAAAGAACTAATTCAAGCGAGGATATTGGAGCATAAGTGTTTGCAATCTTAAACGTTATGCTCTGCATCTCCAGTTCTTTACAATCATAAATATTGTTCCTGCAGCTCTGCTTTAGATTGTATTGGCCTGATAAATTGACAAGTATAGTTGGTTCTTCTTATTGACTCACGCTCGTTAGATCAAATCAAGGATGAAAATCTGATCAATCTCTCTGAAAATTATATCATTACAAATCTTTATTTTTAATAAAATATTTAATTAGGTAGTGCACTATGTACTTGTTGTGCAATGAAATTTTTTTTTTTAATTTCACTATTTTAAAACAAAATTTAATGCCAGTTTAAGTTCAGTTGTTAATGATTGACAAAATAGAAAAACAAGGGATCAAAGTGAAAAAAATAGGTAAAATACGTGGTTGTTTCAAAGTTTGTGCAAAATAATTCATTTTCATCCTTCTATTTTTCCAATTATACCTTTTCAGTTCGTTAACATTTTTGAAATTCAATTTTGATACGAAACTCCATTACTTTTATTTTTTAGTTTCTTGGAAGAGAGAGAAGAGAGAGAATGATTGGATTCCAATAATAGAGAGATAAAATTCTTGTTAGCACCAATTCCAACAATGAAAAAGATCGATTTTGATGTTAAAGAATAGAGAGAGAAAGGATGGTCATATTCTGGTAGTAGAGAGAAGTTTATGTTGACACCGATTCCAACCACAAAAAAATCGATCTTAGGTTTAGAGAAATGATGACTGAATTTCAATAATTAATAGAGAGAGAGTTTCTTTTAGCATTTTACGAGGTTATTACAGTCTTATAAATCTAGTTGTATGTTGGTCTAAATTGTTTCATTATATCCCTATATTATGTTATAATCTTAATATTTTTAAAATGCATCGTTCACGCGTCCATTAGATTTTAGGTTTACTAGCTTTTTTATATCTTTGTAGAGTGGGTTACTTGTATATATGTCAACTCAAGTGCCTGAATTTCCTTTGCTTCCCCTTGAAGACTCTTTTGGATCCCTTTGTCCCAAAGATACTAAAGTCTTGTCCAAGGGGGAAAATGCACGCTGTACCACTAATCCATATCGATCTTCCATGTCAAATTCATCAAGCATTTGTTTGGATACATAATTAAATCCAAACCCTCTACTTTAGGACGTTCATGTCTGAATCCAAAATTATCATTTTGCATAAGCAAAATGTCTCCTTCTCAAAGCAAGGATTGCTAATTCAATGATGTCTTGCTGGATTCCAAAAACACCGGTCTCTGCAAGCCAGAGGTGTGTATGTACGGATCAAGTTCCAAGGCAATCGATTTTTTAGTGGGCTGCGTTTTCTTTACCAGAGATTCCAGCCTTTCCAGCCAAAGATTTTCTCTTATCTCTTCGGCTTACTTTGTTGTTTTCTGTGTAGAGTGGCACGGATTGATAGTGCAAAACAAGAAAGTCGTACAGACTGAGCTGCTTGTGTCTGCCTTTGCCTCGGAGGGGATCTACAATGGGATGCTTTATTAGTAGTGCTCAAACAGCTTCTCATTGTCCTTTTCTTCTTCTTTTTTCTTGCAAATATTGAAAGGAATCTTTGTCCAGCCTTTCTTACATTCCCCCCCTTTTTTTTATTGCCATTCTATGAAACATGAATGATCAGTGGTTCTATTTCTTGAATCTGGAATTATTATGTCTAGAAAAAAATATAATTTCCTTCTTCTCCTCCACTGTCCAGCTCGTTATATACGGGCAGGGTAGAATATTTGAGACAATGAGGCCCATGCTTGCAGTCTTCATAGCAATTATTCATAGTTTTAAGCTTATGTTAACCCTTATGATTTATACGACTAATATAAACTCTTGAGTTTACAACTTAATTTCACTTTTGTGGTTAAATCTAGTCTATATATTGTGTATATGACGATCATTGTTCTTAGGATTACTTCTCTTATCCTTGCTTATGTGGACTTAATGTCTCAAATTTTCTTGGATAATTCATAATCTTGCCTTGATTGCGAAGTAGTTGTTGCCTCATTACGGATTGAGTTGTAAGAACAATAAAGGTTTTAAAGCTCCTCCAAGGAAGAGAGGTATTTATATTGGTAATGAATAACCTGACATGCCCGATGGAACACTGTTATGGAGTCTAATATATAAGAATCCTAAGAAGATGATTTACTAGCAAGGGATGCAAACTACTAAGAATTGTGAGAATACCAAATATCTCTGGACATTTACTGAATTTGTTCTAGCATACCCTCATTGGCCAAATATCACTCACTTACCTTTAACAAGACGATGCAGTATATGTTTGATCGCTTGGCTAAAATCAAGCAAGCTCAGACTGCTCAACAATCAGTACCAATTGCTCTGCCTCCTCTAGTCTCTATGTTATACCCCTTGTGAACTCAGACTACATAGCTGCGCTTGAGATAACTTCACCATGTCCTAAACCGGCTCAACCTCGTGTATATGGTCGTCAGCATGGTGGGCAACCCCTTACCTGGATCTATGCTTATCTATTCTATGTTTAACCTTATCAGTAGGCTGCACCCGTGAAATTATGAAATAGTACCTGCAACTTCTTCCACCTTACCGACTATATAATAATTAGTATTTCTAGCCTCAATAACAATATCCACATGCTCATAATAGAATCCCCAACCTACCCGCTAAAGCCTTGATTGCTTGGGTTGACCTAGTCCAACATCTTCAAGCAATGGGAATCATTTAATATCAATGATGCTCCTAACCTAATATACAAAAAGCTCTACCCTAATTGGATAGATTCCATCGTCTGATTCCCAGAGGGGCCAAGATTAATGTCTTTAAGTAGTTTTCAAGAGAAGACAATACGAGTACTAGCCAGAGAGCACATTGCTAAGTTAATTTCTAGACCAGTATGGGGATGCTGCCCAAGGACCAAAACTATGAGGCTATGGCTTTTTGTGGGTCTTCATCGGCTAAAATAGATTTTCACTAGTATTCAAACCTACCATCAAACTCCATACAATCATGGGCAGAGATGAAAAAGAAGTTCATCACTCTAAAGAAGGCCAAGAACACAAAGATAGGTGCAAGACACATAAACAAGCTAAAAAGCTAGCTAATAAGGAGTCGTTAATTTGCTCGAAAATACTTTTTTGACATTTGTTGTGCAGATAGAAGAGTTATTTGACTAGTTAATTAATATGCATGACGAATAAATAAAGCTCGTTGGAAACCATCTAATGACATCACCAAAACAACTTAAAGGTAGACCTTATTCTAAGTGATGCGATTCTTGGAAGGCCCAAGTTTTCTGAAAAGAAGATGCAAGTGGATGGTGATCTCTTCCTAAGAGGAACTATGGCCATAGTTTTAATTAATTCAAAAAATTTGCTTACGTTTGCAACGGTTCAGAAAAAAATATGCTTGACAAACCATGATTGAAGTTAAAAATTAAGAGTGAATAATTTGAATCTAAAAATTTAAACTATTAAATAAAAGATATTTAAACTTAAACACCATGACCATAAGTGAATAATAAAATATTTATTTTTTATACAGTTAAAAAAGAAAAGAAGTTTTTTTAAAGAGGTTTTTGAATGTCAGTCCAAAAAAAATCCTTTTAATATAGGCTAAATCTCAATAAATTTTATAAATAATTTATAAAATCTAATAAATATGCAGAATGATAAATATTTTTTTTTCTAAATTAGGATACGTGAACTATTCAAAAACTTCATTCATGGGTTAGACAAATATAAAATGGGTTGGTAAAAATTAATTTTTATATGTCAAAAAATTATTTGAAAGCAAGTTCAAATCCAAATTCAAAATAGATCGGTAAAAAAAATTTATTTATTGGCCAAAATAGATATTTTTCAACAAACCCAAATCCCTAGTTGGCGATGATTGGGCCGGCCTTAGATTCCTAGACCTCCTTGATCAAAAAAGAATAAATAGAAAATATATATGAAATATTAGTGAAATATAAGATTTGTTATCTCATTAGCATTATTTATATTAAAAAAAATAATTCTATCTCGAACACATACAGTGAAATTAGAGACACTAAGTGAAATCCAATACATAAAATAATTTGATCTATAAATAATATCATTATGGTAAAGGTTATAATGCTAGAAAAATCATTCAAGGCAAACTCAATACATTCTAGTTAGTTTTTTTTTTTTTTTAAAAAAAAATATAATAGCCGATTATTTGGTATCTCATATATGAGTTTCACAATTATAAAAGTTTTTTTTATTTAAGAAATGTAAATTTAATCTATTAAATTCCCATTTACTAAAAAGAAAGAGCAAACTCAATTACAATTGGTAGAATAAGTTTTGTAGTAGAATACATATTGTATTTTTTTAATATATTTTAGTTATTTATACCTAGTTTTATTTATATCATTTATGTCTATGTAGTTTTAAATAAATTCAAGCATTTTAGAGATAGATAGAGAGGTAATAATTTTACAAATCAACCAATTAATCTTAAATCTAGTATAAGTTAAGAATTGTTGGCAATCAAATCGCCTGTAAGCTATCCAGATCCATGGAATGAAACTCAACCTAAAACTCTGTAGGAGTACGAGAAAATAAAAAAAGCACGAACTCTAAAGAAAAGACCCATGAGAGTAAGAAAACAAAATAAACTAGAAACTATAAAGCAAGAAAGTCATAACTAGATGCATAAAGGCTAAATATGAGATTATTGAAAGAAAAATAGTGAAACAGAAGTGAAAAATGCTACCACCTCTAATAAAAACCTCATGAGACTCTCGAAACTCTAGAAAGAAAAACATTTAATAAGCCACGACTCTAGTGTTGTTGTTATTGCTGTTGTTTTAGTTATATGTTAGTAAATTAATTTAATTATGTAAAATAATTGTAAATATTGATCCAAAAATAACCAATTTAAATGGTTTTTGAAATTTATTGGATAATTTCAATTAGAAAATTTTAAGCAAATTTAGTTGGTTTGGTTTTGGTTTTAGATTTTCAAAACCAAAATAACCTACCGAAACATGTTGAACTAAAATAAAAAATTCAACCGAGTCAAACGAAAAAATTCATCATAAACAAAAGGCTTGTTAAATCAAAACCTACCAATATAGCTAACAAAAGGCCTCTTAATTCAATTATGAGTAGCTAGTTATCTTGAATAGGATGAGTGAGTAGTTAGTTACCTTGAATAGGATGAGTTACCAAAAGTCATTTTGGAATAAAGTGAGTGAGTAATTAATGTAAGTTATCTTGAACTTTTTCATTTAAAAAAGGAGGCAAGACAATAAATTAAAGGAGGACACAACTTAACAAAGCAACAACTGTATTGCAATTCAATCAAGTTTACAGGATCTTCAAAACCTATTTATCAAGTAGGTATGTGATTGTAGGTTGATAACGAGTAAATGATAGCTTGCTGGCAGTAATTCTATAGGAGATAGAACAATATGCGATAACTTTGTAGGTAATATTCAAGTAGGCTTGTAATTTTCTTTGTAATCTAGCTTGTAGTTTCAATTCCATAAACCAGAAATACCGAGAAGTTGTTTCATTATCCAGGAGTTTTAATTTGTGGATGTAATTAGAGAATGAATCACTCTATGAATGTAAGTATTCATTTTTTAAATTATTGAGTTTACTTTACATTCAGATTGTTTTAATTATTTGGTTATTTCTTTAGTTGAACAATGATTTGTGTGAAAGCGAATTTAATCATATTGATACTCGTGTAACTCTGTAATTCAAATTTAAAATTACATGAGTTAATTTAGGACTAAATTTATAGTTTAAATCAGTTAACTTAAAATTCCAATTTTAAGTTACAAAATCCTCTTAATTTAGATAGATACAAAAAAATATACATTAAACAAGATCAATAACCTTTGCATAGAAAACCCATGAGAGTAAGAAAAATTGGATATTACAAAACAAAATATCTATTGCAAAATAAGAACTTCAAGTTTTAAGGCACAAAATCTAAATCTAAGATTATTAAAAGAAACATGGAAAAAAGAACGAAAAATGCTATGATGGTAGTTAAAGAAAACCTAAGAATTAATCTCTCCTCAGAATGGAGGAGAGAGGAATTTTTTCTTCCACGTAAGTCATACGTTTTATTGATCTCATAATCATACGTTTTATTCAACAAGCCACTAATTTATTTAAATACCATATTATTTGTGATCACAGATGGAGTCATTTTAACTTACATGTGTCATTATGTGTATAATTGCCATCACCCCGATCTATAAAATTATTAATGATTGTGGCCCTTTACTTGCAAGTTGTAATAAACATATGGCGAGGGGGCATAAATTTGAGAATTGTCATCAAGAAGCCGTCATCATCAACAACCAATCTCTTGAAGAAAATATATGAAAGCCTTTGGTTAAACAACTCCACCATGGAGTTCATTGTTTTGCTACCTTGTAACAAAAATAGACCTCGAACCGGCAGAAAGATTGAAGTGTCTAGTCCTAGTTGTGTTCGAGAATGGCTTGGAGAAAGGAGTGCTTGGACCTCGTACTGGTGCCACTAGGTTTAATGATCATGTCTGGCTACCATCTCTACCTTCTACACAGATGTGTAAGATCTCCGGAGACCACAGGCATTGGCCACGAAAATCATTACAGAAAGGCTTGGGTTGAGAGAGTATTGCAGGTAGAGGGAAAAGAAAGGGGTTTATATTTAACAGTAATAGCTAGCACCATAACAGCATCAACTTTCTTGGCATCGACCTCTCTAGCTCTAAGCTCTCTAATCGGAGCATTGGTAGTCAGCTCTTCTCATAACATCTTCATAAACAGTGTCGTATATGGTGATACAAGTTCATCAGTCATCACTGTCAAGTATATCTTCCTGCTCATATGTTTCCTAGTGGCTTTTGCTTCTTTTCTTCAATGTGCGAGGTCCTTAGTCTATGCCAACTTCCTTATCAGCATGCCAAATAGTGATATACCAGTGAGTTACGTGCAGAAGGCAGTTATAAGAGGAAGCACTTTTTGGTCTATTGGGTTAAGAGCGATCTACTTTGCCACAAATTTGCTGATGTGGATTTTTGGTCCAATACCCATGTTCGTAACGTCATTGGTTTTGGTGGCGATTTTGAACATTTCTGACACAAATTCAACCCCATTCCATCAGTTTAAATCTGCTAAGAGTCATAGCATGTTCAGGAGGATAAGTGAGGAGGTACATCTGCACTTGCAACAGTAATTGAGCGCAATGAAAAGAAACATGGAGTTGGTAAATCAACAGGTCAAGAGCCATAATATTGTTAAATATAATTTATAATTTTCAAAATCTTTTATTAGCTTTTATGGTCTTTTTCAGTTGTCTTTTATTAGCTTTTATGGTCTTTTATTAAGAGGAAATATTTCTACTTCTTCATTAATTAAGTTTTGTAGTTTTTTTACTCTTCCTTGTACTATAAAAGGTCAGCAGAACAAGGAAAATATAACAAGATTTGCCTCTGATATTGAGTTGTAGCTTTACCATTTATCCTTCAATTCCTCCTTAATTTTTGTTTCCGCTTTTATTTCTAATAGATATGGTATCAGAGCCATGTGGTTTCTTCTATGGCTTCTTACATCTAGTCTTTCTACCTTCTCCTATACAACCACGTAGATTCCTATCTTTGATGGATATCATTACGAATATTGGAGTTCTCAAATGGAGACTATCTTCATTTCACAAGACTTATGGACATTAGTTGATGAGGGGTTTGCAGAACCACCCCAGGAAGGATCTTCTACAAACTGGTCAGAAGAAGACGTAAAAGATTACAAGCAGAATGTGCAGAGAAATGCAACTGCCTTGAGAATAATACAGCAAGGAGTAAGCAAATCCATTTATCCCATGATCTTCTCTATTAAGAAGGCAAGAGAAGCATGAGAGATATTGAGAAATGAATTTCAAGGCTCTCAGAAAGCCATTTCTATTCGGCTGCAGAATTTATGGAGAGAGTTTGAAAATCTTACAATGAAGGATAGTGAGTTGGTTAAAGACTTCTCTTCTAGAACCACTGAAATTATCAATCAAATCAAAAGTTGTGGAGACAATGTTTCAGATAAAAGAATTGTAGAGAAGATTCTCAGGAGTTTGCTACAAAAATTTGAACATATAGTTGTTGTTATTGAAGAAACAAAAGATCTGTCAAGACTTTCAATTCATGAATTGATGGGATCTTTAGAAGCGCATGAACAAAGGGTGAACCAGTATAACAAGCAACCAATGGAGCAGGCTTTTCAGATCAAAGCCAATTTTTCTAGCAGGAGGGGAGCAAGTTTTAATCATCAGAGAGGAGGAAGATCACTTTACAGAAAAGACTCATATGGAAGAGCAGGAGAAAGTCAGAATCACAGCAGAGGTAGAAGTAGGAGTAGAGGAAGAGGAAGAGCGAATTTTCAACCAAGAATAGGCAGCAATTCCTATTGCTCTATTTGCAAGAGAACTGGTCATGAAACTCAAGATTGTTTCTACAAGTGTCCCAGATGTAAAAATTCCACTCACTCTATTAGAAACTGCTGGCTCAAAGACAAGGAAGATACCATGAAGAGAACAATACAATAAATTTTTCAAAGGAAGAAGATCAATTGTTCTATTCCTGCATGAATGTAGAACACAAAGAAAAAGAAGTCTGGTATCTTGATAATGGTTGTAGTCATCATATTACTGGTGATCGCTCAAGCTTTGATACTCTTGATGAAGAGTTTTCTTCTCATATTGAACTTGGCGACAACAAAAGGGTGAAGATCAAAGGAAGAGGTGATGTTGCAATCCACTCAAATGAAGGTAATAAAAAATGCATTCATGATGTGTTTTACTCTCCTAGCATTGGTCAGAATCTGTTGAGTGTGGGACAAATGATGAGAAGAGGTTTTAGACTGGTTTTTGATGATGATCAGTGTAAGATTTATAATAAGAACACAAATAAGAAAGTAGTTGTGGTCAAGATGAGTTCTAATAATATCTTTCCTTTTAACATGAAATCGCTTAATCATGTTGCTATAAGGAGTGAACATCTTGATGATTCTCAACTTTGGCACTTAAGATATAGGCACTTAAATTACAATGGCTTGCAGTTATTGAAGAAGAAGGATATGGTCTTTGGTTTGCCTTATATCCAGAATCAAGTTGGGATTTGTGAAGGATGTGTGTATGGAAAAATGCATCGGTTTCCCTTTCCAAAGACAGCATGGAGAGCCAAAGCACCACTTGAATTTGTTCATGTAGACATTTGTGGTCCTATGCGAGCACCATCTCTGAATAATAAGAGATATTTCCTACTTTTTGTTGATGACTTTTCCAGAATGATCTGGATCTATTTTCTTAACAACAAATCAGATGCTTTCTCTGTCTTTCTGCAATTCAAAGCTCTTGCAGAAAAGCAAAGTGGGTGCTAAATAAAGACTCTAAGGACAGACCGTGGAGGAGAGTTCATTTACAAGCCTTTTCTTGATTACTGCAAAGAGAATGGCATTTAAAGGCAACTTACAGTCAGACATACACCGCAGCAAAATAGAGTTGCAGAGAGGAAGAACATAACTATTAAAGAAATTGCAAGAAGCATGCTAAAAGGGAAAGGACTTCCTAACAAATTTTGGGCAGAAGCTGTCAATACTGCAACTTACATTCTCAATCGTTCTCCAACAAAGGCAGTCAGAAATCAAACTCCATTTGAAGTATGGCACAAAAGAAAGCCTAATGTCAGCCATCTTAAAGTTTTTGGGAGCATTGCTTATGCTCTTATTCCTTCTCAAAGCAGAGACAAGTTTGATGAGAAAGGGGAGAAGCTTATCTTCATTGGTTATAGTGATGAATCAAAAGGTTTTCGACTTTTTAATCCTAAAAAGGATCAGTTACTGTTGTCCAGAGATGTTATCTTTGATGAAACTACTGCTTGGAAATGGGAAGATTCTGTCAATCCTGAAACGACAATTCTGGAGTTACCTCAAGCTTTAGAGCAGCCTGATATTTCCAATTCTCAACTCAGAAATGGTTCAATTTCGCAGAATGGAGGAAGCTCATCAAGTTCTATTGATGAATCAGACTCAGAATCTCCTCCCAGAAGAGTTCGTTCATTAACTGACATATACAACTCGTCATGTTGCTTTCTTTTCAGGTGAACCTCATAATTTTGAAGAAGCAGTAAGAAAGGAAGAATGGAGGAAAGCTATGAATGAAGAGATGATAAGTATAAAAAAGAATCAAACATGTAAGTTAGTTGATCTGCCACAGGAGAAGAAAGTAGTGGGATTAAAATGGGTGTTCAAGATTAAATACAATAAAGATGGCAGCATTCAGAAGCATAAGGCTAGAATTGTTGCTAAAGGCTATTCTCAGCAGCCTGGAGCTGATTTTACAGAAACCTTTGCACCTGTTGCAAGGATGGAAACTATTAGAATCATTCTTGCTTTATCCACACAACTTCAGTTGCAGGTGTTTCAGCTTGATGTTAAGTCAGCATTTCTTAATGATGAATTGTAAGAGGAAGTCTATGTTCAACATCATCCTGGATATGAATTAAAAGGAGAAGAAGAGAAAGTCTACAGACTTCTTAAAGCCCTATATGGATTAAAACAGGCTCCAAGAGCGTGAAATCATAAAATTGATTTTTATCTTCATCAGAATGGTTTCAGTAGAAGTCAATCTGAACCATCACTCTATATAAAGAAGAAGGGAAAAGATTTTCTAATGGTTTGTCTCTATGTTGATGATCTGATTTATGCAGGAACAAGTAAAGATATGGTTGCAGAATTCAAGACTGCTATGATGAAAGAATTTGAGATGTCAGATCTTGGCTTAATGAGATATGCCTCATTGGGTCCTTAATCTACTTCACAAATTCAAGACCTGATATTCTTTATTCTGTCACCATTATCTCCAGATTTATAGAGAATCCCAGCAAACTTCACCTTGAAGCAGCTAAAAGGATCTTGCGATATCTTTAAGGAACCAAGAATCATGGAATCTTGTATAAACAATAAGATGAAAACAGGTTGATTGGCTATTCTGATAGTGATTGGGCAGGAAGCTATGATGATAGTAAGAGTACATCTGGATATGTGTTTTGTCTTGGAACAAATGTAATCTCTTAGTGTTCAAGGAAGCAGAATTCTATAGCCTTATCTTTTGCAAAGGCAGAGCATATTGCAGCAAATGAAGCCATTTGTCAGTCTGTTTGGTTGAGAAGAATCATTTGTGATCTGCAGCAAAATATTCTTAATCCTACCACTATTTTCTGTGATAATATGTCATCCATTGCTATGACTAAGAATCTTGTTTTTCATGCAAGATCAAAACACATAGAGTTGAGAAATCATTTCATTAGAGAGATGGTCAGCAAAAAGGAGATCCAGCTAGAGTTTATCAACACTTATGATCAACTTGTAGATGTCCTCACCAAAGCTGTTCGCAATTCAAGGAATTTTTTAAGATTACAAATTAAGAGGGGGTGTTAAATATAATTTGTAACTTTCAATATCTTTTATTAGCTTTTATGTTCTTTTTCAGTTGTCTTTTATTAGCTTTTATGGTCTTTTATTAAGAGAAAGTGTTTCTACTTCTTCATTAATTAAACTTTGTAGTTTTTTTACTCTTCCTTGTACTATAAAAGGCGAGCAGAACAACAAGAAAATATAACAAAATTTGCCTCTGGTATTGAGCTGTAGCTCTACCATTTATCCTTCAATTCCTCCTTATTCTTTGTTTCCGCTTTTATTTCCAACAAATATCATCCACGAGCATCTCAAAGATCATAGAAATAAGAGTAGATGAGCTCATACTGTGAAGTGCAGTGTCCAGTTTTGTATCATATGCAGCAGGCTCTTCAGTTCAAAAACAAGACAACTTCAAATGAAGTTACTGGCTTTCTGTTCAAACCATGGTCAGATCATCTACTGCTAAACTCGATGTCTGTGAACTGTTCCTGGCTAAATGATCTTTCCTTATTTTGAATCACTCTACCAACCCTCTTGAAATCAACCTCTCTCTCCCCCTTCCCCAGAATATAGTTGCAAGACTAAGATTGATTATGCTGATTTTTTTTGTTCTAATTACAAAAAAGTTATGAGAACAGAAACCTATTCCTGTAAATTCTCTCTTTCATTTCTGTATATTGTCTGGATTTTGATCTCCCTGGCTACTTGTCAACTCTGCTCCATCTGTAGCACTATCAGATGTTGAATTTGGTGAACCTGACTGACCACTACTTTACTTTCATTTTCTTTGTCAGTATCGCCTTCCATTAAAGAGTTGAAAGCAAGCCTGGCAGAATAAAGGAACAAACCAACAGAATTGATTCCAAGAAAAAATGTTGCAAGGTAGCACAAACCATTCAGAATAGCCCTGCAAATAGCAGAAAGATGACACTATCTTGCATAACTTAAATCACAACGTCAAAAGATAGCAGCAGCAGGACCTACCAATGACTAAATTTGTAAAAAGCATAGGATCGAAACCTTCAAAATTACAATATAATCACAATATCAAATGAGTGAAATGAAAGGAAATAAAATCCAACAACTTGTTTAGAGTTCAAATTGAATCATAATAACATGTGAGTGAATCCAAGATTTCATGGGAAACAACAAACTCTAGCTTTCAACTGAATTTCCATAATCTCAAAACACTACGGATTGAAGAGAATTGAAATAATCCAGAAGCTAGTGTGTTTCAGAAGTTGACAATGGAAGTTATAATCCATCAAATTCCAAATCTAGCACTAAAACAGCGCATATTTGCAAATTCCCTTAAGAAAGTAACAGCAATAAACCACTGATCTTTTAATCAATAAATGGGTATCGCAAAATTCCTCAAAGAGTACAACAAGGCAACAAAATCCCACCAAAACCCACCTCCTAAAACCCCAAACTGAAACATATTTTTAACACGCGACAAAAATTGTGTTATGGGGAAAAGCCACTTCATTGTGCCAAAAAACACAGTCCCACCAACCCAAAGTCACTTTCTTTAATTCCAATTTCCATATGAGCAATCAATAACAGCAAAAAAAGAAAAGAAAAAAGTAAAGGAGAATACCATTTCTTTAGAATGCTTAGCACGGCGTCGAAGAGAGCGGAAGAGGAAACAGAGAAGGCACCAGTGAGAAGAACACTAGTAACAACCTGAATTGGTGAACAATATATATATAAGGGCAGAGCAAGAATTTTTCCTAGCCGGAGCTATTACATAAATATATAATTTTTTAAGATAAATTATTAACTCAAGTACATAAATTTTTAAAATTAACAATAAAGTTTTAATTCAAATATACTATAAAAAATATTAAAAAATAAATTTAAAAGTACATAAAATTAAAATAAAAGTAAAAATAAACTCACTATTGAAGTTACATATTTCGATGTTTTGTAGAATATAATTCATCTATAATCGAATCTGAATCGATATTGTAACAACCCCTTAACCGGGATAAAATAACAATTTCATGTCAACTGAAAAACAAAGTAATTAAATTTTTTCCATCTCTCAATTCCTCCTTCCTTCACTTGATTCTTCCTTAGATTAATATTTTAGAAGTTGGACTTTGTAAGTTTACAAGGTTATTCTCTCAATTTTTTTATTTTTTTCCTTGGATTTTTTTTTTTATGTTTTTCCCTTACTTTTCTCCATTTCTCTCTCGCCCTTTCTTTTCTTTCTTTTTCTATTCTGCTTCTGCCTAGTCGGCAACATATAAAAGAAAGGAAGAACTGATTTGTTTTATTTTTTAATGGCAAATAACCATTTTACCTTTAATGAGTAGTTTTGCTTTTATTTGACGGTCTTTTTTTTTGTTAGCACTACCAAACTCTGTTCATCCTAAAATTTTAACCAGATTTTATTCAATATATTTTAAGATCCCTTGTAAAAGTTCAGCTCAATCTGATGGTCGGATTGAAAATTACACACAATAATGTAAAACTGGTCAAATTGTGATTTTTTATCAAATTTCTGAATTTCTTCAAAAATTCTGAAATTTTAACCCAAGCTAAAACATCATATTAGAAGTCTCTATACAAATTTTCAGAATTGTTTAATACCTCAATCAAGAATTACAAATTGTTTTTACATAAAACTAGTTAAAAAATATTGATAAAATATTGCCATGGGCTAAAGCCCACCC
This sequence comes from Populus trichocarpa, assembly GCF_000002775.5. NCBI lineage: Eukaryota > Viridiplantae > Streptophyta > Magnoliopsida > Malpighiales > Salicaceae > Populus > Populus trichocarpa. The sequence continues at coordinate 39,094,983 of NC_037285.2, read as the reverse complement.
GAGCCTTTACATGCCTCCGCCCTTGTGTATATATACACACACCTTCAATCTAAACAAGATAAATAACTCATCTATCTTTATATTTTTAAATTTCTTATATGTAGACTTGCATATATTATGTTCTTATTTTTTAATTACTATATTGGAGGTGGGAGGGGTAGATTATAAAATATTAAATTTGCAAGTCATGTGTTCACTTTCCTTTCTTTTATTTTTCACGGCAAAACTAGTATATTGACTTGCGTTTCGTCACGGGTTAATATTAATTTTTTTTAAAAATATAAAAAAAATATCAAGAGTAGGAGAATTTTTTAATAGTGTTATTAAACATAACTACGTGAATTAATTTTGAAACCTCACAACTCAATTCTTTGTCTAACTGAAGTTTTTAATTAAACCGTGTGAGAGTTAACTCAACTTAAATCGATCAATTTTATAGGTTCAAATGCAATCTTGATGATGGATAAAAACATGATTTAACTTTTTAAAAAAAAACTGCAAGATGATAATTTTTTTCGACCTCCCCTCTTGCGACCTGGATTATGGACTCTATTGGGTTTAATAATTCTTTTTATATTTTTATATTTAATTATATGATAAAAACAAATGCTCACAAAATTGATCACCAATATAAAAATAGACACTTATTGGAGACAATTATCCCTAGAAAGCAAATAAAAATCAATAATGTAGTTTATTTTTCAACCAATCTAATATTAAATAATGAAATCGAAAAGGAATAAAATAAAAACAATTAAAAGAAAAAAAAAACATATCATATCGGTGGGTAAACTTGTTAAATCTATGAATCGGGTAAGTCAGGTTAGTACATCAAACCTATGAACTAAGTTATGGACTCCACTAGGATTATAATTTTTTTAATCTATTTTTCATTTAAATACATGATAACAAAAATAAATGATTGCGAAATCAAACACCAACCCAATACTGAGATGTTTTATAGATCATAATAACCTCATAAAAGATGAAATGAAACCAATTATGAAACTGAATTCCTAATTAATCCAGTATCTAAGGATGAAAAAAAACTAATTTACAAAAGTTAAATTTGCCAGACCCGTAATCCAAGTCAACTAACCAAACCTGTGAATAGGTCTATGGACTTTATAAAGTTTAATAACATGATTTTTTTTTAAACTATTTTTTTTAACTATATAAAAAAAAATAGACGAGAAAAAAGTCAAGTTCAATTAAAAAAAGACACCCCACCAAATTCGTAAACCAGGGCAACTCGAGGGTTACCCTAACAAACCTGCAAACCATGCTAATCTTATAGAAAGGTAAAATAAAAAGAAACAAATTATGAATTTAAATTCTCAACCATCCCAATATTAAAAGATGAAATTGAAATTTTTTTTTTTTTAAAATCATGATAAAAATTCAAAAACATAAAGAAAAAAGGAAGAAAGCAAAACATTATGGGTTACTATTGTCATTTACAATGTAATGTGTGTGGGTGAACAATGGTTTCCTCACACTCTTTAATTTTTATTACTCTGTAAAGTTTAATAACATGATTTTTCTCTAAAATATTTTTTTAATTATATGAGAAAAAAATAGACTATAAAAAAAAGTTAAGTTCAATTAAAAAAATAAAAGAAAAACAACCCACCAAACTTGTAAACTGGCGCAACTTGGGTTACCTTGGCAAACCTATAAACCATGCTAATCTCATATGAAGGAAAAATAAAAAGAAACAAATTACGAAGTTAAATTCTGAACAATCTCAATTTTAAAAGATGAAATCGACAAAAATAGATTTGAAAAAAAATCATAAAAAAAAAAAAGAAAAAAAGAAAAAAAAGAAAGCAAAACATTGTGGATTACCATTGTAATCCATAGTGGAATGGTTGTTGGGTGAATAATGGTTTCTCCCACATCCTTTAATATTTGTTACTTTATAAAGTTTAATAATATGGTTGTTCTCTAAAACTATTTTTTCAACAATATGAGAAAAAAAATAGGCTATAAAAAAATCAAGTTCAATAAAAAAAAACCCATCAAATCTATAACTGAGGCAACCTGGGTTACCTCGACAAACCTGCAAGCTACGCTAACCTCATAGAAAGACAAATTAAAAAGAAAAAAATTACAAAACTAAATTCTCAACCAGTTTAATTTTTAAAAAATAAAATGGACAAAAATAATTTTAAAAAAATCATGATAAAAAAAAACCGTGTAAAAAAAAACATGTGGGCAAACATTGTAGCAATCCAAAGTGTTTTGTGAAGAAAGCTACAATGCTTTCTATTGTTTCAACAATATGAGAAAAAAATAAACTATAAAAAAGTCAAGTTTAATTAAAAAAAAACCCACTAAATCCATAAATTGAGGCAACTTGGTTTACCTTGAAAAACTCGCAAACCACGCTAACATCATAGAAATACAAAATAGAAAGAAAAATATTATAAAGCTAAAATCTCAACCAGCTCAATATTAAAAAATAAAATCGACAAAAATAATTTTGAAAAAAATCATAACAAAAAAAGAAACATGTTTTAAAAAAACACTATAACACTCCATAATATTTTATAAGGATAGCTATAATGTTTTCTTCAATTGATTTAGTTTTTGTTATAACTAGTACCCACTGATATCTTGAAGATATAAGACCAATATAATATTATAAGAATTAAAGGATTATTTCAAACACTGTAACTAAACATATAAAAAAGAATAAATTAAGTGTGTGTCTCGCATTTTAAGGTACTAAGAAGAGAAATGTCCAGTTTTAAATTTAAATTTATAAATCAGTATAAATAAAGTATGTTATGGTAGAGATCTAATTATAAGTTAATGATATAATAGATACAATTATACATATAGGGACTTTTGAAAGAATCTTTAAAATATAACAAAAAAATGAAATGCTTACCCTATATAGAGTAAGAGGTATTTTTTATATTAAAATAGTGATTTGCAAAACAAGTGATTTTACCTTTAATGACCTAAAGACTTATTGGGAAATGATCCTTTAATTAGAGATATAAGAAAAGATTTGAGAATTGTCCATTAAATAAAACAAATTGAGTTATTTTTCATAAATTTATTGTTGAGTTTATATTTTGACTATTTATATCTCATTATATATTTATGGTAAAACTTATATTTATATGGAATTTATATTTATTTTTGGATTGTGTATTTACTATTAAATTGTAATTACAAAAAAACCACTTTTTTAATTAATAAGAAATATTCAAACCAACCCTAATTTTTTCTCATCCCAAATTTGATAAATACCGGTGAAAATGGAGTTTTCTAATAAAAAAATTTATTTATGAACTTAAAATATGATATATATTAAACAATATATTTTTTTTAATTTTATATTTTAAAAAATATTATGGCATCATATTGGATGATATTTTTTTCTTCTAAATATTGACACTACAACTTATTGAATCGATCTAGATTAACTTGTCAAATCTGCAACACGTATTATGAAACCTTGATAATTATATAGAAATCAAATCAAAATAAATTATGAAAATGAATTCCTAATTAACCTAATATTGAAGGACAAAATTAAAAAAAAAACTAATAAAATAAAATAAAATACTTAAGTCAATTCAAGCTAATCTGTCAAACCCGCAACTTGGATTATGAGATCAGGATAACCTCATAGAAACATATAAAAAAAAATATGAAGTCCAAGTTCCAACTAACCCAATGTAAAAGATGAAATCGAGAAAAAAATCAATTAGAAAAAACAGCAAAAAAATAACTCAAGTTAATTTGTTAAACTTGCGGCATGTGTCGTGAGATCATGATAGATTCATAAAAAGCAAATAAAAAAAATTCTGAAGCTCAACTTCTAACAAATCTAATATTGAAGGTTAAGATCGATAAAAAAAATAAAAAACAATTATAAAATATAATTTTCAAAACAAACTAATACTAAATAAAAAAATTGAAGAAAAAACAAAATAAAAAAATTGGGTTGTTGTAGGGTAAAATTAAAAAAAAAACTAAAAAAAAAACACAAAAAACCAAATACTATTCCAATAAATAGTATTTTGTGGACATGTCTCTATACTAATTTAGCCTCACCTTTAATTTTTTGTTAATTATATTCTTAGTTTTTTATTTCCTCATTAATGTTTTGTTTGCTATAACTATAATTTTACAATAATTAGAGTTATTAGCTATGGTTGTGCTGCTGCTAAAAGGCTGTTATGTTCTACGAGATCTAAAAATCCAAAAGTTTTTTTTTTATATATATAACTTTTAGCTTTCAAATGGCTTTCAAAGCAGTTTTTAGAATTTTACCAAGCAACGTATATCTTTCTTGTCCAAATAAAGATATGATATTTTAAAAGATTCATGAAAGTTTTATTTTTTATATTAACAAATAAACTAAAAGAATATATATATATATATAAACAACGTTTATCTACTAAAAGATTGGGGTGATCATTTTCGATTCGGTTCGGTTTTTACCTTTAAAAAACAACCAAACCGGAAGGGAAAAAAAAAGGACCCAAACCGAATCGGAACCGGTCCAAACCGACCGGTTTCGGTTCGGTTTGGGTCTGGTTTTTGGGGTCCAAAAATGGAAAAACCTATGGTTATTTTTCTGGCTTCGTAATGGGCTTTTAATGAGCTTCGTAATGGGCTTTTAGTGGATATGGGCTTATAATTGATGTTAATAATATATAATTTTCTTAAAAAATTCCAAAGTATATTTAATTTTTTTGCCACTAAATATTGATTTATATTAAGTTGTTATTGTTAATCTTGTGTTCAATATATTTTTTACCTTCCTAATTTTTTTCTCCTGCTTTAAAAAAATTTAAATAACACACAGTCACACATCAATAAGTTAAAATCCAAATTAATCCTAATTACAAACCAATGCCTTCAAAGGGCTTAAAGAAAAAACAACAAATAACATTATAATAAAACACTCCAAGCCAAAAAAATAAATCTTAATTTGCACATCGTCTCAATAAAAAGTCACATCAAGAACATTGCACTTTCAGTTCCTTTCAAAATTCTTTATTGAAGCATCGTCTCAATAGTGCCACTTTGATACCTGAAATTCAAAATATAGAATTATAATATGATAAATTAAATTACAAGATATAAAAATAAAAAAATAGTATTTTTACCATATGTTTTGAATAAATGCATCAATATGTGAACTAATTATCGTCTGTTGCTAGATGCAACTTTCCACTGAATTCTACAAAATAAAAAATTAAACATGTTAGAATAAAAAATAAAAATGCGTTAATTAACAATCAAGGACATGTTAATATTTTTGCATGTTGAACTTAAAACAACAGCAAAAAACAATGAAGAACTCAAAAGAAATCAGCTTCAAACTGCACAAAAACACAGTAATGTTGCAGTAACAACACATATTAAAATCAGATGTTAAATCATAACAAATCTTCTAACCAACTGTCATATAAATTATTCATACACATCTTAAATATGAATTTTATAGAGAAACTGTATGCATCATTATATAACCACAATAAAATTGCATCCACGATAAATGCAAAACATCTACAACAAAATCAATAAAAAAGTGGGTGTGCTAACCTGAAGGTAAGGAAAGACAATATTGTATACTTGTAGGAGGAATTTTGACTTGGTCGACAACCTGAGGCAAGATTGAAGTTTCATTAGCGATAAATATCAAAGATTTGAATAAGAATTTTCCATATAAATAAAGAGCACAAATCTAGCAGTAGTATAGCTTATAAGACCAGAAATAAACTGACATCATCATTCATGAAGCCCAATATTGCCAACATAATTATCCATCATAAAACAAGCCACACTTAACATCAGCACTAAAATCAAAATTAAACACGAGAAACAGAGAAATTTACATACAAGACTATGTCAACGTGATAGACCAACTACAAAAGGCAGTAATGAAATGCAATGCTTAATTGTGCATTACCAATACCTTTTTCTTTATAATCAATCTTACCAAACTCGACTTGTAGAGGAAAGAACTAGTTGCACCTACTCTAGCAACAATAACTTGCAAACGAAAGGAACTGGAGAGAAGCAAGAACTACAGGTGCATATGTGCACACGCACACGATACAGAGACACACAGAAAGAGAGTTTCACAGCCATTTTTCAAAGAGAATTGAAAACTATTTTCCCAGCAATCGGCTAATCCATCTTTGTCAAACTATGTTTCAACTCATATAAACCAATTCATAATCATTATCTCAAAGCTTAAGCCACAATAAATAATAGGGTCAATTTTCAAAAAGCTAACTTTGAATACAAACTTTTGTTGGCAGTTTCAAATTCCAATCTACCAGTGAGAAAGACAAGAAGGAAAAGAAAATGAGGACATACTGTTTGCGATTGATCGTCTTCTGAGAATCTGAGACAGGGACAACGATTCCAATTTCCTTTCCAGAGTGTGTTCTTTCGTCCACCTTTATTTTTACATTGTTTAAAATAATTAACACATCAAAATAGAAAAATAGAAACAATATAAAATCAACAATCAATAATTAATTGAATCTGTAATTACATGACAAGATTACCTGAGCGATGTAATCGGCTTTGATAGAAGCAATAGATTGAAGAAGCTCTGGAAGCGGTAACAGTTTCGCCACCACACACGCACGACGGTTTCTTTCAAGATTCGAAGAATGGTCGTCCGAGAATAGCCTAAGCTCGTTGACGGGTGAAGAGGAGGCGACTGTTAATAGGAGGGCGCGGGGGCGGCTGTTAATGGGAGTAAGGGTGTTCGGAGGGGGCGGCTGTGTCTGTGAAATTTGAATGAAAATTGAAAGGGTTGGAGGGGAGGGGATGACTGTGTGAAAGGGAAAGCAGATAAATGGTCTGCTAGGGTTGTTGAAAGGGAAAGTAATGGGAGGAGGCGGCCCGCGACTTGGACCGCTTGGTTTATTTTTTTTTTCATTCCTAAACCGAACCAGTTCGGTTTGATCCGGGTTGGCCGGTTCAGGCACACCAAAACTGGAAACCGAACCGAACCGGATATTTTTCTAAATATTTTAATCGGTTCAATCGGTTTTTTTTACCAGTTCGGTTTTTTCGGTTAATTTTTTTTTGGTTTTCTCGTTAAATCGGTTTTCTGGTTTTTTTGCTCACCCCTAGATTGGGGTAAACATTGTCCTTTTATTATTGATGAACATTGTTTTTCTATCTTTGGTCCTTGAAATTTTTATTTTGATCACTAAACTTTATTTATTTTTTATTATATTTTTGTGGTAGTGTTGGTTACTATCTGTGAACAGAAAAAATGAAGATAATAGATAAAAAAAAAGACATATCTCTATGTATTTTCTATTGGTTGTGTTTGGTTACTATTTTGGAACAAAAAAGACGAGAACAGTGAGATCAGATAAGATATGTTTCCATGTACTACATGTTTAATAATACAAAAACTCACTTTAAAATTATCTCAAAAACATATTTATTTTAAATTTTTGTATCTATCTTTTCAACCAAAGATGTTTATGTCTTATTGGTGTATATATTATCCTAGAAACACTAGTTAAATGCAACCTATTGTTATATTGACATGATTTTATTTGTTGTTATCTGTTTTGATTTGCATATCCTTGTACGTCTGAGTTGTTATTAAAAATTCTGACATTGAATTAGAGTCCAATTTTATAAAAATATAATTTTCTTTTTCTTTTAAAACTAAAATTAAAAATTAAGGATCAAATTTGATATTAAAAAAAAATAAATGTTTTCATGTGTTTGCTGTTGAAATGACACATAAATGTTCAATTTGGTCTCTCAAATTTTACTTTTTTTATATTTGGTCCATATTCTTTTGGATTTTTTTTTTTTTTTTACATTTTGGTTTATATGTTCATTTTCTTATATTTTAGTTCTGGATGCCTAGAGAGGGAAAAAGTCATCGGAAAAAAAGAGTAGAGTGAAAGTTTTTGAATGATTAAATTCTGACCATCAATAACTATGATTTTGGTATCTTTTAATTAATCTTTAAGAGAGAAATTCAATGGAAGTGGTTTAAAACTTCAATGATATTTAATGAGGTAGATCGAAGTTTGAAAATAAATTTTAATTTGGTTTGATTTTGAACTTTTAAACCCACGCGCGCTTGACCTCTATAGTTTTGGGAAGGTGCAAAGGGCAATCTCTCTAGCGCAATCATTCCTGGCTTTTTTTTTAATGATTCTAATTTTTATTTTTATATTTTATAATAAGAAGTACTTTAAATAAATTTACTCAAATGATATTTAAATAATTATATTATGGTATATTTTTCAAATGATATTATAGGATTTTCTTTATTTATTATTTAATAAACCATATTGCTAATAAAAAGTATATGTTTTTTAATAAAAACAATTACTAAAAGATAATTTTGACAAAAAAATCATTTTTTTCATAATTTAAATCATTGTCTTTCTTACTAATATTACCACACAATTAAATAAAAAAATTTGAAAGTTACAAACATACATCACGAGGTCAAATATTTATATGTATTTTTCTTTTGCTTCCTTTTTTGCTTCTTAAAATGAGGATCGATTTTCTGCTTTATTCATTAATTAACGTTAACAATTCTTTTTATGATTCATCAATTCTTATATTTTTTAAATTTTTATAAAACACAAATATTTTATTTTCTATTCTCAATTAAAAAGTTATATGGTACTGTAACAATTAAAAAATACAAAAAAATTAATTTAAATTTAAAAATATTTTTAAAATATAAAAACAAACAAGTTATAAATATAAACATGGTGGTGGAAGTTTAACCCGTCCTGAACATCCTTCATTTTCCATCCCTACGATTTCATTGAAGCTGGATTCTATCGTCGCACATCAGGGGAAGAAAAATAAAAGTCTTATGATACTCCTCCCATCAAGAAAATGTTATTATTACAAATGATTGTATCTCTGTAAAGAATGATCACAAAAGAATCAGCAGTAAGTCATTTATTCTTCCCTTCAAGCAATTCCTCTAATTCTTTGGCCTGTGAGTGGTGTGGCATGTTCTTCGGCTCCTAATTCAGGAGCTGCAGAAGGCCTAACAATGGACAGTCTGATTGTGTCAAGCTACTAATCATCGCTCTAGCGCACGTTAGATGCCACAGATCGGGCCCAAAACTTGAGTTGCGCCTTCATATCCTGTGCGGAGTCTTTGGAAGCCCAAACTGGGATCGGAGGAGCACAGGCGCAACTGTTCACTTGCCATGAACTTGAGGGATAAGGTTCCCTCACCTTGTCTTGATTTCGCTTTATATATATTCTCTTCTCTTGCAAACCGGCAAATATCTCAACCATACTTGGTGGATTGAAGCCCCTTTTGTCCTTAAACCCTTGCACTTCATGAGATTCAAGATTGCTCAGGCTCTTCTCTAATCTCCCTTGATTTTTAGGAAACCTACTTGTTTCAGAGGCAATATCCTGCAATGCATCACCTCTTTCCTCCTCTGAGTTTCTTGGTGGTCTGTACTTCGGCAAGATCATCTGCAGATAATATGCTGTAACTTCATTAGGATATATATATTTTGTGAAATTAAGCAACACATTAAAACAATTAAAATCCAAAACTGTCACGAGACCAATTCGGCAAAAAAATCCAAATAATTAATATGGGATTGAAGCATGGCTGTGGTTGATATCATATCATTGGTACCTTAGAGCTACGTTGCCGAGGCAAGATATCCTTAGAGAGAGGCATTGCTTGCCGAATCAATTTGCTCATCGTAATTTCATCGCTTTCACTCTCTTCATTCATTTCTTCCCTCCCTATATAAGGTGGCAAAGATGGTGTTCTTATCAAGCTGTGCTGTGATGATTGCCCCTCCGCCACCATTTTGCTCCTCCTATTTCTATTAGCATGACTTGCTACTTTCACTTGGCTTATTCCTTCTTTCTTTTTCACACAACTTGGTTTTCGAATCAAAACTTGATCTGATAATTGCCTAGTCAATTTTCTGCTCATTCCACTAGCACTAGTATTGCTCTCTGTTTCTTGTATTTTCTCTTCTGATCTCCCTATATTAGGCGGTAAGGACGGTGCACGAGTCAAATTACCAGGAGGGAGTAATTCTCTTGTGGATGAAGATTTTCCACTCGGAGGACAATTATTTGCTAAAATCTGTTGATCGAAGCTCGGAGAAGGATCAGAATAGCACCTGAGCATTCTTGGTTTGCTGTTGACGTCCAGCAATTTGCCAAAGAACCAACCCTCTTCCAAAAGTTGATGAACTGCAGCTTTCACTTCATTATCACCACCTGATCTTGTACTAGTTGATGATAAAGGCTCAAGAGAGTCATCATCAAAACAATTATCCATTGCTACAAACAAGTGCTGAGATCGAGAGACCCGCAATATTTTGAGCAATTCATTTCGGCATCTTCTTTTATAATCTGTTTTTATCTATTGCAGCTGGCAGATGCATGATGAGCTTGACCATGGAGGTCATGTGGGGCAAGGTAGCATGTGCTTTTGGCTCATGCCAGTACTGATCTTTCATATATATATATATATATAAGACTTCAGATACAGGCATGGTTATGGGTAGAAACACAAACATGTCATGCCAGCATACTCCCCCATGTGAGGGCATATTTGTTTATGGAGGAACAGAAGGGATCAGTCTCGTCATGTATAGTTTTTTCAGTAGCCTTCCCTGGTGACAGCTAAGGTTGTGTTGACATACTGGAGAATATCAAGCCGAAGAGAATTATTTTAATTTTATTCATGTTGGTTTTGCCTCCTCTAATTGGTGAATAAGAAGTTTGATTGATGTAGACGGTGGCCACTAATCTCGCCATGTTTGTGCCTCGTTAACAAACCCCTGAATATATTTAGATTATCATTTCTGTTTTCTATTTTCTTTTTTTTATTAGAGTAAATTACAATAACCTCCCTAGATATTGTGGAATTACATTGACAAGAAGATATTATAAAAACTATCCTTTTATATTCAAAACGTTTTTAATATTAAGGAAATGATTCGAAATACTTATAAGGATACTTTGAATACAAGAGAATGTGTTTCTAATATTCACTTCAACTTAAGAGGTTTTTTTTTTTTTTTTTTTATCATATATTCAAGATTTAATAACTGTTATTTCATGATATCTCAGGAGATTTTTTTTATATATAATTTACCCTTTTATATAAAAAAAATTAAAACAGTAATTTTTTTTTTCAATTTCCAAAATAGAAAATAAAAATCTCAATGATAAGAAAACATAGTTTGAACTTCATTGGTCTATATACATAATTTGAAAATGTATGTGAATATATAAAGAATCAATTGATTACTTTAAAACTAAGCCACGGATAGGGATATAAGTGACAATATAGGAGTACATTAGATGTTATTTTTTAAAATTTATTTTTAATATCAGTACATCAAAATAATAAAAAATACAAAAAAATAAAGTAATTTAAAATTCAAAAAATTCAAAAATTTTAAAAGACAGTCTTGAACCGTAAACAGGACCTAAAAGGAACTTGTTATCTTTTTTTTTTTTTATGGGATAACTTGCGCGTATCTTGACTAATACTACGGGCCTTGAAGTTAATGATCATGTAAGCCTCTAGTGACCCTGAGATTTGTGGAACTCGAATTAGTGATTTCTATAGAGTAAATTTATAACCTGACCAGTTGAGTTATACCTTTCAAAGTTAAAAAGAATAGTAGATGGATAGAAAATCAGATGTATTACAGAGTCGAATGCATGGAAGTTAAATTCTGGAATTTATCAAATAAAGTGTGGTGGTAGAATCCAAAGACAAGGGACGTTAAAAGATAAACAAAAGCTGAGCAGAGTTGATCAATGCAAAGTAACAGGTTCAGAGCTAAAGATCAGCTAAACAGAGACCCAATGCTGTTTTTTTGTCCCCTTTCTCTGCGTCATCGTGGAGCCCTAAGGGTACTTTACTTGATTAGAGTCACAGGGAAGGCACGAGCAAGCCGAAGGACAAACCCAAAAGAATTTTCTGATAGGAACATCGCATTAGCTCTTGTTTTAACCAAAAGGCACTAATCCTTCTGTTCCCCTCGTGCACGATCCAAAGCTCCGTTCAAAACACAACATCTGCTTTTATTAATTGATATATAATTCCGTAGCGTATAATGTAATAATTATTTTTTAAAGTAATTTTTATTTAAAAATATATTAAAATAATATTTTTTTAAATTACTTTTTATATCAGCACATCAAAATAATTTAACAAAATAAAAAATATTTTTAAACAAAAAACAAATTCAAATCTTCATGAAATACTATTTGAAATGCATTTCCAAACAGCTTCTTTAATGGGGTGTTGCAAATATATAAAAGACTTTAATTATAATTATGAAAACTATATGAAAACATGGTTCATACCATTTACCTTCATTGCATAATTAGTGAAAGCATTTGCAATAATTAGCCATAACATATAAAGAAATTCTACATTAAGTGTATAGAAATATATATACTCACGAGGGTGTAGCCTTAGTATCATAAAATGTGAAATGTTGCCTAAGCATTCTTGAATAAAGTGATAACCATTTTGGTTCTTGGATAAGGTGATTGATCTACATATCAAAACTTATCTAAACAAAGATCTTTGCTTGGGTGCCTTCGTATGCTCTATCATCTTTTGAATCGCACGTGCCTCTATGAAAAGAATAATTCAATAATATTAGTAATCACTTACAAGCCATTCAATTTTTTATTTTAAAATTTAAATCAAAATTAACCTAATCCAGAAATAATATACATACCCCACTATATAAAAGCATAACCCAAATAACCTTTATACTAGCTATTTTACCCGCGCTTTATCGTGGGCTTGATATTTTTTTTCTTCTACAAAAGAAAGTGTACATGCAGATCTTTTTGACTTTTGACGCGTTTTTGTACATTAAAAAAATTCTAAGTGTAAATCGAAAAGCTTATACATACATGTAATTAAATAAATCTAGAACTATTTGTGTTAATGAACGGGAAAAAAAGTCATTAATAATGATTAAAAATAAAATTGAAAAAATTAAGAGACATGTATAGATTAAGATATTTAATCTTGCAAGACGAGATATTGACCTGGTTGTATTTACTGAATTTTTTTATTAAAATTAATTTTTTATTCAATCAAACAATAATAGAAATAGACACACATTAAATTAATTGAATAAAATAAAAAAAAATATTATGCAAGATTGCACATGTTAGAAATATTATCTAAAAATATTTTTTTTTTTTGAAAATGAAGTTCATCTATACAAAAAGATAAAAAAAAAATTATAGATGAATCATAAAAATCTCTTCAAAAATTAAATACATATAAAATAATTTTTTAAAAAAATCTACCCGAAAAGGTTATATAAGAAAAAAAAATCACAAAGGAATGATATTAATTGAAACATAAATTTAAATATTATTTAAAAAATATATATATATTAAAAAAGCAATGTTAGAAAAATAAATAATAGCTCAAGTGTTGTGGCTTAACCCGTCAAATCTATGATCTAGGTCATAGACTCAACTGAGTTCAATAAATTTTTTTCCTTTCAATTTATATTTAACATAAATGAAAAAATGCCAAAAAGAACCCAAACTCGTGTGCCTATGGCCTAGTGCGCCTGGGCCACTGTAATGAAGAGCCCCGACACATTGGTGGGCCTTCAAGGTTAGGCGTCTGGGCCTTGGCTTAGTTTTTATTTTTTTAAAGAGGCGGATGACCTGCCTTCCTCCCCTATTGTTTTGAAAAAAAAAAAAATTAAGCACTCGACATGTCGCTTGGTAAGGCAGACAACGTGTTGTCTGCAAGCTCAAATATTGGCCACCACTGTGGTGGCCGAAAAATCAGGGCAATGCTTTTTTTTGGCAAAAAACCCCTAATTTTGAAGCAATTTCAACCCAAAAACATCTTCTAACACCCTTAGAATACACACAAACTAATTTATCAACTCAAAATACAAAAAAAAAATGTCAAAAAACCTGAAACCAAACCAGGTTAGTTTTGGTTTCCTCATCTTATATATGTTTTATAGGCAACATTGAGACTTTAAACAACCACCATCAAGCCCCTCTTATCTCATAGAACCCATGGACACCAAAAAAAAATATTTTGTTGGTTAGAAATGGCATGAACGACGACTTTTTCTTTCATTATTAGAATTTGGTGACCCCTCTCTCTACTCTCTCTAACCAAGAACTGAAAAATAACACAAATAAACTTTTATATCAAAAGTGATTTTTTTGAAATTTAAAAGGACCTAAATTGCGTTATTTTTAAAGATTGAGAACCTAAGTCTATTTCTCATGAAATCACTAGTAGACCACTCATGTGTTGGTGCCTTTTTTTTGTCCATCTTCTCCTAATTCCACCATTTCCTAAAAAATCAGAAGCAATTGACCTTCAATTATAATCACATCTACCAAAATAAAACTTTGAGGACCAAAATGAATTATTAAAAAATTAACAGTAAGTCTACAGTGTTCTGTGAGTATGTGAACAATGCCCATCTACAGTAAAAAAACCCATACTTTTTAGTGTTTCCTATTAGTTATTTGACTTGCGCTCCGCCGAGGATTAAATATTTTTTTCTCCTAAAAAAAATGTATATCCAGGCTTTTAAGACATGTTTTAGTAGTTTAAAAAAAAAAATTCTAAGTTCAAATAAAATTTTTTATGCATATATATAATCAAATAAATCTAGAACTATGTTTAATAATAAATAAAAAAAGTCATTAATAATAACTAAAAATAAAACTGTAAAAATTGAGAGACAAATATATATTAAGATATTTAATTCCGCAAGACGAGACATTTTATTGGTTGTGTTTGCTAGATTTGCTTATTGAAATAATTTTTTTCATTTATTTAGACGATAATAAAAATAGACACACATATTAAATTGATTGAATAAAAGAAAAGAAAAGAAATGGTATGCAAGGCTGCACATATTACAAATATTATCCAAAAATAAATATTTTTTATTTTATAAAATAAAGTTCATCGATACAAAAGATATAAAAAAATTACATATGAATAAAAAAAATTTCTTCAAAAATTAAATACATACAAAATAATTTTTAAAAAATCTCTATTAAAAAAGGTTAAATAAGCAAAAATAAAAATAAACAACAAATGAGTGATATTAATTAAAACATAAATTTAAAAATTATTTTGAAAAAGAAATTAAAAAAGGTTGTAAGTAAAAAAAGCAAAACTAGAAAAAAAAAGTACAATAGCCAGAATGTTGTGACTTAACTTGTCAAACCTGTGATCTGGATTATGGACTCAATCATGTTAAATAAAAAATTATTTTTCTTAAATTCATACTTCACCTAAATATATATGTAAACATAAGAGGGGAAAAAAAAAAGTCTAGGCATGCCGGCCTATGGCGCCTGGGCCATTGCAAGGAAAAGCCAAGGCTTGTGGGTGGGCTTTCAAGCTAGACTCGCATGCTTGGGACTAATTTAATTTTTTTAAAGGGACGGATAACATGTTGTCTACCTCTATTTTTTTTTTTAAATACGCAGCAACACGTTTTTTGCCAAGGCAAACAACGTGTTGTCTGTAAGCCCATATTTCGACTATCACTCTATTACAATGTTGGCTGTAAAAATAGGGCAGTGACTCTTTTGCCCTTAAAACCCAATTTTTAAAGCCATTTCAACCAAAAAAACTCTCATCAACATCCTTTAAACACCAACAAACCAACCTAACAACCTAAAAAACCAAAAAATGGTCCAAAAACCTAAAATCAAACGGAGTTAAATTTATTTTCCTTGACTTAGATATGTTTTTTCAGGAAATATTGAGGCTCTAAAACACTACCATAAAACCTATCTAATTGAATGGAACCCGTGGAAAAAAAAAATCCATTTTGGTGGTTGAAAATGGCTTGAACAATTATTTTCTCTCACCATCAGAATTCAACGACCCCCCCTCTCTCTCTCTCCTCTTTCTAACCAAGAACTGAAAAATAGTACAAATAAAATTTTGTACATAAAGTGACTTTTTTAAAAAAAAATTAAAGGAATCTAAATTGTATAAATAATGTTATAGTTGAAGTTTGAGGGTGTAAAAGTATGTTTTACGAAATCTCTAGCACGCTATCTATATTTAATGTTTTTTTTCATTTCAATCCTTCTTCTTTTAATTCCACCATTACCTAAGAAATCAAAAGCAACTCGATTCAATTAGGATCAAATCATCCAAAATAAAATTTTAAAAACCAAAATGAATTATCAAAAAATAAATAGTAAATCTACGTTGTTTTGTGAGTGTGTGAACAGTTCAAATAAAACTCATCTTTTTTGGTGTTTTCTATAATAATATAATAATGAGAGATAATAAGTTGAGAAATTAGGCTTCATCGCATAGTTCAAAAAGCCTTTGAATAACATGATTACAAAAGTGATCTTCTCATGCACATAATCTTTCACTTCCAAGAAAATCATCTCAATTAGACTTGGCTTCCACTCATCAAAGATGCTCTGCAAGGCCTGATAAAAACTTCGATTTGGTGTTCCAAAGCCACCATGCCTTTTAGTTTATCCAATTATCGGTAATTTTATTGAATAACTAGGGAATTGGGCAAAGAAGAAACCCTTGGAGTATCTGAGCTTGCAAACTCTAACTCATCAATGGATCTTACTCTTCCAATTAATTAGAAAATTCATTTTGATCAAGTGCATCATAAGACTGAAATGTGCGTGGCATCTTCTTCCTCTTAGCTATTTTAGAGGGCCTCAGTTGCACTAGGAAGATGCTCAAAATTGCATTTAATTTTACATGAAAATAAGCGTATACCTGACATATAAATTTCCTGGATAACCAAACACAGATGGCGTGCAAGAGCATATATACAATTATCACAACACGTAGCAGCCTCTACAAGGAAAGATGCACTCAAGAAATTCAGAAACCTGAAGCATGAAATGTAAGCATGAAGCATTAGCAAGTATTCATTATTGTGAAGAAGAAGGTTTTGTTTAAGTTCTCTTAGGCAGAACGAACGATCAAACATCAGAAGTTTAACAAAAGAAATGAAAACGAAGACAAAGATATCCAAACCAATTCAGCTCCCCTTTTCTAGTCACATCTCAGCCAGTGCTGTTAGCTATCCTACTCAGCTACATCACTCTCTTCATATCTTCCTCTGAATTCCACACTTTGTTCCACAATTCTTCTATCTTTATCTCCAGGCCATGATGTACAGTCACTTCTTCTGGCTTTCCTGAATATAACCCCTTCAATTCATGTATCTCTTTAATCCCTGATTCTACCTTTTCCGAATATTCCTTCTCATATTCATTCACTGAACACAACAAATTCTTCACTGACTCATCTGAATCTGAATAAGGTTCTGCTTCGAGCATTAGAATACGTTCCAAACACTCTATCCCATCGAGAAAAAGAAGAATCAGCTGATAAAACTCAGTGAATATTGTTAGATCAATGGGAGCACGATCAGGAACAACTGACTTCCCCTTCTCTGATTTTCTTTTCATTTCTTCAACTATCATTTTCATTAGAGAAATAATCTTGCGAGTCACCACAGAATCCCCAGCTTCGGTTACCCATTTGATTGAAAGTTCCAAAACTGGTAACTTCGCTTTCATTTCTTCACTCCCCAACATTAAGAACATGAGAGTGGCAAGCAGAGAAGACGCCTTTGTTGCCAGTCCAACCACTTGATCCTTCACGGGTTGGATTAATTCCAAATGTTCATCAGATTTGACACTGCCTCTTAGCCACTTCACGAGACTCATCTTCTTGGAACCATGTTGAGCTTTCTTCAAATCAGCTTTCCTTCCATGAATCAACTCATATACCTTTCCACCGAATCCCATGATATTTGAAACATATGTAGGATTGGACTCTTCAGACTGATCAAAAGTCACCTTCACCGTCAAAGCGATCAACTGCATAAAATCTTCTTTATTCTTGACTTCTCCATTTTCTTCATAACCTTCTTCACTTTCTTTATAATCTTCTTCCCATCCAGAACCCAGTTCCTGCCATTCTTGATCCCATTCTCCCATATATGATGAAAAATGTCCATCAACAGACCTTTCACTAGATTGATCAAGTTCAGCAGTCCGTGACTCAGCAAACCCTTTATTCCCATTGTCTTCTTCTTCCTTGAATTCACCAAGATCACCGGATTCCTTCGCTTGATCAATCTTTATGCTTTCTTCAAGGTGGGTTCTTTCTGCCCTCAACCGATGTCTTCGAAGAAAAACTTGAAAAAAAAAGGAATATCTTGTTAGAAGAGCCTGAATATAGCGTTTCACTAAGCCATCCATTTTCTCAGTTACTTCTTTCTCACGTCTCTTCCATTGTTCAATTACTTCCCTGATTTTCTTGTCTTCAGTATCACTTCTCTTCTCTAATTCTTTGATATTAATGTCAAAAATCGCAAAATAACGAGGCACGTTTTCAAGGCGAGTGGTCAGCTCAACAAGCACAAGCTCATTATCCCAAAATCTGAAATATTGTTCAGCAGATAATTCATCTAGATTTTCAACGCCAAGAATCCCTTGTTCCTGAGAATCATCTTCCTTTAACTCTTCTGTATCTTTTTCTTTGTTGAATTCATCATTCTGATCTCTGGATTCGTTGGAGTGACCAATATTCATTGTGCTTCCAGCTTCAAGATCCAGTTTCTTTGATGCTAAGAGGGGGATTGTGAAAGAGAAGCGGCAAAATGTGGTTCTTTTGAAGAAACAGTTATTCTGTTAGGTTTATTATACATACATACATACGTATATATAAACACACGTAGCATAAAATTGCAGGAGCTAACTTGGAAAAAAACTAATGTTTTTTTCTTCTTCTCACTACTAAAAACTACTAAAAACAGGGGGTATTTGCATCTGAATTTAGCAACGGATAATTCCGTTGCTAAATTCAGTAACGGATTTGCAACGGATTACACATATATTATTTTTTTAATATTAGCAACGGACTTTAGCAACGGATAATCCGTTGCAAAATTTACGTTGAATTTAGCAACGGATTTTCCGTTGCTAATTGAAAAAAAAAATTAAAATGTTAATATAAAACTAAAATTATGTAGACCGTTGATTGCATAAAATCTGAACCGTTTATTTTCACTCTCTCCCCCCACACCGAAATATAGATCCAACAACCATTTACGCTGAAAATTAATTTACTTCCACTCTTCCAGTATCCTTCTTCCTCCCCAATAACATCGATTCCTAACTGTTCAAAAATCACCCTCTCTTCATCGATTTCATCTTCCTTTACCCGAAATTGTTCATCATCTTCGCACTCGTCTTCAGCAACCCTATTTTTTTTCTTCATCTTCTTCTCCTTCATCTTAACAGTTTCAATATTTCTCTGCAAACCAACAAAAACAGAGACCCATGGCAACATCGCACCAGATCCATCATCATCACCATCGAACATCCTGTTTTACCCCTTCTCTGTAAACGGGTTAGGTTTTGCACTATTTTCTTCGATAGCTCAGGTAATTAATTTATGGTTTTTGTTTTCTTTGTTTCAATTTAAGTTACACTAAACAGTTCTAACCTAGCTTTCCCAATCTCAGGTGTTATTCTGTTGTGTTGATCCATCTCCCTCACCTGTAACTGAAGAACACAGGTAAGAATTTTTTTTCCCGATACTGTGAATAATGGTTTTAGGCTATTAATTCAAAAATATAAGGTTTATGAAATGTTTTTACCATGATTTATATCCTAATTATGCACGTTTAAGTGAAAATTTATGAAAACCCCCAAATTAATTTTTAGGGTTACGGTTCATAAATTGAATGCTGGCAATTCTTGTGTCTGGAAGAGAGTGATTGATGGAAATTATGCATGTTTAATTGAAAATTTATCAAAACCCCCAATTTAATTTTTAACAATTAGTATTATTGATGCTGGGTGTTCTTTGATGTCTGCAAGTCTTTTTGTCCTCCTGTGTGCAGACACCTAGGTGTTTTGAATGTATTCATATGCTTATATATATATAAGGAAACTTGCTTGTTGATTTTGTGTTTTGTTAATAAGATTACTGTTTTATTTTTGTTTCTTCATTCATTATTTTTTTTTCTTGCTATTTTTCTTGTTATATATATAAGTAGCAAAATTGTGTAGTGAAAGAGGTTAGAATTCATGGTTGCCTCCTCCTTGCATGGTGATCAGTTAATTTCCCACATTAGCTATATATGTTGTCTGTTTTCATTTGATTGTCCTGTCTTGAGGTCAGCATGCATGATTTGGAAACGTTATTGATCACCAAATGGTTTAGGTGGCAGGCTTTTAATATGATAGTCACATTGAGAATTTAAAAAAGTTAGAGAAACAATGTATAAGAAATGGGACATGATTTTTTAGTACATGAAATATAGTAATTTCACTATTTAATTTCATTTATTTTTTTTAATATTCTTTCTCTGTTTTTAAAAATTTCCTTAATTTAACAATTTTTTTATTTTATTTTTTTCAACTCAAAGGCATTCTAGATATAATAGGGAGTTTGGAACTGGCTATATGACTCATCTATATGTATGCTTCAGCTATTGAATTTTGGATAAAAATCTGTAATATTTACTCATTTTGTTACAGTACCTAATGCTTGCTTTGTTATTTGGCTTTTTTTTTTTTTTAATTTCTGGGTCCTGACATGACTTTGTTCAATATGATGGCTTAGGTTTTTAAGCGTGGCATCAAGTTATCTTCCTCAATAATTAATCAGCCTTTGGGTTCTTCTTGGCACGAAAGCGGTGTGTTGCGTTCTTACTATTATTTAATATGGTCTCCTTAATGCTTTGTCCTTTTGAGGTCTTGTGCTCTTATACTACATGTCATTTACATGGAATATCATTTAATGCATCTAGCTTCCTTTGTTCATGCAATTTTTCTACATGTCATTTACTGTTTTTATACAAACTGTTACCATTTTCTGCATCTGCTGCCATTGTTAATTAGAGTTAATTATAATTTAGTCTATGCATTTTTTATGATTTTATAAGTTAGTCATTATGTTTTTGAAAACCATAAGTTAGTTCCTTGTTATAAATTAAATGCTAGTTATTTTAAAATTTCAAAATGAATCATGTTTAAGATTGAAATTTTTCAGGTTAGATCTTAGAAGAAAAAAATTGTGATGAGAAGACAAGTGCCAAAAAAATATTAAAAATTAATAGTTTAACTTGGATATCCTTTCTGTTTTTCATAGTTTAACTTGGATTTGTTTTAAAAGACTAGCAAGTGTTATAACTGGATGGGTTTAAGATGTTATGCACAATTCCTTTACCTAAGATGTACACTAGTAGATTTATCAATGAATGTCTACTGGAATTTTGTTTGTTGAAGCTTATTTTAGAGTTAATTGTTATGACATTCCATTTCTGCAACTGACCTCATGTGTCAGTTATTAACTAAGAGGTGGAATTGTGTATTGTATCTTCTTGGCAGGAGCAGTGGATTTCAAGTAGCATCCACTCATCGGCCATGTACAAAAGGAACTGCCACATTAGAGAACTGACCTTGATGGAACTCAGTACAATCTCTTACTGTTAGACAGTGAAGGAATAGATGCCTATGATCAAACAGTAAGCGCATTTACCTTATTAAGATGAACTGATGATTGTTGTGCTGGTTTTATGTTTTAACAGTTCAAGAATTGATGAAATGGCTAGTAATAAATTTTATTAATTGAAGAATTTATTTTCTGTGATTCCTTCTTATTTATAATTTACACCATATCCTTTTTATATTCCCACACAGCTGCTGTTTTGGATTATGCAGTAATTGTTGTTTTGGATTACCTTCAATCTATTTAATAAGCTTACTGAATACATGTACTAGAATATTGTTATGAATCTACCAAGCAGCTTAGCACATTAATTACATGATATAATTGCATTTAGATATTGAAATCCTAGGTCCTGGTTGCTTACTGCCACAGTAACCTCATCCTTCTTCTTCCATTCTTTTCTTGGGGCTTACTGACTTCCTTTTAGCAATTTCGTGTAAATGCTTCCTTGTATCAAATAATTAGGCCTCTCGTTGTGGCAATGCATGAGTTTCATCGTATGTTCTGTTATGTGAAAAGCTGGTACAAAAGAATAACATTATTTAAACATCAACCTTTGAAATGGCACAAGTTCACTTCCCTGTCATTGTTGAGAAATACACATCCTTCTTCCTAAAATACCTAATCCAGCAGTTGTTACTTTGTGGGCTGGACCTTCAGACTCTGTCTGCAAATTATTCACACTTCCAGTTATTTCCTTTCCACATTCCATGTTTTAGATGACTCTGATTGTTGCATGAACTAAGTAGCAAATTGTTTGGAGCCAACTTGTGTAATTGCAGAAACAATTGCATGTTTTTTAGCAGGTTTGTCTGTAATGATACATGTAAAATGCACCAGCATTGTGCAATGGTTCATTTTTTAGTCAGTTAGCTGAGTTTCTCTGTGTGAATGATGCAACTGATGGTGAAAATCTTTGCTTGCTTAGCCATTATCAGTGGATATAGGATCAGTTAACAAACTACAAGCAATCGTATGGGCTTGTTAGAATTATTTGTGGAAAAGGCTAGGGTCAAGTGCTGTGAGGTCACTGGACTTGACCATTTAAATTATGAAATTGGAAATATTAGACACTCTTTTGCTGTTTTCGGTTCACAAGGTCATGATCTTGTTTGGAATGAATATAAAAGATGGGAGCTTGATGTTTACACTGTGAAGTCAGTTCTAGCAAAGCACTAATTAGTATATATCCATTTCCAATCACACAAAGGATAAAGGATTAGAGAGGAAAGCACTAATTTGTTTTAAAGACTAGCAATTGTTATAACTTGATGGATGTAACATACTGTTTATGTTTTTTATTTTTCCAGCAATATGAATGGCTTATTGGATCACAATATGCTACATCTGATTGGGTTGCAATAAGAAAACCTCCACCTTGTGCCATTGATTCTTGGGTTTTAGGTAAGTCTATTTTGCTCCATTTTTACATGGTTGCTTAATTATATCGTGCGTAATTTTTCTGTTGGGCATGCCTATTGTAATCTTTTCAAGTAGTTGGAACTTTGCCTTTCATTGGGACAATATTGACAGTTTGTATAAGAAAACTAATTGAATGATTTTCTTTCATTACATCTGATATTGAGTATAATCAAACTCTCAGAAACATGATTACACATTTAGGTGTGTGGTAAATAACAATACTTACATTACAATGATGGAAAAGTTGATTCCTTTTACTATATGCACAACATAATTGATAAAATAAGAATTCTGTTGAAACAGCTTGAAATCTGTTGAATTTGATATTGAATTCTGTTGATCGGAGTTTGAGGGAGAGATGGGAGAAATGGGTGAGAGATATTGATGTTTGAAGGAAATGTTTAAATTGTTATTCAACACTTTGGAAAATGCAAAACCACTTTTAGGAGTTTTACGGAAAAGTAAGTATTCTTTAAATTCGGTGATTGCAATTATAATTACGCGTGGAAAACATGTATACCCACGCAAATTAAATAATGTCGTGTGATTTTTAATTGAAATTATATTAAAATAAATTTTTATAATTTGTTTAACATTGTTATATTAAAATTATTTAAAAATATAAGAATATTAATTTGATATTTTTTAAAAAAATGTCATAATACAAAAACAAATCCTCATCCAAGAGACTAATAGTATTCTTTAAATTCGGTGATTGCAATTATAATTACGCGTGAAAAACATGTATACCCACGCAAATTAAATAATGTCGTGTGATTTTTTATTGAAATTATATTAAAATAAATTTTTATAATTTGTTTAACATTGTTATATTAAAATTATTTAAAAATATAAGAATATTAATTTGATATTTTTTTTAAAAATGTCATAATACAACAACAAATCCTCATCCAAGAGACTAATAGTTAATTTACATGTTTAACTATAAACTTTGATTACACAACAAAATATAAATAATAAGTATTTCATAGAAAGAGGTTTAACATAAATATATTCACACCTCCATTACCTTAACCATAAATATTAACAATATTTATTGCTCGTCTGTGTAGAACTTGTAATCAACTAAATTGGATTGTGCCTAAAAAATTTAAAAAACAAATGTATTTATATTTTCATCCACCAGTATTATAATTATTATTTAATTATTATTTCACTACGACATAAAAGATAGATACAATGTATATGATAAGAGACAAAGATACAAATGTGAGTAACTATTGTAACACATAATAAATTATGTTTTTTTTTTTATATTTGCATTTTTATCTTTTTTAAAAAATGAAAAAAATTCTTTAATCTTGTATTACCTCGCATGTTTCTGATTTCATTTACCATTTCTTAGTTGAGCAAAAAAATATCCGAATAAAATTAAAAAGTTTGATGGATCTAATAAAAATAAAATGATCCAAATAAAAAAAAAACTACTTGAGGTGGTAACAAAAGTTAGAAGGACCAATAAAAAAAATGAACTCCAAAACTATTATAAAGATAAATTTATTTAATATTTGTTCAACTAAATATTTTTTTTTCTTCATTCATTTATGCTATATAAAATACTAACCGAACATAATCTAAACGTCTACTTTTGTCACTAGTTAGAAAATATAAATCAAAATATAAAATACTAACCGAACATATTTTATTTTAAAAGATTGTTTAAGTACTAGTAGTTAAAGAAGTATGTTTATTTCAAAAAATGCTTATTGGTGTTGTCATGTTAATTAGATTAACATGGATGATCGATCGTGGATGTATCGTCGTCTTATGGATGGCCGCCTTCGTCCTGAATACATTACCGGTGTTAGAAGATTTATCAATTTTGCATTTTCAATTGATAAAAATATATCTGGGGGAAAAATTAGATGTCCTTGTGTGAGGTGCAAAAATCAAAAGTTTTTAAAGGAAGATGATGTTTGTAAACATCTATTGACAAAAGGTTTTTTACCTTGTTATGAAAATTGGACTGTACATGGGGAGCCTTATGTCGCAGAACCAATATTGGCTGGACCTTCATCGATTGGAATGAGTCATGTTGTGAATGATGTTTGTCTAGAGAATCCATATAGGAATATGGTTATGGATGCAGTGGGGTTGGGTGATGCATTCTACAATGATAATGTGTCTAGTCCTGTGGTAGCAGGAGAAATTCCAAATCCGGATGCAACTAAATTTTTTAAGCTTTTGAAAGCTGCGGAGGAGCCGTTGTGGGATGGGTGTACCAAGCAATCCAAATTATCTGCTTGTGTACAATTGCTTTTTTAAGCTTTTTATTGTTATGTTGTATATATTCATATTAAATGTTAGTTATTTTTTCTGGTTTTTAGCATGCCTCGACGAGGATCCATATTAGATTCTAGGAGTGACAGGTCCACATCAAGGAGTGACAGGTCCACTTCATCCAAGTCATTTCAAACTACATCAAGGCATAATAACAAAGGATCCACATTTCATCAACCTGTGTATCAGAACATAAATGAGTATTATATACCCACTTTGGAGAGTACACATCCTCCTCAACATGATTATGGGAGGGTTGATGCATATCAATATTGTGAGGGCTTTCGTTTTCAAGATTTGCTTCAAACTCAAGGAGGTTTCTCTCGAGATAACCAACTTGTTTCTGGAGGACATAATTTATATGGGACTTATGGGAGAGTTGATGGTAATGATGATGATGTGAACATTAGAAATGAAGATGAGGGAGACGGTAGTAATGAGAGAGGTGTATGTGATGAGAGAGATGTATGTAATGAGGATCAAGATGGTGTTCCATCATATCACGGTTCAACATCTTCTCCATACAATTATGATCAAAGTGTTAAAAGGAAGGGTTTTGACACGCCAATAGATCCAATAACAAGAAAAAAAGAGCTTTGTTTGTATGAAACAACAGAGTAAGTTCAAACTTTTAATAACTAACTTATTAAGGTTATATTTTCAAGTATGAAAAAATTTACTTATTATTGTGTCATTGTTTGTTTAATATAAGTTTGTTATTATATATTTTTAGGTTCAATAACGCATCGTGTGGCCGTGCAATCGGAGATATTTTCAGGTCCAATTTTAAGGGAGCATGGCACTCTTGGGAAAAAGTAGATCCAATGTGCAGGGATGAACTCTTTAAAGAGTTTAAGGTAAGAACCAACACTAATTGCCATAATATTCTTTTCAATTTTGATCACTTTAATGTAGAATTATGAAAATTATCAATTGAATAGCTATGACTGATTTGTGTTATAATTTGTTCTTATTTCTTGTTTACTCTTTAATATCATTTAATTTCTTTAGTTATTACATCATCTTGCAAATTCTGAACAAGATAACACAATATGATTAATTATTTATATAATTTGAAATTTTGTGCACTCTTTTTACTTGGTATATATATTATTTGGTAGAAAAAATATTCCTTTCCTGAGGAAGATGAGTCGATTGTTCGTAATATTTGGAAAGATAAGGCTAGGATAGCTTTGAATCAACAATTGACACGAGCTCGCAAGAAAGCTATGTCAAAAGAAAACACTACAAATATTATAGATTGTCTTGATAAAGGTCCTGCCTGGATAAACAATGATGATTGGAATCAAATGATCAAAGATGTTTGGTCCACCCCTGAATTTCAAAGGAGATCTGAATCTGCTAGGAGGAATCGATTAACCAAAACAGATGGTAAAATAAGCACTCATTGTGGAGAAACAGTGTCATTTGCATCATATCGAGCTAACATGGTATGGATTTATTTTTTTTATGCTTAAGATAATAAATTAAAATTTGTATATTTATCTTTTATAATATTTATTAATCTTGAAAGCAAGAGAAAGCTGGTGGAAAAGAACCTCCATGGGATGATGTCTTTTCAGCTTTGCATCAAAGTATTAAGCAATCTGGTAGCTTCGTCGACAACAAGTCTAAAAAAGTGGTTGTATGTATTTTTATTTGATTATTTCTTAATATAACTTAAGTATTATTCAACATTCAAATTAATTTATTATTGCATGTATTTTATTTGTAGGAAAATTATAAAATGGAGATGATTTCAAAGTATGGAACTGATCGGGAAAATCATCCTTCATTTGATGGAGCAGCTTGGTGTGTGGCTTCAGGAGGAGTTACAAAGGGTAGGGTATATGGTGCACCTCGTATGCCAAAATCAAAAGTTAGTACAAGCTCTTCATCACATTCCTACTCGGTGGAGTCATCATATCCCAGTTCATCGTATCGAGCATTGCAAAAGGAGATAAAGGATAAAGAAGAGGAGATAAAGAAAAAAGATGATTTTATTCTTGAAATGAAACGGCAGATGGATTCCATGAAAGAATATCTTGTGAACAATCTTGGATACCATGGTGGGACATCAAATATTAATCAAGGTATGCCACCACCTTTGACTCCATCAATACCGCCACCTATGGCTCCTCAGATAATGACACCTATGGGTTCCGCATCTCAACCAATTTTTCGACCTACACCTCGACCTTTATATCCTGATCAATCTTGTATTGATCCACAATATCATGGTTCGTCTTCACAACCAGCACCATGATTGTATCTTTTGTTGTTTTTTTTTTATTGTATTTGAACTTAATTGTATTAATGCAAGTTTAACTAAATTTTTATAATATGAATATTATTTTTATTTTGTTTTTTATTAATGATATAATTATTTTTAATATTAATTAATTTATGTTGGTTATATAAATTCTACAACTTTTAAAATATCCATAAATAATTAAATAAATAAATTAAAAGTCATTTTAATAAATAAATAAAAATTAATTTAATAAAAACAAATGCAATCACCAACGGATTCTCCGTTGGTGATTGCAACTGATGCATGAATGAGCAACGGAGAATCCGTTGCTGATTCACAAAACTAGCAACGGATTTATCCGTTGCTGATTTGGCAGCAACGGATAATCCGTTGCTGACAATTAGCAACGGATAATCCGTTGCTGATTGTCAGCAACGGATTTTCCGTTGCAAAACTAGCAACGGATTATCCGTTGCTGCCAAATCAGCAACGGATAAATCCGTTGCAAAAAAATCAGCAACGACAAATCTGCATCGGATTTTTGCCGTTGCTGATTCCGTTGCTAAATTGTTTTAGCAACGGATTTTAGTGTTATTTGCAACGGAACAGTCCGTTGCTAATTACTCCATTTTTTAGTAGTGTCTTTTCCCCTTTTAGTTCCTGCACACAACTCTTAATACCACCTCCCTCCTAAATAATTTGATAAAGAAGACAATTTGACTGGATATGAATCCATCATCTACATGAAAGCTTTCAGTTCAAGATTTTTTTAATTTTTATACCAGCTAGTTAAATTTGGCAGTGCCTAAATCGTTGAGTTTATTGGCTAACAAACATCATCTGATCATATTGTTAATCCTTTCAATCTGCAGAAGAAAAGAGCAAAGCCATTCCGAAACCTCTACAAATCCATCAATCTGATCATGCATGTGTTATTATCACGTTGGAAATGCCTAAGTTTATGTTTAAAATCTGTGTGCATAATGAGTAAGTGGCAGGGCTATTATTGTAGCTGAGACAAAATCACCGTAGCTAATACCCGATTTAGCTGGCTTCATCAATCCCTTGTCAGGTATTCATCCTATCGATAATCTGATGACCGATTGCACTAAAGATAATCCCTTCTTCGATGGCTTATCTGCAACGTTACATCTTCAAATCCAGTCTCCGTCATGCATTAGAATATTTTTTCAAATGCATAACTTATCAGATCTATTTAACAATAGTTATAATTAAAAAGCTCAAATATGATCAAGTATTTTAGGCAAACATGATAATAACTCTTTGTCTGATCAAATGATCCACTATATGATTGTTCTCTCTATAAATATGATCAAAACACATGGAAGGAAGCATATTACATGCATTTAAAATATTATTGAATTTAGTTTACAAACACCAAGGTCGGATAATATTTTCCATTTTAATCCAAGTAATGGCATTGTAAGAATCAAACTCAACAACCCATTGATTTGTAGAAACATAGCATCAGTCAATACTCATAAGCATAGGTTTTCAAATTTCTAAGACCTTAGCTTCATTAGATTCCATGTTATTTGTTGAACAAGAAAAAAAAACAAAGGAATTTCCCTTCATGATCTCTAAAACACCACCAATTCTTGAAGGCCGTAGTTTGCCATTTGAAGACACGTTAACATTTCACTTTAACATATCTATTAAGAAGAATCATTTCTCATATTTATCATGTTAGTCCACCATAAAAAATCATATGATTAATGAATTAAATATAATTTAGTATAGTAAAAACTCTCATCATTACATTTTGCCCAAGTAGCAACCCGACAAAAAAGAGAATAACATACATTATCCCAGTATGTTTCTTTCTCGTTAAAAATCAAATTATTGTTGGCATTTCAAACAGACCAAACTATATCAAAGAAAAACAAACATCACACCTTTTTTTTTCATAGATGCCCGTACTATGCCATTCTATAATAAGAAAAAGTCATCCAAAGATTGAGACAAGGTCAATTGTTGACTTAACCAATCTACCTCCAGAGACCACAACTTCAAAACTATTTAACAATAAAGTGAAATATGATTTGTAGTTTCAATCTCTTTTTTACAAAAAGAATAGTTTAAATCATTATCTTGTAACATACCTCTTCAATGCAAGAAGTCTTTTACATGTAATTTATTCAAGATTGAAAGCCATAGATGAAACTCTATCTTTGAAGGAGCACTAGAGTACCATATATTAATTTGATCGAAAAGGTTTTTCTCTTGGCAAAAAAAAAGACTCAATAAAAAAAGTACAACTCTTAACAAAAAATACACCTTTTGGTTTTCCAAACTCTCTTGTTAACAACATTTTGGCATAAAGAGACCCTGTGATAGCAATTGTAATAATTTCTCTTCTTTTATCTTTTACCAGTCCCAATACAATGTCATTCTCATTTCCCATTGCCATAAAAATTATATTTTGCACACCAAGAGAACACTTCTGATATTTGCACAAATACCACTCCAAATAGTTGAAGATTTCCTGAAAACTTTGGCACCACCTCATTACTATCAAGATGATATTTTAATTTATAAAATTTATCCAAGCTTTAGCAACATCATTATTATACTATCATAACTATTTAAACAATATTGTTTTGTTTTTTTTTCAAAAAAGATTTGATTCCAAACCCCACCTCTACCATTCAGCCTAATTAGAGAATTTCAAGCTACCTTCCTGATTTTTTGAGTATTCATATCTTCACTCTAAATTTTTTTTCATTACATGAAGACTATTTTCTTTATCACTCCAGAAAGAATTGTAAACAAGGACAAATAATTAAGTGGAAGATTAGACAACACATACTTAATTAAACAAAGTCTTCCATTTATTGAAATAATCCTACCCTTCCAAGTTCGAAGATGAGACCTAATATTTTTCAAAACTGGTTTCCAAGTGGAATAAAGTCTCGAATTAGCTTCTATAGGAAACCCCGAGTAATTAGCATATAAGTAGCTTGACTTACAACTTAAAGAGTTAACCACCCCTTTAGTATTATCCAAATCAACATTAACATCAATTAAAAGACTCTTGTGATAAATAACTTTTAAAACTTAAGAATAGTCTAAACTAGTGAAGAATGATTTTAACATTCTTTAGGACTTTAATTTCATTAGGACAAAAAATCATTATATCATCAGCATATTAAAGCAGTGCTGCTTGTTGAGAATAGATCTAGACTCCAAAGTAAAGCCCACTCTCCATTGCTTATCTAAATAATATCGTTAATCCTTCAAAAACAATATTGAACAAGAATGATGACATTAGATCCCCCTTTCGAATACCCTTCTGCATAAAAAACTCGTTGGATGGTGAGCCAATGATGAGAACAGAAAGATGAGTCGTAGATATACATTATCTTATCCAGGAAACCCATTTACCTCTAAAACCTATAGAACCCATAACTTTACAGATAAAATCCTAAGATACCGAGTCAAAACCTTTAGAAAATCCATTTAAAAAAAGAAGCCTTAAACCTTTTGTCATCGTATACAATCGGCAATTTCATTTTCTAAGAGAGAGTTGTCAAGGATTTGTCTTCTCGATATGAAAGCATACTATGTATCACTAATCACCTCATCAATAACATGTCTAATCCTAAATTGCAAGATCTTGGTAATGATCTTATATATCCTATTTACAAGACTAACATGTCTAAAGTTTATGAATTTATAATTAGTTTCAGGATTGAAGTAATGTATGCATTATTAATCCAATTTGGCATCCTACTAATTTTAAAGAATTGCAAAACTAGAAAAAAAAATTATTCTATGATGAGTGGCCATGCCTTTTATAGAAATTAAAATTGAATTCATTGAGCATAAGAGTGTTTAATCCTTCATAAATCCTCCCAGCCTCCTAAACTTCCTAAAGAGTCACTTCCTTCTCCAACCAAACAGAAGAAACTTTACTTAAAACCTTAAAACTTGCACCCCTATATATACTACCTTTAACCCAAACTACTACTGAACAAGTTTTCATAAACATTTGTTGCCTTAGATTTAATATCTTAGTAATGTGTTTTCTCTTAAATTTATTTTATACATTCATTAATTGTCCAAATTATTTTTTGAGCTTATTCTTATGTTATTTATTACTGGTGGATGTTCGTAGATTTAACATCGGGCCTTAAATAAAAAGTTTCACAACTCAATGATTTATTTATTTATTTAGAAATATTTCTTTTCTTTCTTTCATTATTAATATTTACTATTTTACAAAGAAAAAAGTTGAATAAAATACTACACTTATCCCACGTCAGTCCCTACTTGGAGGAGACTCATAAACATATTATTGATCTTTTTTTATTTTAAAATGTCAGTCCCTTAAACTAGAAGACACATCGACCTAACCATTGAAATCAAAGTTTTCAAAACATGATGTCAATTTGATGAAAACACTTCGACTTTTTATTGAACATGTTATAAGGTTAAAAATATCTTACTAGACCTATGTCAATGTCTAAAAACTAGGAGACATGTTGACCTAGCTGTTAAATCCTAAACTTAATAAAAACAATTGTTGCTAACTTAACGAAAACTCATCAACATTGTTTTTGTTATTTTAAAAAAATATTCAGACACATATACATATATAAAAAGGCAAAAGTGTAGGTTTATTATATGCAAATAATGTTAGCACAAAACAAATAAAAATAAAATAAAATAAAAATGCATGGGAGAATAGTAACCTACTTTCAAAAATGAATTTTTGCATGTATATGCATTCATAAAAAGGCAAGAATGCACTATTGAGAAGTGAGAAAAAAAAATAATTAAAAATACATGGATAAATAGTAACCATGCATGAATAGTGTAATGTTCATTATTTTCATTTGTGAATGGTAAAAAGAATGCAAAAACCCTACTAGAAAACAAGAAAAAAAAAGATTTGGTTTAACTTTAGACTGGTTCTAGATGAGAGAGGACCTGTAGTGGTGGTAGAGACAGTGGTGTGCAAGTGATGTGGTATTCTCTCTCTACTTTAGATTTCTTTCTCTCTATTGTTTTGCTTATTTTATTTATTTTTTCTTTCTCTTTTCTTCTTCTTTCCTTTCAGCTATTTCCTATCTCAGAAAACTCTTTTATTTATATTAATTTTTTTGGTTTTTAAGATTTCAGGTTTTTCCCTCTCTTCTCTCTTTCTCTCTCTCTTATTCTTTCACCTCTCATTCCTTTCGACTTAATCTACCCTCACTTATTTAGGCTCAAACTCTCATTTTCTTCTCTCTATCCATCTTGATATTTTTCTCTCTCTAGCCTAGCTTCCCTTATTTCTTGTTTTTCCCTCTATTTATAGAGAATGATGAAGCTCTTGGAGTTTTTATTAGTAGAATGATCGTGGCCATTATTCTCTTGGGTTAATCTCAACCCTCTACTTTGATTGTTCACATTGACCAAGCATTTTTGTTTTGGCATCTTTACACCAGTTTTACGGCGGCTTAAAAGGGCTAAAGCACGTATTTTTAGTTGATAATGTAGTACACATGCAGCGGAGGGGATTGGTGTGTTGTTTGGTGTTATTAGGAGGCATGAAAGAGATAGAAAGGGGGGGAGTATTGCAAAAAATCATGCATAAACAAAGGAAAAGAATGAAGTTGGAGGGGCCATGCAGCGAGGAGAAAAATTGTTTTAAACTTACACTCCAAACAATGTCGTTTTGAGCTTTTGCTGTGAAATAACGTTGTTTTGCCTAAAATACATCGTTTCATTTCAATAGAGTTTTCATGTTTAAAAAATATGTCCTTTAATTTCATGTCAGTAAATTTCAACCTTTTATCTTTATTTCTTTCAATCATCCTTTAATATATTAAAATGGTCCCTCAATTTCACCTTCTTTTCTAATTCAATCATTAGCTTTCTAATTTTTAATTATTTAGCCATTTTAACCCTTTCATTAATATTTCTTTATAAATTTGCCCTTGATTGTATTTTTATTGTCCTGACATTTTAATTATCGCATTTTTCTACTTTAGTTTTTGGCCTTCTAGTTTTTAATTATTTAGCTTATTTCAACATTTTCTTGATGTTTTCCATAATTTCATCCCTAATTTTATTTTATTTTCATTTTTTAAATAATGTTTTATTGAAATTATATATTTTTTAGTTTCTTTCTTTTCTTCAAATATTTTTTTCATCTTTTGTATTGAATTTTTTTTTTTGGGATATTTGAGAGGGGTAGTCTCTCATTTTTTAACTTTAAAATTACATTTCACTCTCAATGAACCCCAAAGAGGAAAGTTTTTAATAAAATAACACAATTACATCCAAAATAGAATTAAATGATTTGATGACGTGAATAATGATAAATAGTGCACATTCAAGTCTGATTCCATCACTTCTTCTTAAAAATTCTAAATAAAGCTAAGATTTATCAATATAAGCATATTTGAATTGTAGATGAGGAAAGATCATTTTTGATATATCCTTCACAAGTGAAAATTTATCCATTGTAATCTCCTTTGAGTCTTAAAAAATGTTTTTGAATAATAACCCAGCCTAGGATCACCTCTCTCATTATGAGCATGTTTTGAAAATTTCTGAATGATCGATGAAATCCTCTAAACGAAAAGAAAGAGGAAAAATACAAAATATACAAAAAGTTTTATAAAAGAGAACAAGAAAATGATCAACAAGTAAAGGAAAAAATCTCTCAAAGGTATCTTTAATGATTGTGCAAAGTTTAGAATCGAAGACAAAATTTCAACGATGAAGAATTGAGGTTGTAGAGAGATCAACTATTAAAATATCAAAATCAAGGTAACAAGCCTAGAAGATCTAAAAACAGAATAAGTGATTCTATGTTTTTACATCCTTAAACATCATTTGAGCCTTATTTATCCTATTCTTTCATAAACACAAACCTCAATATACATTACATGTTTTTTAAAAACCCTTTATGATCAAACAATTTACTTGTGTTAATAAACTTTTATCTTAAAAAAAAAAAAGTATTGTAAAGCAAAAATCATGACTTGTTTGTGTATTTAAGCCATTCATTTTTCAAAATAGCATGTCATTGTTGGAGAGTCTATTTAAGCCATTCATTTTGTAAAATAGCCAAAATTTTAGGATAATTATTCTTTTCACAATCCTTACGAACGTTAACAAAAAATATTCAAAATTATATTATGGTATAAAAATATACAAAAATTATTATGACAATGCATATGTGTTTTATAATGGTTATTGAGAAAGATGAACACAACAAGAGCAATTATGTTTGAAGAAATTCATGGTAATCAAAAGAGCCAAACGCTGATTTGAACAAATCCATCACATGCTGAAAAAAGCAGAGATAATAACTTCTTAATGTTGATAACAAAAAATGAGCAATAATGAATACAGATTCTTAGCCTACACTTGAGTTAATATGAATGATGGACGAAACATACTTGACCTGTGATTAAAAGTGGAAAACATGAGAATGATAAAGGTATTGAGATCACTTAAACAATTGAAGCAAGCGAGTGCTTAGATTAGAAACCTCCTGTTGGGAAAAAAAAATTGCAATTCTTTCACCTAAGCCCTATAACTCGCTACATGAACAAGAAGTACGTAAAATCTCTGTAACTTGGGCAGATGCATTTTCCACCTTAAACATCCCTTCCAGATTCTAACTCAAACCACATGTTAACAAAGCATTCTTTCCACTGTATCCCCTAGCTGCTGAACCTAGAAAGAAAATGCATCTTAAGTAGACCAGCTACACTAATCATATGGTCTGATCCTTGCTCTATAGGGCAAGGTCAAAAATCAGAAGGTGTATGCATGCTTGAAATGGTGTAAATTGAATGAATGATATTGTATTAAAAATAGCAACTGGCCAAATTTAACAGAATATATTATAGCAATCAGGATATCAATATCATGCCTGAATGGAAAAGGACTCAAATCAGTCAGAATAAAATCATATGGAAAAGGTCTTCCATGATGAACTCCCATTGTGGCCTACTCAAATTGCCAAATCGAATGAAATCCTTCCATGCTATTGAGAACATGAACCTTCTTCTTGCTCAAGATCATTAGAGGAATTATACCCTATCCCCTCTAAGAACGTACTCTTGTTAATGGCAGAACCTTCTTCAAACCACTCTTCGTGCTCTTCTTCTGAGTCTTCTTTTTCACTGGCCAGAGTATCCAACAATGTGCGCAATTCTTGATCAGGTTCTTCTTTCTTTTTACCACGAAGAAACCATTGTCCCTGAGAATCATCTTTCTTCGACTCTTCTGTTTCATCTTCTACATCTCCACTATCACCGGTTTCTAACTCAGGAGCCAACCCTTTATTCCCACAAACTCCTTTCTTGAATTCATTGGCCCCGTCGCACTTTGTTCTTGCTTCAAGATTGGTTATTAGCTCATTCCTTCTCTTATTTGCATCTTCTTGAGCTTTCTTGAATTCTTCGATTTCTCTCTTTGTGCTATCTTCTCTCACCCTTGTCAGCCATTGTTGATTTACTTGATCTAAAATCTTAATCTAATTCAGCTATCACAATATTTTTGTCAAAATACTCATTTGGCTCTTCCAGGCTTCTTCTGAGAGTACAAGTTGAGAGCCATGTGTAAATTGAAGTTAAACAATGCAACTATATTATATTATACATACATAGGCTGGCATGGCATGCAGTGGAAGTGAAAACTTAAATCTGCTTTGCTCAAATTACTTAATTCCAGGTTGCTTCCCAAAAATTAAGCATAAAATTCAATACCATATTGAAAAAAAAAAGAAAGGGTTCAAGATTCATGACTAAAAAATTAAATCTTGGTGATTCTTCTCTTCTCCTAACTAGCTAATACCCAATGTAGCTTGAATGAAGCTTCTTCGATCGCTTGTTAGGTCTTCATCTTCCTTTAGTCACACAATTCATTCATCTTTAACTCTATTTTTGGATATATATTCAGATCATCTGGTTCAAGTCCGCATAATGCCTTCAATTCATTCAGCCTTGATTCTATCTTGTTCAGTTCCTTCTCACATTCCTTGAGGTCAGCTTCTAGTAGAGTTGTTAAATCCTTCAATGACTTCTCTGTATCTGATTCTCCTTGACGCTTTAGATTATTTTCCAAACGCAGAATTTCATGGAAGAATTGAAGAATGAGTTGGTTAACTTGGTTCTCATCAAATAAGCCTTCCTTCAGAACATTACTATCGATATCAACTTTCTTGATCATTGAATTTCCTTCATGTAACTCTAACTTCTTTAATATTCCTGTGCTTTGGACTTCTTGATCCACGAAATCCAGGAGAGCTAGAATCCTGCTTGCTACCATATAATTCTCATCTCCAATTAGCCATTTGAGAGAAGAGTTCATCACTTGAAACTTTGGTGCCATTTCTTTCATATCTGACAGCAACAACATGAGATTAATGAGCATATGAGAGAGCTTGTGGCCAGCTTAACTGTTGTAGCCTTCAATGTTTTGGCAGACTCCCAATCTTCAGCTGATTTAGCATAGCCATTCAGCCACTTCACATGACTGATCTCCTCCGCATCGTGCTGGTCTTTCTTAAATTTTTGCAACAATGCAGTAATCTTTCTGCTGAATTCTTTGATTTTGGTATGAACGGTTGGCTTATTATAAGAACTTTCAGGTGGAACAAAACTGACCTTTTTTGTTTTCAATTTCTTACCTTCTAATTCACCCCCATTCATCAATTTCACAAAACCTTCTTTCTTTGGCTCACTGCCTTCTCCACTTTCAGGAACCAATTTTTCCATATTATCTTCTGTATTTCCTATGACACTGGTCGAAGATGACATACCTAGCTGCTCCAATTTATCATTATCACCACTTCTCTCTTCATTATCTACACCTCCCAGTACAATTCTTGGCTTTTCTTGTTCCCTTCTTTCACAGACAGACCCTTCTTGCACAGAATCATCTTTCTTCAAGTCTATTGTTTCTCTGCTGTAGCCACTCAAATAAAACATTTCTTGTTCCACTTTATCACCATAACCACTCTCACCAGATGGATTGAATCCTATATTTCCACCCTTTTCTTCTTTCTTGGCTTCAAGATTGGCCCAGCTTTCATTGGGTTGAGTAAACGGTGCCATTAACCCAGTCACTCCTTTGTTTTCATTTTGTTGAAATATCTTCAGTGCTGCAATTTCTGCCTGGATCGCCTCAGCTTCATGTTTATTTCTTAGCAGAAGCTCATCAAACTTTCGTTTTAAGTTTTTTTTGCAATCAGCAACATGCAAAACTAGAGCCTGAATTTCAAGATCAATTTCAGTTTGATCTTTCTCGGCCATTGATAGTTTCTTTGCTCCTGCTAAAGAAAGTTTGAGGAGAAAGAGAGAGAAAGACAAGCGCCAAAATGTGATCTTTTGAAGAAACCGTTTTTTCTGTTAAGGAGAAATGATTATTTCACACGAGGGTGATACTGCAGGAGTGGACAGAATATGTAGTGTGTTAATAACGAATTTGTACCGTGCTGCAAAAGTTACGGAGGCTATATATAAGGATTTAAAATAAATATTAATACAGTAATCTAAAAATCTTGGCGGAATTATACCATTTAATTTTTTTTTGGTAAAATAATATAGTTTTACATTATAACATTTTAAAAATATAACATTTACTAAATATCATTATTCTCAAGCACAACAAGATGATTGTCACACTTCAAAAACACATCAATTTAACATGTCGCGATTCAGAAACGCGACATATCATAAAATTTAAACTCCTTTCTAGATTGAAGAACACAAATAGACACAACAACACCATCTCTCTAAAAAAATGATGTCAACAACAATCCTCTCTCTAAAAATCAACCAATCACTTGTTTTTTTCCCCTTAAAACACTAAAACTCAAACTCATCTTAGTCTTCAAGCATCCTAAAACGCATTCCTCTTCAAAAACCATTGTTGCCGCTGTTGCCACCACCTCAGCACTTTATATATATATATATATATATATATATATATATATATATATATTTTATGTTTAGTTTAGTTGAAATAAAATTATTGTTTAGGGTTTAGGTTGAATTAATGATAAATTAGCTATGAATGCCATTAATTAGGATTGATTTGATGTAGTTGAACATGAAAATAACATCAATTAATTAAAAATTAAGAATTTCAATGAATTAGTGTTGAATTTTGGATAAGTTGTCAAATTAGGGATTTTTTTATAAATTGATTGAAATGAGCTAATATTATTGTCAATTATGCTTGATGATTTCATACAATAGAGCATAAATAAGGTATAATTTTGATGAATTACGCGTTGCGTTGAATTGTGGATAAGTTGTTGGATGTGGTATTTTCTTTGAATTTTTTAAATTTACTATGAATTTGGGTTTGATTTCATGCAGTTGAGTATGAAAATATTAATTAGATTTGATATCATAAATTATTTTTAATTTTGGTGAAATATACGTTGCTTTAAATTTTGGGAATTTGTTTGAATTTTCTATGAATTTTGGCAATTACAGTTGGGTTAATACAATTTGGTTAAAATTATATCCAATTGAGCGAAATCAAAGTTGTTGTTTTCTTACAAAATGTATTATAATATCTTTATGTTATGTCATTAATTATAGTGACACTATTGTTCCTGATGTGAAGAATAATATCACATACAATGACGAGACCAATTTACTATTAAATGGTAATTTAGGCATGTCATGTATGAAAATAAAAAATATATATATTTCATTGACGTAGGTGGAATTATAATGATGTTGATGTTGATATAACTTGGTGGTGTCAAGTTGGTGAACACCAATATGATGGCAGTTTCAAGACAATGAATAATGTTTTCATCCAAAATAGATTGAACATTATGGTATATTGTATGCAAGTCGTCAATTAAATTCTTTGGGTGTCCCAACTTCTAGTCGAGTAGGTATAAATGCATCACAATTTATCACTCCTTCAAGGTCATTTAGTAGAGGAAAAATAGTTTATTGTCGGATTATTTTCTATAAATGATTGATAATACTATGTTTGACAATCATTTACTAATCAACATAGATTTCACTATTTTGATCCTAGTGACAATAAAAATGATGAGATGTTAGAACCAAGTGTGATACTAAATATTGATGATAATATTGATAATGATGTTGAAGTTGATGTTGATGATGAAATAATATCTCATGTTCCTAAAATTAGAGATGTTTTTGGGTCTTCATTTGATGCTTCTCATGATTAGGCACTCAGTCATAGATGTTTTTCAAGAGGCTCTAATTTGGAGGTTGGACAAACATTCAATAGTAAAAATAATTTAGTTAATGCAATGATGGCACATTGCATATTTGGTTGAATATTGAGTTCAATGGTCGACCTTGACCTTTATTCAATTACAATGTGTGCAAGCACCTGAAAGTAAATAATATTTATATAGGGATATCATAAAAGATCGGATTCATTTGAGATAGCAAAGTTAAAAGGAACGCACATATGTACCTCGACCTTTGTCCAAAAAGACTACCATCAACTCGATGCAAATTTTGTTGCTAATGCAATATCAAACCTTGTGATGGATAATCTTTCAATGATGGTTGCAAACATACAGAATGTGCTTGATTATCTATTTGGTTCATATGAGTCATTTGAAAAAATTTCAAGGTTGTTATTGGTAATAAAAGAATCAAATCTTGGAATAGTTGTTGATAAAAAATGGTACACACTTTCATAATTTTGATATAGTTTTTAAATCTAGGTTTCATATCTTTGTTTTAGATTTAAGTTTCTTATCATTTTTTTCCTCTCTTATTGTTATAAAAAGCATCTATGGTGCTTAGGATTTGTTGTTGGGTTTCACTAGAGATGGCAGTGCTTTTGTGTTTTGACTGGTATTTTTATGAAAGAAACAAGATTTAAATAATATATGGGGTTTATTTTTGGTGTTTTATGATTTTATTGGGTTCTTAAGTGAGATTTATAGTGACAGTTTGATTGATTTATGGAATTGTTCAACTAGACGGTGGTTTTTTAGGTTAGAGGAGTAATGTTAAATAGTGGTATTCATCGTGGTTTAGGGGGGGAAAGAACGGTAATGAGAGTGTTGTTAGTGATGCTACTACCAAGAGAAAAAGGGTGGTTATCAATGATGGTTTGCTCGGTTATGAAGGCTAGACGCAAGGATTATGGTCGTGACTATCATGTGAGGTTAGAAGATTGTTACTGCTAGTGAAATGGGGTGTTTGCTAACGGTTTGATGGTTCAACAATGTCAAAGAGGCTAATTAGGTCTATTCAGTGTGTGAGAAAGGAGATGTGTGTTGCTAGATTCCAACAGAAGAAAGTTGATAGCGGTTGGTTTTGTTTTGACATAGAGTTTTTTTTAACTTTATAACAATTTTATAATTTTAACAGTGCAATGACTATTTAATTTTTATTTAAAATATAATGATAATCTTGTAAATATTATGAATTTTTTTCTTAACTTGTTTTTTATATTCGTTATTAAAGATGTAAAATGTTATATAACTTATAAACTATGATATGTCAATAGTAATTTTCAAATTAATAGAGGCAAAATAAGAAATAACTAAACTATTAAAGGGTTAGGGTAATTTTTCCAATTAAAATTTTCTT
Source organism: Populus trichocarpa (assembly GCF_000002775.5). Taxonomy (NCBI): domain Eukaryota; kingdom Viridiplantae; phylum Streptophyta; class Magnoliopsida; order Malpighiales; family Salicaceae; genus Populus; species Populus trichocarpa. The sequence goes on along the minus strand of NC_037285.2, from coordinate 39,053,873 downwards.
TTAATTATCTTAGAAACATACTCTCACAATTTCATATATTAAAAAAAATCTACTTAGATGCTGACTCAAAGATTCAAAAACGAAGTTAATGTATGAAGTACACCTCCTTAAACACCATATTAACTCCGTTGAGTTAATCAATATTTACTAAAATAAAATAAGAAATAGTAAATAATGTATATTTTGGACCCATTAATTTAAGTGTAAGTATAGTGAGGAGAACTAAAGATATTAGGCTAGCTTGAATATTAGACAAGGTTTAGGATGTTTGTCCAAGTTTGCTTGGGTTTTTTTCCTCTTTTTTTTAAAGCTTTTTTTTTTTTGCCCTTTTTAGAGTTTTTTCTTATTATTTTTTACGGTTTTCCTTTTATGGAATTAGTCTTAGGTTCATGGCTAGAGTCATCGGTTTCAAAGGTTAGCGCCGGTTGACTTTTATTTTTTTGGGTCCTTTTTTAAAATTGATTTATTTAAATCACATCTTTAAACATTTGATTTATTGAAAATTTGTGTTCCTACCTGTTTTTTCATTTTCTTTCTATGAGGTTATCCTCGATCTTGTACTCATAGTCGTAGAGTTTGCGGGTTAACCCGGGTTGACATATATTTTCTTTGTTGCTATGGGATTAGTCTCGGCTTCATGATCATAGTCACCGGTTTCAAAGATTAGTTTTTATTCTTCAATATTTTATTTGCTAAATATTGAGCTTCAACTTTTTTTTTTTTTTCTTTCTATGGAGTTATCATGTTCTCATTTGATTTATTAAGAATTGGTTTTCAAACTTTTTTTCTTGTGTTTCTTATATGTGGTTATCTCAATCTTATGTCCATAGTCATGAAGTTTATGAGTTCATCTGTTTTAACTAGGGTTTTTTGTTGTTTTTTTTTTGTTGTTTTTTTTCAATTTTATCATTCAACATTGAATTGTTTGATAATCTGAATGAGCTCAAGGGAGGTTCTTTTCATCTTTTTTCATTGTCATTTTTTTTGTCTGTTTATTTATTGTTATTTTGTTTTTTTACTTATATTATCTAAATTACTAATTGAACCAATAACTCAGGTCTCAGATTATTTTTTTCTTTAGAATTCTTCTTTTACATCGAAAAAAATGATTAGCGGTAATGAAGCGCAAACCACAAATCAAATGAAACTCTAGAGTTGTTATTAATGTTGCTCCTTATTAATTTACATTTAACAATTTATACCCATTTTTCATCCAAATTAGTAGACATATTCCATTGCAACTCTAGGTTTTAAGATATAATAGATTTAAAGTGGGCTTAACAAAATTGATACCCTGGAAAATCCAATTTTTAACTTTGAGTTTAAATGGATTTTAATTTTTCTTTCTTTCTTTTTTATTTTTTAACTATTAACTTTAACATTTTTTAATATGTTTATTTTTAATATTGAGTCTAAATGGAATTCAAAAGTTTCAAGATTTTTAGTTTTAATTTACACCTTTTATTTTATCATTATATTTTAAAAAATATATATTTTAGAGCATATGTGTGGATGTTTCAGAAAGTATCAAGCAAATATCTCAACATTAGCTTAATGTTCAATTATGCTAAAAAAATAAGCTTTATAATAGCAGATAATTAAAAATTTAAAGTCGTCGTTCTTTTAGCACTACTCATTTTTTTTTACTAGTAATGTTGTTCTTTTTCAATTTGATTCTTCTACATTTAATTTTATTAAAATTGGCTTTGATAGTTTGTCTTGATAAACTTGAATTGATGTTCTCGAGGTGTTAGAAATTTTTTTTTAACATTGACATGATGCTCGATTGTGTGAAAAAAGAGTTTGAATTTCTTAATTTCACAATAAAAGGAAATAAAGGGACTAAAATTTAAATCAAAGATAAAATTTTGGACCATTTTGTTTTCTTTACTGTTATGTTAACTTCTTTTCTCAAACTTTTGCCTTCAACTTTTACTTAATTTCTTTTTTAGTCCTTTGTATTTGATAATTATACATTTAAGCCACATTTAAGTCCCTAATTCAATTGAAGAGAGAGAGACTCACTGAAAAAAAACAATAGAGAGAGACAATTGTTAAATATCCACATTCCGGCAACCAAAACAATCATTTTTTATATTGATGAGTTCCATTCATTGAGAGGAGTTTCATTAAGGTATTATTTTTCCTTTCATCTTGATAGAAAATGTATATCAGGTTAAAGAAGAAAAAAATTGTTTCAATTTTATCTTTGTTTTTCAAAGCAATTCTTGAGTTGATAAATCAATTTTTAAGAGTCTAAAGGTGCTTTTTATGTGTTTTTAGTTTAAAATAGATTGAAAAATAATTTTTTTAAGTTAAGAAGCTCGATCTCTTGACCATCTTTTTTATGGTCGTAGTATGGAAAATGAACGATGATGTCCATCCTATGTTTACATAAGAAAATTTAAAGAGTTAGACAAATAAACCTCTTCTAGCAGATCTATGTTTAAAAAAGCTAAACAAGTTGGGCCACCTAGCCCAGTTGTCTGGTGTATTTTTCATTTTAAATTTTTCTCTTTGTCTTTGCATCCAATATAAATTATTTTACTTTAAATAGAGTAATTAAAATTATTTATGCTTATTTTTACTTTAATTGAAACTCATTGAGATAAACCATTTAGATTTTTTTCTTAGTATTACTCAATCGAATATCTTTTATTTTTAACATGTTTTAAAACATGATTATAAATTATAATTTTATAATAACAATAAATGTTATTTTTGTAAAACCCTTAATTATTATTATTTTTGTTTATATTTTATTGGATTGCTTTCTTGTACATGTGAGCCAGGTTAATATTCTATCTAGAAAGTTTGACAATTCATCCGTATTGGCGTAAAATATTATGGCCTTATAGCTTAAAAAATAAATTAAAATAGAAATGTCTTCATTTTTTTTTATAAGTGTTTTGGTCCGTTTGAAGGTATCATGTCATGAAATTATGTCTATTTTTAAATAAAAGAAATCAATACCACAGCAAAGTTAGTAAACTGTCTTCATTGCTGCTGATTTGCTTCTACATTTAAAATTATATTTGAATATTTTATTTAAAAAAATATTAAATTGATAAAAAAATTTAATATTTTTATAATTATGATGTTAAAAATAAAAAAAAATTAAATTTTTTTAATTTAGTTCAAGGTGAAACAACTATTTTAAAAAACACTGAAACTTTAATAGTGTATTTGATATTATAGTGCATATTTTTTTCTAGAAAATATATTAAAATAATTTTTTTATTTTTTATATTAATATATAAAATATTAAAAAAAATAAAATAAAATATATTAATTAAATATTTTTATACTAAATATAATTTTAAATACAATAACAAATAACAAACAAACTTTAAAAATGCATAAAATAACTAATAATAAAGGTCAACAGTGTCACATTAAAATAAAATAAATAGATTGGATCCTTAATTACCATCCCCTACCACCGTGGCATCGAGCGAGTCCTTTAAACAAAAGGATTCGCTAAGCTTTTATTTAACAAATCATATTTATAATAAAAGAAAATATTTCAACAAAAGAACTGAAAGAACTTTATTGAAATATGAAAGAATATTGTAATTTTATTGTCGCAATCTCTAGTTTTAATTGCAAAATAGATTATCAAGTACTTTTTAATAATTATTCCATAATTTTATATTTATATATATAGGAATCCAGCACCTTGACGAAATTCACAGCAGGATTGAATTTTTGGAGAAAGAAATGTTTGGTGGTGGATTATATGGAGATCTGCCTCCACCATCCGCCACGGCGGTGGAAGAAAAATCAACTACCAACACCTCCACTGTATGGTCTTCTACTACCTTGATGGCCCCACCTACTCTCCGTAAACCCATCACATCACCACTAACTATTTTAAAAAACCCTAACAAACCTAAACCCCAAATCTCTGCTTCCAAATCTTTAGTTTCTCCGCTCGTGGCGGCGGCGACTGTGCTACCCGATGAGGTGACTCCGCAACCGGAACTGGTAGGGGTGAATTCGGTGGTTGTTGAGGAGTATGATCCGGCCAGGCCGAATGATTATGAAGATTATAGGAGGGAGAAAAAAAGGAAGGCGATGGAAGCGGAGAGGTTGAGGGAGATTGAGAGGAGGAGGCAAGAGGAGGAGGAGGAGGAGAGGGAGAGGGAGAGGGAGAAGGATAGGGAGAGGGATGTGAATATTTCTGGGGAGGAAGCGTGGAGAAGGCGTGCTGCCATGAGTGGAGGTGTTCCGAGGAGTTCTTCGCCACCCAGGAATGGGGATGGGTTTAGTATTGGGACGTCAGGGACGGTGGGGTTGGGAGTTGGTGCTGGTGGACAAATGACTGCGGCGCAGAGGATGATGGCGAAGATGGGGTGGAAGGAAGGGCAAGGATTGGGGAAACAGGAGCAAGGGATTACGACGCCATTGATGGCGAAGAAGACTGATAGGAGAGCTGGGGTTATAGTGAATGCTAGCGAGAAGAAGGTGAAGAGTGTGAATTTCAATGGAACTCCTCCAACTCGGGTTTTGCTCCTTAGGAATATGGTATGTATGTATATTTCTTGATTGGTTTAAATAAATGTATTTGCACACTATAAATGTAAAGAAACTAACGGATGGGAATCTGCAAAACTGCAACAAGTTGCTGTTTCTATTCTTTGTTTGCCATCTATTCTTTTGTATTTTGTAACATGCTCCACTGATTCTGTTCTTTTATATCTTTCCCTCTGTAAACAACAAACTACTTTGCATGCTATCCACTACTTGGGATTGCCCATTGTTGCTGTATTGATCTTCACTAAGATTTGATATTTGTTCTAATTTCATCTAGTGAATATCTAGCCTACCATATCTAGTTTTATGAATGGCGTTATAGTGCCCTAAGGAGAGAGAACTCTGGGCTTTTGATAGAACTAGCCATGAAGCATCTGCTTGAGGAGAATCTGTGCATTGAATGCGTTTGGCATTGCGGATTTTATTCTGTTGGCAACTGTGTTTCTGCGAAATCTACTCTATCCTTGTTCTTTTTGGAATCACTTGATGTTTTAGAGTTTTAAGTGTCTGATACCCACCAATACCCACCTTTCCTCTTACCAGCTTGCTTATTTCTAGTTTTCACGCATCATCGCTCACTGTCTTTCTCACTAAAGGCTGTGGTTTTGAAGCTCTTAAGTTTGTAGCTGTAACATACTTTTCTGAAATTTCAAACCTCGTGGATACTTGTTCACCAATGTATAGTCCCAAAGAGTTTACACTCATCCAGATCACTATGAGTGAATCTTAATTTCTTCTGTTTCCTTTTGTTCTATTATACTCTTATTGTTTACAAGTCCTCTTAAGCTTGAGTAAGATTTCATTTGTAAATTTGGAGGAGTGGTGTTAATAGAAACCAGTTGACGTCTGCTTGCGTTTTCCCTTAGATGGCTGGATTTGATAACCACTCTTTTTTGTTGGCAGAATTGCAATATACAACAGGGTTTCAGCCCAATCTTTCTATAGACACTCATTTGAGCGTCCAAGTTTTGTAATTAAAGTCACCAGGTTATAGGATACAAAATGGTTCCAGTCCAATCTCTTCTGTAGCCACTGATTTGAGCAATTCTGACTCCCATTTTGCTATCAGTTTGATATTACTATCCTTTGGTTGGAAAGCTATTATTGTTTGACGGACAACTGGGTGCTTCTAAGAGTATGTAATTTTCTCCTCACAGTCAAAACGAGATTAAGTTCTGAACCTGAGTCGTTGGTTAAATAATTTCTGTGTTGATTTTTGTTGTGCCGTCTATCATGACCTTTGATATTTCAATTTTTTTGTTTGGTGATGGAACTGGAATGTATTTTCTAATGTGATTGCTATTTGGTTTCTTTCACTTTTTTTTGAAAAAAAATAAAACAAAACATGTTTGTACATGAAGCTGTTTCAAATGCTGTATGGTTTTAATATAAAGTGTCTATCCCATGCTTCATTTTTTGGGTTCATAAATGAAGATGAGAATTTGCTGAAAATTTCTCTCTTTTTCTGAAAGGTGGGCCCTGGTGAGGTAGATGATGAACTAGAAGACGAGGTTGGATCCGAGTGTGCGAAGTATGGGACAGTCACTAGGGTTCTTATATTTGAGATCACCGAACCAAACTTTCCTCGTGAAGAGGCAGTTAGAATCTTTGTACAGTTTGAGAGATCAGAAGAAACAACAAAAGCATTGATTGATCTCGATGGGCGGTTTTTTGGGGGTAATGTGGTTCGTGCAAGGTTCTTCGATGAGGAGAAGTTCAGCAACAACGAGCTGGCTCCTGTGCCTGGTGAAATCCCTGGGTTTTGATGGATGTTTGAATAACCTGTCGAGTTCCCTTCAGGATCATCAGGGAAGTCATGGCGGACTCTTATTTTGATTCCCATTTTACTGTGAGGATTAAGCTGTGTTGTAAGGAGGTTCCAGCTTTGGGCTAGGAGGAGCGTAAACTGTGCTTCTACTGACAATAACTAGTAGTTTGCATGAATGACTTTACGGCTTATATGAACGCTTGAGAAATTATTTTTTTCTGCTTAAGCACTCTCTCTTTGATAAGGGACTAACTTATACGTTCCTTGTGCCAAGATTATTGCATTCAACATCCCGCTCGTAAATCGTGATGGCAACTCAAGGAGATTGATCTGACACGCTGACATTTCCTGGTTTGTGCTTCGTTCTCTCTGTTGTCAATGACATTTTGAACTAATAAACATTGGTTGTCAGAGATTAAACATGAAATCAGACACCTTTAGACGAAGTTGAAGGAAAAATTAGTTTTTTAACTAATTAAATTTAAAAGTAATCCTGGTCCTGGTAATAGAGCTTGCAAGGAAAAGGAAAGCAATGCGGTAGAAGCTCGTGCACCAAATGTTTGGCTAAGATAGGAATAGAAGACACCTTTGCCAACCCTGCTCCACGCTACTAGCTATCTCTCTCTCTGTATATGTATTCCATTTTTTTTTTCATGTTTCTACTTCCTACTTTCTTTCTAGCAGTGGTAAATTTCAGGATATACACGAGAACAATTTTGGAATTCAAGACTCCCAGTTACTGGTCTAGTGATCCCACAGGCGTGTTCTGGTTAGATGCCCTTGCCTCTTGGATGTACGTCCCTTGAAGCTGCTGCTGACTTGGTACCTGCACCTTCATTCCACCTCCGATGATGGCGGCCGCGGCTGTGGCTGTGGCTGTGGATGGGTGGTGGAGCCCACTAGCTAGTCCATTGTACATGTAGAAAGCAAGAGAATTATTATTGTCAACATCACCGGTACAACCACCTGCAGAGCCATGTTCATGACCATACAAGGATGTAGACCCAGCATGGCTGTTGTTGTTGTAGGGGTTGATCATTGTGGGGTCGATATTGCAGCGCGGCGACGTGGTTGGAGAGCAGTCTCCTCCTCCTCCTCCACCACCACCGCCACAAGCAATGACGGTGCTGCTGGTGGTAGGTGTCGTGTTGGTGCTTGTATTTGGGATCACCCCACAAGTTGGGCACCGGCTCACAACCTTGCAATGAGCAATTATAGAGCATCTAGTTAAAGAGGTTGTGTTCATATCAAAGCATAGAAATTAACAAACATATTTTAGTTCCCTTTGGGTGCACAGCTGGGGAAATCAAGGAAATAATGCAAATTAATTACATGGAGATGGAGGCCAGTAAGAAATTTCAACTTTAAATACCTTATAGCGGTAGGTGGTGCCATCAGGCTCAACAACCCAACCAGCCTCCTTGGCGAGTTCACGGAGGACTTGATTGATATCAGAGCGTGGTGAAAGCTGGTAACCACCATATTTCCTGAGTCCATGGAAGATCCTGGTGGTAATAGCTCTTCTCTGTCTCTCTCTCAGTTTTGTTCTCTCCTTATCACTCTCACTCCTGCCTGATGATGATGATGTTGATGAACCATCCCTCTTCATGGTTTATCCTGCTTCTCTTCTCTCTCTCTCTCTCTGAAGTTTATATATATATATATATATATATGGTGGTGGGGTTGGTTTATATATGTTTTTTGCATGACAAAGAGAGAAGATCATGGGAAGACGAACGGAGCGCACAGCGCGTGAAGGAAGAAAATAGAAAAAGTTGTTAGGCAGAGGCTGATCGATGGCAATGTACGTTATTGGGTGGCTGAGGCTCCCACATTGACTGGCAGTACAGTTCCCGGCCAGATACAATTCATGGGGGACAAGATAAGATCAGTAATCTCAAAAAAAATATTTAGCATAAACAACAATATTATGCCAGACTTTAGAAAAGAACAAACACATTTTACTTCATTTTTCAAAAATATAAATCAATTCATTTATGAAAATTAAAGACTCTGATGAGATGACATTATAACTCTGATTTTTTAATACATGTTTCGAGGTTTTTCCTTGTTAGATGTTTCGAAGAACTAAGTTGAAGTTAGTTTTGTCACCATATGAAATTATGAAATGGAAATAACAAGATAAGAGAAGGGAGGAGGATTCCCTTGAAGAAGCAGGAGTGAGGATTTGAGGATCTGCTGACTGTCAGTACTGAGTCCTTACAACCGAAAGTGAAACCTAACTAGTTGGCAGGGAAAATGATGGTCAAGGGCAGAAGAAGCTCTTGTACTTTGGTGCAGTAATAGAGCTGGGAGGGAGGGAGGGAGGGAGGGGTGGGGTTGCAACTAGGGGAGTTTTGGTCTGGTTTGATGGAAAAAATCTAACCAAACTTGGAATTTTAATTTTTTAAAAATTATTAACCCAAAATCAATTTAAGTCAAACCGGTTTGGTTTGGATTAGTTTTTTTTTTTTATTTATTTGAAAACTAGAAAATCCAATACCATCATAATCTTCAAGTTTTTATCTGTCAAGTTTACAACAAAAAAATGTTAATCAAATTATAGACAATGTTGAGACTAGTTATTTAGCCATCATGCTCGGATGGGTACGGAGAGAAGGGTCACACTAAAAAACAAGATATGCAATAAGAAAATACACTTTAGTACTAGACACGGAATATATTATAGATTGATAAAATAAAATTAATAAAATTATTTTTTTGTCCTTTGGTGTAAAACAGGGAAGCCTTGGTGTTGGGGTGGTTTAGTATATTTTAAAGGTTTATTAGTCATTAAAAAGTATTTTTATCTTTAAAAAAAACATCAAATAGTAAAATTATTGATTTACCTCAATAAAATAATAGAAATGTTGACCAAGGGTATGTTTGTCTTTTTCTTGTTACAATACAGTAAAATAATGTATTTACTCTTTAAAAAAAAAAAGCATGCATCTAAAGGGTATTTTCATCCTTAGTTTTGGTATTTTTATGTTGGATAGTTGATTTTTTTTATCCAAAAAATTGCTGATATGTGCTTATTTGAACGATGGGTGAGACACCACCTAGTGGCCAAATCTATCCTCCTACTATGTCTTTGGAAGCACCACCATGTCCTCTTCCTCTTGATATGGTGCATGATGGCAGATAATGAACGATTTGTTGTCAGTGGTTTTTTTTTTTTTCTTCTTTCTTTTCTCTCTCCAACTTGAAAACATACACCGTTTTCCATTTTGTTTTTGGTTTTTTAATTTCAGTTCTTATTCTTTTGATTGCTTATTTTCGTTCTTATTTTCTTTATAAAAATTTTATTTGTTTTCAATTTTGTCCTTCAATTACAATTTGTCATATATTATTTTTTCCATTTTTTTCCTTATTCTTTTGATTTCAATTTTTTTTTCTTGGCCCTTTTGTTAAAGTTTTTTTTTTCAATTTTATTTTTCAATCAAATTTTATGTTGTTTTGTTTTTTTCAATTTAACACTCAGTCTTTTGATTTGTTTTTTCTTTTGTTGAAGTTATTTTTATTTTCAATTCAACCCTCCAACTAAATATTTTTTGTTGCCTTCTAATTTTTTATTTCATTCTTCACCCTCATTATTTTAATTACAATTTTTTTTTATCCTTCTGTGTAATTGTTTTTTTTAATTGTATTATTTTGCGTTTGATTTGTTGGGGATTGAGTTTCGTGATTTTTTTCTTTTATATTATTTTTGATCTAGTGACTTGGATCACTGTTTTGAAAAGTTAATGCAGTTCAACATCCTTTATTTCTCATTTTTTTTTATGATTTTATTGTTTTATATTTTTTTATAAAAAAAAATAATTTTGAGATTATCTTCAATTTCTTTTCTATCATTTTATCCTGATCTTATGATCTAGGTCACGAGTTTTGCAGGTTTTTTTAATAGAGTTTGTTTTTTTAAAAATTATGTTTAATTTTTTAAGATATTATTTTGATTCATATATATTTTGTTTTTGGTTTTGTATAATTTCTATTATCATTTATTGACTTTAATAAATAAATTTAGTCAGTATAATCGGGTAAATATTATATTTTACAAGATTAAATATCTTGATCTACATTCATCTTTTATTTTTTTCAATTTCTCTTTTAATTATTGTTGATGATTGTTTTTGTTTATTTACATAAATGAATATCGATTTATTTTTCAGATGCTTGTATAAGCTTTTTAATTTATATCTTGGAATTCTTTTATGTAAAAAGGCACATCATAATAGCCTGTATACTTTTTATATGTGTATAAAAAAAAATTACCACCAGCTATAGAGCTCGAGTCACATAGCTAGTGTATATATACATTCACACATAAAAAACTATATAATTAGAGCCTCCTATAAGACATTGCAATGACCTTCATAATGATTGATCTCATATTAAAGATATTTCTTTCCTTTTTTAATTTTATTTTCTAATATTAGATGTAAATAAAAAAAAAACTCAATATATATCTTAAATCAATAGCTTATGGGATGAAATTTCAATTGATTTAAGTAAATAAATAACAAACAACAAATATTTCATAAAAAAATCAATTTAAAATATTTTCATTAGTTTTATATCACTATTATTTATTTATTTATTTATTTATTTACACAGACATATGGCATATATGTCATCACTGGTATATAATTTATCAATCCGTTTGTTATGTTTTACTATAATGTTAGATGAGATTGGGATGACATTACATGCAATATTTTCATACATCATCATTTAAAAGTCAGTTTCAAACAATAGAAAATTAATAAACTAATGCCTTTGATTTTAATACCATTAACGACCAACTAGTAGAGAGGGAGGAGGGTGGACGGAGGGACTTAATTGCACATTTTCAAACCTTAGACACCATAGGTTGAATTAATCCCCAAATCAAGGGATCTAGATTGATAAAAGCAGTGGTTCACTAGAATTCGTTCTATTCCAAATAAAATAAAATAAAATAAAAACATGCAAATATCTGAGAAGGGAGAAATTAATAATGGAAAAGCAACATCTTGTCCTTTTCAGAAGCAAATTTTTTTTTTTTAATTCCAATAATAAATATAAGAACTTGATTGTTGATAACTTGTTGTTGGATTCGAGCTTCTCTAAAAATATATTTTATAAGTTTAGGTGAGTGAATAAAATCCCGACTATCTCAGATTTTTATAAAAAATACACATTTTAATTCTAATTTAAAACTTATTATACAAATCTTTAACTCTTTATCATCACACCATGCTACTTGAGAACTTAACATGATAACAATCCTTCTTACATAAAATATTGTTTTCTTGACAAACAAGTAAAGAAGAAATCAACGAGAAGCAAGAAGATGGAATATTGTTAATTTCATGATGAAAACGCAAGAAAAATCAACAAGAAGAAGCGAGAAGAGGGACTAATATTGTTTTCTTGTCGAAGAGGTAGCTAGCCAGTAGCCGCCATTAACCATAACCTTTCATTATCACTGAAAAAATCAATCAATAAAATAGTTAAACACTTTGAGATTTTAAACCATGCTTAGCTCACCCTTCGCCGAAACTAAAAATCTTCTCTCGAGCCTCGAAAACTTATATAAGTAGGACCATATATGATTGCCAATAACATAAACATCAAAACAGTGAAGCCAATTAAGTCTGATATATATATATATATCGATATGTCAAGGTTACAAGCAGAAGAAGAAACTCAAAAGGCTTTTGGATGGGCAGCTAGAGACTCTTCAGGAATTTTATCCCCTTTCCACTTTACTAGAAGGTACGTATGCGCATATGAGAAATATGTTTTTTTTTTTTTTTCATATCAATTGCATGATATATACTTTGTCACTTAATAAAGAATTTTGGTAAAAAAAAAGGAAAATCTCTAGCATCATCCTTCATTATTTACATACGTTATATGTATAGAATTTCAATTGTATGACATTTTAAGTCATTAATGGATTTTATATATGATTATTTCTTTCTCCTTCTTGTGTTTTTTTTCCTGCTATGCTTTCTGCAGGGTTAATGGAGATAACGATATTACAATCAAGATTTTATATTGTGGGATTTGCCATTCTGACCTGCACATAGCTCGGAATGATTTTGGAATTTCTATCTATCCTGTTGTTCCCGGGTACGCTTTCATCGGATCATAATTCCATGCACCTTCTGTTTTATCCTTAATATTAACATATCATCTCCGAAATAATAATAATAATAATAATAAGAAGAAGAAGAAGAAGAAGAAGAAGAAGAAACATTACCAGCCGGTTTTACCTAATTCATTATCTTGCTCAACCACAGGCATGAGATCGTTGGTGTGGTGACCCAGGTTGGGAAAAAGGTAGACAGGTTCAAGGTCGGAGACAAAGCAGGTGTGGGATGCTTAATAGGCTCGTGTGGAAAATGTGAGAATTGCCAAAACGACATGGAGAGTTACTGCTCCAAAACTGTTTACACCTACACTATTTTTTATGACGGCGGAGACAAGAATTATGGTGGATATTCTGATGTATATGTTGTTAACGAGCACTTTGCCATTCGTTTTCCGGATAATCTCTCATTAGGAGGTGGAGCTCCGCTGCTCTGTGCTGGGATTACAGTTTTTAGTCCCATGAAGTATTTTGGGCTCGACAAGGCTGGGATGCATCTGGGGGTGGTTGGTCTTGGTGGCCTGGGTCATTTGGCGGTGAAGTTTGCGAAGGCATTTGGAATGAAAGTGACTGTGATCAGCACATCTCCGAGCAAACAGCATGAAGCAATTGAGCAACTCAAAGCTGACTCGTTTATAGTTAGTCATGACATGAAGCAAATGGAGGTAAATGAGGAATAATACACTTGCACTTTTTTGTCAAAAGTCCACTCTCTATTCCTCTTCTTGTTTATTTATTTGATCTTGCAGGCTGCTACTGGCACCATGAACGGTATCATAGACACTGTCGCTGCAGTTCATCCTCTAAAGCCATTGCTTGATCTCTTAAAGACTAATGGAAAACTAATATTGGTGGGTGCCCAAAGTCTTGAAAAGCCCTTGGAGGTGCCTGCAATGCCCCTCTACGGTAAGAAAAACCATCTGATGTTCCTCACTTTTCTTTCATTTACTTTCTTTAAAACTAGCACTTGGAAGTCCATGTATCTGACAAGAAATTTTCTCATAAAATCTGTGATATATATGCAGGAAGAAAGCTAGTGTCAGGAAGCATGGCAGGGGGGGTAAAGGAGACGCAAGAAATGATTGATTTTGCTGCCGAACACAACATAGAGGCTAACGTTGAAGTTATTCCCATGGATTATGTGAACAAGGCCATGGACCGTCTTGCAAAAGGAGCTGTCCGTTATCGATTTGTTATTGACATAGCAAACACCCTTTAATTTGAAGTATTTGTTTCCTTCATTTGTTTATTTTCTTTCCATAGAAATATTGTTCTGTTGCCTTTAAGACACCATTTTGGTGTATTGTTAGTGCGTGGAATGTTGTTAAAAACAAAGCTTAAAATTGAGGAGAATAAGATGAAAATTGAGGTGAAGAACCTATAAAATTCTATGTAAAACAATCTTTGTTTGTGACTTTTTATATATAGTGGATTTTGAAACACAAACTTATTGAAAATTATCAAAAATAATTCTTGTCATTGTGCTTTAATTATTCATCATAAATAAATTAACCTAGCAGTTTTTTTAGATTTAAATTCTAACATTCTATGTATAAAAAAATATTCAAGTTAAAGAGTTAAAGAAGAAGATTTTTAGATATTTTTTTATTCATGGACGGGATAGATATATATATATGAGTTGGTACAAATAATTAATTATTTTCTAATAAATTTAAATCCTATAAATATTAGCAAAAAATAAACTCAAACTCAAGCTTAGACCGCAAGTCCTAGCTCTTGGACCCAAGCTTTAGCCCTAAGACCCAAGCTCGAGGCTTCGAATCTGATGCCCAAGAATTGAGGCTCGCCTAAGACCCTTGCCCAGGCCAAGTTGAGCCAAACATGCATGTGGGTTAAACCCAAACTATTTTGCTTAATCTCATTTATGACTTTTCAACTTGTCTTTTTATAAATTACAAGATATTCTTGTATTTTTTTTCTATAAAGGATACATGTTTTGGATTTCACAAAAACCAGTCAACCATTGTTTTTTTAGATCAATTTATAATTCAACTATAATTTTTTTTAATCATGTTAATGTTTCATCTTAAAATACTTTTGTTGGTTAAAATAAGGTCGCTTTGATTATTTAAAAAACAATTAGGTCAGCCAGGTTAACTCTCCCCACCCGTGATCCGAACTTTGCCTCAGATCACTCCCGAGTCGAGTTTTAAAGCTATTATAATAATTATTTTTATTTATATATTGACTTAGGTCAACTCGTGTTGATTTTTCTAATCCATGACCTAGGCCTTGCCTCAGTCGACCTCCAAGTCGGGTTTTGAAATTATGATAATAATCATTTTTATCTTTATATTGACCAGAGTTAACGATCAACCCCGCTTGTGACGCGGGCCTTGCCCCGGGTCGACCCTCAAATTGAATTTTAAAACTATGATAATAACCACTTTTATTTTTACATTGACTCGGGTCAACTTGACTCATGATCCGGGCCTTGACCAGTGACCCAAGCTTTGCCTTGGATCAACCCTCGAGTTGAGTTTTAAAACTATAATAATAATTAATTTTATCCTTATATGTCTTAGACAATTTTAGCATTAAGAGTTTTTTGCAGGGATATTTGAGGAATAATAAATGATAAATATTGTCTCTCGAGACATGTCATTCTTGTACCTTCTGTTATAAAAATACATAAATTCATTTTAAAATTATCATAGAAACATATTTATTTTTATATATTTATCTATACCTATTCAACTAAATATATTTTTATCTTTATCATTTTATTACGGGGCAGTAGCAAAACGCCACCTTATTTATTCCTCTACCATTACCTGGTCCTTCCTTGCTAACTAACAATTTAAAAATGTCCTTTGGTTTTTCTTGCTTGCTTGCCCGATTACCTGTAATCGGTATCCTTACACGACTTATTGGGATTTTTTATGGTCTTCAAGCCCAATATATAAAACATAACCCGAAACTTTATGTGCATTATTTTAAAGGTAAACCCCAAACCTACTATTGGCTTCGTCTGTTTTTGCTAATTCATCAAAGGATTTCATATGTATTTTTCAATTTCACCAATATTCTTCTTCACTATTTAAGTCATTATTTTTTTCATTCATGTTAGCATCATCATCCCCTCTCCCTCCCCACCATCTCCACTCTCTTCAATCCTCATTGAATACTCTCTCTTTTAATTTTAGAGAATTAGTGAAAACATAGAATGTAAATTCCTTAATTAATGAGCAAAATAATCTCTCTAGCTAGGTTTGAGTTAGTTTTTTTTTGTTAGTACATGTTTTCTAACTCTGTTTATTTCAAAAGGTAGATTCTAGTTTTGTTCAAAAAGAATAATCCTTCACTTCTACCGATCTTTTATTTGAAAAATTCGTAGTTGATGATATGATGAGATATTCGACTCGCATTTTACTTCAACTAAAAGTTAAATTACAATGACTTTTTTCAATATTCTTGAATTACAAACATTATTTAAAAATTTGAAGATTTTACAGAGAGATATCCCTTTTATATATATATATATATATATATATATATATATATTGCTTCCTCCCTCACATAAGAAGTGGAAATATATTGTAGATAATTGTTATGTAAACCCATATTTTTGTATAGTAAGGAGGACCAATACCAAGACAATCTAATAATTTTTTTCTCCGATCATTCAAACTTTAATAAAAAATACTGTAAAAGTAGTATTCTGTCCAAACTCCATTTATATACAATAAATAAATAAATAAATAAACACTCCCTAGATCAAAACTATTTTCATTTATAGAAAAGCTATTTTTATGTTTTGATATTATTATTTTATAATCAAAAGCTATTAGTATGACTAATGACGGAAGAAAATGTACTAAAGAAACACACCCATTGGCATTTAGTCATCGGAGTTTACTACACGACCATGATCTAGTTCACCAAACTATTAGAATCCATATTTCCTATTTTAGATTGGTTAGGGTTTGTAAAACTGTTTATTTTATGATGGGTAGGTTTATTATGATGACTTCGTCAAAAAACCTTATATTAGGTGGGTGACTAGTCTTGAATGCATGTTTTTATATCTAGCCTAGATTATTTCTGAAAAACCAAGTTTTTTGTGGGTATAGAAGACATTTCGATATTTAAGTTAATAAATGTAAGAGGAGAAAATAATAAAATAAAAATAAAATAAAATAGAGTGACAGGGAGTGATGATAAAATAAAATGAAGTTATTGGCTATTTTTATCTCTTGAGTCTATGTATGGAGTCTAGGACTTGTTCATTCTTACTTGTGTTATACACCCAGTACCTGAACTTATTTCATGGAGAAAAAAAATATTTTTCTAGAAAATTAAGTCATTGGATGTAGGGTCGTGCTTGCCATTGATGGAGGCGTTGGTGGCAATATTTTCCTAAAAAATTGAGAATTTTTTTTGTCATGCATGCATTATTGATAGAGATGTTGGCTGGTTATAGTACAAAGAAATAACCATTGACTAGATAAATGGTGCTTACACTACATAGAAAAAGTATTGTGTGTGTATAAAAAGATTATATGCATGAAAAGTTTGTACATGCGACTCTTGGTGATGTTGGAGATTTTTAAGGAAAATCATTTTTCCTCGATTATTTTATTTTTTTCTATTTAATTTAGAAAATTAAATATTATGCTTAATAATTTTACTTTTTCCTAATTTTTTTAGGACTTTTATTATTTTTCCTTTATTTTCAAATTTCTTGATTTGTTTAAGTTGATTTTTGGGTTTATTTAAGGAGTTGCAAACCTCTTACAGAGACAAGTTATTTGAGAAAAATATGCAGTAATAAAATTGCAAATTAGAGTTTTTGTGTGATATTTTTTTGTAGAATTTTGTGTTCTTATGCTTATTGTCTTTCTCATGTTGTTTCCATCTATATCATCTGGAAACTTGAAGAAAAGCATAAAGATATGTGTCAAGAAAAGATTGAACAAAATAAGGTGAGTCGAGATCAAGTCAAGGCTCGAAATGCCAGGTTTCTAGCCTACTAGGCATGGCTCGAACAACTAGAAAGCTAGTTGTTTGGCCCAAACACCTGGAATGCTAGTCGTTTGGGCTAGCCAATAAGTGAGCCACTTGTTGCATTTGGACATTATATGTGGCCTACTTTGGCCTCCAATGTGTTCATGAATTCATCTCATTAAGATCTTTTTTCTGTCCTACTTGATTTATATGCATCTTATTTCTCTCTTTTTTTACCATTATATCTTGCTTGTTTTTTCTGGCCATTGGATCTAAACACCAATCTTATCCATTAGATCTTTTTACTCCTTTTTAGGGCATTATATTTGTCTACAAAACTTATTTTGACCAAGCAAAGTGTATATTGTTTGGGAGAGATGTGCATGGTTTAAGGGAGAGAAATATATGATGTTAAAAAGACTACCATCCTAACCGTTTGGGCTTGATTTTTTTAAAAATAAATTGTATCAACAATATCATAATGTTATGTGTATTAAATTTGTGTTTTGGAGTTTTTAGTATATAGATTAGCTTAATTTAGTTTTAGTACTCTACATCATAGTAAGTGGATAATCGATGGAGTAAGGTAGTTTTTTATGATGTTGATCTCTATTAAATAGTTAGATTTTTATCTCTTGTATTAAAAAGGAAGTCATTTCATCATAAAAAAAACAAAAAAAAAAAAAACAGGATGTATTTTATAAGATAAGGAAGTAAAATTTTTTACAAAGCAACCTTGGTTTTTCTTTTACCATGACAAACTTTAAAAGAAACAATGTTATTTAAAGGAAAAGAATTACTTTCATTGAAACAATCTTATTAAAAAAGATTCCATATAAAAATTGTTGAGGGAAAAAAATGAATTGTAAGACTATATGTAAAATCAAAAGATTTTACCAATTCTATATAATGTAGAAAAAAATATTATATCAATTTTCTAGTTATTTTGATAAAACTAATAAATTCAATTTGAAGTTCTTAGAACTTATTTTTGTTAATAACAAATTAAAAAAAATATTCGATAAAAAATAAAACAAACAAAATAAAAAATAGATGGGGCTTTTACGAAGACATAATGACCCAAAATCTTATGGATTTCTCTTTCAGCACACTACTACTATTAGATTTTATATTCTCAAATGGCAAAATTATCCTTGTCATAAAAACACCATATTTTGATTCTTTTATTATAGATGCAAACTAGTTTTGTTGCTTATGCTCCGTTATAGGTATAGATTTTGAGGTGTGAGTAATATTTTTATGAACTTATTTTTGTAAACATTAGGTGTAGTCCCATGGTGGACAAAGCTAACCTAGTTGAAGTCTGATATGTCTAGAAAAAAAAAATCTTAATCGACATTGTTTTCTTCAACACGAAAAAAATAGTTAGGTCGTGGAAAACTCGTTGATAATATCATTAAGATCGACCTAGCAGATCAACATTTAAATCTCTTGACCTGATTGTTTGCATAGGTTGAGCATCAAATTAAATATGTGGAAGCCACCACGACGTGACCAAGTTAATTTGACAGGCTAAAGAAAACTCGGATAATAAATAGAAACATGAGATGAATTTAAAAAAATAATCAATATGAGATATTTAACTGTTTTAATTTTGATGCGAAGATATAACGAATCACCCCTTGATTTACCCGGGATTAAAGCAAAAATCATGACCCCAAGTTATGGGCATGATCAAAATGCGCTAACATGATTGGTCAACAATCTTTTTTACTTCCCTACCCTTATTATGTCCTCAACTAAGGCCTTTATTGAGCTTGGGTCAGATGGGATTTAGGTCTAAATTGAAGAGTTTTTTTTTGTAACTAAGGACTAAATTAAAAGAAAATAGTTTGGATGCTTATAAAGTCATTCCTTTAAAACCTGCAACTTTTCTTTTTATTTTGAGGGATTGAAGTTTTTCTAATGATCAATTACAGTTTTTTGGTTTTTGATCTCATGAAAAACAAATAAACCCAAATAATCTTTTCCAAAATTAAGCTCGAGAAGAATGGCAAAATGTTTTTCTTTCCCCATGAAACCAACATTGAATTCTTACAAACAAATTATCAATCCCAACCATTAATAGAATAAATGCGGAAGAATCAAATAAAAAAAGTTTAAGGAAAAAAAAACAAAAGAAAATTAACACTATGTAAATCCAAAATGACAATAAATGTAGAGCTACAACAATTAAAATGGTCAATTGCTAACTCTTTTAGTTTTTTACTTAATAATATATATGAGTGTGCGCGCGTGAAAGGGGTGTAAAACTGTTATTTGTTATTTTGATGAATAAATCCACTTGATGCTACCAATCAAGGTTGTCAATTCTATTCTAGTTAAGATTTTGTTTTTTTAATTAGAACGATACATTTTGGTTTTAGAGCATTTTAGCTTGTCGTTTCAGGGTTGTATTGTTCAAATATATATATATATATATATATATATATATATATATATATATATATATATATATTATTCAAAATATTAATTCAACATACATAAATTTCAATTCCAATTCAATTGAAATTATGCTATTCAAATTTTAAACATAATATCAAGTATCTAAACAACATTTTAAAATTTAAACATCTCTATTTAATGATTACTAGATCGTTGGCATGTGATATGTTGCGGGTCAAATCAATTTTTTAATGTAAAAAGAAACTTTCAGGTGTAGCATTTTTCTAATAGAAAAAAAAATCATGTGAAAGTTAACTTGATATGACTTGATTGACTTAACGGGTCTAAAGACAACTTGAACAATTAGAAAAAAAATATAGTTTAACTAAAAAAATATTAAGATGACATCCTTTTAAGAAAATATTGAGACAACAATATTAGATCGACCAAGGTCAACCCTAGTTAACCTTTCAAATTTACAAATTAGATCATGAGATCATGATAACCTCATATAAAACAAATCAAAACAAATTATGAAGCTCAATTCTCAATAAACCTATTTTTTAATGATGAGATTGAGAAAAATTCAATCTAAAAAAGGATACAATAAAATTACTTAAGTGTACCCGGGTTAACTCGCAAAACCTTTGACCCGGGTCATGGAACTGAGATAACTCTAAAGAAAAAAACCAAAACAAATGACAAATCCAAATTCATAATCAGCCAAATATTGAAGATGTTGTTGACTAATGAATTTTTTTAAAAAATATCAATTAAAAAAATAGATAAAAAAATTTAAGGCAACCGAATAACTAACCAAATTGTGACATGAGTTATGAGACTGAGATAAATATAAGGAAAGTAAACCACAACAAATTATGAAGTTCAATCTCCAATAAATCAAATGTTGAAGGATGAAATTAGAAAAAAAAATATCGATTTAAAAGAAAATGAAAAAAACTATTCACGTAACAGAATAGGCGGAATGAAATTGGAACATCTTGCCAATAATTTGGCTGAGAAATCTAGAATGAACTGAGATTCAACTCGTGATGAAATTTATTTTAGGTTGTTTAATTTTTTAAAATGGTACAAGATATAACAACTATTCCAGACAGAACAAAACATAATTGGCAACCTTTCTACCAACTAGGCCTTAAGATAAATTCCTTGCACACAAAACAATAATGGAGTTAACATGATTAAATGTAACTTTATGGAGTTAGCTTTTTAATGTAAAATATCAATCCACCTTTAATTAAGAAAAAACATTTAAAAATATTGAAATCCTAAAAAATGGTTTTTAATTTAAATAACTAAGATATTTTGTTAATTTGTATTAATAAAAATGTTTAAGTGTAAATAAAGGATTAATTTGCTTTGAAATTTATAAAACTCTTGACCCTTATTAGAGGGAGGATTCAGCCAAATAGTCATTGTTAAATAATGTTAAAATTAGTTTTAATTTTGTATAAGATTATGTTAAATTGGAGTAGATGAGTTTGTCTATGATAAATTTAATTATGCCATGGACAACGACATTGGCTGATTCAACCAAACTTATTGTGAGGAGGGGGAGATAGAGGAAATTTAGGTGTAGTTTGGGGATGAAATTTTTGTTTTCTATGTTTAAAAGATATTAAAAAAAATTGGTAAAAGAAATAGGAAATGGAGGACTTATTGAGATAATGGAAAATTTGTGTTAGAAAAGTGAAATCAAGTGTAAGTAAATAAATATAGGATTTTCTACTAAATGAAAAATCATAGATAATCAAAGGAAAATACTTGTGTAACTAGAATGAGTGTGTTCATGGTTGTTAAAAATGCGTTTTAACTCGTAAAATCGTACGATTTTACGAGTTAAAACCCATAAAACGTGTAGAAACGGAAGCAAAACTCAAAAATCTTTAAAATCGCATAAAACAGTGCCAAAATCGCATAAAACTGTAACTCACAAAAACGTTAAAAAACGTTACGTTTTCCCGACTTCACCAAAATGTCACCGAATGCAAAATTAGAAATGCAAAAATTTTGACTTCGTCCCTGTCTCACAAAGTCACAATCTCTTTTCTTTCCCAATTCTCACCCAACCAGGCGACCACCCTCACGGCCTCACCCCATCGGTTACTTCGTCCCTGTCTCACACTCTCCCTGACTCCAGACTTCGTCCAATCGTCCCCTCCCTGTCTCACACTCTCCCAGTCTCCCTTCCCCTTCCCCTTTTCCCTTTCCCCTTTCCCCAGCAAATTAAGAAAACACTTTCCCCCCGATCCGGAGCATTCTTGGTGAGACAAAGGTAAGAATCCCAAGCTTTGTTTTTTTCTGTCTAATGGTGGTGATTAGAGACAAAAAAATGATCTGGGTATGCTGTGAATCTATGTTTATCTTCTGGGTATTCTACAATTTGCTTCTGGGTATTTTTTTCGGAGGGGGAGACGGGGAGTGGTGCTACACTGCTGCTAGTAATTTCTTCTGTGAATCGTGTGCAGCCTTGTTTCTCTTCTGTGAAGCTTTCTAACAATGGGTTACTGCTGTGTTGTTGCTTTGGTGTTGCAGATTCTGTAATTCTGCAATCTGCATAGGCAAAGATTCAGCGAAGCAAGGAAGCAACGAAGCAACGAAGCATTCCAATTTCCAAGATTGCAGGTATTCTGTAAAATAGAAGCATATGAGTTTCATCCATACATATCTCACTTTTGTCTTTGATGTTGCAACCCAGTAATTTTATAGGGGGAAAAAAACAGGTCAATGAGGCTTATCTGAATCATTTTAATTCTCCTGTAAAAATCACTTTCTAAAATTCATTTCTCTGTTTGGTGCGACTTTTATTGCTTAATATTTTGCAAGCTTCATATCAAATTCCTTTGATTTCTGAACTTCCTTTGGCAGCTTTCTGGTATCAATAGACAATCTTGCACTACCGAATCAATAATTAGTAGCCCTGACTGCATGCAGTCTATCCTTTGTAATTTGTATGGTTCTCTTTTGTTTCAAGCTTTTCATCTAATTATAGATTCCTTCATAAAAAAATGCATTTCCCCATGTAGGCTTTTTGCAGTAAAATGCTAATTGGTTTCTCTCATAATTTTGTTGTTTGGTTGCTTTAAAATGAGCTCCTGTTAGACTGTGAATGGTAGAAGAAAACTAGCAAACAAAATGAAAGCAATTTAATGCGGACTGTATTCTTGGTTTAGTGATATTTGGTTTGCACTGTATTCTTTCCAGCTTTAATTGAATTTATTAATTGGCGTCAAGACTTTGCTTGAATTTTCCCCATAAGAGTGGTGTGTGAATGTATACAGTTTACCATATGCGGACTGTATCCCTTGTTGATTTACAAATTACAATCTGTGCTGAACTGTTGGGTACTAGAATAGTTGCCTTTTTTATCTCACTAGAATAGTTTCCATAAAAAATGTATTGAACTGTAGGATACAACATGCATATTTGTAATTCTTAAACAAATGATTGAACTGCAAGAAACAAATGATTCTTGAACTATAGGATACATGGCATCTAAAAAAACTACAAGTGGCAATAGACTTGACGTGGGATGGCAATATGGTATAGATGTTGACAAGAATTCAAAAGGAGTGCAGTGCAAGTTTTGTCAGAAAATTATTAGTGGAGGCATTTACCGTTTCAAGTATCATTTGGCTTGCACTCGAAAGGATGTTGAGCCATGCCAGCGAGTACCAGAAGATGTAAAGAAGATAATTTTGAATGTTCTGGTGAAAAATCAAGAAGCATCTGAGAAGAAAAGAAAGGCTTTCCAATATATTGGAAAAGATGAAGATAATGATGAAGGGAATGAAATTACCTCAGTGGACAAAGGAAAGAGAGTAGCGAGTGGGAGTGGAAGTACACAAACCACCATCAATCAGCTGCTAAAAAAGGATCTTAGAGAAGAAGTATGTCGACAAATTGCAAGATTTTTCTACACCAGTGCAATTCCATTTAACTGTGTGAAAAACCCTGAATTTGTTAAAGCACTTGAATTGGTTGCAAAGCATGGGCCAGGTTTTAAGCCACCATCCTACCATGATATTAGAGAGAAGTATTTGAAGCAAGAAGTAGATCACACGATCAACTTGCTTGAAGAGTACAAGTTAGAATGGAAAAAAACAGGTTGCTCAATAATGTCTGATGGATGGACTGATAAGAAAAGGCGTTCTATTTGCAACTTTTTGGTTAATAGTCCTAAAGGGACAATTTTTTTATCATCCGTAGATACCTCTAATATATCCAAGACTGCTGATAAAGTATTTGAGATGTTGGATGCTATTGTGGAGAGGATTGGAGAGGAAAATGTGGTGCAAGTAGTCACTGACAATGCTGCAAATTATAAGGCAGCAGGGCAATTATTGATGGGAAAAAGAAAAGGATTGTTTTGGACACCATGTGCTGCCCATTGTATTGACTTGATATTGGAAGATTTTGAGAAGAAACTAGAGGTTCATAAAGTAACTATTGCTAATGGGAGGAGAATCACCTCATACATATATTCAAGAACTATTCTCATTTCCATGCTCAGACACTTTACAAAAGGAAAGGATTTGATTAGGCCTGCTGCCACTAGATTTGCTATTGCATACTTAACTCTTGGATGTTTAAGTGATTGTAAGATACAGTTGATGACAATGTTTACTTCCATCCAATGGAGGTCATGTAGGTTTTCAAAAACAGAAGAAGGGAAGCGAATTCAAAGTTGTGTTTTGGACAGCAAGTTTTGGCATGATGTTACTACATGTATTAAGGCAGCATATCCTCTGATAAAAGTTCTTCGATTAGTTGATTCAGATGAGAAACCAGCTATGGGTTTTATATATGAAGCAATGGATCAAGCAAAAGAGAAGATACAAGTGAATTTTGGTTCTGTGAAAAAAAGGTATTGATTATATATCTTGCTAATTATTTATTTACTACTATCAGTTGATTATAATGTTTACCAGCTAGGTCATGTAATGTTGATGATAATATTCTTATTTTTATTTTGTAGTTATATGCCTATATGGAATATCATTGATGCAAGATGGGAACTTCAACTTCACATACCTTTACATGCAGCAACATATTATTTGAATCCTCATTATCATTATAATTCTAATTTTAAAGTTAATGCCAACATTAAAATTGGATTATATCAATGCTTAGAAAGAATGGTGCCCGACGCAAGTGAAAGGTGTAAAATTGACTTGCAACTTGATTCATTCAAGGATGCAAGTGGGTTGTTCGGTATTAAGGCTGCCAAGATAACAAGGGATAAAAAGACTCCAGCTAAATGGTGGGATTCTTATGGGGATGAATGTCCAGAGCTACAAAAATTTGCAATTCGAGTTCTAAGCTTGACTTGTAGTTCATCTGGATGCGAGCGAAACTGGAGTGCATTTGAGATGGTAAGTTTTTTCCTTTTTCCTTTTAATGTTTGTATATTTTATAAGAATCTTATATGGTATTAATTTGAATTGCTTACATAGGTTCATACAAAACGAAGAAATCGTTTGCACCAGAAAAAAATGAATGACTTGGTATTTGTAATGTGCAATCTGAAATTAAATGATAACCAAGTCAAAAAGCAAGCTAATGATTTTGGTGAAGTTTTTGATCATCTCTCATCTGATGATGATTGGATAACCGAGGGAGAGAAACATGATGGTTCATCCAACTTTGATTTGCTTGGTGTCATTGATAGTGCAACACGAAGGAAAAATGGTAAAGAAGATGAAAGTGATGATGAAGAAAATCTTAATGATGTTGGGATGGAGTGTCATGGAACTGAAGATGATTTGGAGATTCAGAATGATGTCAATCCAGATAATTCAAGGAGCTTGGAGTTAAATATTGTTGACAATATTGGTGTTGGTCCTGGTACTAGTAGTAGCACTAATGTTCCTAATATCGGTGTTGGTACTAGTAGTAGCAGTAATAATCCTTTAGATGGTAATGATTTTGATGACTGTTTTAGGAATAATGAGGGAGACAAAGGCAAAGAGGGTGTGTTTAGTTTACATGACACACCTACAGACTGTTTGTTTTAAGTGTGTTAACTTTTAGTTTTTGAAATACTATGGACATGTATGAATTTTTATTTGAATTATGTATTTTAAGATGTTTGGATATTTGTATTGTTGATTTTACTTTTATTTGAATTATGTATTTTAAGATGTTTGGATATTTGTATTGTTTAAAATATTTTACTTGCGATTTTACAATTTTAGTTAAAATATTTTACTTGCGATTTTACGATTTTTAGTTAAAAAATTTTACTTCCGATTTTACGATTTTACGATTCGAGTTTACGAGTCGAGTTTATATTGTATGTTTCGTGTCGTGTCAAAAAAGCGTTTTTGACAACCTTGAGTGTGTTGTTTTAAAGTAAGTATTGATAATGTGGAAACTCGGCAAGGTTTCCAAGTTATTATGAATATTAGTAACTTATTGGTCTTGTTTTGACAGGGAATATCATTGTTATTGTACCCTAGCATGGAACAAGAATAGGCACATCACAAGTAGCAGGTAGGTGTTCACACCTTATTGACTTGATTTAAGAGTAACTTGTATTGTTTTAAATTGGAGACTCATTAAATTTATAATTTTATGAAAATATAATTAGAAGGGAAAAAAAGAGAAATGTTAAAAATGACTTGATTAGCTGCTCTAGGGTACTGAGCATAGTTTTGAAACCCGGACCGGCCCGGCAGGTTGACCCGGGACCCGGCCGACCCGGGCCTGGAACCGGTCCGGGTCTAAGTAAAAACCGGCCAGGGTTTCGCTGACCCGGGCAAACCCGGCGGGTCAACCCGGAACCCGGTCGACCCGGGCAAACCCGGCTATAGATTTCTTAGAATTGAAGCAGCTGTGCTGTCGTTGCTGTCCTTCTTTTACCTTATAACTCAGCTACAATTTTCTCAACCCTTTATAAGCTGCCATGAATTTCAGAGGTGCAAGTCAGGTAAGCCCCATCTTCATCTCTATTTATTTCTATCTGGTACGATGATGAGCTCCAAGTTAAACATGGTATTTTGATGTCTATTGTATTCCCGTACGGCTGTGCCCACATCTAAGCAAACCTTTCTTTTTCTAGTTATGATTCAGTGGCCGTGCAGTGTTTGGATGGCAAGAAAGTGAAGGAAAAGGTGATTTGTTTTCGATCTTTTTGCCTGGGAAATGAAGTGAAGAATTGAGTTTTCGAGTGTCGGTGGGGGAAGGGAGTAGATGAGGATCAAAATAAGAGCAGTTTCCGTGAGATGAGAAATGTCAAGATATTTTGAGAACTTCGGGGTGTGCGTGGAGTGTTTTTATTTGACACGTGGATTATCCAATAGCGTCTAGAGTTCTCGGTTATTTTTTCTTTCTTTTTTTCTTGTTTGGCAATTCGACTGTATTTTTTAAAAAAATAATTTTTTTTTAGTTTTAAATTAATGTTTTATATATTTTTAGATTATCTAAATTTTTAAAAATAAAAAATATATTATTTTAATATATTTTAAATTAAAAATCATTTTTAAAAATAAATTTACCATACTTTCAAAATAAACTTTTATGTTGTTTTTATATCTTCAAAATATCTTGAAATTTCTCATTTTTTGTTATGAAAAAATTTATGCATAAATTTGCACCTTTTGTTATGAAAAAAAAAATCAAAAAACTAAAAACATAAATCAGCATTTCCCATTATTAAAAATAAAAGAACTCTTGTCACTCTGAACTACCTTGGAACCTTAACAGGTTTTTCCCTTCATTCTAATTTTGGAGCTCTTCCTTGCCATGATGCCATCAACAAAAAGCTGAAAAGAAGTGGCCCTCAGAGATATCTTTGCCTGCCAAGTTAATTGTTTTTTGGGTTGACCCGGGTCAACCCATCTGACCCGTGACCCGATCATTAGATCGGGTCGACCACCGGGTCGGGTTTCAAAACTATGGTACTGAGGACTAATTATGTCGATGTAATTATGTTGACATCAACATTCACTTGAATTTGATTGGTTATTCTAAAGTTGGAAAGCTAATGGTTACATTGATATCGACAGTACCTTGAAAAGAGAAATGTTGAAGATAACTTAATTAACCGCTCCGGGTATTGGAGGCTAATAATACCGATGAGTTTGCATTGGTGTTGGCATAAACTATTACTTGATTAACCGTACTGGGTAATGGGGCCTAATAATGTCAATGTAACATTGTCATCTAATATTCATTTGAATTTGATTAATTGTTTAAGGTAGTGGAAGCTAATGATACATAGAGAAAATGTATCGACATACTTTTGATTAATTATTTATATGGTGATGACTAATGATATTGATATTAAAATCGATATCAACAATGATTAGTCGACCTGGGTTATGGGTGGCCAATAATACCATGGAATCTGATATCAGTAATTATGGTTTAAAAGATAGAAGAATAATAATGATGTGGCTTTAAAAGGTTAATGATGTTAAGAAAGATAGGCAAAAAATATATATATTAAGGGTAGTCGGGTGTTGGTTTGATGTAATGAATTTAGATTTGTAAAATGTAAATAGTTTATATATTATTTCTTATATTTTCCAGGGCCTTCATCTTCCCGACTGGAGTAGACCTGTCTTATCTATCTATGTCCTTATCATTTCTGCTTTTTTGGTTTGAATTGAATTTTAAATAAAATATGTAAATTCTAATACTTGATTCTTTTTATATGTAAAATATGGATGATTATTCACATGTCACTTATCTATTTTGAATTGATATATGCTTAATTCTTTTAATTCCTTAATTTCTATAATTATAACATTTTGTGATTGTTTTGTTATATTGTTGAGAAATTATGATTGATGTAATGATGTTGTGATAGTTGAATGATCTTGGTTGGAAATCAATATAAAAGTAATACATGTTATTGTTGATAACTTGGGATGTTTCATGTGCAGAGGAAACACTACTAAATTTTTGGTAGAAATTTGGTGGGGATTTCAAATAAAAAATTCTCATATTTTCTATGTCAAAAATTATGTTATGTCCTGAAAAAATAGGGATGTTACAAATAATATTTTAGTTTCTTTCAAGAAAAAAAAATGTTTCAGAAATAATATATATTTTGAAAAAATATTCAAAAGTTCTAAGATATAAAAATTCCTTATCTCATTAAAATATTTAAAAAAAAATTATCATTTTGTTCCAAAATAACTTAAACATTTGAAAAAATTTAGGAAATAAAAAAAATCCTAATTTCTACGAAATAACAAAAAATTTCAAATTGCTCAGCCATTAAAAATTTTGAATTTTTCAAGAAATTAATAAAATTATAAATTTTTGAAATGTTTAAGAATTTTTCTATCTATTAAAGAGTTTAATCATAGAAATATAAATTTTTATAAGTTTTTGCAGTTGATTTCTTGAGTGTTTTTCTAAAACAATTTCAAAAATTCAATTTGTCTTTGCAAAAAATAAATTTTAAAACTTTTTACACAGTTTGAAAGCTATAATGTCTTAGAATTCTTAAAATTATTTTATCTCAAAATTATTTTTATTTCTTTAAAATCTTTAGAAATGTTAAGTGTTTCTAAAAAAAAACTAATCTTTTTTAAAAAATATTTTTTATATAATTTTAGTGATTAAAAGCTTGATTTATTTGTGCGGTGCACTGTAAAAAAATTATTTAATATTTTTTTCTGACGAATAAACAGTTATTAAGTTTTGTAAGATACAAATACGTGGATAGAGTGATTTTATTTAAAAAAACAAAACTGGAGCTACTAATGATTACTTCAAGGCATTATAATTATCGCTCCTTCAATTTACAAAATAATAAAATAATGTTTCAAATGCAACAAGTAGTTTTCCTTTTCTTCTCGAAGGCAAGAAATAACTTTTTTTTTTATATTTAAAATTATACTTAGTTTTTCGTAATTGTTTTTAAAAGTAACAATATACTTTGTAAGTTCTAATTCTATAATAATATTAGTAACTAGCATAATTATGAGATAATTAGCTAAGTTACTAAATAGTAAGATAAATGATTATGATAAAAATAAATAAAAATATTTAATATTTTCTAGCTTAAATAAATTATAATTATAATACCTTCAACTAATAAAAAAACTCATAATTATTATTGTAAAAGGTAGCTTTTCGTTTTTGAAAAACAAAATGGACCTGAACAATCCCCGTAGTGGGCTTGAACAAATAATGCTTCGTTGAAAATATCGGCCTAAAGCCCAAACGCTATATTTGGACAGTAAACAAATGAAGATTTAACAGCCTCTGGGGAGAACCAAGGCCCTTTGTTGCATGTCTATTTCTAAATATTAATAAAAATAAACTATAAAGCCCGTTAAAAGTAGCATAATTCCTGTAAAATACTGTGGTAAAGATATGGCTTGAGCTATTTGGATTTCACCAGTATTATTTGTGTCGCTTTGTGAGCAATTTCAGCATTAGGTTCAAAGTTCTAACTTTGAAAAATTTGTAAATGGTTTATAATGAAACATCAAATAAAAAATTTAATACATTGTATGATTAAATAAATGAGAAGGACTCATGAATCAAAGAATGGCTAGAATCTAAACCGAAAGGAAAATAAGCACTTTTGTATGATAAGGACCACTATTATGACAATATTATAACAAATATGATAGAAGTTCTTAATAATGTCTTGAAAGTTGGATGCTAATTCCTGTTGCAACTCTAGTTCAATAGACCTTTTATAGGTCAAATAAATATTTTATCAGTCAAAGAGCCCGGATATAAGATTTGATTTCTCGTCATGGTCTTTTCAAGTACTTTATGATATCATAATAAATTTAAATAAATAGAGAGACTATATAACATTTTTATTCAACACTGAAATAAGATATTTTCAAGTCAACAACCTCTCTAAACCTAGTGTTTGAAGAGAGATTTAATGAACAATTAACATTGAAGAAGAAAGTTGTATATATGTTAAATGTTAAATTTTTAATTATTTGTGTTCATACCTCATTGCATGTTAGTTATGCCTAATTTATGAACTTAGGATATTTTTCGAGGATTTTTTGGGTTACGCTAATTTATCAATTTTTTTTAATCCAATGTTAGTTTAAAAAAAAAGCCTCCAATAAAAACTTCAATATAATAGGAGATGAGTTTTTTTCTCTTTTATAAAGTAAATTATTTAACATGGAAAACAACATAGAAGAGTTTATTATTTTCTTTTATCAACAAAACTTGATTAATGAGATTTTCACATTTAATGAAAAGAAGTGGGATTAATTTTTCCATCATAAAATTGCATGCCCGATAATAACAAATGCAAAACAACATGCACTGCATTCAAGCAAGCAGAGAAGAGAGAAGAGATGAGGGCAAAAAATAGTAAAAAAAGTGATTCGTTTGTGTTCATTAATGTGATCCTCTGAAGGAATATAGATTCGCTTCAAGATCCCATCATCTAGTACGTAGCTAGGTGGCAAATTGCAGGGCAGAAGAAGCTCGTTCTTTTTATTCGCCCTCTGCGAACTAGTAGCTACGTAGCTGTTTTGTCATAAGTTTATTTGCCTTGTACTACTGTGGATACTCTTCTTCATACGATTTTGCTGTCTCTCTCTTTGTTTTTTGTCCTAACATAACAGCTGACAGGATTTGGCTGCCCAAAGGAGATTAGCCCCTACGAACGAAATGCTAGCTAGCTAGCTACCTAGCTAGCTTGCTAGCTCGCTCCTTTTGGATTCTTTGAATTTGAATCATCACTCGCCAATAGCTCTTCTCGATAAATATTTGGTATCTTGATTTGATCTCTCAGCTATCATCTTGCTTTGATCTTTCGTCCCTATCCCCTTTATTTATGGCTACTGATTAGTTCTTGAACAGAGCTGTAATTTTGCTGACACAGGTTGCGAGCAGTGTGTGCTCCAGCAACAGCCACTAGCACTTTCAACTTCAACGTGCTCAGCCATCAGAAACCGTGAAGTTCGTACTTTAAATGACATTATCTTTTTTCCTGTGAGAGGTTACGGGGTTTAGAACTTACAAAAGCAAAACAATATTAAACCTGGAATTCATTATCAACGTATATCCAATATTTCATGTATTACATGCAAGCTTTCTTCAGATATACTCACGACCTTGTAGAAGTCTGTTTTTGAATTTCAAATAGGTATATTAAAAAAACTTAAATTTTTTTTATTTATTTCAAATTAATTATTAATTATATTTTCAAATTGTTTTAACATATTGATGTTAAAATTAAAGAAATATTATTACCAGATACCACACTATTATACTCTATACAAACAAGCATGACATCTATCAAGCATGGAAACGACAGTAGCTCACAGGTTTAAGAGACTTTCAGAAGCTGTATCTACATGGGCTACGAACCTTTCAAGTCCTAGTTACTCAAGTATGTCCCCGGAAAATTGACTACTTAACGCCTCATTTGACAAAAGAAACGAAGACAGCATCATGCCCTACTAGGAACACTACCAGCAGCATGATTTGTGATGTGGATTGACCCAGAGGGCATTCAATAAACGAAAAATAGCAAAATTTATCCACCACTTCGATTGAAAATTCAATCCAACTACCCTACTAGAAGGTGGTCCCTTCCGTGTTGCCCTACACACTCCCGACATTGGCATCCATTTTAATTGAAATTTTCACCAGATTTACCAAGACAATGATATTCAGATTTGACAAGGACAAGCGCACATCAGCATCACATATAGACAAAAGCATTCATGATATTCTGCCTTCACTTACATTTCATATTCCACATATAGTCATGGGGGTCTTGGGAGACTAACAAGAAGGGAATTATAACTTAAATAGATAGTAACTATTCAATAGATAGCCAAGGTCTCTAAACATCTTTCTCAGCCATTAGACAAAGGACCAGTTCATGAACATGAAGGCCAGGCAGTGGTTGGAATCATCATCATTGAGAACTTTCCATGCAACCGCCTGCTCGTAGGAGACTGGCCTCCCCATGCTGGATACACATATTCCGGCTGGCAGATAAGCAAATCCCTGAAATGTATAATAGCATGATGACACGTTAAAACAGTTTCCATGTGATGCTCGGTTCCAGGTAAAAGCAGAACACAAATGGAACTCAATTACTCGGTTCCAGGTATAGAGATATTCACCTGTTGCGTTATCTTAGAGAACTCAGAGCAGAGAATCTTCCGTCCTGCTTCATCAAGGATCTTGTCAAGCATAATATCTTGAAGGGCCACAAGAGTAGTTTCAAGCATATCAAGTCCGGCCTGGTTTGCAAAAGTGAAAACTGGAGATGCCTGCAATTGTTTTAATCCAATCATGTTAATGCTAAGATCCTGGCCAGAACCTAAAGTTCTTTCCCTCTAGTTGATCAATGGACAGAATAAATGAGTGGTGGTTACATTTGTTTTCAAGGAGCAGCACATAATTGCATCTGAATGGTGCCACAGCTGCTTCAGCAAAGCATCGCCAGCTTGGGAGTCAACCCGAAATAGTTCTCCTCCAGTATGGATCCTTCAATATAAACAGGATTATGATAAATAGATCAGTGGTGAAATTGAGAAAAATTAAAAACCAATAGTAACAAGACCCGGTAAATTTATGGAAAGAAGAAACAAACTGCAGGCCATGCAGCAGTTACAAACACTCTGCCCCAGTGCACTGAGAGTTCTATGCCTTCCAGGCACTAAACCATTTTTATTCAAAATACACCATTAAATTATTTTGTTTCTGTACCTCAATTTATCCATTGCAACGACAAAACAACTTCAGAAGTGATTCATTATATTGTCACCAATTATTATTAATTTGAAAATTCTAGAGACAAGGACAATAACAAGCTATTTCAGTAGACATCGACTAAAACTACACCAATTTCACTATTGATTTTGATTTTGCTATTTTAAAGCTGGAAAAATTGCCATATTTAAATGAATAAAAAGATAATATTGGATACCTGTAGCTTCGGCATATCCATTGTGCCAAAGTAAGAGCCTCAGGAGAGCCAGGAAGGGTCTTTGGCCCCACATTGGAGCTGAGCCTGGAAGGAGCAATTGCCATTGCAACCCTCTGAACAGACCCCACAACACCACGAACATATTGGCGAGCCATAGCAGCCACATTGTCTCGCATGTGGTTCTCAAATGAAAATTGGAACGCGATTGTCAGGACTGACCTAAGGTTATAACTGTTGGTGTCAGCCTCACTAGCTGGACGTGTGCCACCAGGTCCTACTTCAAGTGTAGAGGCTAAATCTAAAGTGCGAGTCGTAGCAGGTGCATCCTGTGATACAAGAAACCAAAACAAGTTATAGAAATGAAAACATAACAAAAACGACATCCAAGAGTTTTTGAGTCATGATTATGGCAGATTGATGGTAGAGGTCACCCAACTGTTTTAGGATCCAAAGGTATGACACGAAATCCAGATGACAGCAATGGTGCATCATCAGCAAAGGATTCATCAATAGGCGCAAAGACAAGCTGAGCACAAGCACCAACAGCATTTTCATCAACTCCACTGCATAGCTGCCAAATTAGATTTGAAAAATGTAATCAATTATTCCGGACAAAGATCCCCATTAAAAATAGGAAAGAAATAAAAAACAAGTTTCATTTTCCACTCAAAAGCAGAGGTAAACCAACCTGCAACAAGTACATATCCCGAGCCAATGCTACATCTTCTGGGGAGAATGCATGACCCTCCAGCCGAACTACCTCCAAGAACTACCAATCAAGAAAAAGCAACATTATCACATGGTACATCAACTGTTATGATGTAACAAAAAGGAAACCAAAGGCAAATAAATACACTCAAAACACTTACCTCCTCATGCTCCATGGTATGCGCAAGAGGTAAAATGACCTGGCTACTAGGGAAGCCACCAGGTCTGGCACAAGGAACTGCATAAGGACTTGCTTTAAGACATGCAGCAGAGTAGGCATCAACCCCGTAGTCAGCCCACTCAGAACGATGTTCTCTCAAAAAACGAACAAGCAAAGCAGGAGGAACATTCTGCAGAGAAATGTACAGTCACCATTTTATTAAGGTAACACAACATTTATTATTGATAAGCTGAAAAGATGTGCAAGGGGAAGCAGAGTTTCTGGCACAGTATTAGAGCAGATCAGAAAAAAACAATCACCACCAAATAATCTGATTTCTAGAGATTACCTGCAGCAACATCGATGCCTTCGCGCACAGCACCCCTCCTCCAAATGTAGGAAACATAGATGCATTGTATTGAGATCCTAGAAATTTATTTGGAGATGAATTTATGACAATGGTCACATCATCCCCACCATCACTGCCCAGAAGTGACCAACCATCATCTGTGAACCCATTCACAGCATCATTGAACCCCCTGAAATCCAAACCACAAACTAGTTAACAAAGAAACAATACTATTGAGAGCACAAAGATTACAACCCATTGCAGGTTCTTATGCTCTAAAACAAGCAAGACCTGGCAGAGCAGCAGCTAAGAAAGATATTTTAAGTGGTAGCTTAAATATGCTGACTTGGTGGGATCATGGGGGTTGCAATTCAACAGAATGGCACTGCCCCAGTAACCAAGTGTTATGCTGGGATATCTTTACCTGCAGAGCCTCTGACTAAATGTCCTTAGAACAGCAGGCTGGCGGCCCCCTCCATACTGAATTTCCCCACTAGTCTCTTGAGCAATTTGTCTTATGTGCCGCAAGGCCTGAAGAATCAAATTACAAAACCAACATGAAACATATTTCACTGAATCAAAGAAATAAGGTCATAGTCATGATGATGCATTACCGCCATGGTCATTTTCTGAGCAAGAATTTTGGATGATTCATAAAGTGGCCTCAGAACTTCAGGAACACTCCAAACCTAGCATAACAAACAGATATTTCAAATTGATGCATAAAGTGAATAAATCAAATATCAATTCCGGTAAAACTTGGAAACTTGAAATAGATCATATTCTTACATCTAAATCAACATGATCAACAATGTGAATGATGGAGCCACTGCCCTCACATGGTCGAATTAGATAGCCACTGGGAAGCATTTCAGCTCTTATGAAGCTTGAAGGAGGAGGTCCTGTTGGGCCACCAGTAGAAGAAGTCAATGACCTCTCACATATCTGCACAAAATTGAGAAAAGTGAATGCTTTATATCATAAAGACCTGAAATTAAGAAAGAAAATAAAGAGAAAAACAAAACCACTAAGACTCACAACAAGACTTCCATCTTCCAAGGTTGTAGTATATCTTAGTGTCCAAAAGTCACGTGCTGCAGCCAATGTTGTTGGTGCGTAAGTCTGA
Organism: Populus trichocarpa; assembly: GCF_000002775.5. NCBI lineage: Eukaryota > Viridiplantae > Streptophyta > Magnoliopsida > Malpighiales > Salicaceae > Populus > Populus trichocarpa. The sequence continues at coordinate 39,017,798 of NC_037285.2, read as the reverse complement.
TGAACACAATGAATAGATTAATACAACAATTAATTCAGATGTCAGGCCCAAAAAGAGGCTAAGGCAAGGCCTAATACACAATATACAAATATACAAACCTGCATGTATATCAGCTCAATTGTCCCTCCACTTCCTGTAGGAATCACACTCAATATGTCAAGGCAACGGCAGTCGCGAAACCAAGATGGACGATCTTTGAGGATTTCAGCAACCTGAACAGACACATTCATCAAATGCTATAAAATGGGAAAAAAAATAAAAAAGAGCCTGTATAATTTAAATTATTTAGATAGATATGTACCTTTGTGGGCTCCAGGCTCACAAGGCCGCAGGCTCGTGCTGCTACCCCACTACAGTTGCGGGAAACAGCAACAATTCCAATAGAATCCGGACCAGGCTACATTGTCATAGGAAGTTAGATTTACCACACAATAAGAATTAAAGTACACAAAAAATAACACAGTACATAAGAATGACAAAAAGTTCAATGGGTGTTACCTTCATACCAATCATCTGGACCCAGTCGACAGCAGTTCCAGTAGCCTTGGAAAGGAACTCTGCCAGGGTCTCCTCAGCTATTGCGAGAAGACTAACAAAAGTAAAGTTCAAAATGCAGTTAAGCCAAAGAGAAAACAGTCTCTTGATCACATTGACTCAAAGAAAATGTAATAACTTACCCAGCTGGGTTGTTAGCATCCCTTTGGGGTTGCTGAGGTGTTGGGTTTTGCTGTTGTTGGTGCTGACCACTCATGACCACAGACTCACAGCTATTGTCTGTGGTCGTTGCCGAAGCCTGTGTAGAATCCACCAAATAAAAGCTTATTGCAACATGTACATGAATAAAAACTTGATGATTTCTTACAAAAGCTATCTCAGAGAAAACAGACAAAATTTAGGTAATGATCTATGTCAAGAAAGACCACTGAAGCAGGTAACTAATTCACCATAATTAATAGAAAAATGCAGGTTATCTTACGGTCTGAATTTGTTGGCGCATGAACCCATTTTCATAAACCAAATGGGAGACTTGCTTCTGCAAACGGTCATTCTCTTCCATCAACAGTTTGTTCATGGCAGTCAGCTTTCTATTCACTGTCTGGAGACGAGAAGCTTCCTTTCTCTGTTTTTCACGACATCTACAAAATAGAACAATCAAAACCCAAGCCACTAACTTAAACAGCTCACTTCTCAAACATGGTCACCAAAAGAATGCAGAAATTTGCAAAAATAAATAAAATTCGGAAACATATTAACATAACAACAATGACGCAAATCTCAAAATAATGGTCATGCCAAATTAGAACGGACATAAGGAAAGTTTATAAAGTCAAAATGCAGGAACTCATTCAAATTTCATGTCAAACAATTAAACGCAAAAGCCAGCATCCAAAAAATTCCAAAAACCTTCAGAATTGTCCCTGAGCTTTCACAATTATATTGTCATGACAATCCAAGAAAAATGACTTATATCTTCATCTTGAAACTGCTGTGTTAAAACACACATTTTAGTTGCATAACAGAAAAGTAGAAAGAGAACACCAATGAAGCTTGGCACACTATCTCTTTTGTTTTTTAGCAAACCGCCTCCTAGCTTATTACGTTGCTGAAGAAAGACACTATTACGCGAAAAAAAAAAAAGAACAAAAAGTTATGCCCTGCCAACAAAGATGCGTTTCTTAATCTCTCTACTGCAAAGGAACAGAGATAAGGGGGGGAAACGATAAAGTACCAGCAAAACCAGGAAAGACGTCATCAAAAGCATATTTTTTAGCTGTCATTACCATCCATTCAATTTCAAAGCCACGATGAATGCCGAGTAAACTCCTCGTAATCCATTCAAACTGAGCGATAGTGAGATTATGACGAACAAAAAAAAGGCCTTTCCAAGGAAGAATCAATAAACAAATAACAATTACTTTACTCAAAGAATGTTGCTTGTGATCATTAATCTCCTTGAAAGCCAAGACAAAAACAAAAGGCTATTTTCTAAAAAAGTAACGAAACAAAAGAAGAATTTATTACCAATTCAGAAGAAAGGCAAGACCTTTGAAACTTGATCTATCCAAACACATCAACAAAAAATATTTGAAAACAATTATGAAAGAAAAGAAAAGTTGAGAAAATATTAACAAAAATACTGATCTTTTATTCTTGAGCTATACTTTCCAGCTTCAAAAAGTTAGAAGACAAGGGAAGAACAAACCCAAAACAAGCCCACAGTTTCTAGGAAAAGCCCCAATACGCGCCTCACAACCATGCTGATTATTTTTAAACAACGATAACAAAGTTAGCACACGAAACAAAGAACAAATGAACCATACCCTTTTCCCCTTCCATTTTTCTCCTAATAAACCATTAATGCCACAATTAAATTTCTCATGAAAAAGACATCAAACTTATTTGAGCAGTAAACAACAATCAACAAGCCAATAGAAAAATGCAATTTATAAAGCCTTGTTGAGGTATCAAACCCATATCACATTCCTCATTTCCAGGCTAAAATCTGAAACAGGAAAAAAAAAAGCAACACAGAAGAAGAACACACTCATTTGGATCCAAATGAAACAAACCACAGATCTCCAAATTTGATCCAAACAAACATGCAAACAGTGTGAGAGAGATTTGAGGTTCTGTAGCTTTGTTTCTTAATGAATTAATGTACCTGCGGTTTTGAAACCAGACTTTGATCTGTTTGGGCTCAATGTTAGAGAGAATAGGACACTCTCTAATAAGTTGTTGTCTTCTCAAAGAACTAGGCTTAGGACATTCTGTATACACCCTCTCCAATGCCTCAACTTGCTCAGGTGTATACCTCACATACTTACTTGAATCCATGTGCTTGTCCTTACTGTGTATAGAAAGCGCCATAAAAATCAACAAAAACACCTAATAAAAGAAAACCAACACCGACCACCCAGGTGCTGTTTTGAAATGCTTAACAACAACAACAAATTAAATGAGAGGGGGGTATCTTTTTTGTCCCCTTAATGAAAAAGGGAGAGTATTTGGTTTGGTTCTTGTGTGTCTTCTTCAATGTTGGTGGTGGAAGTAGTAGTCGTGTTAGTGTTGGTTTCCACAGGCAGGCTCTCTCCTCCAAGAGAGCCACCTCTCTCGTTCATCAGACACAGAGAAAGTGTTGTGGATTGGTTTCGTTTGCTCTCTTAGTAACTACTGTATCTTTCAGAAACCAAAGTGTAATAGCAGCAGTAGTAGAGCAGGAGATAGAGGGGGTAAGGGGAGGAAGCTGTTGTGGACTTTTTATCTTAGACGCCAATCTCGAGATTCTATACTTCGGTTTTTGCTGTTGTTAAAAATAAAAATCAAAACAAAACAACCCGGGGCTTTGAATTGAATTGAAGAAGAGAGAGAGAGAGAGGGATTTTGTGCTTTTGTTTATATGATAGAGAAAGCAAGGAGAGAGACAAGCACAGGAGAAATGGCAAGAGAAATGGCAGGTCAAGCCGGATTTTATTGATTACCACTACAGCTACCCTACTCCTACTATTATACTCCTCCGTATATTTTACTAGGCAAAAGAGGAAAATCTTAGTTGGTCATGCCTTTCTTCTGAGAGGCACACAGATACTGCAGAGAGGGTTTGTTTTTTTATTCAACGATTGTGAAAGCAAAAAACTAAAATGGGGTTATGCCGTGCTCTTGTTTTAATTCTCTCTCTTTTCTCTGTCCATGGCTCTAGGCCAAGGCATCGAGAATCTACAAATCATCAAAAGACATCGAGAATCTACACTATTCAGTACTGAATAGTGTTGTTGTCGTTGTTGTTCTGTGCAGGCTGTTAGCTGGCTGCTTGCCTCAGCAGCGGTGCATTTTATGGGTTATGATGCATTGCATGCGTGTATGGAGCATCTGTCCACTTTTATCTATGCATGTATGGATGTGAAGATTGTGGGTAATCAATCTTCTTGCATGGGAGGCATGGAGAGAGAGAGAGAGAGAGAGTGCTTGGACTTTAGTGGTGTATATGGGCATGCAAGCTGGGTGGATTTTGACCCGTCTGGTTCATGGATTGAGAGGAAAAGGTGGCGGTGAACTCGGCTACCCCTTGCCAGCAAATGTGGCTGAGGCCCAGCAGCCAGATAATTTTCTTTGATATACGATTTTTGGAGATGGCCCTTTTCTATTGATAAATGATAGGAGGAGGGTTGCGATAAGAAATTAAGCTTATCCGTATTGCATGCATGGAAGAGAGAAGTCATGTGTTATTTTTACTCAACAAAACGAACGAAGTGATGGCATTGTAAAATTAAGGGTGATGAAATAAGACTAGAAATGAAATAAGTTTATATTATAATTGTAAGAATGACATTAAGGGTGTGTTTGTGCAACGCGTTTTTAAAAATTTTGTTTTTTTTAAAATAAAAAAAAATATGTTTTTATATCGTTTTGATGTGCTGATCAAAAATGATTTTTTTAAAAAAATTATTTTGATATATTTCTAAGTGAAAAACACTTTGAACTGTCATCACTACCATAATCTCAAACAGGCCCTAAATGATTTGAAAGAAATTTCTAAATGGTAATTGCAACAGGCTAGTCAGTTTGTAAATAAGTACATGATAAAAAAAAATATAGAGAGTAAATAAGTACTCGTAAAAGTATTATGGTATTTTTAATTTATTCAATAATTATAGATTTTTAACAAGAAAAGATTCTAATTGTCTCGTAGAAATTAGAAATTAAAGCTATTTAACTTGTGCTTCACCGTGGGATGTAATTTTTTCTTTTCCAAAAAAATATCGGTTATGCAGGCTATCTCGATGTGTGTTTTTGCATAAAAAAATTCAAATAATAAATCGAAAAGTTTGTGCAAGAATATAATTAAAGAAATTGATAACAATCTATGTAAATAAACGGAAAAAAGTCGTTAATAATAACTAAAAGAGAAATTGAAAACATTGAGAAATGAATGTAGATCAAGATATTCAATCACATAAAATAAGATATTTACTCGATTGTATTAATTGAACTTGTTTATTTCAATTAATAAAAGATAATAAAAGTAGACACAAAATAAAACTGATTGAATAAACCCACACCCTAAGAAAAGAAATCATGCAATGCTGAACATATAAGAACTATTATTTAAAAATGAATATTCTTTATTTTGAAAAATTAATTTCTTTGGTATAAAACAAAAGAAAATATAGATGAATTAGAATAATATCTTAAAAAAGCAAACATAGACAAAGGAATTTAAAAAAAAAAAAACTTATATTCAAAAAGACATGCTAAACTCGTGACCTAGATCATGAAACTATTATAAACATATAGAAAATAAATAGAAGATAATCACAAAAATAATATTAAAAAAAACTTATGCAGAATGATAAGATCATAAAAGAAAAAAAAGATGTTAAGTGACATTAACTTTTCAAACTCGTGACTTGAGTCATTAAATCGGAAGCACTACAAATAAAAAAAAGTGAGGTTAAATCCCCAAAAAATCAAATGTGAAAAGATAAAATCAAGAAAAAAAAATCAATTACACAAAAGAATCTGAGAAAAAAATTAATTAAAAGAATAAGGGTAAAAATATATAAAAAAAATTAGAGGGCAAACAAAAACTTTCAATTAAAGGGTTAAATTGAACTGGAAACTAGCTTCAATAAAAGGAGAAACAAATCAAAAGAATGGGGTCAAATTAAAAAAAAAAAACAATATAAATTTGATTAAAGGATGAAATTGAAAGCCAATAAAATTTTAACAAAATAGCTAAGGAAATAAATTAAAAATTAAATGAATAAGGGCCGAAATGAAAAAAAAAACATATGAAAAATTACAATTGAAGGACTACATTGAAAACAAACAAAACTTTATAAAAAGAATAAGAACGAAATAAAAAATCAAAAGAATGAGGACTGAAACTGAAAAATAAAAAACAAATAGGACAATTGTTCACTTCATCTTGTAGGAGAGAGAAAAGAAGGGGGGAAATGACCACCAGCGATAATCTGACCATCATGTGTCACACTGTGAGAAAAAGAACATTATGGTACTTCCAAAGACACGACAAAATGTCATATTTGGCCACTGAATGACATCATACATGTCGCCCAAATTAATGGTGCCAATGCCACCCTTTCGTTGGCGCGTAATGAACACGCTCCGACAACTTTCTTAAATAAAAAAAATAAAAATTCAATATGAAAAATACCAAAACACCCCCATGAACCTAGTAATTATATAAAAAAAAACTTGTGTGAAAATACAAAAGTACCCCCAAATGCAAACCTTGTTTTTTTTTTTCTTTTCTAAGGTCAATAACGTATTTTCACTATATATATATAAATGAAGAAAGGGGAAAAAAAACCCTAATCCCACAGCCCAACATTTTTTTTATCCTAGGTAAGGTTGTTAAAAACGCTTTTTTGACACGAAACAAAAAATACAATCGAAACTTGGATTGTAAACTTGAATTCTAAAATCATAAGTAATTTTTTTAATTAATTATATATTGATAATTCTAGCCAAGAAATTAATTACATTAAAATATGATAAAGTGAGTCAACAATATTATAATTAATGAGTGATCTAAATAAAATGAGAGAGATAGATAGTATGAATCAATAAATTAATGACATGAAGAAATAAAAAGTCTCAAAACAAAACTTCTTAACACAAGAGAATCACTGAATGGTAGAAAGTACATATGAAAATGGTGACAACTTGATTGTTCCCATCACAATAAGTTCTAATAGATCTCTTTTGGGTTGTAAGCTAATAAGTCTAAGCTAGTAATTAACTAGCATAAATTCAATAATGAAATAAACCCCTAAACAATGTCTAATGTGCTAGAAAAAATTCAAATTAAAAATAATTATTTAAAATTAAATAAATAAATAAAATATAATAATAAAAAAGTCTTAATGTTAAAATTCCTTCATGTAGCCTGAATCTTTAATTTTTGCATATTCTTGACAGATTTGAGTCCTGATTTCAAACATGTTATTGTCTCTCGTCTGGATTAATTACTAAGCCTATAATATATGGTTAGAAACCTTCAAATGTCTAGTTTCCAGCCCAACTTTAATCGCGGCAAAATTCCATCGGTAGCTCCAGATATATCTCAAACAATATACGAAGGTCTAGTTTGACAAATTTAACAAGATTCATCTACTAACGTTGACCATCTGAACTATTATGTTTCCAAACTTCATTTAACCTGAAAATTTACCACAATATATTTTCATATCTCTAATATTTCCCTATAAAATTTTAGCTTTATCCAATGTACAGTTTGAAAGATATGTCCAATCTCGCAAAACTAGTCTTTAAACATTTAAAGGCCAAATTTGAACCTAACTTGGTTCACATCACAAATTAGTAAACTCATAAAATCGAACAAAGTTTACCGAGTTTATCGATTTTATTGATTTTACATGAGTTAAGTCCGATTTTACTGGTTTCGAGATTTTAGTCTGATTTTACACGTTAGATACATGTTGACTCGTAAAATCATATGATTTTACAAGTGAACTCACGATTTTAACAACAATGATCCTAGGAGTAAAGAAGTATTTTTACTGTTTAAAAGCATATAAAAAGTATTAAAAAAAAAACTTTGATCAACAACTTTAGATTTTGTTGATCTTGAGGGTAAAAGTGTATTATTACTATACTAAAAAAATTGAAAAAAAAACTAACATACCTCTAACAATCTTTTAATGGCCAATGGCTAATGGAAAAAATCAAAGTACCCTTACCTTCAAGGCTTTCTTTTTTTCTACCCAAAGGCAAAAATGTAGTTTCATTATATATATAATGGGAAAAAAAAACTATTATATAAGTCATCACAGACTATTTAACAAAACTATGGTGATTTAGTGATAAGGAAAGCATGTTTTAACTATATTTTATAAAAGAAATGTTACATTATGGGATATTAATTATTACTAGATAGTTAGCTCGTGTTACGTTATAAGTTGGATAAAACTTTTTTTTTAACATAAAAAGAAACATCCAAACGTTGCTAACATTTTCCTAGTAAAAAAACTTTTTAAACCATGCAGAGGTTACATGATATGACACGATCAACTTAATAGGTCTAAAAATAACCCGGACAATTAGTAAAAACATCTTTTACTCACAAAAGTTCAAGACAATATTTAAAAAAAAAAACAATATTGAAATGAAAGCATATTGGATCGGCCTAGTCAACCCAGATTAACCTGCCAAATCCGTGGTTCAGATCATGAGACCATGATAACCCTATATAAAGCAAATCAAAATAAATTATAGAGCTCAATTCCCAATTAACTCAGTGTTGAAGAATGAAATTGAGAAAATATTAAAAAAACAAAAAAAATAACCTAAGTTAACCTATTAAACGTGTGACTTGGATCATGAGTTTGGGATGATAACCTTATAGAAAATAAACAAAAATGACTTGAGTCAATCCAAGTCACTGAGATAACCTCATTAAAAGTAAACTGAAAAAATAATTTGGGTTAACCCACCAAACCCCTGATTTGGGTCACTAGGATAACCTCAAAGAAAGTAAAGAGAAAAAATAACTCAAGTCAACCTGGGTTAACTTATCAAACTCGCGACTTGAATGAACTCATTATTAAATGAAAAAATGAAAAAAAATCAATATAAAAACAGGGCACAATAAAATGACTTGAGTCTACCTGGGTTAACCTATTAAACCTGCGACTCAGGTAATGAGATCAAGATAATTTTATTGAAAGCAAACTGGAATAATTCATGAAGTCTAATTTCTAATCAACCCAATGTTTATAGATAAAAATGAAAAAAAATGCCAATTGGAAAAAAAGAAGATAAAAAAAACTTGAGTCAGTCGAATTAACTCTCAAAACCTGCAACCCGAGTCATAAGACCAAGATAACCTCATAGAAAGCAAACCAAAATAAAATCATGAAATTTAATTCTTAATCAATTTAATATTGAAAGATGAAATTGAAAAAAAATACCAATTAAAAAAGACACAAAAAAATCAAGTCAACGAGGTTAACTAGTGAAACCTGCAACACGGGTCATAAGACTGAGATAACCATATAAAAATCAAATCACAATAAATTATGAAGCTCAATATCCAATAAACTAAATATTGAAGGATGAAATTAGAGAAATAACATAGATTTAAAATAAACTTTTTTTTTGTTTTGTTATTTATTATTGTTATTGTTATATTCTTTATTTTTTTTTAATTCTTTTCGTTTTGGCAAAGAGTGGTTGATGAGTTTATTCACTGATTTTAGTAATGATACCACGTAGCACCTACATTTGGTAGAAATAAATCTAAAGAAGCTCGAGCCAATAAGAACCAGTGATTAAAATTGAAGAAATGGCAAGCAAAAGAGAGCAGCAAGTTAGTGCTGTTCTGCCTGTCGAGCTAGATCGATAGCTTCATCTTTAGAGATAGAAGCAAGAATGGCCATTGATATCTCATTTCTTTATGTGTATGATCCCTTCTATAGCATATAATATGTATGGCTAGGTAGTCAAAGTTAAAATTCCAAGTAATCTCTATAAATCGATGCTTTTGGATATATATCATGTGCAGTGTCATCATGAACTCAACTTTGTGCATGCTTGATGCCTTTTGACCTCTACGTGCCAAGTGGCAATTGTTTGTATATTAGGGTTTCAAGGCATGTTACATGTGAGCCGATAAAGATCATCAATAATATATTTCCATGGCTAAAGCACAATTAATTTGAATTCTTGTACCATGCATATATGCATGCACAGCACATATAAACCCCCCAGCCCCAATAAAACCAGGTTAACCCAAATTCAAATCTCATCAGAAACGTAGCTTTTTAAACCCTAAAGTTCACTTTGTGGTTAAGGTCGACCAGCACCAACCAACCGTCCCTTTTGGTGACAATTTGAGAGTGTTTCCCACCTAGCTCCTTCCCTTCATTCATAAGAATCCAAGAGATTGAGAGAGAAAGAGAGAAAAGGAGAGCTGGAGACAGAGCCAGCTTTGAAAGAGTGCATGTTTTAAGCTTTGGATGCTTTGTAAAGATACAAAACACTTTATGGCAAATGTCAACCTTGTGAAATCTACAAGTCAAATACTTTTCTCACCATCATCCACCTCTCTTTATACTGCTTCTCTTTCTCTCTCACACACATAAAAACATACTACACATATATAATTAATGGCTTATGATGGGGGGCTCTCAAGGAAAGAGTCAATGGCTACACAGACTCCCTTGGTGTCTTCTTGTCTCCCTAGCTATTTATATGATAATGAGGCTCTTTGCTTCGCGTTTTATTTTTTACCTTTACCTCTCCTTTTCGAAGAGACTGGCACACAAAATAAGAGGTTTGTGACAGTAAAACCCCACCAATGGGGTATGTCCACTGAGGCATGTTTCCTATGTCTCATTGCGTGATTTTGCAAAATTTACAAAGGTGGTAGTCTCCATCCAGCCCCGTACGAGGGACCCAATTGCTATTGGGTGGAATAGAGGCGGCCCCATACTTTGTCATGCACCAAAAGAGTGTTTAGACTCCACAAAATTTGACCCCACCATGCACATTTCTCACCCTAGAATTGTGTGCCTTTGCTTTGCTTCCATTTTACACCTCTCTCTCTCTCTCGTTTGTTTGAAGTGGTGTTGGGGGTCCATGCATGATAAGAGGTGTAAAGGCATTAGACATGGATAGAGCACAAGAATCCCAGCTTGATGAGCTGCTCATGTGAGGGCAAATCTTGTTATCTTTGCTACTAATTATAGCGCAATATATAATACATGCCATGATTAGGAGTGATATTAAAGTATATGAATTTTATTTGTCAAAACCTTTGGAAAGGAAAGGAAAAGGGAAGGGAAAGGTTTCATCGACCAGGATTGAGTGAGAATGAACAAATTAAGGGTTAGCTTTAATGGCATCAATCATCTCTCGACATGACAACAACATCACCATGCATTAATATTTCTCCTTTTCTGATCATGTCACTATATGGAGATAAATATATATAGAAGCATCTTTGTGTTTGTCCAAAAGGTATATATATATATATGCAGGTGGTGAATGCAATACAAAATGCACCTGATCATTAAAAGTTTTCAATACTCCATCATGGCTTTGTTTTACAGTTTATAACGAATTTCACTCCGGCAATTAATTTTGTGTTTGCGTTTCGGCTTGTAATGGTTTGTCCATATCACCTAATTAAGTATATATTGTCTACCCTTTAGCGGTTAATTTTTGCTCCTCCCTTTGATTCTATTTCTGTTTTCCTTTCACCAATGGAAAATAATGTCCCTGTCAACGTATAACACTATGCAGAGAGAAAACCCTATTCCGAAAACTCTTGTGCGTATAATCATCATTTTCGGCGTTAGCACTTCGCATCTGGTTTTCATCCTTTCCATATCGTCGTCACATTTCCCATACCAATAGGGGTCACAACTCTCAATTATCCCTTCAGCTTTTCATTGTAAAATACTATATTTTAATGTTCAAGAAAAAAAAAACAAGAGAGAATAATACTATATTTTATCAAATTTACTAATTAATATAACATATTAAAGTCGATATATATAGTTCTTGTTTTGATTTTCATATATTATTTCTATTTTTCTAAATCACTTAAAATCATATCAATTTTAATATGATTTTTAATTAGTATACATAGTTTAAGTAGATGAAATATGAAATGATGAGTGCTCTTAGAATACTAGAGTTATTTCAGATCATTGTTTGTTAATTATAGAAACCAAATTACATATATTTGATAAAGAAAAAAGAGAAAGTATGATCATGTGGCAGACTCTTAATGCTATTAGAATTATTTAGTATTATTATAAGATATATAGAATATATATTGACTTCCATCTTGTTATTCCATAATTAGATCAATGACAACTAGTCATAGAGTTAACCTTCGAAGATTTTTGTCTTAGTAAATATAAGGATATATACTCATTAGGGAATAATGGGGGGAAAATGATATGCACGCACCAGTCCAATAAAATATTGTATAAAACTAATTTTAAGGGATATAATTTAACTGGTCAGGTTTTAAATTTGCTTTTTAGAGGTCACCAGTTCGAGTCCCACAAACCTTAGGGTCACTGGAAGCTTACATGGTCATTAATTTCAGAGTTCGTGGTGCGCAAGCTGGCTCGGACACCCACGTTAATAAAAAAAATAATACCATATATATAAAACTATATAAAATGATAGTACATAACAGCAATTATCAATAAATTTTCTACAAACGATACGTTTATGTAAAATTAGAGAAGAATATTTTACAGTACCGAATTCCTTTGCACTATTGCCCTGCCAAAGAATCATTTTCCTAAATAGAATACACCTTACCTGGACAAGAAGAGAGAGAACGAGTTCTTGGTGACTAAATCTGATGATATGCGGTTTGAGCCAACGTATATACACAATATTCCCGTCTCTCTCGGCGGCAGGAATATATCTGACTAGTGTGATTTCTCATCTGTGTGTACATCTATAGAGATGTAGTCATGCCTGCATGTGGGTCTAAAGTTTAGTATCATTGACAATGAGAATATGAACAAAAGCCATTAAGCTCACGGAAGCTCCTAGCTAATAAGGTCCTCCTAGTCCATCAGCCAACAACCCAGATCTCCAGATAAGGTGAAAAGGATCATGCAGGGCCCTAAAAAAGACAAATACAGAGGCAGTGTTGGGAACTTAATGGCAAGAATCGAAATGATTCAGTGGTGGAAAATATGACGATCAGATAATGTAAAACAAAAGAAGGTAATAGTGATACGTTGAATTTTGAGATTCCATTTCCACGTCTTTTTGATGGAGAGATAATTGACAAGATATCATGCCATGGACTATATATTTATTTGTTTGAATGACCCATGACTCCATATTATCATTCACACTGGTCAATAGTGAGTAAAACCCACTTTATTGACTTCATTTCAATTTTCCCTGTACCATCACAATAGGGTGTGATGATTAAAAAAAAATAAAAAACAATCTGCCGAATTTCCAGTAATAAATTTAATATTTTCATGATATTATAATTAAATTAAGGTACCATTGGAAAATGCTGACCTTCGGAGCAAAATATTTGACCAAAAGTTTATGATTATCTAATTAATACATCATTAATTAGTGATGGATCAGCCCAAGAGTTCAACTTTTATGGAACTTATCCATATCTTCCATGTGCGAACATAATTAAGATGCAAAATATCTTGCACAAGGTTTTCATAAATAAAAATGTTCATTTTGTCATTCACTCTACAGTTATAAGAACATCTAATAATATAATATTTCAGTGTTTGAGACTTTTTTTAAAAAATATCATATTGATAAATCTAAATTTAACGGGTTTAAAAACCTCCATCAAGTAAAACGAGCCAAGACTATTGCCTGAATTAATTGGGTCCAGGCATTACATCTAAACCCAATTAATTTTGGATGTTGGGCATGCAAGCACCTATCATTAGATCCACACATAACGCCTAGATTCAATTAAATTAATTTTAAGTGTTGGGCACACGCCCAATACCCATTAGGTCTAGGCGTAACGCCTTATGCCTGGACCCAATTATTTCTTGGTACTGAGCGCACGACCAACACCTTGTTGGGCATGCACCCCAGCATCTCCATAGGCTCAAGCAAGTGCTCTGAGCCCAACACTTCCTTGGGATTTTTCCAGGATGACCCCACGAGTGTTTCTAGCTCGGTAATTTTTTTGAACCCTTGTGCAGGTCTTTCAATATTTTATATTGATCCAATACGTATTACTTTAAGTATAATACAACTCAAAATATCACAAGGATAAAATGATTCTTCAACCTCTTCTCTCTACAAAAGACAAGACTTATAGGCTATAAATACCCTATGAATCCTTCAAGTTTCAGGTTCACAATCTTTTCATTCTTAATATTTTTAGCATACATATTTTCAGAGTTTATCATTGTATTTTCTCTCTCCATAAAGTTGCTAACTTAAGCATTTGAGAGTCCTTACATTCATCCAATGAGACTTTCTGCATGTACCAGCTACCATTCACATTGGCTTATCAAGCACCACCAATAACTAACCACCTGGGTTTTCCATATCAAGCCGTCAAAAACCCTGGTTAGGGAGAATGGATTGAATTGCTTTAACTAAGAGGTTAATCGATTATCCAACATATAAGCGTTATTCCTAAGCATCTTGGATTTTGAGACCTCATCAATTGGCGTCATATGTAAGAAACAAATCAAAAGGCTATCAGTTTCTTTCTAAAACTTGGTTTTGACATTTCCAAGTCATTCTATATATGACAAATAACAAAGACACATCTAAGACAGGATGCATGATGAATCTACCTGCCATCTCGGGCACTTCTGCCCAACCAGACATTCAACAACTCATTGATCATGTGCAAGTTCTCATTCGGGTCATGTTGGCAACCTAAAAATACAATCAGACATTGCCACCTCAACAAGTCTTAACACCCTCAGCAACACAATGTCTAAGCACCATGGCTATCAGTCGCACCATCGTAGATGATTACACTACCCAGAGGAGACTAAGCAGAATGACATTCACGAGAGTCCCTCAAGGGGTTGCTCATACCATTGTGTTACTTATGCACAAAGTCGGTACTTTGAATGTACTCCTCCTAACTATCATGGGATGAACACCAGTTACTGTAGCCATCATTCCATGCCAAACTCCTCGGGCTCCAAAAAGACTAACAGAAAAAGGACTAAGAGACGGTCTATATATATCTATAACCCCTATTATGTGAGGGGTTCTCTCTTGTCCAAACAAGTATTAAACACTCAACTCCCTAAGAACTACATTTTCATAAAAATAAATATAAAAAACTATGATGGCATGTGGGAGCATTGCAGAATATGTGTATTAGCTTAGAGTTGGTCTTCTAAGATAGCGACTCAATGTGAAAAATCCTTCTCACAGCCTTGTCGAAGGTCTGCACATGCTTGGTACAATAATTTCAAGCCAAACTCCATCGAAGGGTTCATTGACCTTTGTGTCAAGCTAGTGGCACGTTTTAGCCCTAACATGCCTACCAAGAAAAGCTTCACGAAGCTATTTGGTGTTACCCAGCAAAAAGGTAAGCCTACATAGATATATTTAAAGAGGTTTAATGAGGAGATGCTCAAGGTGGAAGAGTTTCTTGAGGTCAGTAAACATAAAGGCCTTGATAAGAAAAGTAAAGGAACATGCTTTGGAGAAAAATTTATACCTTGCCAAACAAAAGCTTACTCAAGGTGAAGCAAATCATGAAAAATCACATACGGGTGGAAAACACTTGTGTGCTACAATATGGGCCTCCTCATTTTTACAATGCTAACCAACATAAAGGATCTTCCAAGCAAAATCATTATTCTAGTAGAAATGAAAGCTCGAAGAAAAAACACATGAAGGACTAACCTATAGGCATTTGGTGTATTATAAGGATTTATTACTCCCTTAAGTCAAAATAGGATCACCCATTCAAATTTTAGGGTAGTAATGCAAACACGTACCACTTCTAGGACATGTTCATTCTAATAACATCCCTTATTAAAAGAACAATCCATGTTCTAGACTTTGACTAATAAGATCCTCGAGTTGGCGGCTGCTTACCGGAAAAAAAAAAGGTTGATAGGGAGGGTTAAAGAGTAGTCAGACTTCAAGAGCTAGGTCGTCATGAGTTTAGACTAATTTTGGGATACCATCATCTGAGTCCATACCTATCACTAAAGTCACCTTAGGGTACATAATCCTCAATGAGAATGTAAGGTTATTTTTAAAATAAAAATAGTGTATCTCTAACATACATTTGTTATCTATATATCTTCAAGTGATGCCTAATGGCTTCTTACCAATTCACTAGGAGTTGACCTCTAATCCTTTATTCTCTAGTGCAATTTTAGACTGACACATTCTTCAAATGATAACTAAGGGCCTCTCGCCAATTCATCAAAGATTGATCTTATATCTTATATTCTCCAGTATAGTCTTGGATTAACACGACTCTCTCGTGAGGCTTTCAGTCCTCAAGCTATCTCCAAGGATGATCTTAGATCTCCCACCCTCAGGTACAATCACTCTCTAATAGGGGGATCCCATGCCCCATGAAAAAACTAGGAAGGTAACACACCTCATCCACTTTAATTTGACCACTCTCTAGAAGGGGGCTCATAAGTCTCCACGCCATCACTAAGGAGGCTATAGGCCTCCCACTCTTTTATAAGATCTTTCTATAAAAGTGAGATCTTAAGCCCTACACCATTGGCTAAGAAACCATGAGCCTATATATCTCTCTTTAGTATGATTCGGATCGATACATGGCTTCCGAGCCTCGTATTATTACAAGGAACAACCCTTCACGAGTTCCTTTAACCTCTTATAAGTTTTTCTAAGTATAGGCTCACCATTTATGGGTTCCCTTTGACCTCTTATAAATTTTTCTAAGAATAGGCTCACCTTTTACAGGTTCCCCTCTGCCTCTTAAAAAAATTTCTAAGTATAGGCTCATTCTCTACGGTTTCCTCTCGGCTACTTAAAAATTCTTCTAAGTATGAGTTTTTTTTCTCCATAAGTTTCCCTTAATCTCTTAGAAAGATTTTCTACGTATAGAGTCTTTTATATCTCACTTAACCCTCAAAGAGATTTTTCTAAGTATGGGTTCCTCCATGGTTCCCCTCTATTTACTTAGATTTTTTCTTCAAACATGGTGCACGCCTACACATGGGCTCTTTGGTAAATAATTCTAGGGTTTCCATCATTCTTCTCAATAAAGAAAATTTGATGAACTTATCATGATAATCGAGTATTTTTACTAGTCTTTGTGTATCAATATCACAAAGACTTTGGGG
Organism: Populus trichocarpa; assembly: GCF_000002775.5. NCBI lineage: Eukaryota > Viridiplantae > Streptophyta > Magnoliopsida > Malpighiales > Salicaceae > Populus > Populus trichocarpa. The sequence goes on along the minus strand of NC_037285.2, from coordinate 39,000,972 downwards.
GATACGAATAAACCTCAATTTAATAGGCTCAAAACCAAATACAACACATGGACCCAATTACTTTTGGGTGTTAGGCGTACACCAAGCACCCATTGGGTCCAGGCAAAACTATTATCAGTATTTACATATCAGTATCAGATTGTTTGAACTAAGAGATTAATCGATTGTCCAACACATAAGTCTTATTCGTAAACATCTTAGATTTTGAAACCTCGTCACATATATTTACATGTTACTTGTACCAATAAACGAAACTAATAAAAACATAAAATAAAATTGTCAATGAAGCAACTAACATTTCAAGAAAATAAATTTTTATATCCTTTTTTCCTAAGCAGGATTTCCTTTCATTCTCCTAAAAGCTAATGGCCAATTCATTAAATTCAAACTCTTAAAAATTTCCAGTTATGTTCATTTTTTGTGCTTAATGGTTATTGTTGATACATTTAAATGAATTGACTTGTAAATGAATTAAAAATAAATCTTTTTATTATACAATTTTAAGGACCATAGAGATATATGTTGGAAAACTGTGTTAAAACATGGTTAATAAACATATTTAAAGCCAAATTAAAAGTGAGGTCCACTCATTTTTTGGTAGAAGTTTGTTGGAGTTTAGTCTCCAGCAAAATCTCTTTAACATTGAACATTTATATGATTTAAATAAATTATAGGTGAATAAGAAATTAATCTCAAAGAACCCTTAGTTAACATGTTTTGGTGAAACCCAAAACTCTCTAAAAGCTTTTATCTCACATAGAAAAGAAACAAAACTTTATTGGTATTTATAAATTGAAAAGTTGAAAAGTTAAAATTGAGCCTAAATGACACCAAAGCTTTTAGAGGGGAGAGATCCTAAGCAAATTGGACTTTGAACTTAAGCTCATACGCACATGTCAACCCAAACAATGGGCCTAGGTTGGGTTCATTGTAAAATAACTTTATAGGCCATAAAAAATTATTTTTTACCAACTTAAATTTGGGCTTATATTTGGTCTATGAAGAACTATTTCTTATAATCCATTATTTTTTCTAACCCATGAAAATAATAACCTGAATAGTTTTTCCAATATTTTTTCAACAGAACCTGAACAAGTTTTTTAAACTCAAAAAATATTTGTTTTATGACCATAATGTTCAGGTATTATTATGGATTTATGGTGGCTAATAAAAAGTTATTGATGTAAAAATTATTTATGGTTAATACCATAATTAATTTTTCAACTTTTTATCTTTCAAAATCAGCTATAAAAATAGAGTGAATGAAGAGTTAAAGAGAATTTTATGATTTTACATACTCTTCTTTACCTTAGATTTAGTGTATTTCTCCTTCTTTTTTAAGCTTTTATATCTCCAAAATCTAAAGCTTATGTTTATTTTGTTGAGAGTTTATTGAGTTCATCTAGTTTGATTCAAAGACCATATTTAGAAGTGCATCTAAACTAAGGTGTTGTTGTTGAAATCTTAGGTGACATATTGCATATAACTTTTGCACCAAGAGAGAAGTAATAAAGTATTAAATATAATGAATTTATCATTTATAATAATAAAAACTTTATTAGTTAAAGTGCTCCAGCAAGTAAGTACATTTTTTTAAATTTTAATTTAAACATAGATATATTTTTTAATTAGTACGCATATTAGGACTTTATTTTGATATTAATTATAAGTTGATGTATGTTTAGTATGCATGCTACAATCTTTATATATGTTTTTTTGTTTGTGTTGATAACATGTTATATATATATATATATATATATATATATATATATATATATATATATATATATATTTCACATTTATATTTTTGTTATGATAAACTAAACAATCTAATCTATGCTTATTTTTATGACCCCTCCAATACAATCTTAAGACTTTATGCTTAACATGTTTTTTGTTTAGTATGTTCTTGTGCTTATGCTATCATGTGTGGTTTTTTTATGCTTGTTATTTGTTTTAACTAGTCTTAAGAGAGAGAAAATATCATATACTTTCATACATCTTAAACTTCTTTTAGAACAAATATTTTAAAAAAATTATTTGTTTTAAAAAAATTAGCATTTAATTTTTAATTGTTATAGTTTATCATTTTATCTAGTTTGCTACATTCATGCAATTTATTTGAATCCTTATGATTTGTTACATGGTATATAATTTTATGAACTAGGCTTTTATAAACCATGTTTATATCTTTATTTAGTTTATACATGTTACTTGCAAACTTGTTTATATGATTATGAATTTTGTCAATCTTTTTAAGCATATTAGTTTGACACAATGCATGTTTAATTTGAACTAAAATAAACAAAAGTGTTTATTTTTTTTATCTTGCTTAGTTTTTTTTGGTTAAGTTACTTTATTACAATTTTGTTTTATATTACTTGGTTATTGTGGAGCCAAAATATTTATTTATTAATATTATTGGCTAATTCTTTACAAAGAAAATTATATTGATCACGGCACCATCTCGAGTATTAGTTGTTCTAACCAATGTTGCTTCTATTTCGGTAGTGAAGATTCCACCATCACCTTTTATGATGCTTGGCAAGAAACCTACCAATGTTGCTTCAGCACCTACTACTTTGATAATAAGGTTTCTACCATCATATTTTATAGTGAATGGTGAGAAGCCCAAAAGGTTTAATGAATTGAATTTTAAAGAAGTGCCAAAACAATCAAATGATGAATCTGATCCCACTTTTATGGCAGTTATGGATGCTTGGAATCATAGTAATTTCATGTGAAAAAACTACATCCTGAATGGATTGCATTTTGGAAAGATTTAGACAAAAAATTCAAGGCTAAAGTTGTCAGTATAAAAAGGTTCATAGTCAGCAAAGAGTAATAAATGCATACTCTTTAAAAATAACATCAAAGTTATCTAGTCAAATGTTTTCACGTATACAACACTATTCTTGTATACATTATTGTTTACATATAAGAAAAGTTAATGTGGTGAGTATATACGGTCTAAGAAGTTTTGTCTAAAGAAATTAAGTTTTAAGCGAGATCATTTATGACCCCTCCAATCTTTTATAGGAACTTACTTAATAAAAGTATTATTCACATGATACTATTTTCATATACAATGCAGTTAAAATGTAAAATAGTGATAATTGAACAAATCATAATGAACAAAATAGGGTTCAAAAAAGTAACCCAAGAAAAGAAATGACTAATGAAGTCAATATCAACGAGGTTGATCACCTTACTGAAAAATTTTCAGAAATGAACATGTTTATTGTTGTTTCCAAAGTCAACATGATTTAAAAAATCCTGAGCATTGGTGGGTAACAACAAGAAATGTATTTGCCGAGAAAATGATATTCTTCACTTATATAGAAATGGATAATGAATATTTATACATAGATAATTCATCAACATCCAAGGTATTAAGTGTTGGGAAGGTCATTTTGAAGATACTTTTGAAAACAAATCCCTCGATAATGTGATTCAAGGTTGAAATTGAACTTAATGTTTGGATCATGGTTGAGTAAAAATAGTTTTAAGTTGATCTTCAAAAGTGATAAATTTGAATTCTCTTTAAAAAATAATGTTTATAAGAAAGGGGTATCGTAATGATGACCTCTTTAAAATGAATATAATAACCACTAAAACCATAGATGAGAAGAAGAGTGATGATACATCTTCTTCTTACCTACTTGAGTCTTGTGACTTGTGGCATGACAAACAAAGTCATATGAATTATAATTTTATTCAAAGGTTAATAAATCTTGATTTATTACTAAGTATGATTTTTAACATTTTTATTTTAATGTTGAGGAACTTAAAACTAAGAAAATTCTTCTTTCCAATTGGAGTAAGGATGAACTTTATTTTTTTCACTAAGACATCTACCATATTTATTCCTCAAGCTCTCCTAACTACTTGTGTTTCTCCTTAAAACTTGGCATCAAAGACTTGGTCATCCTAATAGTAAAAAATGTTCAAAGTTTAGCATCTCAAGGTTAGTTTTATTATTCTTCTTACCATTAGACAAGTCGTCTAGATTATCTTTGGATCTTACAAGTCATAGAACTTATGCTACTTGATGTTATCCACTTTTAACCCCATAAAAAATCAAGAAAAGAAAAAACAAAAAAAATAGAAAAAGAAAATCCAAAATACAAGAGGATATACATGAAGAAATCTTAGAAGATTGCACAGGTTGGTGGTGAAGAAACAAAATGACAAGTGGAAAAGTTGGAGGACCAAAGTGTATAAGATTGACAAAATTAGCAACCTCATTCTGATTGACAAAGGGCCTCATTGGTGAAACTATTTTTATTTGAGGTAAAGAAATACAAATTTGGATAGGTAATGACTTAATGAGAATTTTGAAAGGCTTAATTAATCTTATTGAAGACTTAATTGCAAGGACAATTAGTTTTTGGAGTCAATTTGGGTGTTAAATGGAATAAATTAAAGTCTGGGGACTTAATTGGTTTTTGGAAGGTTTAATTAAACGAATCAGGGGCTTAATTGTAAGAATATTGAAGTTTGAATGGCAATTAGGGACTTGATTGAAGAAATCCAAAATCCATAACCAAACTGAAAAAAGGCGCGTGATTGTAGGGGTTGAAATTGACCAAATCAGGGGCCAAATTGAAGAAAATTGAAAGTTTGATGTTAATTAAGGGTTCAAGTGCACAAATTAAAAACTAATGACCAACATGAAAATGGCACTGAACTTTGGGGCTGATGACTGAGTTTAGCAGGGGTGAAATTATATGAAATTAAAAGTTTGGGAGTCAATTACGGGTGCAATTAAAAGCAATTGAAATAATAGGTACTGAAGTGAAATTTGTCAAATCCCAAATTAAATGCCATAATTTCTAGGGTTTAACCTAGAAGATGTGTCATTTAGTCACTGTTTAGTTTCTTTTTGACAGTTTTGGCTGATTGAGTAAGCACCTTCAAGAGAATAAATGTGGCGTCTCCGACCACCTTTAAGGCTATAACCACCACTATTCAACTAAGAAACAACCCCTCTACAAAGATTAACTACTCATATCAAATGTTTACATCCTATTTTCTTCAACGAACTCAACAACATCTTTTCTCTGATTAGTCATCACTGCATTTTTAGGTTCTCGATTGATTGAGTTGGCATTTTCAAATGAATGAATTTGGAGCTACAAACCTTCAAATTAAGCAAGAATGGATCCAATCGAAAGGTATGCTTCTCCTCTACCAAGTTTAGGTGGTTTCTAATTACGTTTACATCGGAGTTGCTCCGATGAAGCCTTGAAATTGGCCAACTCAATCAGCCTTGACTGAGATACCCATTTATGCCAAACCACTCAACTTTTTATTATGTTTACACTTAAAAATTCCCAAAGGGTTCTTATCAAAGGTCATAAATCTTTCTTCTAAAATCAGAAGGTGAGGGATGCATATCTTTGTCTTCAAGCAAAAAAAAATCACCTAGGCAAATTTGTTACAAAACCACCATCCCAAAACCAATGAAGGACAGAGGTTTCAATTGTTAATATTTGTCCAAAACTCTCTCATTTTGATCAAAGGGCTAAGCTTTGATCAATTTATATTTGAATCCATCAAGAACCCTTGCGAAATCCTATAAATACCCCTGGAAAATAAAAACAAAATAAGAGAAAAAATATGGAGAAATACATTATGAAAAGATTCTGGTGTGAAAGTTCAAGAGAATAACATAGAGGGTCTAACAAGCTTTGGAAGGAAAACATAGTGAAAGGGAAAGAGGAAAAAAAAGAGAAGGAAAATAATAGTCCATAACCAGCAAGCTTGGAGAAGGTATAACCATGTAAAAGTTCAAATGTGGACTCCATATGGCCTGCCTATTCATGTTTTTTTAATGTTCAAATCCCTTTTGATGTTGTTTGAGCTTATCTTGTATTTTTTAGTTTGATTATGATGTTGGAATAATCTGATGTTTTTTGGCAGAGTTTGTTTTGTTCTTGTTCTTGTTTTAAGCATGTTTTAGATTGCTCAAGCTTTTGTTATGATAATTTATTTTAGTTTTGGTCAATAATGTGTTAAAGAGGTTTGCACTAAAGGCATGATTCTTGGTTTTGATGCTTGTTTGATTTTGTTTTTTTAGTCCAATAGCATGTTGATGATGTATATGAAGTATTTTGATTAGTGTTTGACTCTGTTTTATTATAAAATAGTAAGTTGCTTTTATTTGTGGGTTAGAGATTTTAGAAGTATGTTGATCAATTTGATGTCTTTTAGTGCAAGTTCATGATTCATACAAGTATGTTTTAGCATATAGATGTTAAAGATGTCAAGTTTTGAATCCAAATAGCATGAATATAATTGTTGTTTAGCTTTGGTAGTTTTAACTTAGAAAATTCATGCATGTTGTTGATGATTTGATGTTATTTGTTAGTTCTTTAGATTCAAATATGTTTAGTATTGGTAATGTGATTTGTGAGGATTAAAAGTAGCATGTTTTAGATGCCTAAGAGGCTAGTTCAGAGTTTAACAGAAAGCTGAGAATTTATGGGTTGCTGGGTCAGTTTCTTCCTTGGAAAAAATATTGTCTTAGCCTTATGATTTGGATCATCTTTGGTCCAATTCTTTGCACTAAACCATTCAAACAACTTGACTAGTATGCAATCTAGGGTTTATTTGCATCAATAATAAGTTTCTGAGGGTTTTAATTCTAGAGTTTTGGTTTTGAATAAAAAATCAAAACCTATTTTGACAAAATCGTGTTGATTCTTTGATAATTAAAGTGAATGGATGCTAGACTATGAATCCTTGCATGATTGCAAATAAAACTTTGCCCTTGATTGCATAAAAACTTGTTTTGATTAAGATTTGTATTTGTTGGGTTCTTGATGAATGTTTTTCATGATTTGAGTGTTTGATTTTTTTTTTTTGTGAAATTTTTTTATGATTTGTGTTAATTTTCAACTTTGATTTTGTTTTAGTTTAAACCTTTATTTTGGTTTTGTTTTTGGTTCAAGCCTTGGTTTTTGGTTCATTTAATGGTTGAACCAGTGTTTTTGGGTTGACTCATTTGATTTTGTTTTTGGTTAAGTACTTAAAGCTTTATTTGTTTGGATAACTTTTTGTTAAGGATTTTTTTTTTTGCAAACACACCCTTAAGTCCATTTTGACAGTTTTTTAGGGCAAGAAAAAATAATTTTGCTAAACATGGCCTTACAGAAATAAATAATAATAATATAAAAAACCAAAAAGGAATTTTGCTTGTTGCATATGGTTCAATCCTTATAAAGAAATTATATTTTATTTATAAAAAGAAGAGAAAATTGTTTTTCATTATCTTTATAGAAATTATTTTTTTTTTTTTGTATATTTGGAATTTACAAGTTTGTAAAATTCCTTAAGGATTTAATCAATATTTCAATAACCCTATAAATTTTAATTCGTGAAAATTAATGATCAATATTCTGGTATAAAAGTTGAACCTACCAATAGGCTAGCATTTAAGTTTCAAGAATTAGCTAGAAAATTCTCAGAATTATTTTGGATATTCACTCATTTTAATTAGGAGTATTTTTTTCATTAGAATATCTCCAAGACAGGTGATCCCTGTCAAGGCACCTATATAGATTCTTCCTATAAGAGTTTACCTGGGCATACAAGCCCATAATAAATTTGAAATGTCAGATTTATTCATAAGCATAAATATTTGTTCTAAGTCATAGACAGACCATCGGTTAGGAACCCATCAACACCTTTAAACCACGTCCAAACCACACAATGCAGCTTATCTCAAGTAAAATGTGATAAGGAGTGTTAATACCTTCCCTGACCACAATCAATCCATTACTCTAGAATTTCATATAAGACCAGTTTACTCGGGTCTCGTAGTGACCCTGAACCAAATAATTAAGTGGTGACTTCTTGATCTTGGCGTCGTAATAACACGCTCACACGTGTGACATTACTTCAGATTTCATCTTTAGTCATACATGAGACTACACTCCAATGATTTTTTTTTAATGAATTTCACTATTTTATTATTTTTATAGATGTTTGTTTATTTGGTTCTATCTGTGTTTATATAAATGTGAGTTCTTAAAATTTTTCTATAATTTTATAAACTTATTGAACATCAATTTGATACTAAAATCAAAATGGTCCAAATTAATTGGTGTAATGATTGTTGTTACACATTTTTTGGCCCCACGTGTTGGAGATGGTGTGTACCTCTCTTGAACAAAATGCAGGAGTTTAGTTCATGATTGTTGAGGAATTGACAAAAGCATAGAAGAAAGAAGTGTTTTTCAAACCATGTTTCAGCTGGTTTCTGCTCTCTTTATCCTCCCCTTTTGATGTCAAAATATCAGGTTTCTTAGGCTAATTAGGAGTCTTCATAATGCTAAATTCGTTCCTTGTTTATCTAGTCTTTAAGGTTGAATAAATCCCTTAGAATCTGCATTAAAAAACTGATTCTGTTGCTATCGCAATTCTGTTGTAATACCAATTTTGTTCCAACTTAGGCTTTGATTCTGACTTGATTTCGGGCAATATCTGGCTATTTCAGCTACACGTTGTCATTCATCACATATTAAAGAGTTGATTCACACCTTTATTGGGTCCTAGGGCCCACTTTTCTTAGGTTAAACTCTCAATCATATGAGGATGCTCGGTATTGTCAGTTCCCGAATCAGATCAGGAAACCCTTTTTGACCAACCAAATAGCGGCCGGATTATGTTCTTCAAAACGATTTTATCTGACTTTGAATCCTTCATGAAAGTTGTAGTCCTGTACATGTAAATGAATTTGGGTTTTTTAATCGTCTAATTTTGATATCAAAAGCTCAAGATATTCCTGTTTGAATGTCTAGTGTAAAAGCAGAGAATCCTGTCGCGAGAAGGATTCCAACCCTAATTTTTTTTGCAATTCTATTCTTCAAAAAAAAATTATTTAACCTTAAATCCTTTATGAAAGTTGTAGTCATGTACGTATAGATGAATTTGAGTTTTTGAATCACATGATTTCGATATCAGAAGCTCAAGATATTCTCGTTTGAAGGTCTAGTATGGAAGCAAAGAATCCTGCCGCGAGAAGGGTTCTAGCCCGAGTTCGCAGGTCTGATTTGAGGGATTACAGGCCGGTTTGAAGGACTTTGTTTTTTACCAAGAACTGAATTGAAAAGTGCTAAAATGAGGGATTTAATTAAAGATGAAATTAGAAGGAAATGGGCTGGTTTTTAAGAAGTTGAAGAGGGGGACTGGATCATCAGAAAATGATAGGAATTCTACCACGCCAGATAAGGAAATACGACTTTCTAGCATGGTACTGTTCATTTGTGTTTTGAACAGTACCCTTTCCCGTTTGAAATTCTTTCCTTTTCTCTACACAACCCTCCTCGTCTGCAATTCTTTCCTTTTCTCTGCACAACTATTCCGACTGGTTTTCATGATTCCCTTGCCCGATTTTGGAGCTGTAGATCATGTTTTTTTTCCAGCTTCAATCCAAAGAAGACAGCAGCATTTATGCCTCCTCTGTGCCAGCAGCAAAATGACATGAAAAGGGAGACCTCACCATCATCTAATGGCTGAGATTTTATCCCTAACACAGATGGCTGGGATGGTGTGTTAATGAGGAAAGTGATTACGGGAATCATTAGAATATAAATTAGAATATTTTGGTTTCCTAATTGGTTTTATTTAATTGTAAATCAACCTAGATTTGTATCCTAGATTAGTGTAATGTTTGTTTCCTAAATAGAGATGCGTATATAGACTATATATATGCCTCCTCTGCTGACCTAATGGGGGGAGAAGAAAAGTGAAAGAGAGGCAGGCAATAGGGAGCAGAAAAAAAAAAAGAAGAGAAAAAGAGAGGAGAGAAAAAGACAGAGAACAAGGGAGAACAAGGGAAGTTTTCTTTCATCTTTTCGACTGTGAAAATCTTCACAGGAACGAAGATACAAGGAAAAGAGAGGGAGCCAAACGCAGAGAGAAAGATTCAGACGTAGTCACTCCCAGACCTCCATCTTCAGCAAGCACCAGCACCAGGGGAACCCGAAGGCAGGGAGAAGACGAGGACACAAAAAGAAGGCCGGACGAACACAGACAGTGGAGAACTAAAAACCAGACCGCTAGCAGACTAGGTAAGTCATTTCTCTCCTTTCTCAGTTTTGCATTTGCATTTAAAAGATTTGGCGTTGTGCAAAGGTAAATTAATTACCTTCGCACTATGCAGTGTATGCGTGAGTAATTCACACATGCAACCTGCAACAGTGCCCAATCGAGTCACTGGTTTGGACCAGTGACCCGGCTAGGCTTGCTGGGTTCAGCCCGGCCACATGAGCCGAGCTGGACCCAGCCCAAAAAAAAATTGAGTGAGATTCTTTGTTCTCGTGTATTTATTTTGTGGTTTGTATTTTTATATTGTAGAAATACAAATCTGGTATTAAAATACCCGTTTTTCTATGAAATGTTGCAATATATATATATATATATATATATATATATATATATATATATAACGTTTTCTTGTGTGTTGCTTACGGCCAATACCTTAACATATTTTGAACATTTCTCTTTAAAAAAATCATAAATATTCAAAGTTTAAAAGAAAATGTGTTTTAGCATAGATTTCTTAAACACAAAAATTATTTTCTTGCATTTTGGATTTTATAACATGTTTGTAAATTCCAAAGGGTGTTGGCCAATATTCCAAAAATATAAAAATCTTATTTTTGGGAATTCATCTATTATTCACTGTTAATATTTGGATAAAGAAACCCCAAGTGGTTAATATCCAAAATATTTTAAAAATAATAAGTCATTATCCTTTAATAATATAAGGACAAAGAAACCTATGAAAGGTAAATGTCCAAAATATTGTTGAGGGTAATACAACTTGTTCATTTTTACCATAAGGGTAGATTTATGCCCAATATGTTATTTAGAACAATTTAATTGCACATCCTTGAAAGAAGCCTCAATTATAATTGGGGACATTTTAATTTTTCTTTTACGGTTTATGAGTCATGAAAATATGAAATACTAAGGCAAAAATAAGCTTTTAAAGCACCTTGAATTTCCTTAGATTTCTAACTTAGTTTTTTTGTTTCTCTTCCTTGCAATTTACAAGTCGCGAATACTTGAAATACTATGAAAAAATGAGCTTTTAAGCACATTGAATCTCCTTAGGTTTCTATCTTAGCTGTCTCTTAATTCATAGGTTGTAAATTTATTTCAAATCAAACACAGATTTCAAGAGATCTGCATCAGTCCTCCTTGGCACTCTATAGACATATCTAAAGGTATGATCCATATTAGCTAAGGGTTCTTTCTTTTAGACTTTGAACCCAAGTCCATTCATCATAACAAACCTATCCTAGGAAAGCTAATTAGAGAACACCAACACCATAGCAATTATAAGACAAACCAAACACCAAGCAGGTTACCTTAGGTAGGGCATACTAGGGGTGCTAAAACCTTCCCTTTACGCAACCAGTCTCATGCCTTAAAATCTCTGAAAGACCAGTTAGGTTTTCTAGTGACCATAATACTAAGTGGCGACTCTTTTATTCACAAAAAAAAAACCCTGAAATCAATCCCTGCTCCCTGGAAGGGACGCCGTGCTCTCGCGAGGGTGCGACAATGATTATCAAAAATCAAATACCTATTTTAAAGAAATTAGAATTCATCACCTTTGATTCTCTTATTTATCATTTTAAGAGTATGTTCATGTCAATCTTGGATAAAAAGTCTCCCTTTGAGTATCTATTTAATTTAAAATCAGATTATTCCTTCCTTAAAATCTTTCATTGTCTTTATTTTTTTTTATGAATATATAATAGACATAAAATTAATTTTCATTCACTAAATGTGTTCTTACTAGCTATAATACCTCTTGTTTTGATTATAAATGTTTCAATATTTCTGCATGAAAGATTTATGTGGCTGGGCATTTCTATTTTTATGAAATTATTTTCTCATTTACACATGTTGATCAGAAGTAAAGTGATTTTTTCTATTTTTTCATGTCCAATGATTACAACCCTTTTACTCGTTTCACAACCTACTTACCACAAACAACTTGTGATCATAAGTCAACCTTTGCCAACATCTACCACAACACTTTCTAATCATTTACTTAATGATTATCAAACATTTGAACTTTATGTAAGTTTCTTGTCAAATAACTATCTCAACTTGTGTCAGCATCTACCACATCACTTCCTAATCCATTACTTAGTGATTACCAAGAACTTAAACTTCAGGCAAGTCTCTTGTCAAAGAACCATCTCAATAAAAAAGATTAAGCTATTTAGGTGAGATTTCAATATATAATTTATATTATTATATAGTTAAGTAAAAGTCATTTGGGCTTTAAACTTACACAAGTCCATCATTTTCTTATGCTTAATTTTTATTTGTTAGAATAAGAGTAATGACATTCAAACTTGTGATCATTTGGTAATCAATACTCTGATACTATGTCAAAGAACTATTTCAACCCAGAAGCTTAAGTTGTTCAGGTGGGATCTCAAGATATAATTTATATTATTTTCTAATTTCTTTTTCATCTTCGATGATTATAGAGGAGCATTATTTCTCTTTATCACCTTTTTGGGTTTATCTAAACAAGGTTTTAGACCCTACTCTAGCCTCTACCTCTCACTCGGGGCTTAATTGATGGTGGACTTTAGCGACTATATGATACATTCTACTTCAAGTTTAGATCCTCCTCCTTTCAATGGCTAGCCACTTGTTGCACCTACTATCGAGACTGCTACTTTTACATTTCAATAACCTATTTGAATCAATAGCTTGGTACTTTGCCATATGTCCAAGTCAAAGCCTTCAATAGTGGTGGCCATTCATCCTCGAGTGTCAAGACACCTATTGCTTATTTTCTAGTTTTAATGAACTAAGAAATTTAAAAGAGGCTAATTACTTGATTAAGTGGTATGATGATATGGTTAACAAACTAAATGCTTTATAAGAAAATGACACTTAGTCACTTTCCTTCTTCAGATAAGGTGAATATAGTTGGGTGTTTATTGACCAATCAAATATTTTTTAGATCAATTATGTTATTTGTTCTTCATTTCTATTTTTTTTATGAAAAACTACAATTAGAAACTAAATCTTGAGTAAAGATATATAAAAACCTCACAAATTCAAATAGAATGTAAGTGTTGAATATTTCAATCCTTAAAAAATATATATTATTCTAAGAAATATTAGGAAAATAAGTAAAAGGAAAAAAGAAAAGTAAATAAATTAGTATGTAAAGGAAAGCTTGTAAATAAAACAGTAAAGAAAAAAATGATAATGAAAGATATATTGCAAGAAAGCTTTAAAGAAATTATATATATGGGGCTAATCATCTTTCCCAGTAATTAGATGACCTATTTTTATTTGTACAATATTAGAGTTTCACTTAAGAATCTAGATCTAATCATATACAGATTGTTCATGTTAGATAAAAAGATTACATGATGAATTCTAATACAAATTAAGTTCTAACTTATTACACATCTCATTTTCTAGTAACTACATGAATCCTAATTTATTCTACATATATCAGTTTATTCCATTGATGACTCTTGCTTTGAATATAACTGAATTTTCTGGTCAATTATACAAACTCTTGTTACTATGATCGATTGTTTTCTAACTTTCTTGGTTGATTTGGACTCTTCTTGTAATTGGTTGATTTCACTGTTGATAATCAATTTTAGCCTTAATTTTCTTATTTGGTGATGAACAATCATTGTTCTTACATAATCGATATGTGGATGCTTATTTTTATATATATATAATTGCCTCCTCATATTCATTTATTTCTAGATTAAATAAAGAAATATTCTTCATCATATAATGCTTGAATCGATCAAACAAACTAACCATTTATAATGTTGATAATAACCTTTGTTTACTCAAAAGTGTTGATCATGCTCCTAGTTTTTGTTTGACATGTCAACCAAATAATCATTTCAAACAAGTTTGATCTGGCTATGTTAATTGTTATGCTTAGGTTAGAACTGCAACATTATTTTGTAATTAATTCACCAATTTATTATCAAAAACCCTTTAATTTTGTTTTAAAAAAATTAAAGCCTTTCTGAATTCCTCCATCTTTTTTCTGTAAAAACTCAAAATTTCAAGAATAATACCTCATCTTTCGTCAATGACCTCTTTCAGCAATCCACCCAACTAAAATCAATCTTTTTTACTTTGTTTTTAAAATTGCATAGATTGTATTCCTAATATTAATTCGAGAATAACAAGTAGTGTAAGGAATGTCAGGGGAGTACATGAGACCATACCAGAACAAAGTCACTCATAAAGAAAATAGTATTTTTCCCTTTAACATTAAAGAAGAGTGGCTTATACTTTAAGATGATCTTGTCAACGTCAACATGTGAAAGTGCCAAGCCTTACCATCGCTAAACATATTAGTTGGTTGGATAGAATGGAGAAACACTTTGGTGAAGAATAAAAATGCTAAAATATTTTAAACACATCTAACTATCACAAGTTTTTACCAAACTAAATGAAGAAACTTATAGCAGCCCAATCCTATTTTTGGTATATCTAGTAATTTTTTGATCAAAAGCCAATAACATCTTTTTATTTAGGTACGAGATACAAACTATTACACTTTATAATTTGTCCTTAATAAAAGGTTTGTATCTTGCTAATAATGAACTTTGTGCTTCTTTACAAGTTCAAACTAACTAATTTAAAGACCTGTTAGTGGGAACTATAGAGTATAGGAAACTATTATAAAGGAAAAAGAAAAAAATAAATCATCTCACACAAAGAGAGCATGTAGCCTTCCTTTTTTATTAGGTGTGTAGGTATTTAATTTGTTACAGGTTTAAAAGGCCAACCAAGGTTTATCTGAAGATAAATATGAACTTGGCTGAGGGTAAGACCATTATTTTAGGACCTTCGTGTATAGCCACGTCTATAGGGCACTAGAGAAATGATAGACAAGGACTAGGATTACCCATTTATGATCAAGTGAAATGTTTATAGATTTTAGTGATGATTTCAAGCATGAGTTACCATTTATTTTCATAAATTTAGAAATTCCAAAACCACTTTAAATCCCCAACTAAGATGTATACGTGAAAGCTTACTTAGAACTAGATATCATGATTTATCTTTTTAAGATATATGTAAAAACCTTATTATTCATGATAAAAGGGAAGTGATAAGTCCATGATTACCGTAATTTGTATGAGGACTAGACTTAAATGGTTATTGATACCTTAACATCAAATGACAAGTGTTAAGAAAAAGGATAATGTTGTAGTTTGGAGAAGCATTCTAACTTACAAGGATCTTTAATATGGATTGGTGAATGATCCAATATACAGGAACAACTATTGTTATTGCGAACCCTACAGCCCTCACTTTGTGGAAAGATAACTAGGGGTTTGTATAATGTATACCCTTCTTAATATATATGCCATAAACAAGGTTGATCATAAAAAGGTTGATCTAGATCAAATAATCTTTGAAGTCTAGAAAAGATAGATAATGAATCTTTAGCAATAAAATCTCATTAAGAAAGCTGTAAGATGGTAGATTTTCATTAATTATGGACCATCAATTAAGATATCTATTATTATACAAAAAGGCTATCAATATCCTCTTTAATGCTTTCTTAGAAGAGATGGCAAAAAAAAAATCTTTTTTTGATGAAAAACCATCGACTTAAATAAACAAGAGAAAACTTTCTAAAATCTCATGTACAAGGCTAACCAAAAGGGCTACCTAAAGAGACTCTGGTAAGAACAATATCACCTTTAGCTTGATAGTTTATATTTATTTAATAATGTTTTGTACTCTAAAATATGCATTTTATTTTATGTTTATCATCTCATCCTACTAGCGCTTCTTCACTCAGCAACACTTGGTCTTACCAAACCCTAACATCCTATCATAGTAAAAGAGGATTAACCTGATGAGGCTCTAATTGCTAGGTTAAGGACTGAGCTTATGTTAAATATTTTGATCAAAATATATCGTGTTTTGACTTGTTTTTAAAATTTTGTCTTACCCCATTATTCTTGTCTTTTTCAGGTACCAATCCTTGAAACTACTCTTTCATTAATTGTTCCAACTATGGATATGATTTTGAAAAAGCTCACTATTTTTAGGCCAATTGCTTCCCTTTCAATAGTTGTTGCAGTACAAAGTATTGTTGCTTCTTCTTTTAAGAATGCTTTATTAAATCCTACTTTTATGCCACCAACTTCTTCTACTACCCTTTCTAAAATTAATCCTCAATCAACTCCTGCAAATGTCCAAGATAGATCCTTTTCTTTTCCACTAAATGAATCTACTAAACCTATGGTTTTTCTATTTCTGAAAAAGAAACTTTTAGGATTCATTATCTAGTCATTGATTATTCTGAAGCGAAAATGGACATGATCTTGAAAAGAAAATCCCTCATATCCTTATATATCAATGATAATGGTACAGATAAGGCTGTTATAGAAAGAGTTGACACAATGGTTAAAGATTTTTAAGAAAGAAAAGAAATGG
The DNA here is from genome assembly GCF_000002775.5 of Populus trichocarpa. Classification (NCBI taxonomy): domain Eukaryota; kingdom Viridiplantae; phylum Streptophyta; class Magnoliopsida; order Malpighiales; family Salicaceae; genus Populus; species Populus trichocarpa. The sequence goes on along the minus strand of NC_037285.2, from coordinate 38,984,481 downwards.
TGAAACAAATGATGTGCTTAATTTTTATGTGATTTTTATCACTCTTACCCTTTTTTTAATTTATCTTTAGTTTCTTTGATTTATATATATTTTTATTTTATCTATTTTTATATATAAATAAATAAATTCATGGAATCATTGGTTTTGTAGTGAAAAATTAGCATTCAATCCTTGAATTTTAGCTAAGCAAGAACCCTAATTGAGTTTAGGATTATGGTATTGAGGAAGCCCATTTATAAGCTAATTAAATGAGGAAATTTACCATGAAGAGGTCTGGTTAACTTGTGTATATGTCTTGGGAAAGAAGAGAAAGAGAAAAGTTAAATTTTGTATTATAAGAATAAAGAATTCTCCTTAACAAAAATTTCATCAATATCAAATGCCTCTACTAAATCTAGGTTTTGATGGGACCAATAATAGAGATTTAGCCAAATAAGTTTGTATATATTCAAAAGTAGCTTATTTCTTTTTGGTCTATTGAAACTTATCTATGATATTTTCTTTTAAGAGCTTAGTAAATGGCCTAATATTCTCGACAATAATTAATACAAACTTCCTAAGAAAATTGATTTTGTCAATAAGGTGTTATAATTCCTTTTTATTTTAAGGAGTTTATGCTTTTATGATGGACTTTTCTTTGATTTTATCCATCTCTATTCCATGTTGATATACTAGAAATACCAAGAATCGTTTTGATTATACATCAAATGCACATTTTAGTATATTCATCTTGAGACTTTGTAATCTCATGAATTCAAAGACAGAAGAATATAATCCACCTAAGTGATTGCTTTAGACTTTGACTTAACCTTTATATCATTAATGTAGACCTCTATATTATGGTTAATCATATCATTGAATATCCAATTTATGGCCTTTTGGTTTGTAGCACCAGAACTCTTTATACTAAATGGTGTTACCAACTATTCATACTTCCTTAGTGAACTAGGATATTTTAAATAAGTCTTAGACACATCATCTTCTATAATAAAGATATGATTATAGCATGAATAATTATCCATAAAGATAAGGATTTCATTACCAAATATTGAATCAATAAACATATTACCATTGATATTTGATATTCATCTTTTAGAGTTACAAAATTAAGGCTTTCAAAATATATCCATACCTTTAATTTACCATTGTTTTTTTAATACTAGAACTATGTTCGGTATCCGTTCATCATATCTTATTGGCCTAGTAAATCTAGCTTTCAAAAGTCATTTCATTTCATCTTCCACATGATCAACCATATTTGAAGCCATTCTTTGTTAATGATGTTTGTATGACTTAAACACAATCTTGATTGGAAATGAATGTTCGACCAAACTTCTATCTAAACTAGATATTTTCATCATAATATCAGGAAACATAGTTTTTATAAGTTGAAGTAGTGATAATAGGTCTTTTTTATAATTTTGAGATAAATTTTCATTTATAAAAGTTGAACTAGGTTTATCTTCGATCCCCAAGTTAATTTAATTAAAGGGTTCTAAACTTTAGCTTGTCTATTATCCATTTTTAGTAGTGCTGGGGGGAAATTGTCATATTAGGCATGATCAATTGATAATCTTAATATAATTCTATGATCAATTTTTTTCCTTGTGTCTAATATGTTTATATGCTTTGTCAAAAATCATAAAACATGTCAAAACATCTTGGTGACTCATTTATTCTTATGTCTTGAATCCTTAGCCATTTTTTTTTGTTGTAGGTTACTTAGTCTGTCAAAGATTATTGTTAGTTGCCCTATTCATACTATATTTTTACTAATTGGAAAGTTGATTGGGCAAGCCATGTTGTTCATGCCTATTAATTGGACTAGGACTACACCATTGCTATATAGCCATACATATATCATCTTTAAGCTGGCTATAAATGCCTTTTCATATCTTTAATTATCTTAGTTAATCTATCTAGTAACCAAAACATCAAATTTTGATACAAGGATGATGGCATACATATGTTAGCTTGTATCCATTCTCGTGTAAGTAAAGAGTTATAGATTATATTTGCTTCAACCCTGAAAAAATTGCATTAAAGGAATTGGACCCAACTCTTAAATCTTTTTTGTGCTTGATGTTTATGCCATTTAATTTTAGTAGGTCTTTTAGAGGTTTTAGCCTATCATTAAGTTGTAACTTGTTCAACTTTGCCCCTTAAGTCTTCTCATTTAAAAAGAATGTTATGATAAATAGAGCACCTATATACCTCGGAGGAAATTATTCCCTAAACTTCTAAAGCCAATCCTTGGACTTTTCATGGTTTATATAACGTTTTTTAGTAGTAGCATTTGTGACTAATTCTAACCTTTATCATAGTAGACGAGGCCTTACTTTTTATAATTGTACTTTACCAAAGAGTGTTTTAAGTTTAGGAGTGGTTATCACTCTTTTCTAGAAAATAATTGCAACTAGACTATAATGCTTTTAAATTTAGTTCTTGAAGATAATGCAATTGTTGTGTCATCTCTCTATGAGTCATGCCACTTGAAGTATTTCTCTCCTTGATCTAGTCACTAGAAGGGATTGAATGGTTACCAAGGAGCTTGATTCACCTCTCCACACATGAATCAGTTAAAAATTTCTTCTGTTATCTTGATTTTAAAATAATATATTTACCTTCATCTACCATTTTAATAGTTTTTGTATCTTTACTACCAGGTTTGTTAAATTTTTTAAAACTTTCTTAATACAATTATCTTAAATAGTCTTCCCTAATTAAGTTATACAATAAAAGTTAGTTGTTGTTGATCTTCTAGAAACTCTTTGTTAGAGTTTGAATTAGTTATTAAATAGCTTATTGTAACCTCTTTCAAGTAACCAATTAGGTAGGTTCTTTTTAATGGCTTTTTTCCTGCTCGTTTTGCTAACATCTTTCCATAAAAAGCAGCATCGTCTATAAGGGTTGTTTATATTAAGGAACTTAGTTCATATAAACCTCTTCCTAATATTCCGCTACATCCTTTATAAAATGAGTCTACTACATTCTTGCTCTATTATAGTTGTAGTATACTTAGTTTTTAGAGTTTTGAATTGAAGATCATAACTTCCTATAGACTTCTTTAGATCCTGGATTAATATGAATAAGTCAGTCAATGTCACCTCTAGTTTTATTTTATACAAGTGCTTATAAAAATGTCTCTATTTCTCCCAATCATTGATAAAGTTAGGTGGCAGTGTAGGAAACCAATGAAAGATTGTTTTGCTTTATAAAGAACAAAATACTTATAAGTTTATGAAAGGATTTTGTATACCATTACAATATTGATCCTTGAATTTAGCAATGTATTTCCTTGTTGATTGGTTATCTTCTTTAAAGAACTATTTAAAATCAATTATTTTTATACCTCTTGGAATTAGGTAAAACTTATTCATTTGTTTAGGATATAGATGAGTGTGGATAGGCCTAGCTATTTATTTAAATTCCTTATTTCTCTTACATCTTACATGTTGGTTTAGCTCTACCTTATATATTCATCCCCTTGGTAGTTGTTCAACATGAGGTTTTTGAGGTATTATAGGGCCATATAATTGGATTGAGACTACTTATACACATGTATAAGAGATAAAACCTCATGTGTGATCACACCCCATTTTTGTTAGGGTTGTAACTGTGTTTGTTATGCAGGTATATGCTTCCCAATATATTGTTGGAAATCTTTATATATTCCTATCAAATTATTTCCTATTATATCTCAACTTGTTTTAAATCTAATTGAGTTGATTGACCATGACCTACATGGTCTATTAACTCAATTAGATTCGGATCATAATGTTATGTTAGTAAGTTATGTTTGTTATATTTTTCATCTTTATCTAGATAGGCCTCATATAAACATTTGACAAGTTTAATGGTTGATAATAGGATGCCCCTCAAGAGAAACCATTGTTGACTGATTGGAACTTTGAATAGTTGTGACCACCTAACCATGCCAACTAACTCATAAAAAAGGTAATCATAGAGTTGCTCTAAAGACATAGTCATGTTAACTCTAGGTGCTTATATAGATAATGATATTGAGAGAGGTGAGCATATAAAAGACTGCATAAGGATACTAGGGTTTCGTCTACCTATAGTTCTATATAGTTATAGAGAGTTAAATGATAAAGTGTAATCCTATGACTCTTTTAACATAGGTTGTTAAACAAGGACTTGTTATGATGATGAATTATTAGGTTCCTCACAATTAAAAAGTATGGCCTTTGTATAATGCATGTACTAATTAATCATTATATGTTATAGCAATGATTCTAATTATGTTTTTTATGGAATAATTACATAATAATGAAAGAATATTGAATCTAAGCATGATAAAGCATGTCATATGTTGATCAATCAGATAATTTTCTAGATTAAATATGTTATTCATTTTTTGTTCCTTCTTTCCAATAAGGAGAAACTATAATTTAGAATTGTATTTCAAGCAAATATAGATAATAGCCTTGCAAATCAAATGAAGTGTAGGTATCCAATATTTTAATCATAAAGGTATATTCTTCTAGGTGATGATAGGTAAAAAAGAAGTAAAAGATAAAAAAAAAAAAAAAAAGAGTAAATAAACTAGAATGCGAAGGAAAACTCCTAGATAAACTAGTAAGGAAAAATAATTATAAAAAAATGTAGAAAAGTTGTAAGAAAATATATAAATGGGGATAGTCATCTTTTACAATAACTATATGATTTATTTATATTGATATAGTATTAGAGTTTCATATAAACACATAAAGATATACTATTCGTATCAGATAAATAGATTACATGATGAATCATAATACAAATTAAATCCTAACATATTACACGTCTTTTTTCTAGTAATTACATGAATTCTAATTTATTTTACAAATAGTAGTTTATTCCATTGAGGACTCTTGCTATGAATAAGACTAAATCTTCTAGTTGACTACATGAACTCTTGTTGTTGTGGTAGACTACTTTCTAACTTTTGTGGTCGATTTCTCTATTGATAATTGATTTTAGTTGTTATTTTCTTGTCTGGTAGTGAACAATTATTGTTCTTACATATTTGATAAATAGATGTTTATTTTTGGTATAAATAGTGTTGTTGGTTTTTTTTTTTTTTGTCAAGAGAAGAGTAGATGAAAGTATTGAGAGGTATAAGCCCCTTTCAGTGGCCGCATATTTCCATAAGCAAGAGATATCAATTATTTTAAGACTTTTAGTCTGATTAGGTCTGTTATATTAAGAAAAGAGCAGTCATTAGTGTTTGGTTAGCTCAACAGTTGGGTGTTTACAATGCCTTTCTAGATGGTGTTTTATAAGAGAAAGTCTATATGGAACAACCATATGGATTTAATGATCCAACTCATCCTCAAAATGTTTATTGGCTTTATAAGTCCTTCTATAACTTGATGCAAGCACTTAGGCTTGGTATCTTCATCATAGTCGGTTTCTATTTCACCATGTATTTGTTAGTTATAAGACTAATACATCTTATTCATTTATTTCAATTGTTATGCTCGACTATATCTCTTATTATATGTAAATGATATCTTAGTCATTGGTAGTAGCTCTTCTCTAATTCAATGGATAATTGATATGCTTCTTCGTGAGTTTTATGTTAAGAATCTTAGAGCTTTTAATGATTTTTAGACATTAAAGTTCGCTATTGTCTATCCCAAAAATAATATATTGTTAATTTTCTATCTAAAACAAGCATATTCTTTTATCAACTTATTATCACGTTGTCTTCTAACTTCTTTAAGCTTTTAACTCCTAGTGGTGTAAAGAGTAACGTTTGAGTTAAAATTGCCAAATTATAGGGGTTTTTCAATTTGGAAATAAGTCGCCTAGATATTTGTTACTTGATTAATGAGGTTTTAATTCTCTGACTAAAGATCACATAGATGCGATAAAATGAATCCTTATATATCTTTTGTCCATGGTTGAGCATGACTTGTTCTTGAGTATAGATTTTGTTCTTCAACTTCATGCTTTTATAGATGTTAATTGGGTTGATAGTTATGATGATTGCAAGTCCATATAATAATTATCTCGAACATAATCTCATTTCTTGTAATTCTAGAAAGCAATAAAATATAGTTCATTCTTCTACCAAGGTTGAGTACAAGGCTATTGTAAATGGGATTATTGATCTTTTTTGAATTCAATCATTTCTTGGTGAAATCTTTATTGCTTACCCTTGTCTATAATAATTTATGTGCCATCTATCTATTTGCTAATCTAATTTTCATGCTCAAACCATACATGTTGAAGTTGATTTTTATTTTACTTGTTGTATGGTATCTAATGGTAAATTACAAATTGTGTGTATTGTGTCTTTTTTTTTATCATATTATTGATGTGTTAACCAATTTACCATCTACTACTCATTTTCATCTACTTTGATCTAAACTACTTGTTTCTTCATCACCCATGAGTTTAAGTAAACACACACTGGTATTGAAAATGATCTAAGCTTCTGTCTAAACCTAATAAGTTGAATTTAGATTTAAAATATATGAAATTTTCTGTATATATATAGTTCAACCATAAATGATGATACCTATCTAAAAATATTAACTAAATTTAAATATGGAAAACCTTTCTAAAATCTCTCTTATATTTGTATCAATACAACAATTAAGATCTTTTAAACAATATTTGATCAATTTTATATTGCAATTTTTCAATAATTCAAACCAATTAAACTATATTGCATTAAATAGAAGGAATAAAAAATACATAAAAAAATTCAAAATTTGGGAAAATATTTAAGAATAAAATATCTGTTTTTTTAAAAAACAAATTCAAACTTTTTAATGAAATGTTTGTTCATTAAAATTATGTAAATATTTAATAAATTAAAATATTTTTTTCATGAAAACTTAAAGTTTTTAAAATATTTAAAAATAAATAAATAGGAATGGTGAAACAAAAAGATTTAAGAAATGTTTAACCCTTAAGATTTTTAAGTGCTTAAGAAGTTAATGACTTGATTTATTTCAAAAAAATAAATTTCAGAAATTATTTTGAAAAAACCTCTAAAGTTTTCATCCATTAAAATTTTTTAAAAAACTGAAGAAGTTAATTTTTTAAAATCAAAATTTTGGAAAATAATTAAGAAATAATAAAAATTATGAAATCACTTCTTCATTATTAAATATCTTTCACAATTGGTTGTCTTATAATTGAGTGCAATTTAGCTTAAGCAGATAGAATTTTCCCTTTGTCCCCAAAGGACTCTTTTACTTATTTTTATTTGTTTCAAAATGATTGTCGTGTTATTTATTTTATTATAATGCCACTAATTAAAGCTCATTTTATAAAAGACCTGCTAATTGTGAAATGGTATTTTTTAAAAGGTATGGATAAGAAATAGACTTGACTCTCCATGGCTTTCGAGCAACCAACTAGGCCCGAGCCTAGTCTTTGATGAAATCTCCATTTAAAATCTAGCACGAACTTAAGAACCCTACTCGAATCAGAGCATTTGAAGTTTTCATCTCATATTTTTGGACTCCACTTGGCTCACTTTGTTTGCACTGTTGCCACACTTGCTTCCTTGCAGCTAGCAAGGGGCAGGCATCGTCTGATTGATGCAAGAATGGATTAGACAGGCCAACGAGACACTCTGACCATAATCAAATCTTTGTTTGGTTTCAAACAAGAAGAGTTAGGCGTGCTTTATTTCTTATAACATCTACACTGTTGATTATAACAAGTTGGAAACACTGCCGTTCTATTTCTACAATTTCCTTGATGGAGCACTAGGAAAACCCCCAAAAAAATTCCATGTAACTCGGAAAATAAGCTCCTATGAAAAAGGTCTGGTCAGATTTTCCAATACTTAGGCCTCGTCCCATCATAAAAGCAAGGAAATACCCTCACAGCAAACTTAACCATCAATCTCCTCGTTAAGTACAAGAACTAGAAAAAATCCACGGGAGCAAAGATAATGTTGAACGCCTCTTATCTTTGCAGACTCCTACAAACCAACTACTGGAAAAGGCTATACATACTAATGACTTGTAGGTGCAGAGCCACGATGAAGCAATACTGGGACTATAGGGCTATGGGTTTCCTGAACCCCCATCTATGAATAACTGTTTTCTGAGCTAATTGTGTGCACCACCATCACTTCCTGTGTATCCCTACTAGTCATTTGAGGAAACAATATCATTTTTATCGGAATTAAGATTGATATTAGATTGTGATTTGTCACCTGAAGCCACTCCATTATGTTCTTGATTCTCTTGTTTCTTCGAATTGAGAAACCGACCCCCACATCCTCTAGCTCTTTTCAGTGCATGCTGATGCCGAGATTCATGCAAGTATGGCTGCAAGAATAATTTTGAGTTGTCATGAAACATCTAATGCCGTAGAGGACATAGTGCCACATAAACCGGGGTGTAACATGATAGGAAACAGAGGAGAATAGCCTAAAACTAAACATGTATAATCACAGGACTGTCAGACATCCAATCAGGTAATCATAGAATCACATTTATATGGGCATCGGATCATTCAAGAAACTCCAGAATATTACCAATGAAAAATCATCTTCAAGCTTCCTATGAGCCACATTTGAGAGGTCTTTGAAAATTATACCAATGGACATTATTGACCTAAAGTAAGAAAGGAATAAAATGTCTGAAAATAATATGTAAGAGGAGCAGCAGTCGTGGAACAATAACAGCAAGAGATTCATGCAAGCCTTCTATATTTTAGGTTCTAATAAATTAGGTAAACAAAACACAATATGGAATGCAAGCAGAATTAAAAAGGCTTCAGACAACCAAAACTATACCTTCCGAGACTTGATTGCTTTGCTTTCTGATTCAGCTTTTGCACGAGATTGTCGTCGTCTCAAGATACCATGATACTGTTTTGCATTAACAAATACAGGTTCCTCAACAGCATCAGATGGCAAAGGAACTCCAGCTTGCTGAATTCCCATCAACTGAAGATGGACCTGATTAGATGTGCGCTCATGAGAGTTACTTGTATCCAAAAAAAAAAAAAATTGTTTGCTCATAAGTGAAAGCTAAATAGTAAACACTTCCAGCGATTATTTAAAGTCCCCGATGAACAAAAAAATATCAGATGCTCAACCCTGAAATAGGACCCCCTTGCAATTTAGCCCATCTGTCCACTGATTTCCATAGTTGACCATTATAGAGTTCCACATAAAACACTAAATACCTACTCAAACCCCAAGTGAAACTCCTTTCCTTATCTTCTCTATATACTGACCCATCTCTCCTCCATTTTGTCAGAACTCCAACTCCAAAATAACTCACTTCCCAAAACTCACCATCATTGCATTCATAAACACAATTTTTTGGGAGTGAAAATGAAGTTGATTTTTGGAAATTTAAAGAAACAGTATGCTTATCGATGCTCCTGGGTCTGCTGGTTTGGTATAATATTTCCAACCACCCAACCATCATGGTTCAAGCATTGGTACGGACAAAAAGAAACATTATGCTTTGTTGAGGAACAAAACGAAAGGAAAATCGAGAAAGTGTGTTAAAATCTGGAGAAAAGCTATTGAAGAGGGAGTGGGGGAGGAGGAAATAGGTCCGTTGAATATTAGCAGGTTTTCTTTGTGGTTTGTGGGGCCTTTGATGGTCAAACAAGGTGAAAATCAACGAAACCCTACATTTTGTCAACTGATGGACCACATTGCAACAGAGCCAGAGTTCGGTGGTGAAATTTTGGGATTTCTTAGTTCAGGGGAGACTTGAAAATTCACTAAAGTTCAGGTTTTTTAAAATTTGGCCTCAATTAAATGTGATCTCAAATTGACAAATCACAAGAAGTGCCATGTTTCTTATATTTGTCCTCGTTGCTATAACCATTAGCTTCAGAATCTTGATTTCCTACTCCAAGAAGAGAGGTCTTGACACAAGATCAAAAGATAAATTACCATCGGTTGTGCACCATAGGGCTGTGGAGGATATGGCTGAGGATCATATGGAGCAAAGATGCTTCTATAATAAGGATCTGGATATGGGTAAGTTGCTGGTGCCTTCAATTCAAAAAAAAAAAAAAAAGGCAAAAGTCAGTATGTCAAAGTGCCTAGTTCTTATTTAGGTGGAAACAAGTACTGGATTACAATTTTTAGCACAGTTGTGGGAGAATTATCATTTTTCAAAATAAGCTTAAAGAAGATCAAAAGTCATGATATGGAAAAAGAAAATTGTTGCAATGCAAAGTAATTATGATCTGCTTCGTTCAATATGTTAATGTATTTCATTTTATATGTAAAATGGGCAGGAAGCTGAAACTCAACAAACTTCCACACAGCCATGATTAAATCAGAGAAAAAAACATAATCGCTCGATGATGAATAAAGTTGCCTAAAAACATTAAAAAGTTTTTTAATTCATGGAGAAATAGAGGTATATATTGAAAGCAATTGTAGCTGTCAAACTGATTTTCAAAATTAAACTAAAAATACCATTAACAGAGACATAGCTATAAGCACACAAACACCAGAAAGGCCGAGGCAAATACTTTTCTAAAATGCAAGGTGGGCAACAAAAAATTCTTGGTATACTAGGGAGAGAAAAAAAACTTTGTAAAACTGCATGTCATTAGGCCAGTACAGGTCCACCGTTTACTGTTGACTAAGTTAGAAAATTCATTAAACATAACAGGCAGAGTGAGATAATTATATTGCCAATGCATCTCCAATATTAAAATAATTACTTTGAACTTTTTTGACAATATTTATAAGCAACAAAAATCAAAGACTATACATACAGATGCTTTTAACAGAAAATATGTGAATCTTGCCTTCACACACAATTTCACATCAGTGATTAACAATAATTTATGCTGTATATAATACCATAGCATGTCCTGCTCCAAGCTGTGGAGTTGCATACTGAACATTTGGAGTTGAGAAGCCCGGGTGTGCCTGTGCCATTGCAGGAGATGAAGACTGAATCTGGGGTTCTGATTCATTTTGCTGCTCATCAGCTTCACTATTATCTGGACAACCAGCTTTCAAAAATATTATTATCATATGTTAAGCATCACACGCATGGAATTTTCCAACAAAAGATAATACTCGACCACACCAAGCTTCAGACAAAAATGGCTAACATAAAATTAAAAAACATCCAAAGACAGTGAAAGTCAAGTATTATAAGCAAAGACACACTGGGTTTACTCTGCATAGGCAAAAACCATCCAGAGATAGCGATGATTAAATAAACCCGCCTAATAGATTAGGGTCATTAAATCACTTAGCAAGAAAAAGAACATCCTAGGGGCCAGTCAAATCCACAAGAAGCACTAATCATGAAGTACTAATGTAGGAACAAGCAAATCTTATTAGGAACCTTAGAGTCAATGGGTTTGGCCTTGATAAGACCACTAATTAATAACTAGCTCCAATCTAAGGCCAAGGACTAGTTATCTGAAAAAAAGAATGACAGCTAAAACTAATGCACCTTACCAAATAATTCCAAGAAAATCCCTAGGGAGTAACCAAATATCTCAAATATTGTTCTTCACAATTACAAGTTTACTCCATATTGGATAGGTTTCCCACCAAATTTGATATACATGATATTCCTATGAAATACAGAAATGCTTATTATTCTTTCCTATTCTTTTTTTATTAATATTATTTAGCTTGGATCCAGGAGTATTCAAGCAATGCAACTGGAAATCTCACTAAAGCTGCCCACTGGAGCAAAATATTGTTGAGGCAAATTGAACAAATGATAGAAACATGAATCCTAATAGCCCCATGGTCAAGGTCAGATCCTAATAATATAAAATATCTAATTGAGCAAATGACAGAAACCTGAATAAATTTTACATTCCATCCATTTAAAGAGAAAACTGTGTAGCTAAAGTAGTAACTTAGCAAAAGAATTTCAAGAAAGTTACCAGAAAGATCATGCAAGGAAGAAGTCATGGCTGTTATGCACACAGAGTCCCCAAACTCAAATCTGGAAGCACGGTTAACACCAAAAAAAACAAGTCAAGGTGAAATTAGAGCATTATGATGAGAAGCTAGTTGAGTACAACACAACCACGACAAAGCGCCTAAGACACAATGATGGCTGAAAGATTGCATGCATGTGTGCATGTGTGCGTGATTGACAGCTTTTAAACAACCATACAACTCAAATGAACAATACAAGGCTGATGACATGAAACATTTAAAGATGGAAAAAATATGGACAAATATTTGAGAGTTTTCTTAAATCTACTGTTTCTTAAGAAAAGAAAGATTTGAATATACAAGACAAGATCACACTAGAATAGTTCTGGTAGCTGATAGCTGTGCTATTCAAGTGTAATTATCAGGGTAATCCTCCCCAGTGCAAATAATTAAATATGTAGCTTTGTCTATTCATTTGCATAAGAAAAATGTGGCCATACCAAACATCTTTCAAAGTTCTTAACTTCACGCTCAGTAATGTACTAATGTGTAGACCATTGGACCTTCAATACAAGTGGTTCTTCTCTCCCAACCAGAGGGGAAGATCCAGGGCTTAAATTGAAGAAAAAAAAAGCAGTTCTAACTATTCTAGGTGCAAGAAATTAAAAAAGGGGAAGGATAACCCTTCATCATGTAAATCGACCATTGAACAAAAAAATCAAAGAAAGTAACCCATAGCAGAGCAATTTTACTCAATATTTTCCACACAAATTCAAATTATGAAAACAAAGATTGGCATGCATAATATTCATTCACTTGCATAAGCAATACATACATTGCAGAATTGAGCAGTTTTCTAAATACTATCATAAAACACGATTCTCACATAACACATGCTTAAATTAAGATACTACATAAATTATGGTGATGAAAGAGTAGCTGATCAAAGATTGTCCTCAAAAACTATTCGTGTTGAATAACCCAGAAAATATAAAATAGTGGTTTTCAATCAAAACAGACTCTAAAGCTTAGAAATTAATTTACATGATTTACCCTTCATATTAGCTACATGACTCTAAACAAACCAATAAAACGCCAGCTCCACTGCATCCACTTTGCCAACACAAGGTTACCCACCACCTAAAAAGCTACTGGAATAGAACTCGGTAAAATATAGCTAATAAATAATAACTCATTTCTCAGAGTGCTTGTTCATATTTCACACACACGCGCACACATGTATATATGTATATGTATATTTGGTGATGCTATTGCAGCAAGGCCAACAACATATTCGTGTATCACAGCCAAAAGCTACCACAACGCCAAACACACAAATCTCTCCACAACTTTCAACTGCCACCCCATTACTTGCCAATTAGTCATAAAAGCTCATTATCAACAGGAAATCTAAAACTGAATCAAACAGCTAATAATTCAACCAACCCCATCAATCCAATTAACCAACTCACTCAAACTCGCCCAAATTGAACTCTCAAATAACTCGTATCACAAAAATCGAACTCTAAACACACGATCTTTAAAATGAAACGAAGCCAAATGCTTCACATTCATTACCGGTTCCCTCATTGAAACCAACAAAATAGCATAATTTTCCGTTTGGTTGCTAAGAAAACGCATGCAATTCAAAGAAAAAACCCAAATATCCATCAGTTATAAAAAAAAAAAAAAAAGACTGTCGGCAACCAAACAGTTTGGGAACACAACAAAAAAAAAAAAGCAAAGAGAAAGAGAGCTTCAATGATTTGAATTGGGATTTGATTGAACAGAAAAGGGGAATGGATTAGGGATTCGAGTTTCTAAATTTACCTCATACACAAACTTCCTTATGTATTTGTTTTGCAGGGCGAGAGAGAAGCAGGCAGGCAGTTTTACGATCGGTTGTTGTTGTCTGTTGACGTTCACAATTCTCTGCTGCTTGTCGCTGGTAAATAAATAGAATTTTTCCTATGTTATTTCTGTTTGGAGAGATCATAAATAGAATTCAGTTTTTACTTTACCTGCCCTCTTTTCACTGCTGCCTATCCAAACACACCCTCTCTCTCATCCTTTTCTTGGCCTCCCCCGGTTTTTTCCGCGTACGTATGTGGCCGAGTGATGAGATGTTATTATAGCGGGCATTGTACTCATGGTTAAGCCTTGATTTTTTAAATTCAAATATTCAGGTTATAGTATTTCAAGAATTTCAATTTCATCCCATTAATTAAATTGATGTAAAAGATCTACCTAAAATTGTTTTTATTTATTTATTTATTTATTTACTTACGTGCAAAGTAATTCATTTTAATCTCTTCAACAAAAAATTGATATTATATATATACACACATACACACGCATCTTCATCTCGAGTGCTCAGACTAAGTTATAAATTTTATTGTACGAGAGTTGATCCAATTAATTTAATAAATTATTATATAACTTGGTTAATTTGATTAAAATTTTATTATATTTTTTAATAATTTTAATTTAAAAATAATTTTAAAACAATATTATTTGAAATTAATTTAAATTAATTCAAGTTAATTTATATAAATTATAACCCTGTTTTTAAACCAGATAAGTTGAGTTTAATAACGCTGCTTATATTGTCTACTGTCGCATGTCCACAATAAGGATATTATCAATAAAGGAAGTGGGGAAAGTATTGTGGACAAAGAAAGAGGCGACCAATGAAAAAAGTGGAACATTAGCTTCTTTTCTTTTATCTGTTCTTCTAACCTTTGACCACGAACCAGGCATGTTTTTACTATGAATTTTAACAATAAAATAATATTTTTTTTCTCTTAAAAAAAAACCCATGATTAATTAAAATTAAATTTTTTAATTTATTTTTATTTAAATTTTATAGAATTATCAGAATCTCATATCTCAGATTATAAATTTCACAGATTAATTATAATTATTTCGAGTCAATTTAATGTATCATTATCTTATTATTTTTTTAAATAAATATGTTGTCTAATATATGACTATTTTAATATTTAAAAAAATATTTAATGCACATTGAATTTATTACTTTCTAACATCTTTATATATTTTTAAAGGTTAGAAAAAAAATTCTTGCCAGCGGGGTAATACAAGGCAAAAATCTAATTGGTTCTAATTACCGTAAAACGAGAATAAATCCCCTGCCGTCCAACCAAAAAAATGTTTTTAACCAAGTACAGTACACGTGTTAAATCCACCTCTATTTTACGGTAGATGGTAGGGACTAAAATTGCGTTAAAAAAAATGTTTGATATTATGATAGTTTTTTTTTTAAAGTGTTTTTAATTTAAAAATATATTAAAATAATATTTTTTAATTTTTTATATTAGTATATTAAAATAAAAAAATAATTTAAAATAAAAAATAATCCTTAAAAAAAAACACCAAAAACAAACACTGCCTGAAAGTTCGAGAAGTTTTTACTGTGGAAACTGGAAAGCAAATCCAGTGCGTTGGATGCAATGGGGAAGGAGATTCGGGCAGGAGAGAAAAGCTGACCGAGAATCAATCTAGTACAGGAGTTACGTGGGCCCCTACGAGTGAGTGGGTGAGATTGAAGGTGAGCTCCTAACCGTTAATATTTCAGTACTGTTGTGGTGAGGTGTATGGATGGTGGGGCCCAGTGAGAAGGAGGAGACTAGATTATTTGGAATTCTAGAACTTTCTGCCGTGAGAAATCACCATGTGGGCTGCGGACAAATTTTTGTATGAAGTATTTTAATTTACTTTTAAATTATGTTTAAAAGCGATGACACAGTCTCCCTCCATGAACAATTATAAACAGTTGTTTAAATATTGCATTGATACACAACTTAAAATGTTATTTAGATTTTTGTTTGAAATTTAATAACAGTATTAAGTAATTTCTTGGAAAATTGTCTCTAGTATCCTATAATTAGGTGGTCAAAATTGAACTTATTTATTAAATTTTAAAAAATTATAGTTTTTTTTAAAAAAAAATTATAGTTTAACCATCTACTAGGTAGCCCTGTGGTAAGAGTTTGGGACTAAGGAGTTTGTTTTCCCTGTGGTATCATGTTCGAGCACTGTGGTTGTTAATATAATGGTCACTGGAGGCTTACATGGTTGTTAACTTCAGGGTCTGTGGGATTAGTCGAGATACGCGCAAACTAACTCGGACACCCACGTTAATAAACAAAATTATAGTTTATATTTATTGTACCTAACACGTTAAAAAAATATTTGATTATATATATTTATTATTATTTTTCATTTAATATTAAAAAGTATCTAAACCTATTAAAATTAAAAAATTACCGACCCATGTACTTCCACTAAACATCAAACATGGTCACCATCTTCCCTTATATTTGGTCTCTCACCGGCCACCATCTTCAATTGTAAACTCATAAAGTTCGCCATTGACCAATGAATTTACAAGTACTTTTATTCAAGAGATGGTAATAAGAGACATCATAACCATCTACTGTTTATCAAAAAAATAATACAAAATTAAACTTAAATTATTAGATTAAACTGATTTTTTAACATGATTTCCGAACAAATAATTCTTTTATATTAATTTTTTTTAATTTTTTGTCTTATCCGTGAGCAGCACGCTATTGCTCATTCTATCATCACCATACATCCTTCTATAAAAAAAAAAATTCTATTACTGTCAATCTATATTTGATTAAGTGATTTAAGCTCTAATTATATATAATTTACTAGTCTTGATTTTGTTTGTCCTTACAATCACAATTTGAGACTTTTTTCTTAAATATATAATTTGAAGTGTCCGGGCCAGCTTTCGCACACCACAACTGATCCTCGGGCCCGCTAAACATCCTGCAAGCCCAGTAGACATGTAAGGCACCACGAGGATGACAGACATACACAGAGAAAATCAAACCCAAGTGTAGAGGAAGGAAACAAGTAATTTCCCCCCGCTAGGCCACAACCTCAAGTGCAATTTGAGACCATTTTATTATTATTATTGTGTCTTTTATTATTTTAGTTGAATTAATTTTTTATATATATAAAATATTAAAGCCTCATTAATCAAATCAAATGGTAGTTCACAATCTTACAATCCTAAATTTTTTTTCTAATTAAACTTAATTAATAATACAATCCCAATTCTTTTCTAATTAAAATTAAATAATACAAGATAGTTTTACCCTGGCTACATTTCATGCACAAAGAAATTACGTTTAAAAAATTATTTGGGAGAATAATATAAAACCAAATTTTAACATCTTAAATTATTGAGTCGAATCGTTGTTTAACACCGGCGGGTAGTGTGTATCACAACATATTGGAGAAAATTATGAGAGGGAATGAGGCAAGGGTTCAATTTTCCCATGGCTGAGAAACCTCCAATCATGAAGAAAAAACCCCAGCCTGGTGTATTATGGCAATAATAATAATAATTAAAAAAAAATGAGGATCAAAGTATAGCTTTGATTGGGTGGAATAAGTCTATTTTATTTTAATAAGACGATAAAAAAATGGAAAACAATAGTAAACGGACAAAAGTTTTTTTGTAAAAATAACAACAATAACCTAAGAAAAAAAACCTATGAAGATATGATTTATGATTTAAAAAATAATTATTCATACTAAAAAGATTAAATTATCCTGAGATTAACCATAAAACCTAGTTAAAAAGGCCAAAAAAAACCCCTGATCCACTGTTATTTTTACTTTATTGCAAGGGAAAATTGACTTTTTTACTTTATTTAAAATAAAAAAAACCCAAATACTTTTGGTCAACAGCTTTATTTTTTAAAAAATTAGAAATACTTAAATCATTTAACTATTTAAAAAATTATACACCCCGTACAATCATTAAAAACTAATTATCCGTGTAAAAAAATCAAAATACCCTCAACTCAACTCAAAGAGTATTGGAAGTGTAGAACCATAAATCCATTGTTGTAATGAATAGGGAAATGTGTTTTAGATGTTTTGTTATCTGTGTTAACAACTTATTTTTTATTTATTAATAATATAACATAAATGCTTTATTTTTATTTTTTTGATTAAAAAAACCCCAGAATGAACACAAGACGTGAACCCCTTTCCTGCGTCGCAATCCACACAAGAATCGAATTCCAAATCCAGATCCAGATTCAAAGTGAAAAAACCCATTTCTAACTCCCTCTGTGTGTGAAATCCAAGA
The DNA here is from genome assembly GCF_000002775.5 of Populus trichocarpa. Classification (NCBI taxonomy): domain Eukaryota; kingdom Viridiplantae; phylum Streptophyta; class Magnoliopsida; order Malpighiales; family Salicaceae; genus Populus; species Populus trichocarpa. The sequence continues at coordinate 38,966,455 of NC_037285.2, read as the reverse complement.
GCAATAGCAAAGATAATAGAGGTTAATTGGATGAACTAGCTGGATTCACTGGGATTCGCTGTTACTGTTGACAAATCAAACAAGAATCTAGAAGATGTTTCTGTGATTTATTCGACAAAAAGAAAACACCTCCTCCCTCTTCTCTCTACATTCTCTGCAGAAATCATGATAAAGAAAAATAGACTCAGTATCTTGTCAAATGAAAGCAGCCCCAAGAAGACCCTTTATTCTAATAAAAATGATCATTATTTCGGTGGAGATCGAACGATTCAGCCTTCTCCAGTGGAGTGTGAGACAGAATGTAGGAGCCTAGGAGGAGGGTCTAACTCTTCTTTCCCAAATGTATTCTGTAACTCGTGCGGGTCGATTCCTAAATAATATAAATATTTTAAATCTAAATTATATAGCATTCATCAGATCCAAATTACTTAAATCAAGGAGGTTAAACATATTTAATATTATTATAAATATTAATATTATTATTATTATTAAATTAAAAAATATCAATATTAAAAAAAAACCATAGATTTGATTTGAAGGGTAAAATTTAAATTTATTCTTATTGTTATTATTGTTATTATTATTATTATTAAATTTGAAAAAAAATATATTACTATAGAAAAAAACCATAGATTTGATTTGAAATATAAAATTTAAAATTATTATTAAAAAAAATCATAAATTTAATTTGAAATAATTAAAAACTATAAGAATCTGGATCAAGCAAGTTTAATATTATTATTAGGGTAGCCAGACCCCATAAAGTTGAGTATGGTGGGGTAACCGACCCAAGTAACTTGGGTCTGACGCTCCTGCCAGACCTAAGTTACTTGGATCTGGGAGGTCAGACATATTTAATATTATTATTAATATTAATATTTTTATTTCTAATATTTTTAATATAATTATTAAAAAAATTAAAAAAATATTGTTACGATTGAAAAAAAATCATAGATTTGATTTAAAAGATAAATTTAAAAATTGTTGTTGTTGTTGTTGTTGTTATTCTTATTATGATTATTAGTATTATTCTTATTCTTATCATCATTAATAAATATGAAAAAGAAATATTATTACTATTAAAAAAATCATAGATTTGTTTTGAAGGGTAAAATTAAAAATTATTATTATTATTATTATTATTATTAAATTTGAAAAAAAAATATTATTATTATTGAAGAAAAACCATTGATTTGATTTGAAGGGTAAAATTAAAAATTATTATTATTATTATTATTATTATTATTATTATTATTATTACTATCATCATTAATAAATTTGAAAAAAAAAACAGTAGATTTGATTTAAATTGTAAAATTAAAAATTATTAGTATTAGTATTAATATCATCATCATCATTAATAAATTTGAAAAAAAATATTATTGCTATTAAAGAAAAACCATAAATTTGATATGAAGGGATTAAAAACTATAAAAATATAGGTCAAACAAGTTCAATATTATTATTACTATTATAAATATTATTATTTTTATTATTATTAGGGAAGTCAAACCCCAAAAACTTGGGTCTGGCTAGGCCGCCAGACCCAGGTAACCTAGGTCTTCTAGGGGCATCAACCCAAGTTACTTGGGTCTGGAAGGTGATGTCATACCCAAGAAACCCGAGTCTGGCTAGACCCCAGGAACTTGGGAGGGGCACGATTGAACCCTAAGAGCTAGTGTTTGGGCGGGGAGAGAGACACATGCTACTTGGATCTGGAAGAGGATGTCATACCCAAAAAATATGAGTCTTATTATAATCATTGTTATTATTATTATTATTATTATTATTATTATTAAAATTTTTTAAAAATATTATTACTATTGAAGAAAAATTATAGATATGATTTGAAGAGTAAAATTAAAAACTATAAGAACTTAGGTCAGACATGTTTAATATTATTATTAATATTATAAATATTATTATTGTCAATATTATTAATATAATTATCAAAACATTTGGAAAAAAATATTATTACTATTAAAAAAAACTATAAATTTGATTTCAAAGGTAAAATTGAAAATTATTATTATTATTACTTTTAGTATTATTCTTATTGTTACTATTACTATTACTATTGTTATTATTAAATTTGAAAAACATATATTGTTATTTTTATTATAAATATTATTATTATTATTATTATTATTAGGGGAGCCATACTCAATCAATCTCATACTCAAAATCAATCTAGAATCCCTTGAATCTAGCAAAATCCAAAACAAATAATTAAAATAAATAACTCAGCGCAGTCACATAGTACTTATATCAACCCAGCACAGTGACAGAGCACTTATACCTGTCTAGAACGAAGAGAAATAGCAAAGAAACCACTGTCATCCCCTGCAAAATCAACAAAAATCAAGAGCTACCACGCAACATGGAATGTTGCAAGCAAGACCTGTATCTAACCACCAAACCCTCTACACTGAACAAATCAGGAGAAAGTCAGGCCAACAAATATCACTACAACAAACAATTCAACAGCCCATAGCATGTCATGCACACCATGAAAAAATGGCAAAAAGCAAACCGCTCACAACTTATCGCAAGAACCAACTAACTCCTCTCCGATAAACACTACTCTAATCCACAGTGAAAACATTCATAATCCACAATAAAAAACTCAGCTCTTTTATCTTTTGTTATAATTATAGTTTAGCTTCTGCTACTACCACTGGTTGCTATAATAATTCATTTTTGTTTAAAGTACCTATTTAACCCAATGTTAAAATGCAAGTTATTTATAAAAAGAAATTCAAAGTATCAATTAAAAAACTCATGTAAGTAATTAAATAAATCAAATAAATTGATAATTATTTATATAAATAAATAAAAAAAAAATTATTAACAATAATAAAAAATTGAGAGATGGATATAGGTCAAAATATTTAATATTGTAATACGAGTGATTTACTCGGTTGTATTTAATGAATTTATTTATGAAAACCAATATGTAACAAAAATCGACATACACATAAAATTTATTAAATAAAATAAAAGAAAAAAAATTACATACTAGGATGCACATATTAAAAATATTGTAAAAAAATAAATATATATTTTTTAAAATAAGCTTAATCTATATAAAATAAAAAAAAATTATAGATGAATCACGCTAACCTCGTAAAAAAACTAAACATGCTCAATATAATAAAAAAAAAATCATCATCTCAAAAATGATAAATAAGAAAAACAAATCACAGAGAAAAGATATTAATCAAAACATAAATGCAAAAAATATTAAAAAAATACAAAAAAGCAGTAATCTAAAAAAATAGAAAATTATATATATAAAAAATGAGGCCAAGCGTTGTGGGCCTGGTCAACCGGGCCTAGCACCTGGCCCATAAAAAAGGGCCTGCGCGCGAGTCTTTTTCCCCTGAAGTTAATGAGGTGAATGACACGTTGTCCGTCCCATTCTTTGCAAAAAAAATAAAAATAGATGACACATCGTCTATAATTGCTTAGAATCAGGCCATTGTGATGGCCGGAAAAATAAGACTCTTGTATTTTTAATTTATTTTGACTCAAAGCACCTAGAAAACACGCTTTGAACCTTATTTAATCAATCCATAGCCTTCAAAAACTTAAAAAACCGCCCCAAAACCCATAATCAACATAAAATCCAAAATCTTTCAGAGTTCAGGTCTATTTTTTATAGGTGTTTTCAAGGTCAGAAAATGCTTAATCATAACTCTTCTCATCATATGAAATAAAATTAACATAAAAATCAATCGTTTTAGAGCCTGAATCATCGGCAGCAAAGAATTTCTTTGTTTAAGTTGAAATCCCAGGACCCCCTCTCTTTCCTCCACTAAAAAAGACTGAAAAAAAAGAGGGAAATGAAGTATGGTACCAAAATGCAATGTTTAAAAGTTATATGGACCAACTAACCAAATAGATTAAAAGGTTGGGGTACTAAAATAAACTTTCCAAACAAGTTGCAGAGCCGTCATCCATGTTACCCGTGTTTTTCACTTAAGTCCTCTTTCTTTCAATTCAATCCTTATCCTCTAAAAAATATATAATTAGGCTTCAATTTGGGTTAAAAAAGGCTCAATGTATAAAAAAAAGTTTGATAATCAAATTAAAATTTTTTAAAATTCTCACTATTATAATTCATAGTAAAATTTGAGAGAAGACAATAAAAATGGTTACAGGAAAAATGCCTCACGATTTATATTATAAGTAATATGAAGTGAGAAAGAGAGAAAATGTTCAACTAGGAATGCTTTGTTCTTTTGTCTTATATTGGGTATGATATATATGGGGTAATTTAGTTATTTCCTCATATTTAAAATTTTGATTTCACCCAGTTGTGAATTATAGTTTTTTAAAGTTTTGTAGGTAAGTGTAATTTTAATTTATCTCTAATGTTTTTAGCTGAAATAAAAAATAATTAGTCATAGATTATAATTTTTTTTCATCTTATATTCAATATTTTATATGCCATAGATTATAACTTTTGGGTTCCTGAATTTGAATCTTATTACAACATCTAAAAGAATTTATTTATTTTAAACATATAAAAGATCTGATAGTTATAGATTAAAAAAAAAAAAAAAAAAACTAAACTTGATGAAATATATATTACCTTTGAGATGACTGTGCATCAATTTCACTTTAAAATTATTTTTAAATACTCAAATAACATGACTGGGTTTTCTCTATAGAAAGATAATAAAAATTATAATGACATGAACATAAGATCACAAATGTTCATGTTTTAAAATTAAAATAAATTATTAACTATTAATTATTAAAAAAACTAAAAAAAAAATCAGAGTTTTACTGTGTGAGACCATGTTTATCCTTTCACAAATCACTATTTGTAGCACAGTTTGCTATGCGACTTTTTGCTCTCGGTTCCTTGATTTTTATTTTGGTTTGTTTTGGCCATCCAATTTTAGTTTCTTTCTAATTGATCCTAAAACATTTCTTTGTATTTGTCCTTTTTTTTTTCATTCCTTTTGGATTACCTTTTATCACGTTCTTTGAGAGTTTGAGATTTTAATTTTTGAATTTTGAATTATTAGATAAAATAAAATTAAAAGAACATGGACCAACATTAATATTTGGTGAAAAAATCCTTTTCCATGTTTACTGTTATAAGGGGTGTAAATCTACAGTTTAATCCCTCAATTTTTTTTTAAAGTTTGGTCCTATATGGTTGTGGAATGTTCATTTAGATCTCAAAGTTCATTTGTTTTACATTTCGATCCTTGAAACTTGATAGAGAAAAGAGAAGTTCGTTGAAAAATATTAAGGAGAGAGAAAGATTTTGGATGATCGGATTCTATCTACCAATAACTTTAATTTTGGTGTTTATAGATTTGTCTTTGAGAGTGAAATTACATAGAGATGGTTTTCATATTCAATGATATATATATAAAAAAATAGATCGAAACTCAATTTTTTTTTCTATTTGATTTAATTTTGTGTTTTTAGGTCGATTATAATGTATTTCATTGTTAGAAATGGAGTTATAATAGTTCAAGGGATTTTTTTAATGTTATTATTGAAAATTGTTGAAATCTAGGTTTTTGGATCCAAAAACTAGGATGTCAAATTCTTGATTGCTAGAGCCACCTTTAGTGACCAGAAAAGAACTATATGCGTTGTTTGTCTAGACATATGATGTGTTGTCAATCAAAATTAAAAGAAAAAATAGTTAGGACTAGCAATTATAAAAAAAAAAAAAAAACCAAGCATGTCTAAGTTTTTATTTTGGACCAGACGCATATGTTTTATGCAGACACACATGGCTTTCGATTTTATAATTGTTTTTTCTCTTTCTTTTTGCATTTTTTTTTAATTTAATTATCTTTAAATAAAATTATTTAAATGATTATCAAATCATGAAATTATTTATAAAAAAATATTGGTGTTTTCATGATAATATTAGCAATTGATTTTTAAATAGGTAAATTTGAACCTAATATGTATGATTTTTTAAATGCGTATGGAAAATCTATTTTTAAAATTTTGATAGTAAATTTTTGTATAATTTCTCTTCATGTTAGTTTTGTTATATCTTTTTAATACATTCATTTCAAAATCATCAATTCATTATTTATTTATTTATTATTAAAACTTGCAATAAACAACATAGCTAAAGATAAAATATAATTTTAAAAATACATTAGTAAAAAAAATAAAAATATTAAAGAGAATTTAGTCTTAACAACTTTTTTTACAATTTATTAATTCATTTAATTTTCACTGTACTCATTAACTTTTCAATTCTCAATTAGAATTTTCATGATACAAAAAAATACATTACAATACTAACATATTTTTTATGTGAAAAAATAACTTTAAATCTCACCCCCATCGAGTGAAAAAAGAATTGACATAGAAAGAAAAAAAGGGCATAAAAGACTTCAAAGAAAGACATATTATAGTTTGCAGGATGTATTAATTAGATTATATACAATTCGAGTGATAGATCCATAATTTTCAATTACTATTGTGATGAAGAAATAATTCTTAATGTATTTTGAAAAATACTAAATAATAAAAGATAATACAAAATAAATAAATTGAGAATAAATAATTGATAAATGTCTTCATAATTATATACAATGGCTTCTCATATTTAAAAACGTTGCATGCTAATTTAGTTATTAATGTAATATTTTAGAATAAAATAATATAAATAAATTAGTAAATATTAAAGTTTAAAATGTCTTTAAATAGACAACCATATTTAACATTTGAATCAAAATAAATTATGTTAATAAAACCTATATCAACAAAGCTAGTTGGGCAAAACACTAAAGATACAAGCTCATTTGCACAGTTTACTCGAACAGTTTAATAGTATCTTTGCCCTTCTTAAAAAAATCAATTGCCTTGATGTTGGGGATATTTAGATTTTTTCACAGAATCCATTAATCATTAAAGGATTAATTAGAGGTGTATATGTCTTTTTTATTTTTTAAACACAATAAAATGACAAAAAACCACTTGAAAGCAAAAACAATAAAACAACTCTCAATAGGCTTTTTTTTATCTTTTCAAAATGGTTTTTTATAATTATTAGGTAAGTTGAGGGGAAATTTAGTATAAACATAAAAAATGATAAAAAAAAAGGAAGTAAAATGCATAGAGATACGAAAAAATTCCTTTGAAATCTGAAAAATTAAAATTGGCATCAAAGAGTTTTTTTATATTTTTACAATGATGTTTTTTGCTATTATCATGTTAGCCGAGGGGCAATTTGATTTTTGACCAAATATAAAAAAAAAATGTGATTGGCATATGCACAACACGATTCAATATATAGGAGACACTTGTGCCCTTCAAGCGACGTGTGTGGCGCCTCCCTAAGTTCAAAACCCACCTATGTCACGTCATTGGAAGCACTGCTAGGTCCACTTTCTTTAGGGATGACGCGTGTTGGTGGTGGGTAAGTGATTTGTCGCCGGTTGGGCTTTCTTTTCCCCCCCCCCTTTTTTTTTCTCTCTTCCCTAAAAAATAATAGACTTGTCCACTTTTTTATTGGTATTTCAACTTCAGTTCTTATTCTTTCGATTTCTAATTTTTCTTCTTTGCCTTTTAGTAAAAGTTTTATTTATTTTCAATTTCATTCTTCAATCTCAAATTGACATATCTTATTTTTTTCAATTTGATCCTTATTCTTTTGATTTCTAATTTTTTTTCTTGGCCTTTTTTGTAAAAGTTTTATTTATTTTTAATTTCATCATTTAGTCCAAATTTATGGTATATTATTTTTACCAATTTGGTCCTCATTTTTTTTCCCCTTTTATGAAAGTTATTTTTATTTTCAATTTCACCCTTAAATGAAAATTTTGTTTTTATTTTTTACATCAATTTCGATCCTCATTCTTTTTATTGTTTTTTTTCTTTTTGCAAAATTAATTTTTCTCTTCAATCTCACCTTTCAATCAAATATAAAACTTCTTTTGTATTTCAATTTTCATCCTTGTTCTTTTAATTGCTATTTTTTTTGTTTTTAATCCTTTTTATAATTGAAATTATTTTTTCAATTTCATCCTTCAACATTTGATTGATTGAGAATTGAGCTACATTATTTTTTCAGATAATATGCTTCAGGTCTAAAGACCTAGATTACAGGTTTGAAAAGTTAACACGAGTTGATATGTTTTTTTTTTAAAATAGGCTTTGTGATTTTCTTTATTTTTTTTTATACCGAGTTAGTCTGATTTCATGATCTAGGCTATGAGTTTAATAGGATAACAGGGTTGGTTCGACCTAAATTATCTGGGTTACAGGTTTCTCATGCTAACTTGAGATGATCAAGACTGATTTCTTTGGTCTTTATTTTACCCTATTTTATCCTTTTGTGTTTAATGAGTTTAGAATTGAGCTCATCATTTGTCCTCCTTTGAAAATAATTTTTTTCCTAGGTTATCGTGATTATTTTTAAAAATAATTTGTTCATCTAGTGTTATTGCCTATTTTTTCTATCATTTAATTAAAATAAAACCTACTTATTTGACCTAGTTGGGTCCATGACCCAAGTTGTGAATATTTTTTTTTTCTTTTTTAGAACGTGTTTGCGGTATCTGAACATTATTTTTATGCAAAAGAAAAAAATTAGTCTGCCCCTAGGACATATCGCGGGTCCACACCTGGTAACAATACGAAAAGGAAATTGTATGAACAAAAGAATTTGCGATTCTAAAATGGAAAAATATTAAAAAGCTTTTTTATTTTGAGCGTGACAACACTTTACATACATCTTTTTTTAATTATTACATCATCAATATCTTTCAATCTCGCATATACAATAAGATTAACAATATGTGCACAACATGTTACATGCATGAAATCATTTGACAAGATATTAGTTACCTAAACATTTAAGAGTCAATTTATTTGAACTTGCATTGTCTAATGTAACCGTTAAAATCTTATCATTTTCCCATTCAAACAAATAATTCTTAATTGTTTAGCCAATTGTTTCACCTTTATGATTAGAAACTTGAAAAAAGTTTAGAATTATTTGTATTCAAGTGCCAACCAATATTAATTTAATGGGCAGTCAAACACATATAATTAATATTTTAGATTGATGTCCATGTATTAGTTGTTAAACATGTTTGTTAACCATTTACATAAATTTTCAAACAATCTCTTCAAATCATCAAACAAGAAGGACTATCAAATCTAAGTTGCATTAACTGACAAATTGATTTAAACCCTTGATTCTCAATAAAGTTAAAAGATGGCTCATAAAGTATAATTATTTTTATTAGGGCTTTCCTTAATTACAATCCAAATTAAGAGAAAATAAAAGAGAAAAATGCAAGATTAACTTAGATTCTACATATTAGAGTTTGATGGATTGGGTCTTCGATAATAAAAGAGACCGAGAAAGAGGGGGAGCAGGGGGAGATGGGTGACAGGCATGTTAGGAGGTGTGACTGTTGTCAAAAGAGAACAAATTACAATTGATAGATTTAAAGTATCTAATTTGTTGTATAAAGCGGGGAGAACGGGAAGGAGAGATGGCAGATAAGGTAATGTATTGATCTCTCAAGTTTTAAGAGGGGAGAGAATGAGGGAGATAAATGGCAGAAAGGGTTGAGGGGAGAGTCTGGCTGCTGTTAATAAGAAAAAGGGGAAATGTTATAGGGTTAGGTTAGTTCAATTTATACCTTTTTTTAAGTTGATTTACATTTAGTCTGGTCTGGTTTGATTTATATGGTTTTAGTTTCTAAAATCAAAATTTAACTGGACTAAGTGATTTTTCTAGTTTTTAAATTTTTTTTTTCTAGTTTTTTTTCTCTTGGTTCAGTGTTTTCAATTTGTTTTAACACCCCTAACAAGGACAACAATTAGATAATCATTTTGTTTGTAACTTTTGTTTCTTTTTTTCTTCTTCCTTTAACGGTTGTGAATTGCCCTTTCTTTTATTTACTTCAAAAAAATTAAATCTTCTAAGAAAATGACTACGCACCTAGCCTCAAAACACTATTTATTATAATAGTATAATGATGGATTTGCCCTGCAGCTATAAAACCATGATTCAATTGTCATTTTTAATTTTTTCAGGAGCGTGATAGTTTTTTTTTACCTTTTCTGGCTCAATAAAATGACATAGTTACCCCTAAAATAAAAACAGAAAACAAAATTGATGTCCAATGGCTTTTTAGTGTTTTCAGATTTTTTTAGCACAGGAAAATTATTTAATTACCTTTAAGGAAAAATCCACTAAACTATCTTTCAGAGGCTTTTTCATCTTTTCATCATGATTTTTTGGTTAATATCAATTTAATTTAGGGATATTTTTGTAGTTGACTAAATATTAAATATTATAAAAAAAACATGTTGATGTGTGCAGCACACACTAGTAAGTGAGCGGCCGCCCTTCAGGCGTTGCATGTGAGGCCTTCTAGTTACCAAACGCCGCCTTTCACGGCGATGTTTGAATCGTCTTAACATCCCCTCCGTGACGAGGCAGTGCATGTGGCTAATGAACCTCTGATTTGACGCTGATGATCTTTTCTTTTTTTTTTTCCTTTTTTTTTCTTCTCTTTGATTTTTGTCCCCTTCAAAACTTCAAAGTTGCCCTTCAATTTATTATTCCTTCAGATTTGGTCTCTATTTTTTTTTATTACTATTGTTTTATTTGGAATAATTTATAAAATTAAAATTCTTTTTCAATTTCATCGCTCTTTAATTTTTTTCATCTTTCAAATTTAGTCCTCATTTTTTTTATTACTATTTGTTTTATTTGAGATAATTTTTTAAATTAATTTGTTTTACAATTTCATCCTCCTTAAGTTTTTTTTCCTATCAAATTTTATCCTATTTTTACTTTTTTCTTTCTTTCTATATAACTTTTCACTAATTTAAGAAATGACCTAGCTCAGCTCGGTTCTTTTTATTTGTCGTACTTTGTTGAATTTATTTTGAAAAAAAAATTAAATTGATTTTTTTTACTTCATCCTTCAACATTAGATTGGTTAAAAATTATTTTTTTTTTCAGTTCCATCCTTCAAGGTTGGAATTTTTTGATATTGAGATTCATGATTTGTTTCAATTTCCTTTATATTCTTTTATCATTATCCCATAATTTAGACCGTAAGTTTGGCGACTTAGCTTAAGTTGGCTTGAAGTTTTTTTTAGGATTATTTTTTTAATTTAATATTTGTTACATTTTGTTCTTTAGCATTGGGTTGTTTTAGAAGTTAGCATCATAATCTTTTCTTGTCTACTTTTATTGAGTTATCTCATTCGCATGATCTAGGTCGTAGAGCTTAGTTGGCTTGCTCGGTTTACTAGTTGTTTTTTTTGTCATTGATTTTTTTCTCAATTCCATCTCTCTGTATATGATTTGTTCAGAATTAGAATTTGGCTTTTTTTTTATTTGTTTTTTGTTAATTTATCCTGATCTTGTTACCTGATTTGTATATTTGACATGCTCATTTAGATTAGCTGAGATCGGTTTTTTCTTTTTTTATCAGTTTCTTTTCCTTTGTTTTTTTATTTGTCTGGCTGGAATCCTAGCTTCATCACCTTTTTCATTACGGTGACCCTTTTTTTTTGCAAATCCTAAAGATTTGTTTTTTAAAATGTTACATTACCTGTCATTATCTTTTATTATTATTATTATTATCTTATTAGATTATACCTTCTTTTTTTTTTTTTTTTGCTCAATCAGAGTCGGGTTTTTTTTCTCTTTAAAACACTCTTGCATTGTACAGGCACCCTTTTTTTTTTTTGTAACCAATAGAAAAGAATTCTTACCCGTGACACAACGTCAACCCACAAATCTAGTTATTCACTATTAAAGGAATCTATTTCTTTTTTCCTACATATAAGTATTATCTTAAAGCGATAGTTCCTGATCCTAAACTACGAAATTTAGAGAACAAACTAGATGTCATGTCTGCACTATGCCGCGAGCTTGTAGCATGCTTGTACATTGTCGTGGGTTTATAGAAAAAATCATAAAAAAATAAAAATATATATATAGAGAAAAAGTATTGCAATCCACAATGTTTTTAAGAAAAAAACTACAAAGTTAAATTCTCAACTAACTTAATATTAAAAAAATAAAATCGACAAAGATAATTTTGAAAAAAATCATAACAAAAAAAAACGAAAGGAAAAAAAAACTATGCGAGAAACAATGTAGCAATCTATAGTGTTTCACGGGGAAATCAACAATTTTAATTCTCACCCAGCTCAATATTAAAAATAATAAAATCGATAAAAACAATTTTGAAAAAAAATCATAACAAAAAAAAATCATGTGAGGGAACACTGTAACAATCCACATTGTTTTAAAAAAAAACTACGAAGCTAAATTTTCAACCAGCTTAATATGAAAAAATAAAATCGACAAAGACAATTCTAAAAAAAAACACAAAAAAATAAAAAAAAGAAGAAGATAATTTTGGAAAAAAAACAAAAAAAAATAGAAAACAAAGGGGAAAAAAACATGTGGGGAAAGTTAAAGCTAAATTCCCAACTAGCTCAATATTAAAAAAAAAATTGACAAATATAATTTAAAAAAAAAACATGTAGGGAAACACTATAACAAAACAAAAACCATGTGGAGAAACATTGTAGCAATCTACAGTGTTTTTTTAAAAAAAACTACGAAGCAAAATTCTCAACCAGCTCAATATGAAAAAAAAAATCAACAAAGACTATTCTGGAAAAAAAAAAGAAAAAAATTCATAAAAAAAAAAACCATGTAAGGAAACATTGTGGCAATCCATAATATTTTAATGAAAAAAACTATAGAACTAAATTCTCAATCAGTTCAATATTAAAAAAAAATTGACAAAGATAATTTTAAAAAAAATACAAAAACAAAAATAAATAAATAAATAAAAAAGACAATCTTGAAAAAAAAAAAAATCGTGATAACCACTATGACAATCGAAAACAATATTGAAATTGATTTTGGTAGAAACCATAATATATTACAAAAAATGTTGATGAAACTTTAAATTCCATGATATATTACAAAAAATGAATGTGCATGTTCTTTTGTACATGTTGCTCCCTCTTATTTCAAAACTTTAAAAATTGTCAAGAGTTAACAACAAACAAGCTATGGCCTCTTACAAGTTAGAAGTAAAACTATCAAAACAAGAGAGGGGGGAACATAAACCAAGGAATAAATCGAAAGAAGTGAACTATATGGTCATTCCATATAATAATTTCAATCGATATGGTTTTTATTGAAATGGAAGGGGTGATTAAGATTTCTATTTACTGGTCAAGAGGCATCCACTCCAGTTCTACTTGTAGTTCCCCAGATTCAACATTCTGGAGTTTCAATGAGATCTCCTGTTTCACCTTCCCGTCAACAATGTTTATGATGCTATCATCTATGAGGGCGTTGTCGTTTGATTTCAGCCATTTTCCAATCTGCATATTTCCAAACATTTCTGGATCCCCGAATGCCATTGCTGATGTGATCAATGGCTGGATGTCAATCTCTGCTTCCCCCATTATGTCATCGGCAGAAAATGTGTCATGATCAAAAACGCTCTGCAATGCATAACAAACAAAAGGTAAGGCAAATAGTTGCCATGAGCAAATTAGAATAACCAAGAATTTGTTCATTGACGGATAAAGGTGAAAGGATTCATTTAATGAGATGTAGCAAATTAGTTTTAGTAATAGCAAATTTATAGCAAAAAAAAAAAACACAAGTATTTGCCTGATTACTCAAGATAACTATGGAAGTAGTTGTGGTTTATAACGACAACACAAGTATTATATCCCCCATAGTTTTAAAACCCAAACTGACCCAGCAGGGTGACTCAAGGCCAACGTCCTTTTGTTATCCATATACGTTCTGTTTTTAATCCTAATCACTAATTTCTTCCCCTCTTCAATCTTCGCTTCAATTCAAGCTTCTTCTTCCTAATCCACATGAAGATTTCTAGACTTCAGTTCAAAACCCATCCCCGGGTCACTCCTATGAAAGAATCAAAAGATAAAAAGATTTATAAGAGAGAAAAAAATACTTGAATGGTAAAACTCTAGATGTTGATGGCTGTGTGGATGGTTATCTCCAGACATTGATGGTTGTGGCATGGTTGGGGCTGTTGGGTTTTGGGTGGAGAGAGGAAGGGGAAGAAGGCTGTGATGTTATGAGTGGCTGGTGAAGGCGTGTTTTATGGAGGCAGATGGTGATTTGATGGGAGAAAGGCAAATCGACAGGAAGGTGGATGGGTGGCATGGCTGTTTGAGGGTGGTGGAGAGAAGAGATGGTTTGTGGCAGAGTTCTCTATTCCAATTTTTTTTTTTTTTTTTTGCATTTGATATGTTGCAGCCTCCAAATTTTTTACAGGTCAGGAGCTAAATTCTAAAGCGTTCCCCTCTCCTCTTTTGATTTTTTTCAATCTAAATTTCCAATAAAACTAACAGATGGCAATTTGATCAACTGCAACCTGCCCTGCCCCTTATATAAATTTTTTTAGGTCAACTCAAGTTGAGTCTCCTGACCTTCCAGGACTTAAACCAGGTCAACTCCTGGATCGGGTTTTAAAACGATGCTATATTCAATAACTTGCTTATGTATTCAAAATGAATACACGAACACAACCCTTATAAATACTACATATGGGGGGTCAAATAGACTACAATGGGTTAAAAAGTAAAATAACTAGGAAAACAGTGAATTTCCACCTCCGAGTTAAAAAAAAAACAGCTAAAGAGCTTTACTCTTGTAGCTTTGGATCCATAACTGGATGAATAGAAAATTCGAATGCAACATCATAAAAATTATAAACAAACTTACCAACTTTATGGGCCCAAAATCCTGTGGAACAGATAGCATGAGTTCTTCATTCCAGACTGGATTCAAGTTGCTCTTCATCACGGTGGTTTGAGCAGTCTATTAACACAAATCACATTTTATCATTAGTGACTAGCATCAAAATCAAAGCAGCCCCTTCACTTTCTTAATTATAATATAATATTCTACCAATCAAAATTGATCCGTCAGAATGAAGATGTATACAAAACATTTATTTGTCACTTCAATTAAAAAAAATTAATTATGAAACTGCAGTCAAGATTTTACAAAGGTCTACGGGTTGGCCAATAAATTGAATGGTATATTGGTATCAACCATTTTATCAAATGGTTGTGATTAATATTATCCTTGGTAAAAATAGACAAAAAAGAATCTCTACTTGGCATGGCACCAAAGATCCGCACCTGATTTTACAAATAGAAATTATTATATGAACTTGTCTCAACGAAGAATTTGGAGAAATAAAAGTGGAAAAAAATAAAATAAAGATACAAATTTCACTAACCTGTTTCCCAAGAGCAACGATCACATAGGGATCACTTGACATCATATCTCTAATAGCTAAATTTGTACCTTTTATAACTTTAACCTTCAATATTCCCATAAACTCTACTATGCCATCCTGTAACAATTTCTCAATGTTATCCAAGTATGAAAGAGAGTATGGAAACAAAAAAGGTAAGCCAAAAATTTACCAAATTCTGTGAGACACTCGGAATTTGAAAACTATCAAAAAGGTTTGTGGATAAACTTGACTTGAGAGAAGAGGAGGAAGTCTTCCCCGATGTGATCCGCAAACTAGGTTTCAAAAATTCTTGAAGCTCATACTTTGACCTGTGAGAAACAGAATAAGATATGTAAACACTATTAACATCCAATCTACGAACACCAGTAACTTTCTAGTGATAACACCATGCTTGATCTAATCTGCAATAAAAGTGACTTAATCTTTCCATATAAGTTTTATACTAGTATGCAAAAAGAAAATTAAAAAAAAAATGACAGGTTAACAGGGTGAGTGTTTTAAGGCAAATCATTTCTAACCTGATGAACCTCGTACGCTCCTCATTACTGGAATTTGGCCCTGGCTTTGAAACTCCTTCAGGTAAAAAGGCCTCATAAATTGAATTAGCAGACAAGTTTCCTCCAACTTCAATCATGGCATCAATTTCATCATCAGACCATTCATCCAACGTCACGGATAAAACCTGAACAATCCAAATTAATCATGTTCTAAACAAAAGAATCACCTGTTTGAACATGGTAAGATCAGCTATAAGCAAACATACAAACATCAATTGGAATTCATACTTTAAAAAGCAGGCACATACTTACATGAATGTTTTGTGTGGAAAAAAAGACACATAAAACGTCAATCTTATTTCATTTTGTACACTCAAAATGAGACTAACAATAACAAAACGATAAAAGAAACTTGAAAGGTCAAATATTTACACAACAACTAATTCATAAGCTTTTGTGACTAATTCAGATTAAACAAAGTGGTTGCTGTCAGAGCCAATGAAACAAAGAAGTCCAACATAAAAAACAAGACTAATTAAATACAATAAAGAATATAATTAGGGATCTTATTTTTTCTTCTAGATCGAAACATGCTCCCGGAATCAAACATGGACCATATTCTGGATAATTCAACCATTCATTTTGTGCTCCTATAATCCAATTGATCTTTCTATTTTCCTTGGAAAATAACTTCAAATTATAAATCACCAAATGATTGCAATTATGCAAGCCACATGTACATATTGCAGAAAAAACCATACATGTCATATTTGTTGCATCTTATGATATTTACAAATCACATTAATAAAACATTATAATAATTAAATCCATGGTTTTCTCTATTAATTTTTTCTTGTTTATTCTTTATGATCTTTAAGTTGTTTTAAGAAGAATAAAATCCTCAATCCCATTCCATCATGAGTGGGTCTTAAGTGAAGCAAGGGATCATTCACCTAGGTTTAGTTTACTTGTAAAGAAATTTCTCAAATTGTGAGACAAATGCGACAAAATAGTGTTCTTAAAAACTTTTGACAAGGAATGGAGAAAGGCTACAATGGGATTAGTATTTGATTGTTATGAAATTTTGATTTTCTATGATTATTCTAGCCTTTTAGTACAATTTAGTAGGTTTTCCTGTCCTTATCAGGACTTTGACTATCAAATATTGGTTTTTCACTTTTATTATTTGTTTTGATGTCTATATATAAGCAACCTAGCTAGGCATTCAAGTTATGTATGGTGCTTTGATTCTTCAATAAATTGATTTTCTTGGGAAATTGATTCGTGCTATTTTTTGTTTTCCTCAATTGGTTCTACAATAATTCCAACCTACCCTCATATCTAATATCTAACAAATTATGTTAATCTAAGAAGGGGATCAGTTGTAATTTTTCCTTTCCTCTAAGATAGGAGCATTCTCTCTTTCCCATTTATGTGAGATCTATCCTTTCAGTTTCCAAGTTTGATTTTCTTTGTTCTTCACTTACAGTCACTAAATTCTAAATAGTTCTTTGTACTTTTTGTTATTCATAATTACCTTTTATTTCCTCTGTTTTGGATTTTTTATCTCTATTTGTTTCACATTGTTTTCTTCATTATCCTCAGTTTATCTTCACTTCTATATCATTGTTTCCAATTCTAGATTCTAATCTAGGGTTATAAATTATACTGCGTCATGGAGGTTGATGTTAATATCATGCTCTCGATCAATGAAATGAATCAGATACAGCATATAAAGATGGGATGTTGAGTGCATCACGTGTATTATCATGAGTTAACTTCTCCTATACTGAGCGATAGTATGCTCTATTGTATGTTGAATTATAATCTAATGAAATTTCTAACCATTTTCTCAAAAAAAATAAGGTTCTTCGCTTGATATATTCAATCAAGTGCCTAGTAGAACAACCCTACAAGAAGGTCTAGGATAAAAGGATTATATAGTTTCATTTCAAAACTGAAGCAAGTTCTCATGTCTATTACCAAATGCAAGTAAATATTGTCACTCAAATTGCAACGCCTAAACATCTGGACTATACTTCCCTACAACAATTGGTTCCTAACATTGAGAAAATAAAATTAGAGGCAATATGGAATAGTTACCTTAGAGATATGTGTACCAAGACTTCTGTGCACACCACAGCATTTTAAGCATATGAAAACCCCAATATTTGCTGATCTGGAGGAAAGAGAGTTACCAGATTTCTTAAAAGCACGGGGTCAAAAAATAAAATAACCAACCTCAACATGACTTCAATTTAAACATATGCACAAAATATAACTTTTCAGATTGCTAATAAGAAGTGTGCATTTAAGCTCTGTTAATATGCATATTCACAGCCACAAGGCATTAACATTATTCAACTTACGCCCATTTTGGATCTGGAGCACCACAATCAGCGCAAAAGCGATTATCACTTTGGAGCAATAGATCTTTTAATCTTCTTTTACCTTTGCAAAACAACAACAAAATGTAGTGATTAAATATATAGAATAGATAAGAAGATCTTTATAACACGATCAAATAAATTGATGCTGAAAATGGGAAAGGTGGGAAGAATAGATGGAATGGGAGGTATTACAGTCATTAAAAAATGATAAAAAGGTTGGCTACTTATTTGCAGAAGATACAACAAAAGGCATCAAATCATACATACTTATTGATCCAGCAAAAAGCAAAGTGTCCAAGTTCCAACAGAAAACAAAGAAAATACATGGTGTAATTGATTTATCTTATTTCATTAAAAAAAGTAGGGAGAATGGTGAAAAAAATAAAGGAATAGAAGCATTGTGAACAATCTGGGAGTACTTCCATTCCTCCTCTAATCATTCCTCACATCTACCAGCAGTTTGGTGTTACTTTCACATCATACACTAAAGATTTTCAACCAGTAGCATGATTGCACATTTATTACAAGCTAAAGAAACACCAACATGATTTTCATTCTATGAAGCGATGTAGTTTGTAGAATAAATGCAACTTGGTCAGTCTCAATAAAAATGAATGTCAAGAAGAGATACCGATGAGAAATCTACGCGGTACATTTCAGTTAACCAATAGATAGGGCAGTCCAATATTGTTCAAGCAATCGTCAAGTTTCTTCAACATAGCAAAATGATGAAACTCTTAATCATCAGTTACTATACAAGTTTCTAGAAAGGGATTTATCAGAAAGAAAATCCATCATAGAACTTCAGTTCTGCTATCTTACCAAAATAAAGCCAATACTCCATATCATGTCTAAACATATCACAAGTCAAACTGAATTGCGTTAGGAGTGAATAAAATTCTAAATTTCAGATTCAAAAGCAAAGATTTTCGGTATCCATGGTCAGACTATATTCTTAAAGTTGAGCATTTTACAATTAAGCAATGTTGCTTCATATAATGATACTCAAAACAACACCAACTAATATAGAGTTCATGGTATGATTGGTCACTTTGACATCCATCGATTTTCCACAAAGAATTATTTAAGTTCCCTATGTCTAAGAAAGTTCCATTTTTTTCATTGTAGAGAATCTAAATCAACAAGGAATAATGGAACAATCCACTTTCACATGATGATAAACCTCTATGCAAAAGCTTAGCAAGGGAAAAACCCTAAATTTGTTCCTTCCATCTTCTTCATAAACAATTCAGGGCTGCTGCAGAAACCTTTAACATTAAAAAACATTCAAATTACAATAGTAAACCTGTTGACTATTCTTATGCTTTATTGCTACTTCACCAGCATACCTGAGGCAACCTGCTGAAGCTCTGACAAACGGCTCATTGCTTTGCTAATAACAAAAAATCATTCAACAAAATCCTGTCTCCACCAAGTTATCTGCACAAAATGACCAAAAAGAAAGGAACCTCAAAAAGAAAGGAACCCAGTTCAGCAACAATAATAGAAAACTAAAATATTTGGTAAAAAAAAAAAAACAAATTCCTTTTACCTTTTCCCAATTTTTAGAAAACATAAAGCCATCCCAGGATTTGTGCTTGGCAACTGGCAAAAGCAACTGTACAGCCAAGGCATAGAGAAGAGGGGGAAAATCAAAAACTAAAGTAGATGCTGTCCAAACCAGAACTATTGACCCACCACAAATACCATATAATAAAATACAAAGATGGTCAAAGTGTCCAACAAAATAATTACAGCCAATTTTCCAAAGACCCCTCGTGACACAACAAGTGTCCAAAACAAATAGATAATAGAGACACACCTAGCAGCCTTGACAACTAAAAAATTAGAGCAGCTTTTCTGGTAGAAGTAGAAAGGGGGAGAAGAAAATCAGTTGGGTGCTCTTCCACAAGGAGGTCCTAAGGTGTGGCTGGTGCGCCACTGAAAAGAAACTAAGCAAGTTTAGGTTCTTGGTGCAGATGGATGCTATGGACAAAGAGGAAAGAGATACTTGTATCGTTTGTGGAGGCTCCTTTGCAAAGGTCCCATGACACCTATGAATAAAACAAATGCAAGGCTTGACATTACAGAACCTAGATATCGCAACTCAAAACACAGAAAAATTCAAAGCTCTTGGGTAAAACTCAGTTAGTGGGTTCATCTGTTTTGATTGAATTTGTGAGCATCCAACTGTAGCCATTTGAAGACCAACTAGTTATCCAGTGAACTAGTTATCCAATGAACTGTAAGCAGAGTGGTTTTGACCTCCATGATGAAGCATGTAGAATGCCCTCTAGCAGTGCTAAAAGCCCACGAACCTGAGCAGGCATCAACATGTATTATGCCAGAGCAGCTTCAGCTACTCACAAAATGCTAGGCCACTAACACTTTCCAATGCTGTATCTCCAACAATCACCACCTCTTAGGTATTGTCACCAGTCGCCTGTTATATCCTCACAAAATGAAAAGCGATGTCTAGCACTGTTTTCCCAGTTCTATGCTAGCATTGTTATTTGCTTGAATTATCTAAAGATTCAATAACAAAGAAATGATAAAAGTTTAAGCTTTACATTGAATCGGATAAATAGCCTGTTTATGGTCAATAATTCAATACCATAAATAACAATATTTAAGCTATCAAATCTACTCGTCATTGAAAATAGAATAATAGTATAATCCAAAAACTGATTCCTGACACAATCATCAAATTTCTTATTTCACCTTGTATTCATCATTAAATCCAATCTGAACTATAAAACTGTAGACTTCCATGTAGAGGATCATCCAGCAGGAGGACGATGCAGGAAATCTATGAAATGCCAAACATCAGCAACAAAACGCCCTGACTAGCCACGTGATCTGCCTTGCCTTATTAGTATGCTACTGTTAAGCACGCCTATATCACCGCCCCCCGCCCCCATTAAAGTTGACATGATTTGCCCCACTAAAAAAATGAAAAAACTAGATAGAATTCAACCTAAATTAGAATTCCAAAACCAAACCAACACATAGAAACCACCGATCCTAATGTCTCAAAAACAAAAATTACAAATAATAATAACAGCATGACAGACCCATTGAACACTTCAAAAATTCAAAAAAGAATCATAATAACACCGAACATAAAAGTAACTCAACGATCTGTTTGGATGCTGAGAAAACGCAGGAAAATAGGAAAAAGAAAAATATAAGAGAGATGGAGATGGTGCTTTGCGAGATTCCACGATTTACTAGAGAAACAAACAGATGGTAAGTATGAGAAGATGAAGAAGAAGGTCTAACCTTGCGACAAGGATGGATGGTACCGTAGAGAATGTTTATGACTCGGAAAATCTCTGCAACTGCTCCTTGTTCAGAATGTTTTTCTTTTTTTAATTCAAGTTTTAAGTAAAACTGGAATTGGAAATTAGAGTCAGAGAGAGAGAATTGGAATGATCTATATACAAATATATTGAATGACAGAAATCTGAAATTTGATCCAATTATTAATATTGATGAGAGTAATAAGATTTAATTGTTTAATTGTTTAAAACGCAATATAAGAGTTGAATGAGAGAGTGTTGCGTTGTTCTTATAGTGATTTTTATTTAAAATTATTTTTTAAAAAATTATTTTTAATGTTAATAATTGAAAACAATTAAAATATAAAAAAATAATTAATTTTTAGCCAACTGTTTAGACCGAGTAATTAAGCAGTGCACTGTGTTAAAATGAACTTTACATAACTTGTCACCTAATAAGCACGTCGGAATCTTCCACGTGTTTGTATCCAGTACTTTGTTATCATCAGTTTTTCCAATAAGGCCAATAAGGGGAGGGAACGTTTGGGAACGCGGCTGCTGAGTTGTGTTCTCAAAAGCTTTAAATTTTTTTTTTACTAAAATTTAATATGATTTATATGTTTTAAATTGTTTTGATGTGTTGATGTTAAAAATAATTTTTAAAAAATAAAAAAAAATCATTAACATGCATTTTGATACGAAAAGTTATTTGAAAAGCACTCGTAATCTTTTCTAAGTTACGTTTTGGTTTGTATTTTAAAATACAACAATAAATATAGAAAATATAGAAAGTTATTTAGTTACAAAATATAAATAGAAAATTAAAATATTAATATTAATATTAATTTATTTTTAAAATAGTTTTCATGTGAATTTTTATATTATTAAACAAGAAAATATAATGAAATAGGTTTCATTTGTTTTTTTGTTTTTGTTTCTTTATTAATTAAATACTAACTTATAATATGTATTAGTATTTCTCAAATATATCTGAAATTAATTTAGGATATAACTAATCAATTTACAAGGCTTTACGGGTTGGATAAAAAAAATAGAAAACAAATAAATGAATGTGTAAGAATTGTTAATTTCGCACATGTGGGACAATCGTTCTTTCGGGTCGGGATTTCTTTGATAATAGAGGAAAAAAATAAGAAATTCTTGTTTGATATTAGTATAAAAAAAGAAGAAGAAAGGAGTCATTACCTGGTATTTTGGTAATTATAAACCTTAATTGGTCTTAAGATATAAATAAAGGGACTAGATGTGTATAAAGAAAAAGTAATATAGGGTCGGGATTTCTTTGATAATAGAGAAAAAAATAAGAAATTCTTGTTTGATATTAGTAAAAAAAAAAGATGAAGAAGTCGCTACCTAGTATTTTGGTAATTAGAAACCTTAACTAGTCTTAAGATCTAAATAAGGGGACTAGCTGTGTATAGAGAAAAAATATTACTCTTAATAGACATTACCTAATGTACGCTGCCTTGTTTATTTGTCTAATATAAACTAAGATATTGTTGTGTTTTTTAACTATTAGTATATCTAAGGTTTTAAAAAAGTCATTATCGATAAAGAGGTCGTTATCTTATCTAGTTAAAGCCTGGACACTTTAGAGTTAAAAAAAATGTATTTTTTTTAATACTAGGAATACATCTTACGTATAAGTTCGTAATCCTTGATATTGAGACTAACAAAATAATGTTTTTTGGTATTTTTAAAATGTAAGCCAAGTTCTCATGATTTTAATAAATTGGTTATTAAATTCAAATATTAAACACGTGATGGTACAAAAAAGTGAGAAATTCAAAATTAATTGCAAAATAATTTTTCAAAAATTAAAAATTGGACGAAGACCGTGTTTAGCAAGACACAAATAAAATGTTTTTATCAAAGCTATTTTAACCACGATATCAATTCAAAACAAATTATCATTCATCAACTCAAAACCAAAAAACACCAACCATCCACACAAATTTTATTAATTTCACATACTTCATTTAAATTTCATGTCAGTCCAAATAAATTAAAATAAATCCAAATATAACTCTTGCACCAACATAATGTTCAAAAAAGCAATATCAATCCAAAAAATAATCTCACAATTTAACACAAATAACCACATAATTTCAAACTAAGAAAAAAATCAAATCAAATTAATAGTGTCCAAACAGTCCAAGTATTATACAAAATAATAAGCATTTTATTCTAAAATTTCACAATTTTATAGCAATTTATCAAAAAAAAAAAATTAAGTTTATAAATCGACACTGTGAGGCGTTTGAAATGCTTAGGATATACCTAAATCAATTGGAGTTTCATATCATAGAATTTAATATAAGATGTGTATTGAATATTTTATATTTGCACCTAATATAAAGGATAAAAAAAAAGTAAATCTCTAATATGAGATAAATCCTTATAAATGTCATTTTGTTAGTATATATGTCTTATAGCTAATCAATTGGTTACATATGATATTGACTTTTTTTATGTAAAAATATTTAATTTTTAATAAAGGCTTATTCATTTTTAATATTCATGAAATATTTGATTAATGAATCTAGAGTGAATATAAAGTTTTTGGGACAAAAGTATTTTGCAAAGAAAATTATAAAGTTGTTATAATTATGAGATTCCTATTGTATCAAAGTGTTGTTTTTAAATATTTCTAGTTAATGCTCTATTAACATTGGACATCAATCTGAGTTGTTGATACTGACACATTATATTCTTTCTTTTATGAAAAGAATCAATTGTTCTTATAAGTTAAGGTATAAGGGATACCTAAAACTAATATTTAGATGCTTATCAGATGATATGTATATTGAACTGACCAGCATGAAAATTACATATTGAGAGAGATCATTTGTATCCATGAAAAGGCTCATATAATTGTTATATAAAAAATATTTAGACTTAAGATGATTAAGTTATCTTATATAGAGAATATTATACTGATTTTGCTATACATTATCCAAATCAAGGGTAGCAAATAAACAAATATTAATAATAAAACAAATCATATAAAAGTATTTAAACAATCAAAATAAAAATTATCATCTTAATTTAACTTTTTTTAAAAAACTGAATTTTATCCAACCTACCCGCACCCCCAACTAGGGATTTATCTTCTGATTCTACCGTTTGCTCGGATTGAACAAAATGAGGTGGAAGTAAGGAATGGGTTACATCAACCAACCAGACGGGGTGAACTCTATTCCACCTTCCATCCGTAATTATCCCTTTTCCTTTCCATTCCAAAAACAACAAGCATTAATGTCACTATCTCCCACCTTACCACCCAATAATTTCAAAAAAGAAAACAAAAAAACGATAAAAGGGAAGCAAAGTGTTTGTTGGGCTTAGGTACTAGATGGATTTGAGTGATGGCTTTGATGAACAAAAACATTTATAAACAGCTTATTTGTTTTTATATTTTAACAGTATTTTTTTAAAATTAATTTTTATTATTTTAAATTAATTTTTTTAAAAAAACCACTACCACATTCTCAAACATCCCATTAATCTTACAATTCAAGTAAACATGCAGCTCTTTCATCCATTAATTATCCCAAAAATACAAAAAAAGAACGCATTTCTCTATAACCAAAGTTAGTACTTTAGGTTTCATAGCGTATTCTTCAGAACGAGGGGGGCAAAGAGCGAACACATTTTTTTGGGCGAGGAAGGGAGGTCAATGGTAAAACAAAAGTAAAATGCTTGAAAAAGAGAAGCCATGGAGCCCATATGGGCCGGAACACCAGAGAGTCCTTGGATTCCAAACCAAGCCAGTGCCTTTATATAATCGTTATGAGTTTATGACGCCTTTATATAATCGTTATGAGTTTATGACATATGCTGCCCTTTCAGCCACTACAAGCGAGCATGTTTGGAAACGCGGCCATTTGAAATTTTTTTTTTTTGTTAAAATTTAATATGGTTTGTACGTTTTAGATCGTTTTGATATGCTGATGTCAAAAATAATTTTTAAAAAATAAATAAACATCATTGACATGTATTTTAGCACAAAAAGTTATTTAAAAAACACCCGCAATCACACTGCCAAACACACTCCCACGGTTGATACTTGACACAGCAAAAGACAACTTGCGTTGAGAGGATACAAGAATCATTTATCAATACCAAACAAAAGGTTTCTAATTTGTTTTAATCCATTTGATTATTTAACAGCACAGATGAATGGTTTCAGCTAATCAAGTTCATGTGATGCTGACCAACAACAGAAAAATGCCACAGTACCTAACAGGACCACACTGCTGCTGCTGTCTCGATGCTCATAAATATGCAATATCAGTACACTTCAACATGCCATTGTTTTTTCTTTTTAAGCTGTGAGAGCTTTTCATCCCACTTCTCTCCTCTCTGTTCCGCAACTTTCTTCAGCGTATCTTGGATCCCAGGCATCATTCCTTTGAGTCCACAGAAATATATGTGGGCTCCATCATCCAAGCGTTTGAAGATCTCATCACTGTATTCCTCAATCTTATCCTGCACGTACATCTTGCCTCCACTCTTGTTCTTTTGTTCTCTACTGAGTGCCTTGTCATACCGGAAATGGTCTGGGTTATCCTGAAGATATTTGGCAAATTCCTCATCATAGAGGAGACTGTCATTGTTGGCCACCCCAAGGAAAAGCCACGCAAGACCACCAAACTTGTATGTTGGGACAGCCTCCATAAACATGCGCCGGAGATAACCTCTAAATGGAGCTACACCAGTGCCCGTAGCAATCATTATGTGGGTGGCATTTGGGTCATCCTCAGGTAAAAGCATTATCTTGCCAGAAGGTCCTGCCAAAGATATTCTAGGACAGTTAATGGCTAATAAATCATCATGTGATGCAAATTATATCCACTAGCCCATTCCAAGAAGCACCCGAGACAATCCTAACAACATTTCATGTGTTTTACCAGCAATTTGGAGACTAATAGATTGTTTGGCATGAGTTATAGATTGCTCAAAGTCATGACAAAAAAATTACTTTAAGCCAAATGCTTTTAAATTGAATGGTATATTTGATAACAGTGTCATAATAATAGTTTAAAACAAGACTTTGATTTAAATCTAAAAGTAGCTCATGAATCAATCAAACTTGAGTAAAAAGTCAACAATCAAAAGGTTATTTTTTTTGCTTAAAGCAATATTTTAACTTAAAATCTAAAAATAATTTAGGAATTTCAGTTAAAATGATTATGATTTTGCTTTAGTCAAGTCAAAAAACAACTTGAATCGTTTGTTGTCTAATAACAATATATCAATAATTAAGCATCAAAACACGAAACCAGAGCATCCTTGGTTAGCTAGAACTAAGGAAATAAACAAATAAATAAATGATACAGCAAAAAATAACAAGTTTCTCAGTCTTTCCACCAAATTAGCAGGGCCATACCAGTGATCTGAACTTTGTCTCCAGGCTTTGAGTTGCAGAGGAAATTGCTGCACACTCCACTCTTCGAAGGATCCTCCTTTCCAGTCTCAGGGTCATAATAGACAGCACGGCGGACACATAAACTAGCAGTCTTGCCATCAAAAGAATCTCCATACCTGGTAGATGCTATTGAATATAGACGTACGTTGTGGGGGGCCCCTGGTTTCTTCGGGTTTTCACCCTATGATGCAAAGAGACAAATTACATTAGTTAAATAGAAGCATTATTACCAAAGTATTACAAAAAAAGATGAGCAAAATGTTGACTTTAATGCAAAATCTAGAGTCCCACTCTTCAATTAGACTGGATTGAGTAGATCAGGATCTGCTAGATTTCAACTATATCAACTTGGAACTAAAGGCTAACAGCATGCTCAGACTAAAATGACTGGGATGACAATGCTTACTAGAACAGCATATGCATGCTCTAGCACTTCAATGCAATCTTCAACATGCCCAATCCCCACCCAAAACCATCACCACCACCAAAAAGACAGGCAGAAGTCACCAATTTAATGCAAACTATATACATAATGATAGCAGGCCTAGTAGATTGATAAATAACATGACTTACAGGGGGTATTACGCCATAACTCTGTCCTTCCCAGTAGGGAACATTACCACCATGATCAATCACTACATGGCAAGTCTCTCCAGGAGCGTTTGGGCCGACAATCCTCTCTACAGAGACAATTGTTGCTGTGTAAGGTTCCTTGGGCTTGTATGTATTCAATGGGGGTTCCTTGGCATCTTCAAGTCCTAAAGGTGAAACTGCAACCTTAGATCTACTGGCTTGTTGCACAGACATGCATACCAACAATCGTTTTTTCAACCCAGTATTCCTTGATTTCAAATCCAAAGATGAGGCAGGGTGCCATGATTTATCACCAACGCTTATATTTTGAATCTGCAACAAAATCATGGGCAACTTCCTTGAGATCTAATTAGCATGCACACACACACATTTTCATGAATGCAAAGAACATGGGTGGCAGACACATGTACACACATACACAAACACATAATGAAAATTGGAGCAGATTGAAACGCTTAAACAGGGATAATTGTCCAAATCAGATTAGAGCCTCATCATGTAGAGATTACTTATTGGATACAAAGAAAATTGGCTCAATAACCAGTACAAGATCTATTAAATTAGGATATAATTTTAACCAGTCATATAGCTTAGCAGCTTGCATGTGCAAAAACATATGGAATGACCGGCAACTTCACTTAATGGAAGACTGTGGTAACTAGCAGGGCTTCAGTAACTACTAACAAAGTGCAGAAGCATTTAACAAAATGCAATGTTTAAATTGGATAACAGGATTGCTGCAAGCTGTACTTGTACTCAATAAGCTAAAGAAACTTCAGCTTGATCTTTGGATCATTGACCTTCAGTTTAGACATGGGAATGTTTTTCGTCTCAAACAAAAGAGTTCTCTCTTGATTAAAAGGACAATTATTTCACTTGCAAGCATATTTGGGGGCGGAGAAACAGGTCGACACCCTAAGTAACCTATGCATGAATGAACTAGCACATGCAAGCATTTCTTCTTCAGGAACAACTTAATAGCAAGCTCAAAATTAAAGAGCACAAAATCAGTTTCATGTCATTTCTCCTTCTTTTTTTTCAATTTCTTATCAAGTTTGAACTTATGCAGCCACCATTAAGTGTCTTATTCAGCAATCTATTTTCCAGCATTTGAAAGATGACCATACTCTTCTTCTCCATCTATAATAGCAATAAAGATCATGATCCACAAACTTGGAATATCAACCTCTTTCCACATTTCATAACCCTTCAAATATCAAATCCATTTTTAACATAATTGTAACTTGTAAGTGACCCATCCTCATTCAGTTATCAAAGAAAATGTTCAACTCAAACAGAAATTTCCTTTTATTTTTATTTTTATTTTTTGGACATGAACAAGCATACAAACAGCAGATTTTCTCTATGTGAGTCCCATTAAAAAACAGGGCAGCCCAATAACAAAATCTTAATAACTTTTAAAAACGAAAAATTTGCCTTCGTCTTGCTAAGAGGAAAGGTTGAAGGAAACCAAACAGACCCTTTAATAATCTCCTTCCATGATCATGAAACAAGATTTAAAATTACCTTAAAAGCAGATCTCCTTAGGGTGGTATCGCTCCCAGCAGGAACAGCAAAGGAAACCTGCAGCGACAAAATAAAAAAGAAAAAGAACGATCAATCTCAAATACAAAAGATGAGGCAACAGTTAAAAAAAGAAAAGAGATCCCAAAGGGTATGGCGTTTTGGAACCTGAGAAAGTGCAGCCAAATGAGCCATGATGAGCAGCAGATGATGAGATTAATTGAGCGAGAAAGACAGAGAGATTAAGAGAGTGATTAGTGAGGTCTTGGAAATGTTTTTTATACTATGATGCATGTGAAGAAGAGTTGATGGTTGACTGAGGAGGCAGGTTTATGAGTGAGAGTGATCCTTTGGAGGGTAGCAAGGGGCGGGGGCGGGGCGGGTTTGCCTCTTGCCTCTCTCTTTCCGCCCTCTCGGCTCTCCCTGGCTGCTGGTGCTTAATTAATGTACATTTTCTTCCCCTACTCTTCCTATAATTTTTATAGACTAAGGGGTGTTTGTTTTATAAAAAGTGATTTTTTTGAAAATTAATTTTAAAATTTTTTGTGTTTATTTATTATTAAAAAATTTGATAAATAAAAAATATTTTTTAGTCGAAAAAATATTTAGCTTCATTTTTAGAAAAATATATATTTTTTTTATTTTGAATGGAAAATATTTTCTGAAAATTGTGAAAAATTTAGAAATATCATATTATTTGCTGATTTTATCAAATTTGGTCCTCAAATTTTTTATTGTTATATATATTTTGTTTTGAATAATTTTTTTTTAATTTCATCTCTTAGAATTTAATTTTTATTTTTATTTTAGTCTTTATTTTTATAATTGTTATTTGCTTTTCCCTTATAATTTTTTAATTGAAATTTTTTGTCTATCAAATTTGGTCCTCATTCTTTTGATTGTTATTTATTTTATTTGAAATAATTTATGAAATGGTAATTATTATTATTTTAATTTCTTCATCTTTTAATTTTTTATTTGTTAGATTTGATCTCTATTATTTTGATTATTATTTATTTTATTTGAGATAATTTATGAAATTATATTTTTTTTTCAATTTCATTCTTATTTAACCTTTTTAATTTGTAAGATTTGTTCTTCATTATTTTAATAAACTTGAAAAAAATAAAACATTAATAAATTATTTTTCAGCTCATTTTCGATGACATAACCAAACATTGAAAAGTGTTTTCCAACTTATTTTTCATTACACTACCAAACATCGAAAAATAATTCACTTTTCCGGAATTCACTTTTCCAGAATTCACTTTCTAAAAAGAAACTACTTTCCAGCAAACAAACGGGTTTAAGATTATTTGTTAATCTATCTCCCTATACGAATATTCCCACTTTTTATTCTCTTTCTTTTATTGATTTTTTTTTTTTAAAAAAAAAAAACTTGTGATGAACAATTTAGATTTTTCAATCCATCTATGTTTTATTTCCTTCCCGTTCCATGTAAGTACCGTTATTTATTTATTTCAAATTTAATGATTTTATTTAAACTTTTGAGGGTTGGAAGCTTATTGAGCATGGTATCTTCTTCTTCTTCTTTTAATCTAGTTTCTAGTTTATCCCTCGTGAAGTCATGAAAACTGTGACCTGGACATAGATATTTTCTTGGTTGGTACACCAGGCTTTGAATTTTTTCTTGGTTCCATGATGATATATGCTTGGGGTTTTAGTTGGGCTGCCCTTTCTTCTCCCTAACTAGCCTTTGACTAATCCTCGGGGTTTCAATTAGGTTACCCCTTCTTCTCCCCAACTAGCATTAATATATTTTGCTTACTTTAATTTCATAAGTGATTTAGGTTCTTAAGGAGGTTTGTTTCATTCTAAAAATTTATTTTTGATGAGAAATTAGATTTTATTTTAAATAGATGAGATGCCCAACTTTACTATTTGAAATGATTCCATGAATAATTATATTAATTTTAATTATTTTTTTATGTATTTTCCTACTTGTTGAGATCTCGTCGTTTTTATAATAATTAATTTTTATTTTTAGTTTTATTTTTAAATTAATGGGTTCATCAAAAGCCTGAATAAGCTGGGACATGTTAAAATTCTAAAAGCCTAAGTTTTTAATCCCGAACCAAAAATAAATAAATAAAAGTACTCTTTTGAGCCCAATTTTTATAACTTTGATGATTGTAGGATTTTTTTAAAAAAATTTCCTTGGTTATTTTTTTTCTTATTTAGTATAGGAATTCTAATATTAGTTTGATTCTATATTAACTCTATAATTATTTATAAATATTATTTTCCTTATTGAGGATTAGGGTTTAGGCCTAAAACTAGTATAAATAGGGTTGTTTAGTTTGAATTTTAGTGGACTTTGATAATTTTAATAAAAAAGGTTATTCTCTTTCTCTTCTTTAAAACAATAACTATGACATCAAGGGATTTTCTCAATAACTTTTTATTTCATCCCTCTCGTGATTTTCCTTTTAATTTCAGTTATAGAGTTTAGATTGTGTTAGTTAGTATTAAAGCACAAACCTTATTGGTTGAGCTCATTGATT
The DNA here is from genome assembly GCF_000002775.5 of Populus trichocarpa. Classification (NCBI taxonomy): domain Eukaryota; kingdom Viridiplantae; phylum Streptophyta; class Magnoliopsida; order Malpighiales; family Salicaceae; genus Populus; species Populus trichocarpa. The sequence continues at coordinate 38,934,884 of NC_037285.2, read as the reverse complement.
ACCATGATTGAAGGTTATGGAGCAAGACATGTTCATGATAGAGGATGATGTTTTCTAGATAAGGAGGTTCTGACCTAGGAACATGATGTTAAAAAACTAATAATTAAGGATCTACAAAGGCAAGTCGCGGGTTTAAACCATAATTTTTTTTTCAATTTTATCCTTCAACATTTCATTGATTGAGTTTGAAAAGTTAGCACAAATTTTTATTTATTTATTTATTTACAAAGACTTTATAATTCTCTTTATTTTTTTATCAGATTATTTCAATTATATAATTTGAGTCGCGAGTTTAATAGGATATTTCAAGTTAACCCAGTTCTAATTAACGTGGTTTTTTTACTTTATTGCAACACATAAATATTATTTTTTATATAAAAAAAATTAGTTCTAGCACACGAGTAAAACAAGGCTAGTATTGAGCGGGCATGGAAAACATGCGGGCATCCAAAGCATTTTGAAAGGAAAGGAGATAGGTTTCTTTAGCAAATGGATCATCGAAAAGTTCAACAACTTCCAAGTAACAAGTCGATCAGGAGGAAATGGATGATGTGACAGAAGCGAGGCCTCTTTGGATTCTTTTTTGCCCATCGATATTGGTTCTCCATCACGAACACGCCTTTTAGAAAATCTGGAGACATATTCTATACTTCCATCTTTGCTTAGTTCACTTCTACATTTCAGGGGAACTTGCTCTGAGGATCCCTAGATTCACATTGGAGAGACTTATGAATTGTGCAGTCGACAAAATACTTGGAATTTAACAATCGAAGTGCTCAGGTTAATTCTTTTTCCTTTTTATCTGAAAGATGATGCCAAGAGATGATTGAATTATTTGCTTTTAGGTAGCATCACTACTTGGAAGCAATTGACTTCCAGGTTCTTGCGGGAATTCTGTCCAGTGTAGAGGAAAAAGCAGTTGAAGAGAGGGATGGTGATAAGCTTCATGAAGCATGAGAACAATTGTGGTCATCAGGCTAGCCGATCGATCAAATTGTTATCCAAAGGGCTTTAAGAAGGATGTTTTGGTGCCGGAAAATGAGTTGATATTTCCGGCTGATTTCTCTGTTCTTGAAAGGAAAAAAGAGCCGATGCCTGCTAAATTGCTTCTCATGCTTGGACATCCATTTCTGACAATCACAGGGACGAGGATAGATGTCCTTGAAGAGACCTTAACCACGGATTCAACATATTCGAAGCAACGAGGTACCCAAACGATGTTTTTTCATGCTTTTATATTGATGTGTTCGATTCATTTGTGCTGGATTTATTTAATCCAAGTATGAGAAATGACTCGGCCTTGTTTTTTGACGAGGAAATTCACAACATCGTTCCTTTTCCTGCTATCTTGTCCTCCCCTACCCTCTGTTGTCATCTATCAAATAATAAAAAAAAAATCCTTTCACGATAAGAAATCTATACTCTGTTTGTTTATTGAAAAATAATTTTTTTTAAAAAAATAAATTCTAGAAAAGAGAATTATTTTTTGATATTTGGTAGTGTAATGAAAAATAAGTTGGAAAACACTTTCCAGTGTTTGGTTATGTCATATAAAATGAGCTGGAAAATAACTTATTAATGTTTTATTTTTTTCATGTTTATTAAAATAATGAGGAACAAATCTTACAAATTAAAAAATTGAATGAGAATGAAATTAAAAAAAATATAATTTCATAAATTATCTCAAATAAAATAAATAATAATCAAAATAATAGAGATCAAATCTAAAAAATAAAAAAAAAATTAAAAGATGAATAAATTAAAATAATAATAATTAACATTTCATAAATTATTTCAAATAAAATAAGTAACAATCAAAAGAATGAGAACCAAATTTAATAGATAAAAAAATTCAATTAAAAAATAATAAGGAAAAAACAAATAACAATTATAAAAATGAGGACCAAAATTAATATAAAAATTAAATTTTAAGGGATGAAATTGAAAAATAAATATTTAAAACAAAATATATATAGCAATCAAAAGTTTGAGGACCAAATTTGATATAATCAGTAAATAATATGACATTTCTAATTTTTTCACAACTTCCGGAAAGTGTTTTCCGCCCAAAATAAAAGGAAAATACTTTCCTGGAAACCAAGCAAAAATTTTCTTTGACTAGAAAGTGTTTTCTGTTGATCAATTTTTCTAATAGCAAATAAACACAAGAAAATTTAAAAAATTGTTTTTTAAAAATTATTTTCCAGAAAATAAACACAGAGTGAAAATCAATAGAAAGAAGCATGGGATTCGGGCTGATGTGCCTTCTAGATTGAGCCAGTATGTTTGGATCATGTGAATGGGCTTCTTTTGCCTTATTTATATCCTTGAATTATGGCCTTAATCTTTCAGCTAGCTAAACCTATTATTACTGAAACCCATTGTTGCTCGGTGCTAAAATATTGTTCAATTTCATCCTTTGATGGGTCGATGATCATAGAGAACTGATTTGTTTTTATGTTTAAAAAATATTTTTTTATAATTTTAGATTGATATAAAAAATAAATTTTAAAAATTAAAAACATATTAATTTAATACATTTCTAAATAAAAAAAATACTTTAATTATTTCTTTCAACCTTTTCTCATCATCATAATTAGTTTGTGTTTTTTTTTATCTATAATATTTGGTTTTTTATTTTTATTGGTAACTTTTTTGTTTTTTTATCCTTAACTTTATTTATTTTATTTTTCAATTTTATCTCATTATTTTATCACCTTTAATATTTATATTAATTTTAGTCATCGTGTTTTATTGCTATTTTATTTTATTATTTTATTGATTTATTTTATTATTCAATATCATCCATCATTTTACTTTATTTAATTTTTTTACTAGATTTGATCTTTATTTTTTATTGGTAATTGTTTTCTTTTAATTATGGAAGATTGAGAATTTTGCTTCATGATTTTTCCGGGTTTATCTTCTGTGGGGTAACTTGATGTCATGACCTGAATCGAGAGTTTTGAATATTAGTCCGATTTGATTATGGTCTTTTTTTTAGTTTTTTTTTTAAATTGATTTTTTTTTTCAATTTCATCCTTCAAAATTAGTTTATTGGACCTTCATCTTTGTGATTTTTTCACTTTCATTTATATGAATTTATCTCAATCTCACATCGAGGGTCACATATTAGTTAAGTTAACCTAGTTGACTAAGGTTTTTTTCTGATATTTTTTTAATCAATTTTTTTCATTATCATCTTTTATCATCTAGTTTTTTTTAGTTGACCTCTATTATTTTATTTTATTCTGTAAGGTCATTCTAACCTCATAACTATTTCGTAAATTTGACACGCCAACTTGAGTCATGATTTTTTTAAAATTATTTTTTTCCAATACACTTCAATTAGGCATGATACTTTTAAATATCTATAGATTCTTTTGAAACCACTATCATTATCATAGCATTCTACCAACAACAACAAAGCTACGGAAGTGATAGGCTTGGAAGCTGGAGCTGATCATCTTCTTGCTTAGGGCACCGGTATGGTCACAAATATTTAAAAGCAAGCTAGCTATGGAGGAAAACTTTTAATCCCATCATGTGCATTATTTGACCCAATACCTAATCTTATCCACTAGTAAGCACAAAGTTGAGCTGGATCAGGCCACTACCAGCTGACAAACCCAATAAATAAATAAATAAATAAATAAATAAATAAATAAATCATGTATGCCAGCTGGACAGGACTAGCGGTATCTTTTCTTCCCCTATCGTATACTATGTTTACCAAAATATCACTGCCCTGTGATGCTCACAGCTGTAGCATTTCCACCCACATATTTCAGATACTTCTCCCTTACTCTAACCAATAATAAAAATACCTTCGTAGTCAACGTATTCTTGCGGGTCAAAGATATTTAAAAAAAATTAATTTTTTTTAAATTTTTTTTTATTCCTTTACGTATAAAACACTTCAAAATTAATTGATTTTAATTAATTAGATTAAATGTATGTATTTCTCTGTACGAGAATTTGAAAAGAAAAAAACAGAAGAAGCTGAAACTCAGTAAATATTGTTCTAAGTGGATGCCCATCAGACTGAACACGACACGTCGTTTTTGAAAGGCAAAAAGAACAAAGTAAACATTTCTTCTCCTCCCAAAAAAGAAAACACTCGCTCGTAATTCTTAAGCAACAATTAATACTACTAGTTAATTCTTACCTGCATATACAACAATACTCCTATGGTTATTATTGGTAGTTGATGATGATGGCGATGACTGGTTTTTGTGCCTCATAAAGTAGAAAATCAAAGCGGAAGTAACTAACAAGGCCAAACCCGTGACCCCACAAACCAAGCTTGCTACCAACAGCACGTGCCTCACATGATCGCCGCCGCCGCCGCCGCCGCCGCCACCACCAGCAGCTCTCCACCACGAGGTGTCGTTCGAGTTCATTGCTTTCGGCAATGCAACCCCGGACGACGACGTACTTGTGGCCGCTGAAGATGCTCCAAAGAACTGCTTCATGTCAGGTGGGAATCTCACCCCTGTTGGTGGCATGCTCTGGTACTCAAGCCCGTGGTCAGACGGTCGTAGCTCCCTGGCTTTTGAGTCCTGTACGATGATGATCATGACGATGATCGAGAGCTGCATGTAGATAGCCGTTACTTTGAGGGTGATTTCTTTAAAAGAAACCATTTCTAGCTCTCCAGTCCAGACGCCTCTTGTTGGTTTGTTAGTCTGTTTGGCTCTCACTGCATGTCTCAAAGCAAAATAAACACCAGTAAGTATTAATAAAGAAGGAGAGAACAAACGGTGTCGGTTGGTCTCGCGCTCTCGCTCTCGCTCTCTCTCCTTTTTTCTTAATGTGCTTTAGTTTTAAAAGAAAAAACGAAGAAACGCGTGAATGGTTGTCGGGGACCGAAAGTCTTCACAATCACAAAAGGTGTTCATCGCTCTCGCCGCTGCTTTCTTTGTCTTCTACTACCTGCCTGTTGCTGCTACTGCTCAACACATAACAATAAAAGCAACAGATGCAAGCAAGAACCAGCAGTGTGATTTTCCTATCTTCACATGACACTGCACAGTGAAAAGGAGGATGTTCCAGTGGGAGATTTATATCTTGCTTTAGTTTTCTAAAGTAAAGCTCGCATCAAATAGCAATTATTTGCTTGCCTTTCATCTTTATGCTAACTAAAGTTATAATGGGGGTATCAATTCAATAACAGGGCTTCAATGATTTGTTTATGATCATAGATTCGTCTTGTACCAGGTGGCCTTTCATGTCTTTTCAGTTTTACTCGACCGTCCATTTTTTAAAATGTAGCTGTGGTCCTGTGGATTCCTATGGCATTTTTGGAGTTCCGGCTCAACAGCTATTTCACTTTTTTTTTTTTTACTTTTAATAAAAAATATTATCTTAATATATTTTTTTAAAAAAACACATTTTCAAATATAATTTCTACCATATTTTTAAACACTCCTGAACAAACATAAATTATTTAATAATATTTTAAAAATTAATATCAATCTTTTAAAATCCACACTTTCTCACATTTATGTGTCTTTTACATGTAAAATAAATATAAATAAATCTATATAAATAAAAAACAAGTTATTTTAGTTTCAACAAAAATCAAGATTTAAAACCTACTCATATAGGTATAGTATAAAAAGTAAAAGTTGTTTAACTAAAATCCTGTTGTTTTTACTTCTAAAAAAAATTGATTTTTTTTTATTTTTTTAAATTAATATTTTTTTTTATATTTTCATATTTTTTTGATATTCTGATGTTAAAAATAATTTTTAAAAATAAAAAATATATTATTTTAATACATTTCTGAATGAAAAATATTTTGAAAAACAACCGTAACCACCCTCCTAAATATGCTTTAACCAAATAGTTTTTTCTTTGGCAGGAAAAACACAAAAACTATCTTAATACTAAATGGTCTAAGATGCTATCTTTTCTTCCTTTTCTTTTTCTTTTTTTGATAAAGAAGATGATCAAATTTAAATCATGCTATACTCCAATTTCCTTACGAACACTTGGAAGAACTTGCTATAGTAATTCGGATTCCGATACTGAGAATCACTAAAGCTCGCTATTCATTTGAATCGTAAATGAAGTCCAGCTGTGAAGCAGTCAAGGGCCACGCCTTGCTCAACGTAGGAAGGTAATAAGGTATACATACACAAACTCATGCATTAGAAATTCAAAGGAGTCCAAAGCTCCCAAGTTATCACAACCAGAAGTGTAAATGTAGTCCAGACGCAGAGGCGTGGCAGTCACTACCGTACCAACCATTTAAGAATCATTCATGCTTTGGAAGGTGAACATCTAAGCATTTTAATGGCCTGATCAACCGTATCCTTACTAAATCAGTGGTACAGCAACTTTTTCTGCCGCTTAGAAGCCTTAATGCTAAAACTAGCCGTGGGGCCTCCCCAACTGCGTGCCTATATCAACATCATGATGAAATTTGCCCTCAGGAGCCAAAGAACCATGCTCCCCCGCCCATCACGTCTGTGGAGAAACAAAACATAAAAAAACAAAGTCTGCGAGCTTTGAATACAGATGTCTCGAATTCAGGTGTCGTCGACTTGTGAGTGGAAAACAAAGCTTGGGAATGTAGTGGTGATGTCCCTGCTCAAGGAAATAAAGAAACTGAGTCATAACTCGCCACTAGCATGAGGTTCAACATGGGAATATTTGCCTAACCAGTTACATTTTCTAGCCCATCAATGGTTTGGAATGTCCGAAAATTCTTTGGTTGACAAGAAAATCCCATAGCATTAAGTAACATCTAGCGAGAAAGGGAAGTAGGTATGCGTATTCTGAACTCACTTGAGGTATTGAAGGGTCATATTCTTCAGAAGGGATGGATGGCGTAAAACAAGGCTTCTCCACTCTTCTTTGTCAATCTTCCCATCATGTTTTGTATCAGCTTCCTCAAAGGTCTGAAATAAGACTCCAGAATTCAGAATCCGAAAATTTTCCAAATAAACACGTGCAAGCAAACAAAATAATTTTGAAAGCTTTCAAGGACTGATTTATCAGGCAAGAAGGAAAAAAATCAACTAATCTGAGGGAGCACCTTGTCAATTATACTTTCTATAACATCATCTGAAAGGTTCATACCAGATTCAGCAAGAGTAGCCACTACCATTTGCTTCACCTGTACATCAACAAGTTGATAAGGTCTTAACTCACTAATAAAATAAATAAATAAACAACTAAAATTTGTTCAAGAATCAAATAACCTAAAGTTAACCATTAAACAATGAAATTTACCTCCTGTCTTTCAATAAAACCTTGCTGCTTTAGATCGTAAAGTTGGAAAGAAACTGCAATGGCACATAACACATTAACATAAATAGAGCACCAGGTATGAATGCCAGGAAAATTAAGAGTGGTATTTTGAAATTTTTCGTCCTAATTACACACTAAAACATATCAAATCTTTAAGCACAAACAGTATGCCAATTAGTTAATGTATGATGTACGCTCAAAACAATTATGATCATACATGAGGGACAAAAGAAAAGAAAGGTTATGATAAGGAAATACTCAATCTCAGACATACACGCAATCTTATCATCAATAGGGGCGTTTGGATGAAAAACAGAGAGGGCACGGGCAAACTCTTCAAAACCTAGTATCCCATTATGTTTTGTATCAAACAAGTCAAATACCTGCAATCAATAAGCAACACAAGACAGTAGCAAACAAAAGATAATTAACAAATGGGTCAAAATACTCTATCAGACAATTCATAGGATACAATTGAAAGTAGGTTTTGGCAATGACAAGAGAGAAGTACCCTATCAGCAAACAAACTCTCCTTTTTGTTTGTCTTGAACAACGCCAATTGAAACTCCTCCTGTAATAGGAAATTAGAGAAAAATGCATGTAAGCATTTTCAAATAAATTATAAGAAAATAGTATTTACACGAAGAAAATGAAACCTGGCATTGTAAGAGGAAGTATTAGTTCATATTAAGACAGAAACACAGAGCAAGCTTATGCGTAAAATAAAAATTTTGTATCACCAACTTGAAGAATAAACAAACCTTATTGATCAATCCATCATCAATCACGGCGCTGCTGATCTTCTTAAAGAGCTCATATAATGCCTCTATTTCACTTACACTGACTGCATCCAATGTTAGCAAGAACACAACTGTCAATTGAATTATCACAAAGGGTAAAGATATAATGTTCATTATGAAACAAGCTGTAGTATCCTTTTCATTGGAAAATAAAAAAGAGCCATCACAATGAGCAAACATCTTCACAACATAAATGAGACCAATGGCGAAAGGTATTTACTATGTTCATCATAAGATAACCTTTATTGCAAGACTTTCACAATCAAAATAAAAAAGTTTAAGTTTAAGACAAATAGTGCAAAACCACTTAGTAAGACACATTGCATAAAATCTAAGCATTCTCTGTTTACTAAAGATACAAAGAATAAGAAGCGGAGGAAACCCATTAGCAGCATCAAATAAAAAATAAAAAATGTTCACACAAAGATTGGACCAGTGCGTACAGACTGTCTCCCTTGCAAGAAGCTCGGGATCTTCAAGGCCTCTTGATTGTTTGTATAAATCAAGATCAAAACACCGCAGGAGGGAGGTGATGAGTCCCTCTACACACCGCAACATGATAAATTGTACGCATCAAAACACTCCATACCTGTGAAACAGGGAAATGAGTAAGGTACTCTACACCTAACTTTATGTGAAGATAGAAAAAACATCAAGGCAATCAATAACCTTTTCACCATTTCCTGCTTCTGCTAGCCAATCCCACAATTTAAGTTCAGCAAAAAACTTGAGCTCACAAGAGTATACCTGTTTTTAGAAACAAAAACAATATATCCATCCCTTCCTGATTAATAAAGAAGCATTCAATCAAGAAGAGGAAATGTAGAAAATGAAAAAAGGGAAAGACATAGGCCCCCGGTTTGGTAAGAAATGACCGTAACATGGGTCAGTAGGTTATGGAAAAGAGAAAAGAGAAGTAACTAAAATTAGAGAAGGTGGAAAATCTTTTAATCTCTGTGGCACGGGTGCATGGAAGCATATTACATGTATTAAGTTATGAACATCATGTCAACCAATGTGTCATACAATATATAGATTTCTTTTACCTTTTCTCATTTTTTAGAAAAAAAACAGAAAGCCATCCCAGGATTTGTGTTTCTGCAACAGCTGAAAGCAACTGTAGACCCAAGATATAGAGGGGGGGGATTAACAAAAGTAACTGCTGTCCGTACCAGAACTATAGATCCGCCACACAAGCCATATAATAAAAACCAAAGATGGTCAAACTGTCCAACTAAATAAATGCAGCCAATTTTCCAATGGCCCCTAGTGACTCAACAAGTGTCCAAAACAATTACATAATAGAGGAGCCTCTAGCAGCCTTGGCAATTGAAAAATTAGAGCAGCCTTTCTGGTAGAAGTAGAAAGGGGGAGAAGAAAACCATTTGGATGCTCTTCCACAAGGAGGTCCTATGGTGTGGTTGGTGCACCACTGAAAAGAAAAGAGGCAAGTTTAGGTTCTTGGTGCAGATTGATGCTGTGGACAATGAGGAAAGAGCTACTTGTATTGTTTGTGGAGGCTCCTTTGCAAAGGTCCCATGACACCTATGAATAAAACAAATGCAAGGCTTGCTATTACAGAACCTAGATATCGCAACTCAAAACACAGAGTAGCAAGGGGGGTCAAAAAAACTCAAAGCTCGAGTAAACTCAGTTATTAGGTTCATCTGTTTTGATTGAATTTGGGAGCATCCAACTTAAGCCATTCAAAGACCAGCTAGTTATACAATGAACTGTAAGCAGAATGGTTTTAACCTCCATGAAGAAGCATGTAGAATGCTCTCTAGCAGTGCTACAAGCCCGCGAACCTGAGCAGGCATCAACATGTATTGTGCCGGACCAGCATCAGGTACTCACAAAATGCTAGGCCACAAACACTTTCTGATGCCGTATCTCCAACAATCACCACTCTTGGGTATTGTCACTAGTCGCCTGTTATATCCTCACAAAATGAAAGGCAATGTCTAGCACTGTTTTCCCAGTTCTATTGTTGCATTGTTACTTGCTTACATTATCTCAAGATTCAATCACAGAGAAATGATAAAATTTTAAGCTTTACATTGAATTGGATAAATATCCTGTTTATGGTCAATAATTCAATACCGTGAATAACAATATTTAAGCTGTAAAATCTCCTCGTCATTGAAAATAGAATAGTATAATCCAAAAAACCGATTCCTGACACAATCATCAAATTTCTTATTTCACCTTGTATTCATCATTAAATCCAATCTGAACTATAAAACTGTAGCCTTCCATATAGAAGAACATCCAGCAGGAAGACAATGCAGGAAATCTATGAAATGCCAAACATCAGCAACAAAACAATCTGAATAGCCACGTGATCTGCCTTGCCTTATTAGTATGCTACTGTTAAGCACACATATGTCATCCCCCATTAAAGTTGGCATGATTGGCCTCACTAAAAAAAACTAAAAAAAAACTAAATAGAATATAATTCAACCTAAATTAGAATTCCAAAACCAAACCAACACATAGAAATCACCGATCCTGATGTCTCAAAAACAAAAATTACAAATGATGTAACAGCATGATAGATCCAATGAACACTTCAAATATTCAAAAAAGAATCATAATAACATCAAACACCAAACATAAAAGCAGCTCAACGATCTGTTTGGATGCTGAGAAAACGCAGGAAAAATCGGGAAAAAGAAAGATAAGAGAGATGGAGATGGTGGTTTCCAGGATGCCACGATTTGCTAGAGAAACAAACAGATGATAAGAAGAAGAAGGTCTCACCTTACGAAAAGGATGGATAGTACCGTAGAGAGTTTATGACTCGGAAAACCTGTGCGACTGCTCCTTGTACAGATTTTTTCGATTAAAGTTACAGTAAAATTGGAATATTAGAGTCAGAGAGAGGGAGAGAGGGGGAGAGATTTAGAATAAAGGGACAGAGAAATCTGAAATTAGATTCAATTATTAAAATCAGCAAAAAAAAATTTCTTTTGGGTTGTACAATTCAAGTTTAATAGCACCCATGATTGTGATTGAATTTCGTCTTGCTAATCATGACTGAGACCATGACAGCTCCATCCGTGTCGTTATACTTCTATTTATTCTTTTTTTTTTCTTTCGAGAAATTGAAATAACTAGATAGGTGGTAAGCTACCAACTTAATCACACAAAAAAAAAAACTTAACTTGAAATGATTTATTTAGTTTGGTTAATTTAATAATATAATTATAAAAAATAAAAAAATAAAAAACAATAACAATAACAATGACCAATAAAAAAAATAAATGATTGTTAATATTATAAAAAGATATTATCTAAATATTCTTGAAAAATCTCAACAATCTTATTTGATAATAAAACAAAAATTGAATAAGAATAGGATAACCTCGTAAAGAAAATAAAAATAAAAAAACATGAAACTTAATTACTAACAAATCAAACACTAAAAAGCAAACTGGAAATTTTTTTTTTAAAAAAAATAGAAAAACCTAACTCGAGTTAGCATGCTAAATCTGTAATCCAATCTTTAGGCTAGGATAACCATGTTCAAAAGAAACTGGATAAAACATTGGAGGTTTACTCTTAAGCAAACTAAATAATGAAAGGTGAAACTGAAAAAAAATCAATTAAAAAAACATTAGGAAAAAAAACTCGAGTCAACCTGAGTTAACTCGACTAACTCATGATTCAAGATATGAAATCTGGATAACACCATAGAAAAGAAAGTGAAGTGAAAAAAATCAAGGCCTAAATAACATAATGTTGAAGGATGAAAATAAAAATAAATCCAATTTAAAAAAAATGACATAAAAAAGACCAAAGTCAAATTGGACTAACTTTCAAAAGTCGTGACTTAGATCATGAGACTGTGATAACCCTATCAAAAGCAAACACGAAAAAAATCACGAAGCAAAATTCTCAATCATCCAAAAGTCCAAAATTAAAAAACCAAAACAAATAATAATCAAAAGAATGAGGACCAAATCTGATATAAAAATTAAATGAAATGAAATAATGAGGGGTGAAATTGAAAAATAAAATAAATCAAGAAAAGAAAAAAAATAGCAATCAAAAGAAAGAGAACCAAATATTGTATAATAATTAAATGAAATAAAAGAAATAGGGATGAAATTACAAAAATAAAATAAATCAAGAAAATGATTAAAAAATAGTTATCAAAAGAGTTAGGCCCAAATTGGATATAAAAACTAAATAAAATCAAATGTTGATGGTCGAGATTGAAAAACAAAATCAACTTCAAAAAGCATTAAAATCAAAACAAATAGCAATATATAAAACAACAACTAAAGTTGATTCAAATACAAACCGACACAAAACATTTAATTTTTGGAAGGGCATGCTTCAAAAATTGAGACAATAAGAGAGAAAAGAGGGAGGAGAAAAAAAAACTCCACCAGAGCCTAACTACAGTGCCGCCATGTACACGTGTTTAACCACCGTATAAAGAACATTGAGATGCTTTCAACTCCATCATGGATGATAGAGTTTGCCCCTCGCGGACATCTCCTACTTGTTGGCGCGTCCATTGCACGCGCCAGCCGCTTTTGCTTTTTAAATAATATTTTATATTTATTAAAATATCAAATTACCCCTTAGTCGGCTTGGTTATAACTAAAAAAACTACGATGGAAATACAAAAAAGTCCTTGAATACCAAACCAAAAGGTTTTGCTTTTAAGGGTAATTTAGTAATTTTATTATGCTGAGAAAAGTGAAAAGTCAAAAAAGACTTAGACCTAAGTTAAATAATTTTTGCATTTGAGAGTAACCTAGTAATTCTACTGTGCTCCAAAAAGTTAAAAAATCGATTTGCCCCTGATCAATTTGGTAATGATTATCGAATCCTAATAAAAAACTCATATTACCCCTATAATAAGGTTGTTGTTTTTTTAATGGAAAAAAAAGTCATTTCACTATTCCAATCCACGCTAAAACGTGTCTTTGTCCACGATGAAAGACTAAAATTTTTTATTTTTTTCTTAATAAAAATAAAAGAAGAGAGACTATAGTTTATTTTAAAAAAATAGTTTTGATTTTTTGTATAAATGTAAGGTTATGTTTGGTTAGTGTAAATCCATGTCTAAAAGTGATGAAACAATATAATGTACAACATAATAAATCGATAAATTTCAACAGGAGAAAATTTCATTAAAAAAAAATTGTGAATTGGGCAAAAATCCTTAGAGAAAAATATAATGGAACTCGGAGTAAATGAATGTATAAGTTTACACATGAATAATACCGATTGTCGGTGTAAACCTCATGTTTAATTGAGTAATTTTTAACCAAGAATGGTGAAAACTCGTAGAAATTTTTTACTATTATTAGGGATGAGGGTCCCTAATAAATTAGTTTTCTTTAAAAAAAAACATGTTGATGAATTAAGTAATTAAGTAGCACACAAAAGTACAAGTTGCCAGGTAATTTTAAAAAATAAAATAAAATAATATATGGGCAATTAGTAATGGTATTTTCATAAATATGTAAAAAAAAACTTCCCTCATTTCCTCTATATGAAACCGATGCCATTGTTAAAGAGGAATAACATGGTTTCCTCTAATTTTTCTTCAAAGACTGTGATTTATTTTTCTAAAAGAGTGGGCATGGAGATGAGTGATTTTTAGAAGGGAAAAACAAATTCAAGATGGAAATCTAGAGAAAGAACGAGTTTGGGAGTGGAAAAATTAGAGAAAGTAAGCTTGGATTTTGAGAAAAAAAGGAGAAAAATTTGCAAGAACTCACTTGATTGAGTTCAATTATCTAAGGTAGGGAACAAACCCTTAATAAAATTATACTCTTACTTGTGTTTTGATAGAGGGGGAAGAAATCCCTAAATTTTAAATTCTTTAGGTTTATGTGATTTTCACGGGAATGATTGTTTTTAATGAATTGTTGATTTATTTGTATGATAATGGTTAAAACAACAACAAATTAAAGGAAAAAATTTGAATGAAAACTATGGGTTGTTGGCTTAGTTTAGGTTGACCATGTGAGGGGATTGGGAGAGATATAAACTTGTTTTAATTTTATAATATTGGGTGTTTAGAAATTGATATGAAAGCCTAAGATATTGTTATTAGGGTAGAGTTGTGCTTGTGTGTATGAATTACATGTATGGAAATTAAGAAATTTATTCAAATTATATGATAAGTTGTTAAGTTAGATTTGTGTTGTGTTTTGGTATTTTTGGTATGAAAATGGACATGCTTGAAAAATAAATTGAGGAGGTTATGACAAAATTACTAGTTTTGTTAAAATTGACCAAAATATTAGTTTAGAGAATTGTGTGAAATTTGAGAAGTTGATCTTGATTGTTAGTTAAATTGTGTTGTTTAAATATTTTTGCATACTTGGCGGTGATTATAAATGAGGATTAAATTGTATTGGCAATAAAAGAATTAGAAATGAATGAGCAAAATTGAAAAAAAAAACATGAATACTTTGTCCTTAGTGTGGTAGGCGAAAAGACTAGAAAATTAGAAGAAATTAGATTAATTAAACTTGTAATGTGGTGTGCTAGTTGATGGATTGGGAGTTTGAGTAGTTGTTTAAAACATGGAAAATAAAATTCTCATGGGTGATAGGCTATATAACTAAGTTAGAGATTTTTTTTTCAATTTGTTGTTGAATTGTTGAATTGAGTCTTTATTTTGAATTTTATATTGAGACTTATGTTTCAATAATATTATGGAAGTAATGTGTTGATAAAACTATGGAAATATAGAAGACTAGATAAATTGTATGGAAATCATATGATTGAACATAATAATAAAAATGTGGAATGATTGGGCAAATTAGATTGAAATTGATGTTTCAAATGGATATTTGTGTTTGGAATGAGGATGGAATGGTTTTGAGTTCAATTATAATATATGTAGATAGATTGTTTTAGTAATAGGTTTTGTGACTAGATGAGTAAGAGGAAAATTACATAAATTTAATAAAAATGTGTGGAATAAATAATTTAAACAATGTTAAAAAAATATATTTGAAAATGGAATTGAAAGGTTGTAAATCGGTTTGTCTTAAATTTTGCTATATATGGCCGAAAACTATAATTGTGAAGATGGAGAATTTAGAAAATTTGAATTGATGGTGTAGTTTTTGTGATAATTGATGACATGCAAGTTTAATTTATTGAGATTGGGGATGAAATCATGATTATTGTATAATTGAATATTTGCGGCCATGTTTTTGGAAAATATAGGAATGTTGAATCCTAACTTTGATGTAGCTGAGATATTTTTTGCTAAAGATTTAGTTAATTTGTGTTTGAGAATTGATGAATTAAAAAACAATTGAAGACATTCAATCATTCAGATGGTTTTTAAAAAGAGAATTTTAGAAAATCCCAAATAAATGACCTTGATATTTGGTTAATTTATATTGTTTCAATGTTTTGCATGTTTGATTTAAAATATGAATGGGCTAGGGAGATTACTTTTTAGAAATGAGAAATTAAATTATCTAAGTGTGAAAATTTGCATGATTAAATACAATTGGATGTTCTTGGGTCGAGTTATTGTGTGTTTGAACATTGTATTGAAATTATTGAAAAATAGAAATTTCTATGTTAAAACCCTAAGTTGATAAGGAAAATATTAATTGTTCGTTTGTGATATATTAAAGATGAAATTGGAATATGAAAGTGTAAAAGTCTCAAGTGAGGATTTAAATTGATGGAATGAATATTAACCTAGGGAATGTAATATTAATTGAAGGTTGTAACGTGTAATGTGTGGATATTAATTTGAGATTTTTAAGAATTTTCCCGTGCATGTAATGATTGGTGTAATTATGCGTTGGGCTAAATTTATTGTAAAACAAATAATTGAATGTGAATCTGGCTAAGCGAACATTAGTTTTTATTATATGGGAGTTGTAAGAGAAGCGTTTGGAGTGAGACCTAACTTTTCAAGAGCTTGTATAATAGGAGTTCAATGTAAGGGTTGCCCCCTTGTCTTTTAATTATTGAAATTTCTCTCACATTGTTAATATTCAATGAAAGTATTATGTATTGTGTATATGTTGTTCCTCATGAAAATTATGCCTAATAGTAGTATATGAATTGTAATCGACTACAACAATGAAAAAATAGTATGTGAGTTATAATCGATCGCAATGGTAGAAAATCAATATGTTAATTATAATAGACCACGACCATAGAAAATTCATATGTGAAATGTAATTGATCGCAATGGTGAAAATTTCATATGTGAAATGTAATCGACCATAATGTTGAAAATCCATATGTGAATTTAAATTGACTACAATGGTGGACCTTATAATAAATAATATGAAATAAAGTCAGTTATTTGGACGGGGACAATAAAATTTAAATAAGTTTGCCATTTGGACGAGGACTATAAAATAAAATAAAGCCAGCTCTTTGGACGAGGGCTATAAAATTTAAATAAGTTAGTTGTTTTCATTATAAAATGAAATGAAGCCATCATTTGGACGAGAGCTATAAACTGAAACTAAGTCAACCGTTTGGATGTGGGCTATTAATTAAATCAAAATGAGTCGGCCACATGACTCCTATGGATTTAAAAAGGTATTTATCCAATTGTATGAGCAGGGGTTGTGGATCTTAAAATTATTAAGAACATTTATTTTAAATTGATGGGTAATATCAATGTGCCAAAGATGGTATGAAATTGTTTTAAATCGACAAATGACAATTTAGAGTTAAAAATAACATAATATTTGTTTTGAAATGGTTAATGGATGAAATACTCATATTAAAAGAATGAATGGAATAAATAGGCATAGAGCATATTGAGATTGGAAGATTGAAATTAATATTGATGAGCTAAAAATAACATAATAGGCATTGAGACAAACTAACAAAATTAATTGGTGGAAAATAATAAAATAAGTAATGAGATGAATAAACACGAAAAATGAGCCAAGGTAATATCCATGAATGTTAAAGGTGCTAAATGAATTGATGAACCCATAATTAAACTTTATACAATGTTATTGATTTCTTTTTAAATAATTATGTGTTAGCTCTATATGTAGTATCTTTATGATAATTTGCTTATTAGTATTGAATGAGAATATAATATCTTTTTTCTTGATTTTTTTATATAATGTTTTCAAATTTATTGTTCTCTTTCTTATATGCAGTACAGAGAGATAATTAATTTATAATTTTTTGTTTATTTAAAACTTGCTTTCATGATCAAAAGAGTTTTTATTTTAAAAAATAATTAAAAAAAAAACATGTTTTGTTAACAGTTAAAAAATCATGAATAAGAAAATTTGTTTTTTTTTAATTAAAAACATAAGTCTTTTCTTTTCCTTTTATTTTAAATTGATATAGTTTCTTTAAACTTTTGTTTATTATTGTTGGTTTTATTTAATGAAGTATGATGCTATTAAAAAATAAATTGTTGAAAAAAAATTACGAATAAAAAAAGATAATTTAGATGAAAAAATAAATTTATTTCCAAAAATTTTATTTGTTATCTTTCATGCAAATATCTACTTCTATAATCATTTAATTGGTTAAAACATAGATTCCACAAAACAATGTTATTAAACTTGATTAGAGCCATAACCTAGACTATGAATCGAGTAAGTTTATCTGATTTGATTAGGTAAAAAAAACATTGCTTTTTTATTTTTTTATAAAAAATATTAAATTATTTTTTTAAAATATTTTTTCAAAAACATTTTAAACCAAGTTTTTATCAAATCGACATAATATGTGCACTTGTTAAGTCAGCACGATGACACTTGGATCGCTAGCACAAGGTTCACTTGGGTGTGTGTTTGAGATTGTGGTAGCGGTGACGGTTCAAAGTATTTTTCGCTTAGAAATGCATCAAAATAAAGTTTTTTTTATTTCTTAAAAATCATTTTTGATATCATCACATTAAAACCATCTGAAAATATAATTTTTTTTTTCATTTTAAGAATTTTTTTTTTCAAATTTTGAGGTAATGCGATTTGCACCACATTCCCAAACATTCTAGTGATCAAATTGACTGAGGGTGTGTGGTAGCAGTTACTTTTCAAAATGCTTTTCATTCCAAAAACACATCAAAATACTATTTTTTTATTTTTTAAAAATTATTTTTGATAAAATGATCCAAAAACATAATTTTTTTTTCATTTTAAGCAAATTTATTTTTTCAAATTTTGAGATAATACGGTTTGCACCGCATTCCCAAACATTCTACATCAAATTAACTAAGAGTGTGTGGTAGCGGTTATTTTTTAAAATATTTTTCATTCTAAAACACATTAAAATAATATTTTTATTTTTTAAAAATTATTTTTGATATCAATATATCAAAATAATATAAATATATATATAAAAAATATTAATTAAAAAAATATTAATTTTTTTAAATTTTTTTCAGAAACACTTATAATTAAAACACAATGCTAAATAGACCTTCGCCGCAATGGCTCAACAAGCTTACTATATATTTAATAACATTAACAGCACGACAACTATAACTAGTACATGCTAGAATTGTTTATTACCTTTATTTTTTTCCCACAAAATTAAAAATCAACCACGTGAAGAGTTGTAAGGCCTGATATTACAATTTAATTGCATTTTTAAAATTAATTTTTATTTTTAAATTAATGTTATGGAATATTTTAATATACTAATATTAAAAATAAATTAAAAAATATTATTTTAATTAAAAATACTTAAAAAAATAATATTTATTATATTCTTAAACAGGCTGGGTTCTGAATCCATAATGGCCCAGTAAAGTGCTCGGTTGGGTTGGTTCCTGTATTTTCACCCTTTTAGGTTTTTTCTATTTATATATATTTGAAATCAAATCGTAAAGATCAAAACAAAGGAAACGAAAAAACGACGAGAATAGTAAGCGAGGAGAGCAATTTTATCAATCAATCAATCCATAAAATCGGTAGGCTGCAAATTGAATTTCGATGGGGAAGAGAAAAGAGCGCCGCCTTGCTGCTGTGAGTAACGCCGGCCGTCGCATCAAGCTCGATCTCTTCGCGGAACCCTCTGGTAGACACTTCCCACGTTTTGGTTGCTTTATCTGAAATTTGTAACGATTGTATGATTGGTACAGTTTTTCCCTATTTGAACGGGAAATATAAAGACTCCAAACTAATGGAGCTCTTGAAATCTTTTTAGTGAATTTTATAATTATAATTTTGGTATGGGAAAATGGGAAATAAATTAGAACTAAGTTATTTTTTGGTATGCTAATTTATAATTTTTGATAACTTGTTGATGTTCTTGTACTTGTTCTGAATGATACCACGGATAATAATTCTTTGTTCTTTCATGCTCTTTTTATTTATTTGTTTGGAATTAATGGGAGTACACTAGTTGAATCATTTCTATTTTATTAAGTACACGGATTTTTTTCTAACTTTACAACCTTTTTCTAAACCTGGTAGGAGATTTGGGTGGCTCCTCTGTAAATAACGGAGTTGGAGGGGATATAGATCCGTCACAACGTGCTGAATTACCCAATTCACCATCATCTTCAGGTGGGTTCCATCAGTTTTCTTCAAAAGGATTATGTAGAGAGGGCATGAGTTTTGGTGGCATATTATGTTGTTTGCTTCCAAGTATTGTTTTCAGAATTTAGAGTGGCTGTGGTTCTGGGAATATCGATATCACATCAGGTCGGGCCCTGCCACTGTGAATTTTTGAATCACTTCCATTGTGTATCCGCTATTTCACAGCATCAAAGCGTTTTGGAGATTACGTCTGGAATATTTTGCTATCGGTTCGTATGTTTCTGGCTTTTTATTTTTTCTTTATGCCTCCACTGACATTTTGTTTCATGTGTAACAGGTGGCTATCATCAAAATGCTTTCTTGGCATTTTTTGTCACATTCACTAAATCATTCTCTTTATTTATTTTTGTTTGTTTGTGGCCAGTAGCCTGGTTTTGCATGAATATCATTGCCTTTGTTTGTTTAAGTTCTGATAAATTTGTTGTTGCTTATTAGATAATATTTTGGCTTTAAAGTATCTAATATTTGTAGTATCTTCTCGTCAGGTCAACTGCCACAGAACCCGCTTCTGTTACTTGGGCAATATAGTGATGATGATTTAGATGAGGAATCAAGTAAAAGGCCAGACAGTTCTATTGCAGTGAATTCCCCAGCTGACCATAATGACCAGGTAATTTAAGGGTTCTACAACATAGTTGGCCTGAGCGAGGTAGAGTGTAATTGTTTACATTTTTCAAAAGCTGGTTTGAATTTGGTTTTAAGTCACCTAGAATCCTTTTCAGTATTATCTGATTTTACTGTAAAACCT
Source organism: Populus trichocarpa (assembly GCF_000002775.5). Classification (NCBI taxonomy): domain Eukaryota; kingdom Viridiplantae; phylum Streptophyta; class Magnoliopsida; order Malpighiales; family Salicaceae; genus Populus; species Populus trichocarpa. The sequence goes on along the minus strand of NC_037285.2, from coordinate 38,914,539 downwards.
TTAAAATCACCATCCAAACTACAGTTAATAAGGAAGGGATGACTTATCATTGATTGTTCATAATTTTTTCTGTTTAAATTGCACTCAAAATTTGGATTATGGTTGCAGCTCATGCCTATTAGTAAAGTAGAGGTCTTTTATCCAAGCTACAACTGTGTTTCTAAACATTAAGTTTTTTTCTAATTTCCCCTGGACTTCCTCAAGAATAAATTCTGGTTTCATTCTCACATCCAAGCTATTGTGTACTTTAGTCTTGACTATTATGGTCTGTGTTGTTCTGGTTCTTTTTCAACACAGCATGTTCAAGTGATATTATACTACTAAAAGAACTTTGTTTACACTTTCCTTTCCTTACAACACGCCACACAAACATTGAGGAAGTGCGTGCTTGTACCTATATATTAAATATTCATGTTCTCTCAGTTTACCTGCATTGCTCAAAGCACTTAGCCTTTGCAGGAGGCGCCTATTGGTGAAGGAAAAGGTGGAAATTCCAATGCTCTTGAAGATCTCACCACACAGGAGGTTGATCAACAGGACATGAGGAGAGATTCTATGTCAGTTGATGTTTTAGAGGGCCTGGAAGGTGGTGATTCTAGGGAAAGCGATGCTACTGCCTCAGCTGATACATTGAAAGAAAAGGATTCGTTGGAGAAAATCTCTATCACTGGAATTTCTAATGCACAGGCTATTGGAGATGTGAGTTCAGGCTGGAGGATGGTAGTGCATGAAGAGAGTAATCAGTACTATTACTGGAATACTGAAACTGGTGAAACTTCCTGGGAAATACCGGCTGTTTTGGCTCAGCAAAATCAATTGACCTCTGATCAGAACGCATGTGCTGCTGAATATATGGAAACTGCTCACATGGGTGCAAATTTGTCTACTTCAACTTTAGCTGCTGGATTGGATAGTTCTTTACCTGCATTATTAGTAGAGGGTTCAGTAGGTAATGATTTGATTCCTCAAAGCACAGAAGTGTATGGAAATGAGCCACAGATGAATGACTGGGTTGAAGGATACAGAAATGAATATGTGAAAGATAAAAATTGGGATGCTGAAGCTCATCAGGGGGAGACACAGAGTAACTTTGCTGCAATTAATACCTCTTTGGGTGATGTGAGTTCGGTAGTTTCGGAGCACATACACGATGCACTAGCTAATGATCATAGAGGAATAGATCTTTCAACTAGTCTCATGAAACAATGTGAGAGTTTGTTGGAGAGACTAGAGTCATTGAAAGGGTAAGGAGTTTATGATCTGCTTTTTTTCTTCACTGCCTTGTGCATTTGCTTTTGGCTTTTATAAAGCATTGTTTGTTTGCAAAAGATGGACTTGTAAATTCATTGTGTTCAATTTTTCTTGTCTTGCTAATCCTTAACCTATGTCATTTAGGTATGGGAGTCATCTGCAAGGTCAAGACCAGATGCTGAAGTATAATCTAGAAGTAGAGATAAGACTTTCTGATATCAAGTCACTTTCAACTTATGGTTCACCTTTGCTTCCATTTTGGGTCCATTGCGAAAGGCGACTTAAACAATTAGAAGATGTCATTAACAATGAAATTTACCAGCTTGCAGTGTCCGCACAAATGGATGGTGATGTTGAAACTACTGCTGATGATTCTTTTAAAGAAAAGGAAAAATCTCAAGAAAATATGGGTGAAGAATCTGAAGCAGATGCACATGAGAACAGTACAAAATCTGAAGTTTCACCTGTTTCTACTAGCATTGAGAACGATTCACATGATAAAGGTGACTTTGGAAGTATCCATTCTAGCAATATTCTTGCAGGATCTCCTAGCATGCATTTGGAAGGTGGTGCTCCAGTTAGTGAAGAATTGAATGGGACTATTCATCTGAATGCTGAGATCCATCCTGCTGAAGATATTGACATGGATGTAGACATGGAAGTTGAAGAGGGAGAGTTTTGTCCTGCAAGCATCACTACTTTTGGAGATGCTTTGAGTGCTGAAGATGTTGGACTGAATGAGAAAATGGTTCAGTCAAATCCACCTGCAGAGCACCTGTCCTTGTCATCAGGGGATGCATTGACTGTTCCACCTCCTCCAGATGAGGAATGGATTCCCCCGCCACCACCTGATAATGATCAGGTCCCTCCACCCCCTCCTGATAATGAACAAGTTCCTCCACCCCCACCAGATGAACCTCCTGAATGCTCATATCCTCCACTTCCATCTTATCCAGAGACAGGTCAACCTCTCCCTTACGCAGAACAATACAACTTAACCTATCCGGACCTCAATTTCCAATACTATGGACACACAGTTGCTGTCCCAAGTTGTAATTTCTATGGAAATACTGATGGAAGTCAGGCTGCTGTGCCACATGCATCACTTTATTACCTAGCAACTCCTAGCACATATGTTGAAACTGATTCAGTTATGGTCAATTCTGTTCAGCCAGTAGAATATTACAATGTTCAAGATGGATCAGTGCCTGTGCCTGTTGTTAGTGGTGTAGAATCTTCTCAGTCATATATTGAATCTGGTCCTGTGAGTTATGATACCCTTGCTTCTGATCAAATAAAGACAGGCGACTCTGTAGCAGAGCTGAATGTGAAGCTTGGTGGCTCGGCTGTTGGTGTTGAGACTTATTTGGCATCTAAAGGGGTTCCTTCTACTCTGACCACCACTGAAGCTCCTACATTAGCTAGTGTGAAAGAGACTGCTTATGCATCATCAACCAATGCAGTCACTGCTTCTACTGCAGCAGCTGCATCTGCCTTGTTAACAGGTGCCAAGGTTCAAACTAAAGGTATGTGTTTCTTCACCTAAGATTATCTTGTTTTATAATTAGAATGGGTTTTGTCTAGGCTAAAAATAACATACTTTTACTCCCTGAGTTGCATAATAATTGTGTCGCGGAAGGGAGAGAGCTAGAAGAAATGAGACTGCAGGGTGCAAAAACCCACAATTCTGCAAGAGATTGATAGCATCTTGAATGTTTCTTTTATACACAATAAATAATATGTTGTTGAGTAATGTCTTTATTACTTAAATGTTTGTGATTCTGAGTGAATTTTGTTCTCTGAGATGTATATTGGCTCCCCTAGCTGAATTCTGTTACCTTGGTTGTTCCCGGGAAGTCCTACTAACTGGTTTTGTTGCTTTATCTGCTAATTATCTATTTTGAGGACTGAATCATAGCCAAAAAGTTTGGAAGGTGTTGTATTTGCACATTATATATCTGGTAGTTTGTCACACGTGCTCATTTTGCTGCTGCCTTTTTCTTTTAAACAGTTTCACGTAAAAAGCGGACAGTTGCTGTTGCACCCTCTTTGAGGTCTAATAAGAAAGTCTCCAGTTTGGTGGACAAGGTATGTTGGTTTTTGTTTTTTGTTGTTTTTATGACCAGGAGTCGTCATCTTGAATACTACCTTATCTTTCCACAATTAGTTCCAATTTGTTATTTTATGTTGACAGTGGAAAGCAGCCAAAGAGGAGTTGAATGAGAATGAGGAAGAAGAACCTAAAAGTGCTTATGAGATATTTGAGAAGAAGCGGCAAAGGGAAATTGAGGTTGGTAAATAATTGGTTTCCTGGTTCATCAGTCACTATAGTTTTGGCTGTTTCTTGTCCCTGATTTTTCCTTGCTTTTTTTTTTTATTATTATTGCAGGAGTGGCATGCTAAGCAAATTGCCAGTGGAGAGGCCAAGGATAATGCTAACTTTCAGCCTCTGGGTGGTGACTGGTATGTTATTTTGTTGCAAAAGATTTCAAGTATTTAAGAGAATCCTACTCAGGGAATGGTAGAAAAGGGAAAACTATACTGATGCTTTTGTTATGTGTATTAAAGAATAAACTATCTATTCTTCTTATTTCTGTAACCTGAAATCCTTATTTTATTTGTTCTAGATCACTCTACATTTGGTGAAAACAATCTTCATCTAGGGGAATTACACACATCTGTCATGCTGTCTAAAGCCAAAATGCTTAAAACTGTCTAGTTTATTTGCGTACTTGTTGCCTTTTCTTGTTGGTCCATTCATTTCTGGTTTTCCTATCTCTTTTATGGGCACATTGATGCATGCACATATGAAATGTACACATGCTTGGAGCCAAACACATTGTTTCTTTCCTGCTTTTATCTCATTTGAGCATTGTACTAAGCATTTTTGTTCTATTCTATATAGGCGCGAGCGAGTAAAGCGCAGGAGAGCTCAAGCAGCTAAAGCAGCTGCATTGACTCCGTCGGAGGCCCCAACTGATGAAAACAAGCAGCCTGATTTAGAAGAACTCTCAAAGGGCCTTCCATCTGGCTGGCAGGTATCTTTGGAATCATATCTCCACACTTAAGTCTCTTTTGATCATTGTGTATAACCTTAGCTCATTTCATATGCATGCAAAAGCTAGTTTTATACAGAAACTGCTGATAATTTTAGTATCCGGTCACCTTAAAGGCTGAACTCAGCCATTTCATCCAGGGAAAATGTAAGGGCAAGACAGTTTCAAAGGCTCTCAGTTCCCTTTTCTTTTTGTTTGGAAATGTCGCTGGGCAGTGGCTTCTATTGTTCTTCTGGGAAGCAGAGATGTAGGGATAGACTGACCGTACATGCTAGGAACCAAAGATGGGAATTGACCTCTTAATTTGAGAAAGTAATGAGCTCTTTAATTTGATAAAGTAATCTATTATTAAGATTGCGATGTCCAACATATAGGTACGTAGTTTGAACTATTTGATGATGGGTTGTAAGTTGATACTGGTTGTTCAGAAGTCCTTATTTTGTCAAGTGCTAAGTTTGAACTCCAATGCATTCCGCATGAATAAACAACAATAGGAGCTTTTATGTAGTAGAATATTCAAAATATGCATTTTGTTAATCCCCCCTTTTGCCCCCCTTTCCTGTTCAGGTCTATTGGGATGGATCATCAAAACAGGTCTATTATGGTAATGTCATCACCTCGGAGACAACCTGGACCAGGCCACCGAAATGAGTTGCCATTGATTTTGTGAGCTGTCCAGTTTGTAGTGTAGTCATTTTAAGGCAGTGACCTTAGGACTTCTTCTTTCCACACTTGTTCTATAGGAATAGGCAGTTGTCACAGTTGCTTTTACTCCAACGTTTTCTTGAAAATGGAGTAGCAATCGATTGTTCACTTCTCCTGCTAAACATCGCAGTTCAAATTTGGCTTATGCTCCCATGAGAGAGATCGGATCTCAAGCCGAGATAATCACAGGGAAAGTGTAAGAAATTTTGAAAGGTTTCTCTAATTAAAGGTTGAATTTTTAAGCATTTATCAATTTCTATCTGGATTTGCAATTGAGTGTTTGTATTTTTATTTTTGCAATTGAAATGCGGCATGGTGATGTGTTTGTCAAGTGTCCGTCTCTTGCTCCATTAGTCATGGAGAAGTGGATGTTTGACAGACACGTAATCCTCTTTATTTGACAACTTTTGGAAGTTCTTGATCACAAATAACAAAAATAAAATAAAGTTAATGCTCTCAATTTCAAAAAAAAAGAATGAAAGGAAAAGGGGATTTGATGCTGCACGATACCTGTAAACTACAGCCATGACTTGGACATAGAAGTCAAGAGTTATGGCTCGAGACCTAGTTGTCAATTCTAGCTGGAAATCAGAAACTAAATCTTTAATTTAGTCTACATTTACAATTACAAAATATCCTAGACCTTGCTGGATATCAACAAGGCAGTCAACATTTCCAGCTGCACATTATTCTCTCCCTCCTAGAGAATAATTTAATTTAGTCTACATTTAATTTAATTAGTGCTTTGTAATTTATATTTCGTCTTGTATCTATATTGTAATGGCTTTGATAACAGGTCACTTTTTGGAGTTCATGCTAATGTAATAAGCAAGCCTATGAAACGAATTTATTTATGGGAAAGCTGATGAATTACTTCAGCACAATATTGTTCATGCAAGGATGTGGGAGAAACCTACGCAATTACAATTGCCAGATCACGAGGATTGGATCACCACCAGCTGCTGGAATCACCATATTCTCCAAGAGCCCATTTGACATTGTGGTAAAAAAACACGAAGAAATTGTTAACCAAGCTGTACACACATTCCATGAGAAAACATCACGCTTTAGTATTTTCATCAAGAGCTCAGCTACCATCTGGTTGAACAATATACTATCCAAGCTAAGTATTTCTGTGGTTATAGATAGTAAAAAAGGGCCTGAAAGATAATTGATTTCAAATAATAATTATTTTCCTTTTCATCACATCCTATTTTCCCGGGAGTGCTCATTCTCCAGATCTTTTAAATAACCTAGAAAACCAAGAAAGCCCAAAAGGAAGAATCCACCAGAGAAGTTTCCTCCACCACCACCTCCCCCACCTCCCCCACCACCACCACGATGGGGTGGGAATCCAGGTCCGCCATCATCTAGTCGCAGCGTCTTGTTTGTTTCTGAAGTTAAATTACCAGTTGTAAAACACAGAAGTCAGACATTTGTAAATTTACAAAAATTAAATATTGAACAAACGCTGCCAAGATATTTTGATCTCACTAAAACTTATGATGCATAGAAGGAAATAAACAACAGATGATTGATCTAGGATGATACATTTTCTGCATTGGTGCCCTTGCATAGTTTTGAACAATTCAAATAAACTACATGTAAATCAGCAAGTAGATTAGGGCAAGGTGAAATGTGGAAGTGGACAGACACTGACCAAGGGATACCCAAAATATGTAAACCCCAAAGAAATTTCCTATCTACAACTAGCTGATTCTCACTTTTTATGATTTACAGCATAAGGCTAGAACAATGGATCCAGCTAGTAACAAGACTTCCTATTCTGTAGTTTGCAATTGGTAACATATATGATTTACCTCTTTGAGGAGCTTTGGTAACTCCAGGTACCTTATTGGTGAGGGTTTGGGTTTGCCCGGAAGCAGCACATCTTGCATTCTGCAAAAGAGAAAAAGTGAGTTCATGATTCTCAAAAAATGATGCTGCACATATGCGCACGCGCTTGTCTTTCTGTATCTATCAATGGCTTTTCTCGATTAGACAGTTAATGTTGGTTGTTGCAAATTACAATATCTTTCCACCAATTGATTAACTTGAAAACATCAAGAGATATATGACTGTAAAATTCAACAAGCTGTGATGGTTGACAGACTTGACCTCTTCACTAACTCTTGCAAGGAGGTACTTGTAAATTAGTTTCTTCTTGTACAAATTCATGCATCTCAATCAAACTAAAGTAACAAGACACCCATAAACCCCAAAGAGAAATTTACAAAAAGATAATAATCAATTAGTTTATTGCTTCCAGAAGATTCAAAGTGTGGCTTCGATCATCCGTTTATTTTCTTCCTAAGAACAGAAATAAGAGACAAAATAGCTTATATAAAAAAAATGTCATATTTCTTATTGATTGTTGTACCAGCAAACAATTCCTTATAACTGTAAAAAGCAAGTGTCACAACTTCAATTTACAGTGCAAACAAATGGAGGTTGCATGAAGTATAGGTATGTTATCTCACCATTGCAGCAGCATATATAATAGAAGGTGACTGTTTTCTGTTCAAATTTATTCTCCTTTCAATAGGTCGTAATCGTGTAACTGAGCCAGATACTGCAACCTTAAAATGTCCTCCTTTTGCATTAGAAGATTGAGTCTGCATGGAAACCCTGACTGGACCAGAATTTGTTTGTTGATTTTGGCTGTTGTTTAGGCCCCTTGTTTTCACTGTACACAAATATATAATCAATAGCAGTTTTTAAATCAAAACATGGAAATCAATCCGACAACAGAAAACAGAAAAATAAAGAGTGCATGCAGTCGTAACAACTCAGCTAGAGTCTAGGATTCAGTATATATATTCAAAACAGATATCAATCACTGATGCATCTAACTTATAGGTGGTTAACATGCTGATGTAGAATTCAGAAAATACTGGTCCCAAGCCTATATAAATGAATGTGTGTGTATTCATAAGAAAAAAAAAACTATATCTATACACGAAGTGCTAAAGTAGAGGAAACTATACCCGGTGCTGATAGAGGTAAAAAGGTGCTGGCAGTAGTTGCAGTGAACACCACCATTTTAATTGTAACAGAGGAAGTGCCCAGAAAATTTAGCTGTTCGCATTAAACATGATCTCAAAATGAATAAACCATCACCAAAAGCAATATTTAAAAAAAAACCTATGACATCAAAGGCATCCAATGAAGTCAACCACAAACCAATCGTTATCCCAATAGCCAATATAATTTCAAACTGATTCCATAAATTATAACACTCAAGAAAAGGGACCAAGTATCTTCACATGATATTGTTACAGAGCAAATACAAATTGTTGAGGCTAATTGAAACAAGGTTTAAAATAAAACAAAAAAGGAAAAAAAACACTAACCCAATTGATGCCACATGAAAAGCACAACAACTGATATTATATGGAACTCATATTTTAGCTACAAAAATACTACTATGAGAATCACCCAAAAGCTTGTCACCTTCCAAAAGAAGAAAAAGAAAACTTTGTTTTGGATTTCTTGTTAATATTAATCCCTTCTGAATTTCTTGTTAGGGTTCTAATATGAAATCAACATTCAAGAGAATCGAATTTTCTTTTCGTAACTTGTCTCAGATTTTCTTGGCAGCCCAAAAGAACAAAATAAAAGAGAAACAAGAAAAAGAGTTTGTACCTTTGAGAGTATGATCGCATTCGGCGAGGCAGCAAATGAGCAAGGCAGTTGGCCGTCCAGGGAATAAAGAGCGCTCAAGGAAGGCGGTGATGGTGACCCTCGGATGTTGTGAAACAGCGGTGCCACGTCGTTTTATTTATTTTGAAAATCGCTACATAATATCATATTTGTAAAACACGGGCCTGACTGGCCGATTACCGATTTTGGTTTAAAAATAATAATAATAATAAATGAATGAAAAAGCTTGATTAATGGGGTTAAAAACCTGAATTTATCTACTAACCCGGTCATTTCAGATCTTTATCGATAAAAACTCAATATTTAATTTGTTAATATTTGTTTTTTTTTAAATAAAATAAAATTATTTTAAAAAAATTAAAAGTTATTTCAAGTTAACTCAAGTTAACTTGAAAATATCTTTTAATTTTATTATAGGTTATATTTTAAAAGTATTTATTCATGTTAAAATTTATCATAAACAAAGTTTTTTTTAATTATTATTAGCAATCTCAAGAATTAGACGGGTGAATAAGAATGTTTGATTGATTTCTTATTTTTTAATTTAATTTAATTTTGAAATCCTTTGAATATACTAAGTTGATGTGGGTCATTTCTTTCAAATTATCTAAAAAAGATTTAGTCCCTTTTAACAATTTAGTAACCAAATTTATCCTAACCATTAATTTTTTTTTGTTTTTTCATTACCTAATTTTGATCCTTAGTTTTTTTTAAAAAAAATCCTTATGAAAACCCTAAAATTTAGAAAAAAAAAATGTTCTTTTAAAAATTAATTATTTCCCTAAATTTTAGTCATTTTGGAGTTTTCATGGTTTTTATCTTTTTTTCGTTTTACTTGTTTTTTATATATTTTTAGCAAGTATAAAAAAAAGAGAAAAAAGAAAAATCAAGTTAAAAATATATGAGAAAAAAATTCAATGTAAACAAATCACATCAAGAAAAACTAAGAAAATAAAATGATAAAAAAATGAAATAGAAAAAAAATTTAAAGAGAAAATATAAAAAATAAGTTTTAATGTGGAGGTTGGATTTTCCAATTTTATTTTTTCTCATCCAAACTTTCATAAAATAATTCAATCCCACTTAGGATTGATCCAATCATTTAGCCAAACATAAACATCTAAAAATCCATTATGTACACACCTCATATTGGATATTGGATAAGGTTAAGTCAAACAATTTGACTAAAATTAATACCCTATTTTAGGGGTGAGCAAAAAAACCGGAAAACTGATTAAACCGAGAAAACCGGAAAAAAAATAACTGAAAAAACCGAACCGAAAAAAAAACCGATTAAATTTTTGAAAAAACCGGCCGGTTCGGTTTCGGTTTTATAAACAAAAACCGAACCGAACCGAACCGAAACCGACAAAAAACCGGAAAAAAAACCGAGCCAAAACCGGAAAAACCGAGTCAAACCGTTTGAACCGGTTTTTTCCCTAAAAAAACCGAACCGAACCCGGTCGGTTTGACCCGGTTTCGGTTTTTTTTCAAAAAAAATAATTTTGGTTTGGTTACTTTTTTTGATAAAAACCGAACCGAACCGAAAATGATCATCCCTACCCTATTTATAGATAAATGTGAAACTAAATGTGAGCGTGTTTTAAAAACATTAACTCGGAGCATGAATTCGACCAAGAGAAAAAGGTTGATATATGAAATAACCTAAAAAAAAAAGAAACATGAGAATTTAAAAAAGAAAGCGAATAAAAAAATCACATGAAAGACAGACAAAGAAAAAAACAGAGTCTTATCACTAAAGATATAAATGTAGAATGATAAAACTAAAAAAACATCAACTTAAAAAGAAAAGAAAAACCAAGAAAACCCCGGTGAACCATCTAAACTTAGCCTAGTGTTTCAATCTCATAATCCATTAAATCCTAAACCCAGGTTGAATTAAGAAATTTAATTTCCAACCTATTTAATATTGATTAGCCATAGTAAATCCAACAAATATAAAGACCCGAGAAAACCCGAGTCATTTTTAAAATCAGTGAAAAATTCTAGTGAAAGAAAATAAATAAAAATGAATTTTGAAATTTATCTCAAATCAAATAAATAGCAATAAAAATAATGAGAACTAAATTCGAAAGATAAAAACAATTAAAGGGGGATGTAATAGGAAAATAATTATAATCTTATAAATTGTTTAAAAAATCATTTCATATATTGAATGATGAAATGGAGAAAAAAAATATCAATTAAAAAAAATAGTAAAAAAAACCTAATAAAGAATGATAAATAAAAAGACATGAGATAACTAGTTAAATATCAAGAACAACAAAAAATTCCACAGAAAGCAAGTTTAAAAAAATAGAACCCATTCTTCAATTGAATAAATGTTGAAGGATGAAACGAGAAAAAATAGCTTAGACAAAGAAAAATAAAAAACCAAGCAAACATGGTAAAACCTCTAAAATCTGGTCAAATATTTAAAACTCGTAACCTGTAAAGCCCTAGACCCGAGTTCAACAAGATACTTCATTACCAATCAATTTAAAAATTTGCCAAAACAAAAAAAATAGCAATAAAAGAAATAAAGATCAAATTTGAAAGGAAAACAAACCAAAGAATGGTGAGATTGTAAAACAAAATTAATTTAAAAAATAATCTCAAACAAAACAAATAACAATTAAAATAATGAGAACCAAATTTAAAAGATAAAATACTAAAAGGGGGTGATATTGAAAAAACATTCTAATTGAAAGGAAAAAAAAACCAAAGAATGGTGAAATTGTAAAACTAAATCAATTTAAAAAATAATCTCAAACAAAACAAATAACAATCAAAATAATAAGAACCAAATTTCAAAGATAAAATTACTAAAGGGGGGTGACATTGAAAAAACATTCCAATTTTATAAATTACTCAAGATAAAAAAAATACAATAAAAAAAGGGGACCAAATTTGAAGAATTAACATATTAAAGGGTTGTTCTAGAATTTTTAAGAAGCTGACATAAAAACCTAGGAGGGTAGGGAGAAGGAGGAAAAAAAATAGTTGATGGTGCAAAACAAGCAGGAATCTCGAACCATGCGTCGCCCTATAATGGAGAGAGTGTTGTGAGGATTCTGACGCCACCCATAAAGGTTGTTTTTGATAGCTAGGCGGCCCCTCATCTGCCATACTGCTTGTGTGTGCATGACATGGATTGACAAGTTTTTTTTTTATTATCAAAATACAAAAATGACCCTAAACTAATATGATATTAAAAAAAACTATAATAAAAAGATAAAAAAGTACCCACAAGAGAGTTTATTTGATTTTTTCTTAAGTATTTCCACTATGTATTTTTAAAAATTGAAACTATCAAAATACACTAAGTGAAAGGTATTCTATTTTTTTTATTTTAAAATTAAATTAGTAATTTTATTGTACAATAAAAAAAACCCAATCTCTAATTTGTATAAGATAATTCTAACATAGTAAAAAATAGTTCAAAGGCTTTTAGCTCAAGAATGATTTCATCAGTACTACACCGTTCCAATAAACAGTATTTTGTTGACAGATTCTCATAATAGTTTTTCGTACAATTAATAACTATGGCAAACGTTAAAAAAACTGTGTGCAATCCATTAATGTAAGAGTACTGTATGACTAGAGTTTATAAGTACTGGGGATATTCTTAAAAATATTACTCGTAAATTTGTGTTGAGCAACATTACTCATAAAGTATAATAACAAGAAGCAATACACGTTAACTATTATACGTACATGTGACGTGGATTAAGAAGTAGTTACACATATTATTTCAGACATGAAACTTAAAATACATCTCCATCCTCGGTAGGATACCAGTGATGGATATGATGATTTGCAGGAATACATGCATGCATATTTAACTTGAAAAGAAGCTTTTTGGGCAGTCCCATTCTAACAATCACATGATCTAAACCAGGTCGCTAATAGCACGTGATTTACCATCCAACTCGGAGAGATTGGATCCGATGGATCCTCCACGAATCATGCCGGAGCTCCGGTGGAATCGGCACTTGAAGGAACCGGCATGGGTGGTCGGTGAGCAAAGACAGTTCCCCCGTTCAGTGCTCCGTGGTTTTGTCAAGGCCCTGTGTAACCTTGGCGAAGTGCCAGGATTGTGTAGCGGTGACTTCTTCTTCAGCACTTCCATGTCAATTGCTGATGCCATTATTTCAGGGGTTACTTGCTGTTGCTTCTTAAGGATTTTTGAGGGTTTCTGGTCCCTCACGCTGTTGCTCTTATTACTCATCTTTGATCTTTTCGAAAGCTTTTCTGTCATGCAAGATATGTAGCAGCATTGATGAGGATATTGGAGTTAGTTATATTTGCATGCCAAAATGTAAGATCGATCGATATATACGTCATCAACTCTTACGTTTAAATATTCATGAACCAGTTCTTGATTATTTTGGTAACTAAAGATCAAATTCTTGAGCAATATCCCATTGGAAACTTACAACCAAATTAACTGTAAGTTATGTAATACGAATATACATTTTATGACATTAATGATGTCAATCTCGTCTTAATTCAAGAGGAAAACAAGAAATGGAGAGCACTTAAACTCTTGACTTTGAAAAAAATGCCCAAGTTTTTCGCCATACCTGACAATTCAATAGAGAAAGGAACTTTTCTGGTTTGTCGCCAGCCAACCGGTGACCTGAGAAGGGAGAGAAGGCACAGACGAGAGATATTTGAGCTTTCTGCTTCTGCAATGGGGAGGATAATTAAAAATATCAAAATGGGCAATATGAACATAACCGTTAATATAGTTATTACTGGCTAAAATCTTGGATTTTCAGTTCTTGTTTTGGCGCTGAAAGTACGGGTAAAACATAATAGAAATTATAGCCCACTAATTTGGAGAGGATTGTGCTATTTAAGGAATATGCCAAGTAAATTATTTATATTTAGTAATTTGGTAATGACCCTCATTTCATGCCTATATATATATATATATATATATATATATATATATATATATATATAGAAACAAAAGGGGTAAATTAATTATAGTTTTACCCCTACCCATTCATCAATGTTGTAGTTCAAGATTTTATAATTAATGTCACCTTAATTTATAGTTCTTAAAAACTTTGAATTTTGATCATTATTACTACTAAAAAGCTAACCTTTTCATGTTTCTATTTTCTCTCTTCTTACTTTTCTCTATTTTTTCCTCTTCTTCCCATATATGTTATAATATCTCATAAAAACACTTCAAAAGTCTAAAAGGTAACATTGGAATTTTTTTGAAAACTGAAAAAGAATAACATTAGACTATTAATTACAATAGAGAAAAAAGTGTAACATTGATAAATTTATAGGGTATGTGTGTGTGTGTGTGTATATATATATATTAGTTAGTAGAAAGTATGTGGGATTTTTTTTTGATAATATTATCAAACTTAGTCAAGCTTGCTAGGTAAATGTAGTGACTTGTCAACTTGGCCTGTGAACTGGGTTTGATGTCACATTAAACTAGACAAATGTAGTGACTTGTCAACTTGGCCTGTGAACTGGGTTTGATGTCACAGTAAACTAGACGAGACTCGACACAATATAATTTAGTTGACCTGGCAATTATTTCTTGTTAAAACAAATTAAAACAACCTCTATTTAATGCTTATATATAAACAAAATTGCATGATAACGTATAAACAATGTTAACTCACCCGACCCATAATTTAGATCATGGCCCTGACCAGATTTATTAATCTTGTTTATTGAAATTTAATTTTTATTTAATTAATTGATTATAAAAGAAGATATTTGTAGTAAAAAAAATAAAATTATTGAGGAGAAATGAAGTTCTTCAATCTAAACTTTATTTTCTTATCAATGCATCTCTCTTGATTGTTTGAATGAAATTATTTTTTTTATTATACTATTTTTAAATAAAAAGCCATTATAATTTCAAAAGTGAGTTAAAAAAAAGATAATATCTCAACATTCAATGTGATTTAAAAAAAGAATCAACAAATATTATCAAATGAAGTAAAAAAATAAATTCAAAATTATAAATAAAAATAATTTTATTATCATTGAATATTAATAAGTAATCCTTTATTTCTTATTTTTTTTCATATTAGTACATTGTAATTGAAAAACAATTTAACAATCCTATAAAACCTATAATATCATTTAAGGAACATGGAAAATTTGAACAAGAATTTTAAAACCATGTTAAGTTTTTTTTTTTTACAGTGCATTCTAATAAAAATATTTTTTAAAAAAAAACATAGAAATGAGCTAAGTATATGGGAAAAGATTTGAGGCCTGCTTGTCTTGCCCAAGAGAAAGAAATGCCAACACACATGGGCTTGCAAGGCCACACTTACAAGCTTGATCTTAGATTTTTATCCTCAAGATAAACTCAATCCATCCGAGTTATGAATTTAACATCTAAATTAATATAATATTTCATCGTGATAGTATTTCTAAAAAGAATGTTGTTTTTAAATTTATTTTAAAAATAAATTATATTTTTATTAATCATTCAAATCATTTTAAAACTCATCAAGTTAACCAGATTATTTAGAATTAGAAAATATATTGGCAATGTTTGAATATTCATTTTCATGTTTGAAGAATTTCACGCTAATTATTTAGTATATATAATTAGACCTTTATAAATTAGTATTTTTAGTACGATGGAATTTTATTAATTAATCAAAATATTATTTAAATTTTAAATTTAAATTGAGACCAAATAAAAATATTATTTAATCGAGTTTAATTATTAATTCACATATATATATATATATATATATATATATATATATATATATATATATATATATATGCACACACTCGACGAAATTGCTAAAAAAATGAGCAGATTTCAGTGAGAAACAATGACAAATGGAACAAAACAAGTTGTCATTAATTTTGTGTCTGAAAGGCATCGGTTTCAACCGTTTTGTTTTGTTCTCTTAGACTACATAAGTTTGGTTTTTGGTTCCTCTGCTGGTCTCTTGCATGTTGAATTTGAAGAAAGCATCTTTGCCACCAGGCACTGTTTCTCTCTTTCCACTGCAAGCTCACCAAATTTTCTTACACGTTGAGAAGTGTCTTCATCTTCTGTTTCCATACGTTGCATGTTAATTTCCTCTCTCTATATTTCAGTGGGTACTCAAAAGACTAGTTCCACAGTGCAGATGCTGCTTTTTGGAGTTTCAGCTCTGGTCTGAAACCCCTTCGATAGGGTTGCAGCACTCGGATCTACAGCACATAATTAAGGTACCCTCCTTCTCTCTTAATCTGATATCTAAAAAACATTATATTTCAGCTTATTTGGTATAATAGCTGCCATAATTGCCTTTTATATGCATCATTGTTAGAGATTCTTATTAAACATGTTGAAGGCTTTGATCTACTTTCCTGGATTTGTATTTTCTACCATGGAAAAAGAGCTTAGTAGCATTAAAAGTGAGTTTCCATGCAATCTTTCTAGTAATTATTTTTGCCTTGCTCTTGTTATTCCAGGAACAAAGCCGGAGCTTAACCTGAAAACCTTTCTATATCATCTTCATGTTTACACACACCATGTTACCTCCATCTCAAGAAGATGAATTAAAGGCTTCTCATTTTACTGCTTTATCTTTAAGCACAGATATCCAGGTTTCCCAGCAAATCCATATTCCATCTCAGGTTGCTAAGAAGGTGCAGAGCACAAGCCTTCCATACACAAGAAACAGTGCAAGTCCAATGAAGGTTAAGAGGAAAAGATGCCTCGATGGAGCAGCATTGACTATAGGAACCGGGTCTAGTTCAAACCTGCTCAAAATGAAAGGAGTTGATCATCCAACCGAACAGGTGAGCTGTGCTAGCTTAGGTGGTGATTATAGTCGGAAACAGCCACCTCCAATTGCTGCTGTGTCTGGTTTGGTCAATACAAGTGAAGCGAGAGTTGTTGATGAGGCAAGCCCTTACCATCAATTTGTACGAGGAGTTAGAAGTGGAAATGCAAACAAAAAGAATGATGACAGAAGAGCTGGTACGGATAGTACCAGTTATGTGAATGCTCTCAACAGGGCGTGCCTCTATCAGCAATCTGCAAGTGGGATTAGCTGTGAAAATGATAGCAAAAAGAATGCTCATCCCAGAGCTAGAAGAACTTGTGGAAAGACATCAATTTCTGATAAAATCCAGCACAGGATGATAAAAAATCGAGAATCAGCTGCCAGGTCTAGAGCAAGGAAACAAGTAATTAAGTTATCCCAGACTGGTCTTTTAAGCAATTTGTTACATATATAACTTGGCTTTGTTTGCTCTTCGTTATTGTTTTCATATTTACCACCCCTGTTTTCAGGCTTTGGAAGCCCAACAGCAAGTGGAAAATACAGAGCTTAAGAAGGAGAATGACCTCCTGAAAAGGGCT
The DNA here is from genome assembly GCF_000002775.5 of Populus trichocarpa. Classification (NCBI taxonomy): domain Eukaryota; kingdom Viridiplantae; phylum Streptophyta; class Magnoliopsida; order Malpighiales; family Salicaceae; genus Populus; species Populus trichocarpa. The sequence continues at coordinate 38,897,499 of NC_037285.2, read as the reverse complement.
GTGAGGGTAATTAAGTTGCATTTTGATTATTCTTTTTTCTTTTCAAAGCATTCTGTTAGGCCTTCCATGTTTAAGGTTTCTAAGCATTATGATACCTAAATGTTTTGCAGTTTCTCTTGGCTATATTAAGGACAAAACGCATGAAGCTGCCAGCACTTTCAAGGAGTTTCTCAGCACCCTTATAAATGAAACCCAGAAAAGTAGCTGCCATGAATTGTCTGGAATATGAAAATAAGAACACATTCACTATTGCTGTAAGTGGCAAGAGTCAAGGGTTTAGTCTTCAGGCTATATATCCAGTTCAATTTCAACCTCTTTTAATGTTTTCTCAGCATGTGATTTGGTAATGTAGTCAGCATGAACTGCGTCTTTTTTTATTCATTTAGAATATGATTGTAAACTATGTCCTCTCGACGATCACTCGCATCATTCTATCGCCTTTCTAAGCAATGAGGCACAAAAACTGGGATTTCCACGATGATTTGTGCTGGGTATGCTTGGTCAAAACCAGATGGTATGATAGCTTAAACAAGAACCAGAAATTGAAGGAATAATTAGCTGATTACTTTACTTAATAATCTAAACGATGAATGCAACAAGTAACCTGGTTATTGTACCAAGACAATCATACGAAGATATTTCACTCTTTCTTGTACTTTTCATCTAAAACAAGCCTCAATCAGCATATCTCTAATCCCAAGGGAATGCCATGTTTGGGGATTTTACGATTACATTACAATAACAAAATACACTAAAAGTCTAAAAGGGTTAGCTAATCACTATAATAATTCACATTGCCATTAATTTTTTTCTAATTTATCCTTATTTTTTTTCATTATAGCAAATTTCTAAAAACTTATTAAGAAAATAAACAATTAAACAAAAAAGGATAAATATATAAAATAAGAAGAAATTTATAGGTCAAATTCGATATAAAAAGTAACTTTTGGTTTATCTATTTTCCCTTTTCTTCCTCTGCAATCCAAATAGTTTTTACAATTTAGTTTCGGTTCATTTTTTTTTTTAATTTTCCAGTCCTAGAGTTTGAGAGGAGAGATAAAAATCATTGAATTACAATGATAGAGAGAGAAAATTATTTCACCACAATCCGATGATAAAAATAGCCAATTTTGATGTCAATGGGTTCCATTTGATGATAAAAGCTTGATGATGTTGTTTTTTTTTCTTCTATAAACATGTTTTGAAAATGTAGATCGAGTTTCATTTAGATTTGTTTTTTATTCGGTTGATTTTTGTTTTTTAGTGTTTTTTGTCGTTTTAAGAATGATAATTGGTTTATGAAGGTTTTTATGGTATTTATTAGATGTTTTGAGATAAAAATTGGTTGAGATTATATTTTAGGACAAAACCCCATCTTTTGGATTTTCCATCCACCATAATGGTGGCTGGTTTATAGACAGCAGCCGTAACAAACATAATAATTTTTTCTAAAAAAGTCATTCACCCCATAATAAAAGAGAAAAATAAAAAAGCCCATGCATGCAATCTAGGCTAGCATGCCCACACATTTAGCCTTGTTCTTAAAGGCTCAAGCACATTGGCCCACTTATACTTGCGCGCATGATTGTTTTTTTAACTTTAAATTTTTATTATTTTTTTTTAATTTTATTTTTTTTATTTTTGTTAATTTTAAATGAGTCTTCGCGATTTATTTTGATTTATTTTATATGAGGTTATCACAATTTCAAACAAACATCTTGGCATTTGGTTGATGCTCAATTTTATAAAGATTTATTTTTGTTTTTATATAATTAAATGAAAAATAGTTTTAAAAAATAAAGTAATTAAACTCGATCACGGGTTTGATAGGTTAAGCTGTGAAATTAGATCGATTCAATATATCACCATCTCTATATTTAAGAATATTATCTTAAATTTTAAGAAAAAATTACCCCTAATATTTTATAGTTTAGCATTTATCAAGTTTAAAAAAATTACTATTTGTATTCTAAATTTTAGTATACATTTAATAGTTCACATCCGACACCTAACACGTCCAAAAAAATAATCAACAAAAATTCTTTAATTATTTACAAATTTATTGTTATTATTTTATAAAATAACAAAAAAAATTTTGTCATTGAATATAAAAATTAAATATTATAAATTTATCATTAAATTAACAAATCCCTAGATTTTTTTTTTTGCTATAAATTTACCTTCCAAGTTTCACCCCCATTCTTCCCTTAAACACGAAACCTAGGCCCTGTTTGTTTGCTGGAAAGTAGTTTCCTTTTGGAAAGTAAATTTCGGGAAAGTGAATTCCGGGAAAGTATTTTCCGATGTTTGGTAGTGTAATGGAAAATAAGTTGGAAAACACTTTTCAGTGTTTGGTTATGTCATGGAAAATGAGCTGGAAAATAACTTATTAATGTTTTATTTTTTTCAAGTTTATTAAAATAATGAGGAACAAATCTTACAAATTAAAAAGTTGAATGAGAATGAAATTGAAAAAAAATATAATTTCATAAATTATCTCAAATAAAATAAATAATAATCAAAATAATAGAGATCAAATCTAAAAAATAAAAAAAATGAAAGGTGAATAAATTAAAATAATAATAATTAACATTTCATAAATTATTTCAAATAAAATAAGTAACAATAAAAAAAAATGAGGACCAAATTTGATAGATAAAAAATTTCAATAAAAAAATAATAAGAAAAAAGCAAATAGCAATTATAAAAATAAGGACCAAAATTAATATAAAAATTAAATTTTAAGAGATGGAATTGAAAAATAAATATTCAAAATAAATTATATATAGCAATAAAAAATTTGAGGATCAAATTTGATATAATCAGCAAATAATGACATTTCTAAATTTTTCACAACTTCCGGAAAGTGTTTTCCGTCCAAATTTTCCATGAAAACACTTTCCTGAAAACCAAGCCAAATTTTTCTTTGACTGGTAAGTGTTTTTCGTTGACCAACTTTTCTAATGACAAACAAACATAGGAAAGTTTGGAAAGTGATTTCCCAGAAACTACTTTCCAGAAAACAAACACAGCCAAAAAGAAAAACATTTTTCTGAAAACCAAACCAAATTTTTCTTTGACTGGAAAGTGTTTTCCGTTGACCGGAAAGTATTTTCTGTTGACCAACTTTTCTAATAATAAACAAACACAGAAAAGTTTAGAAAATGATTTTTTAAAAAGTAAATTCCGGGAAACAAACATGGCCCTAGTGTGACATTTCATTCCCTTCCCTTCCCTCCAAACCAGCACCTCCAGATCCAGCAATGTAGATAACGATGATCAAAATAATATATGTGAGACGAGCAGTAAAGATAATCAAATGTCAGACATAAAAGAAATTCCTCTTTCTTTCTCTCTCTCTCTAATGCAAACCCTAAAAACAACTCCACCACCACCAAAATGGCAGCCACAGCCATTGGATCTTCTAGAAGTACCTAAAGCGGACCATCTCTCCGCTCAGTCTCTCCATCTAGCAGATTTCATAAAACAAGCCTCAATCAGCATATCCCTAATCCCAAGGGAACGCCATGTTTGGGGATTTTACGATTACATTACAATAACAAAATATACTAAGAGGGATAGCTAAAATCACTATAATAATTCACATTGTCATTAATTTTTTTTCTAATTTCATTTTTATTTTTTTTTCATTATAGCTTTCTATCCCGAATTAATGGCAAATTTCTAAAAACTTATTAAAAAAATAAACAATTAAACAAAAGAGTATCAAGGTATAAAATAAGAAGAAATCTATTGATCAAATTCGCTATAAAAATTACTTTTTGGTCAATCTATTTTACCTTTTCTTCATTAGCAATCCCAATAATTTTTGCAATTTTAGTTTTGGTTTAATTTTTTTTTCCAGTTCTAGAGTTCGAGAGGAAAGTTAAAAAATCATTGAATTATAATAACAGAGAGAGAAAATTATTTCACCACAATCCAACGATAAAAATAGTTAATTTTAATGTTAATGAGTTCCATTCGACAATAAAAATTTGATGATGAATTTTTTTTTTCTTATATACATGTTTTGAAAATGTAGATAGAGTTTTATTTAGATTTTTTTTATTTGGTTGATTTTTGTTTCTTAGTGTTTTTGGGCATTTTGAGATTGATAAGTGGTTTATAAAGATTTTTATGGTATTTATTAGATATTTTGAGGTAAAAATTAGCTCTTCTGGATTATTTACCCACCATAATGTTTCGTGGACCATAACAAATGACACATATTTTTTTTTTATATGACACAGTTTTTTTTATATTAAAAAAAAAGTCACTCACCCCTTCATAAAAGAGAAAAATAAAAAAGCCAAAGCAAGCAATCTAGGCTAGCATGCCCGCACATTTAGCCTTGTTCTTAAAGGCTCCTGCACATTAGATCATCCATGCTTGCCCGCATGAGGTTTTTTTTTCAACTTTAGATTTTTATTTTTATTAATTTTAAATTAATTTTCATTATTAATTTTGATTTATTTTATATAAGTTATCGCAATCTAAAATAAATATTTTAATATTTGACCGATGTTCAATTTTACAAAAATCTATTTTTTATATAATTAAATAAAAAATAATTTTAAAAAATAAAATAATTAAACTCGAATGAGTTCATGACCTGAACCACGAGTTTGGTAGGTTAAGTTGTGAAATTAGATCAATTCAATATATCGTTATCTCTATATTTTAAAAAATATTATCTTAATTGTTTTTTTAAAAAAACTATCTATAATATTTTATAATTTGGTTGAAATTCTACTTATTTATCAAGTTTTAAAAATTTACAATTTATATTCTAAATTTTAGTAAACATTTAATAGTTCACATCCGATACCTAACACTTCCACAAAAAAAATTCTTTAATTATTTACAAATTTATCGTCATTTTTTATAAAATAACAAAAAAGTGTTTTTGTCATTGAATAAAAAAATTAAATATTATAAAATTATCATTAAATTAAAAAAACCCTAATTACCTTCCACCCCCGTTCTTCCCTTGAACACGAAACCTAGGTGTCACATTCCATTCCCTTCCCTTCCCTCCAAACTAGCACCTCCAAATCCAGCAATGTGGATAACGATGATCAAAATAATATATGTGAGACGAGCAGTAAAGATAATCAAATGTAAGACATAAAAGAAATTCCTCTCCCTCTCTCTCTAATGCAAACCCTAAAAACAACTCCACCACCACCAAAATGGCAGCCACAGCCATTGGATCTTCTAGAAGTACCTAAAGCGGACCATCTCTCCGGTCAGTCTCTCCATCTAGCAGATTTCATCAACACCTCTCTAGATCTTCGACGTCTTACACTCCCCCACCGCCTTTGCTTCCTCAAGTTCTAGTTTCATCTCTCGCTCATCAACTTTCTTCACACCAAGTTTGACGGGAAAATTGAACAGGAAAAGAAGAATGATGTGATTCAAAAGAAGCAAATTCGAAAGAGAAGCCCCGTGACAAGAATTCTCAAATGCTAAATTATCGGAATCATTCAGCCTACAGTGGATGTAGTGGAATGGCTAAAGAGAAGTTTAGTTGGTGTGATTTTAGAAAATAACAAGTATGGGTGTTTTGGAGTCTAATTTCATATACAGTGGGTTAGATTCCTTTGAGTTCTGATTTATGTTGGATATGTTTTTTCAGGAGATTCACCACTGGGTTCCATCAGATGCTCCTGCGTATCGATTTTGTTGGGTGGTTTGGCAGTTCGCCTTCATTATCTAATTATTCTTCAAACAACAATCGATTGAATGTGCGCAGATCTTCCATGACCAATTCGCTAATGAGAATTGAGGGGATTCATAATAATTGAGGGAAAGGGTGCAAGCAAGTTAGATCTATTGACATAAAATAAGTAATAATATTGTTCTAAGAAATGGGCAGGAGGAGCTGCATTTGCCACCGTACTTTCCCCGAGAGAGGGATTAAAGAATGATAAACACTGTATGATAACATGTTGTTTGATTCATTCACAATCTTCATACTGATAACCATGTTGTTTATTGCAAGGACCTGATGGTTTGGACAACCATGGGAAGGAGATGAACTGTGATCATTTTTCTTTATTCGATTACTGGCTACATTCAAAAAGACTGCACAAATTGAAAATGATATAAGCCCAGAATATTAATTTGAATACATGGATTATTTATGTTCATTTACATGTATACCAGTATCTATTGCAATCACAAGAAAAAAAAATCGTGTACAGATTTTGGGGTATATCCTTGAGTAAAGGACTTCCCTATCCTTGGGAATCAAGTTCTACTACCATCCTTCTGCCATGTACAGCTCAAAGACAGAATTCTATACTTATGGTTACTGGGGAGCTCCTTTATACAAGCCAAAAACTTACTCAAGTAACCAGACCAGTACATATAATTTTTTATCGCACACTGTGAAGAAAGCTTAAAACAGAAAAGAAAGCCTAATAAAAACTTCAGCTCTCTTTTGCTGTCTTGCCCTCTATCTCTCCAATCCTTGTTTACAGAGAGGGCAGCAGGATATAATTCGAAGCCATTGATCTACACACTTGAGGTGGAACATATGGGAACATGGCAATTTCCTAACTTCTTCTTTGTCTTTATACTTGGCTAGGCAGATACAACATTCCTGTCAATACCATCACACAAACGTAAGTAAAAAAACATGCTCTGACTGTATGCCAATAAGGTAGCCTAGCCATCTGTATCTGTAAACTAGGACTTACCAGATCTTCACTTGCAATGGTTGAATTGCAATCAGCATTATTGCGAAACTCCGAGTTAGTGTCAGCTGCTTTGTACCTCCAACTTGGTAGACTGGAGATTTGATCGTCGGATGCCCCTCTCTCGGCAGACCCCATGTTCATGTTGTAACCAAGGACAGTGCTAATGAGTGGCACACAACAACATAAGAGTAGAAACAAGAGAAATGGGAAGGAGTAACTGAGAGCATTCCAGGCAAGTAGAGAGATGCATAGCACATGGAGTTTTGGAGCACGGTGGTAGGATCCAAAGCGAGAATCAAAGACCCAAACATTACCCATCACAAACCATATTGCAAAGAAGAGCTCGAGTGAAGTCCGGCACTTGTGCATCAAAATTGAGCACCTGCATACACTGTAAATCAATCAGTAGGCGTACAAATAAGTCCAACGAATATTATTATCTTTCTATTATATATTTATAAATGGCTGTATTAGCCATGAAAAACTTTTCATGGCTGTATTGTTTCAAAGTATCTGGGAATTCTAGATCATGCAATGATTCCTAAACTATCTTGAAGATCACATCATTCTTCTTCTCTCTTTTTTCCCGAAAATTTCTCATTTAGCCAAACTGTAGATTGGCCAAAGATATCCTGCCTCGGTGGTAAAACGGATGCCTGAGTGGGGTAGGCATCAACAGTTTCTTCTCTCGATGCTGATAAGAAAGAAGAAGAGTACTCTCTTCCACCTGCAAATTCAGTTTTGCTAGTAGAGTAGTGGTCGAAGAACCATAAAAAAAAATGCTGATTCAACCTTGGTGACATTAAGCTGTTCAATTTAAAGGCAAAATCTTAAACATAAGGATTTGCAATGGCCAATAATTCTTATCCCAAGGCATCAAAGTCACACATAAACTACAGTTTTTTGGTCGTGGTAACTAAAATAAGCAAAATAAAACTTATGATCTCTCCGACAGCTAAGTTTCAAGAGATTAAAAAGCACCACCCAATACCATGTAGGAAATTAAGATTTACAGCCATAGGGGAATTCTAAACACTATAATGATTCTGAAGCTAGTTGCTAAATTATACAGAGAACAAGCATCCTTTTTCCTGTTCTTCAAGCTTCTAGAAATCTATTCCTTCTCAACCAAATTTCATTTTAAAGCATGCTGCTAATCACATCATATTATGTAATAACGCTTGAACATATATATTTTCAGCATAGATGTAGTAACACTACAGGATGAATAGCTTTTAACAGAAATACCTGGATTCCTCACTGCCCCTCTGTTGTTCCAAATCAGGTAGGCCAAAACCATCGGCTTGAGTCGTGTTAATTTGCCGGTATCGCCCATAGAGCAGCAGCAGACTAAGGACACAACCAATATTATAGCCAATAATCCATATTCTCACAGGCCAAACTGGCTTCTCTGCCTTGGAAATAGCCAGGGTGAACATCGTAATACTTATTTGAATGACCAAAGCTACAAACTCCAGCATCATCCAAGGGCTGGAGTTGAAAGGATTAGACCCAAGATTAGACCTTGAGCCATTCTGGTAGTGGAATACTCTTCTCAAGAAGGTGAACCATCTTGCTCTAGATATTCTCATCGCTGTTCTTACCAATAATGACGAAGTGGGAGTGCGAGCAGACCTGTTTCTGAGAGACACAGTTCCATGCTCTTCTCCTGCTGGAGATGCTACAGGACTTGAACCACAGAATGAATTCATTGGAAAGGGGTACCGCGTATTCATTGAGGATGTTTTAGGAAGAAATCTTCTGATACAAGCTTGTGGTTTGCTCGAATAACGAGATAAGACTGGCTTGTCAATAAGACTTAGTTGAAAAGAAACGACATGATCTTGTACAATTGATGATATGGGGTTAACTAGAATTTGAATATTACCAGCAAGAATTCCATGTATGGTACTAACATGGAAATCACAAATATTCCAGCACTGGAAATCACCAGCAGGCAGGGTTTGGCCAAAGACTTGTATTTTGTTGGCTCCAGAGTAGACAGCACCGTGCTTTGAAACCCAGCTCAAACAAACAACTTGGTTGGCACCAGCTTCAGAATCTCTCAAAACCGAAGTGGTATTTATTTAAGAATGGACTGGTAATCAGCAGGCACCAAACACAGATAAATGAAGTGTATAAGGAAAGATAGAGCAAGGAGAAATGGAGAGATGGTTGTGGAGTGTGAATATGACAGGAAGGTGAAGGTGGGGTTTCAGATGGTGACCAAGAATCAACTGCAAAGGCCAAAACCACCCTAACTTCCATCTGGTTTTTGTTTATTCAGCAAGCAAAGTTATAGCTGAAACAGATCTTCAACTACAAATATTTCCCTTTCATTTCTCTCCAGCACAAAATAATTAAGTAATTTTTTTAAAATTTTAATTTCTCTTTGCTCAGTTAATGTCTCTTTTTTTTGTCTTAATTAATTGAGTATATACACACACACATAAGAGATTAATATTATTTTAAAAGGGTGTGTGGATTGCATCATAATGTTATTTATTTAAAATTTGAAGAAAAAAAATTGTTTTTTAAGATTTTTTAATGTGATAAATATTTAAAAAATAAAAAAATATATTATTTTAAAATATATTTTAAAAAATAACCACTGACAATGTTAAATAGATTACTTGCTCTTTTTTTTTTTTGGGAACCCCATTTTTCTTGCTCTCTGAATGTACTTGATCTTCCGTTGGGTGCTGTTTTTTTATTTTTCTTTTTCATTTCATGGTAAATATATTAATTAGTCTTTAATCACACATAAAAAACACCTTAATTATTTAAAAATGATGGGAAGCTTCTTCAAACGATCTAAAGAGTCCATATAAGAGAGGTGTAAATGATCATTTGATTGTCATTAATGGATGTGAATATTGGGAATTATTATTTTGCTAAAACACAGTTCATCACGCAATGGGGCTTAAATCCCTTCTAAAACCAGATTAATAAGATAAACACCATTGTCATTGACAGAGCAGATCATCCTTCTTTCTGAATTTTTTTTTTCAAATTTATAAACTCTTAATTAGGACCTTAAAATGCTTATATGGATACAGAAGCTTATATTTGCTATATCCCTGCAACGGTTAGAATACAAGTTCGATCTCTAGAAAGTATATTTATTGAAAGGAGCAGCTATGAATCCCGAACGAAACTAGTCTTATCATTTAAAAAGATATGAGAATATTCGGGTAAAAAAAAAAAAAAAGGCTTACATGTGGTTCATCACAGATTAATAAAGCCCGTTCAAGTGCTATATATAAGATTAAGCATCATTGTAAAGTAATTAATGATGATATCTTTTCCTATAATCATACTTAATTTGGCCATCTGAATTCTTAACGGATTGCTAATCTTTTTCGTTTGCTCAAGCATCGTTTGATTACGCTAATGGATCCCCTTTACATAAGCAATGTAAATTGTACAAATTAATCTCATAAAGTAGTTTCATCGTATCTTCAGGCAGCTTTCTCCTTCCATTCTTTATATAAACAACTAACATAAGTAATGATATTTAATTCTCAATCGAACCTCTAAAGTTGTAAAAATCTCTATGAAGCACTCAAACCTCGATTATATTAAATCTTGCAAGGGATTCTCACACCAAAATCTTTTTTTTTTTAAATAATATTCCCCATGAAGATTTAATAATAATTTGAAGCAAATTGTTACTTAGTCTCGGTGGATATGATATAGTAATGGGAGTAACTTGAAAGGATTGGGAGTGTAGGAATCTGAGATCGATTGTGGATAAAACTTCATCAAGAAACTTCTCCAAATTTGGAACATAGAGGCAAAATCCAAAATGGGGTTGAGGAGTTTCCACAATTGCACAAATTACTTTGGAATTTTTAGAGTAGTGTTTGAAGAACTTAAGAGGTAATTACCTCCTAACCGTAGCTATAATCATTCAACTATATTTAGGTGCCGTGTTTTAAAAAAAATAATTTTTTTTATAATTTTAGATTATTTTGATGTGTTGATATCAAAAATAATTTTTTAAAATATTTTTTTAATTTTAATACATTTCTAAGTAAAAAACACTTTGAACCGCCATCAATACTAGAGTCCCAAATAAATTCTTAAAGAAGCAAGGCTGCATTGATATCCATACTATATATATATATATAAAAAAAAAAAAATGAAATTAAAATGATAGTAAAGGAGCTTTTGAAGTTGGGAACCATTCGACAGGATCAAAGCCGTTTTCCTCACCTGTGTTATTAGTGAGGAAATTTGACAGATTATTAAGGATATGTATGGACTACAAGGCTTATAATAAGAAATCTATTAAAGATAAATTCTCTATATCTATGGTGGAGGAATTGTTCGATGAGCTTGGTGAGTCACAATATACACATTTTACAATTAAAATTTAATTCAAAGAAGAATTGTATAGAAATAATAATTAAATTGTAATCATAATCGTAGTGCAAACGAAGTTTAACTCTGTTTGTTTTTGTGTTTTAAAAAAATTAAATTTTTTATTTTTTTCTTTACTTTAAATTAATAATTTTTGGTGTTTTTAAATAATTTTGATGCGCTGATATCAAAAATAATTTTTTTAAAATAAAAAATATATTATTTTTATATTTCAAAATGAAAAACAATTATAATCATATTTTTAAATATGATGATGCTCACACAATTTAATATTTTTTTTCTAATGTTGAAAATACAAGATTTTCACAAAAATACATTTGTCAATTATTTAGAATTTATCGATACACATTTTATCATTTACATGTTGACACGTTACTTTATAAGAAAATTTAAGTGTGAAAAGTTTGTTTATAAATAATTTATATATATATATATATATATATATATATATATATTTTAATTCTTTATGTCCAGTCAAGCATACCATTTCACCTCTAGAAATCATACACGTCATAAAGATACTGGAATTAAGCATCATAATAAATAAATCTTAATCAATGTTTAATTTCTTAGCTGACTTGTATTTGACCAAGATTTAACAACACATGAAAAACAGGTGGTAATCTGAAGAGAATAAAATATAGGATGTAATTTGATTAAAACACGTAATTAAACTCCATCTTACTTGCTTGACTCAAGAAATTGAACGCCCCATCCAATAAACCGAAGCCACATGTGCTGTTCTGTTCTTGAGAGATGAACAGCATGGCTAGGGTTACGAGCAGGTCATTTTCAGGAATACAGGTATAGATAATCTACACGTATATGACGGCAACGTATGAGAGGAAGATAGGGAAGCTTGCATTTTTGGTTTGCAATCTAATAGTTACGAGTTTGAATTCTTTTAAAATTACTGGAAACTTACATGGTCGTTAACTTCTGGACTCATGAAATTGGTTAAGGCGTTCGTAAAACTTACATGGTCGTTAACTTCTGGACTCATAGAATTGGTTAAGGCGTTCGTAAACTGACTCGGTCGACACCTACAATTAAATAAAAAAAAAGGAAAAAAAGATAGGGAAGCTTGGCATGTTTGTGCTCATCCAGATGATGATGTGGGTGGGGGGTTTGGCGAACTCATCTTTGATTTTGTATAAAGTAAATGCTGAAGAGAGGATGAGCCCAGCCTTTGCTTACACTCGATGCTCACACACAGTTATTCGGCTCTTCTAAGTTTCAACGCTTGGTGGTGGTGGAGTTTGATACGTCCTTTTGTTTGCTTTGCGGGGGAAGGGCTGGCTGGGCCATCAGGTGTGGTAGAGTGTTTGTTTCTCATATTCGTCATCTCAATATATATATATATATATATATATATATATATATATATATATATATATATATATATATATATAGGAGAGATGAGAGTTGTTTTTGTCAATACCAGAGAGATGAAGAAATTTAGCTATAAAATAATATAAATTATTTTTCTAGATTTTATTTAAAAATTTAAATTTTTTAGTTGAATTGATTATTTGATATGATATTATAGCCTTAATAACCAAGCGATCACGAGTTTAAATCTTACCATTATTATTTATTTGATAAAAATTAAGTATAAAGTAGTATGTATTTATACAAGTTTTAAGTTCAAAAAACTTTTATTTAAAATAATATAAATTATATTTTGAGATCTCACATAATAACAACTTAAATTATTAGATTGGATCGGTTTTTTGATGGTGTATATGAAATGTGTTACAGAGAAGTAAATAATTTGTATATATAGAAATATTCATGGTCTAGGAGGCAATTATTAATATTGACGTTTGATTTCTACAAGGGCTCGTTAAATGACATGATGTGCACAAGCATTGTTTAATATATGAAGATTCCTGGACTGTCATTTCTCCACCTCCCTGCAAATTGCAAGACGAGAATCGTAGAATTCTGTAGAGGTTATGAGGCTTCGAGTGGACATGGTTGAGTGTTATATAAGCTCCTTGTCTCGATGCTAGTGGGAGGCGATAGGCGAGTCATCATTGCTCTTAAAGCCAAGCACACTCTCCCGGTAACTTAAAACCGCTATCAATCATCCGGTTAAAAAAACGTTTCTAAAGCAACCAATGACTTCCTAATTGATATAAAAACGGTTACTTATTTTCTTTTTTAAATATCGAGAAAAATATACAATAAAAGATATCAACTTCTCTCTTAAGTTTTATATTGGATATGTATATTTTTATTTGTTCTTTATTTTTTTTAATATATTATTAGTACGATCACTTTGCTTGATTTATGTTGAAATCTTGACATACATAAACTCTTCTGTTACATGGCTTATATTAATTTCCATATTTTTTTTCTTTTTTCTTTTTTCGTTATTGTTTATACTTTATAGAATATATTTGGTTTTGTAACTTATTTTGACAAATTTTCTTTTTTTTATTCATCAAGATTTAAAGTTTCTAGAGAACTAGTATTATAAGTTTATGAAGAATTAAATAAATTAAATACAAAAGAACTGAATGATTTTTTTTCTTTTATATTCATGATTTTATTTAATAAGTTGTTTTCTTTTTTATAGATAATGTTGAATCTGACGAAACTTGAATTTACCGCTCTTGATATATCTGAGAATAACTTTTTATCATGGATCTTTGATGACGAGATTCATCTGGAAGCTATGAATTTTAGAAAAACCATCAAAGAAGAAAATAACGCAAAAACAATGATTTTCATTCGCCACCATCTCCATGAAGGATTAAAAATTGAATATCTCACAATAAAAGATCCTTTTGTTCCGTGGCAAAATCTAAAGGAAAAATATGACCACCAAAAGTTTACCATACTCCCTCAAGCTCCTTATGATTAGTTACACTTGAGGTTGCAAGATTTTAAATTGCTTAGTAAATATAATTCTGTTCTTTTTAAAATTACCTCACATCTAAAATTGCACAGTGAAAATATCATAGAAAATCAAATGTTAAAGAAAATACTCTCTACTTTTCATGCTTCAACTATTGTCCTGCAGTAATAATATAGAGAACATAATTTCAAGAGGTATTCAGAACTAATTTCATGTTTTCTTGTGGCTGAATAAAATAATAAGCTGTTAATGAAAAATCATCAATCTCATCCCACAAATTCTAAATCATTCCCTAAAGTGAATGGAACCTTTGTCCAAGAGACAATAAATAACCAAAGGTATAGATATAAAAAAATAAATGGAAAATGAGAAGAGATAATCATTTAAAAGACAACTCACCATATCACAAGAAATGAAGACATAATGAACCCAAACAAAAAAAAGGGCAAGAATTTGTATAAACCTTATCGCGGCATGGTGCGCGGCATCGAAAGGCAGTGGGTCTACCTCCTGAGAGGGGTTGAAAGGAGATGTTTTGGGTTTAATCATAAAATTATGATTATAAGTTCATGAGTCGTCACCTAGTGTCATGGTCACTAGGAAACCTAATGGCTTGCAAGAGTCCGGATAAGGGACGATTTGTGCAAGGGGAAGACGCATCACTCTCAGTACATCCTACCTAAGGTAAGTTGGATTGTTGTTTGACTGTTTTTCTAAGTTGTGTCTTTATTCATTGATCTTGTCTAAGGTTTAAGGTAGATCTCCCTTCGTGAGGAAGTCTCTACCTTATTGGGTTAAATCTTAACCGTTCTAAGGTCTAAATTTTAGCATTGCATTTATTTTTTATATTTTTAATATCTGAGGGTATACTAATGTAGTTCTATACCTCTATATACTAAAGTTTACAGCTAAATCCTAACATTTTAAATATAAAGTAAACAAAATAATTGGTGAAGGGTTTTTGATATTTTGACCAAACCCTAACGGATAATCATAAACTAGTTACGTTATCCATTTTACATTTTAAAATATGAGAAGAATGCAGTTTTTTTTAATGAAAATATGCTTGGAAAAATTTTAGGATTCGGCTGTATGCACGAAAATAAAATATTTTTTTTGTTTTTTTAAAGAGGAAATTAATTTAAAATATTTTGATTTTTTTTTTAATTTTCAAAATTTTTTTATGAAACGTTTCGAAGAAAACCAAGTATTTTAATACCGAATCTGTATCATACAGTGTAAATATACAGCTCGATATAATGCAAAATTATTGGAAAAATATACGAGAAAATCACAAATATTTTGAAATGACCCTTGAAATGCTTTTTGAGTTTTTTTTTATATTTTAAATATTTTGATATTATTATATTATTATTAAATATATTGGGTTGGACCTGGCCCAACCATCCAAGCTGGGCTGGAACGGGTCTAATCCGACTCAGTCAGGTTGGGCTGCTAGCAGCCCAATATATTCTTCCTTTTTTTTTAGGTTGAGCTCGGCCTAGTCAAGTGAGCATGGCCTTTGGGCCCAAGCCCGGTTGAGTTGAGTTAGACAAGGCCTCCTAATATTTTTCATGGCGGGCTGGACCCAACCTAGCCACATGGGTTGGGTTGAAGCAGGTCCAACTTAAGCCCAAATAGCCATTGGCCCGGTCTAGTGACCATGTTAATTATTTAGCATGCAAAATGCATGTAGGGTGGAGGGAAGAAGAAGAAGAAGAAGGCTACTTAGCGAAGGTGAGGTGGTTATCGTCGTAGGGAAGTTCACACACGGTGTCCGAAGGTGCTGATGCTCTTAGAGGGATGAAGAAATGGAGAGAGAAAAAAATGGTGTAAAAACTAGGTATAGGCAAATGTTAAGTCATCATGGTGGTGTATGTTTTGTCAAATTTGGTGAAGAGACAAAGCATTAAATGCTTTGAAAAAGGTAGCTACCCGAACAGTTTTTTCGGGCCAGAGGTGGAAGAGATGAACAATACCAGATGACGCGTTGCCTGGTCTGTCTCTTTTTCTACTGTTCAAATCGGTGCTGTTTTGAAATTTTTAGGGTTTTAATTAAAGGATTTGACCAAAGTTTAATTTAGTTCTCCTACTTTTAATTTCTTTCAATTGCACCCCTAATTTACCCTAAACTTTTAATTTTATGCAATTTTGCCCCTGCTGAACTTCAATGTCAGCCTCAGATTTAAACGCCTTTTTCACTTTGGTTATTGGTTTTGGATTTATACAAATTGACCCTCGATTGATCATTAAACTTTTAAATCTCTTCAATTTCACCCCTGATTTCAATCAATTGGGTCCCTAGAGTTTGCCGCCTTTTTCAAAATGATCATTGTTGTGAATTTCTTCAATTTAACCCTTAATTGACCTTAAACTTCTAATTTTCTTGCAATTTCACCACTGATTTGAACCAATTGATTTTGTAAAAAGTAAGTTTGGTCCTATAAAATTTTAATCTTCTAAATTAAGCCTAAATTGAGCTCCCAAACTTAATTTTTCACCAATTAAATCCCTAATAATTTTTCACCAATTAAATCCCTAATAAAGTTAATTTGACCCATTTAAAGTATAATTAAGTCCTTGTACTTAATTAGATCTTTTAATTGTACCCAAATTAATTTTTAAATATAACTAAACTTTTGATTTGGCTCATGATTAAATCAAATTGATCTATTAAAAATCTAATTATATCTCTGGACTTAATTTTTATGTAGATTCGTTCTATAATAATTTAATTTGACCTTGAATCTACATTGTCTCTTCAGTTTTGGGAACAACGGGGTACGATCAGGCTTCCGAGTTCATCCAAAATTGCAGCTTGATTTTATGCATATCTGAAATCCTTCCTCAACCAGCTTTTTCCTTATCATCAGCATCTAATTAAATAAATTGATAACCATTTATGTAAATAAATGAAAAAAAAAGTCATTAACAATAACCAAAAGAGAAATTAAAAAAATTGAGACATGAATGTAGATCAAGGTATTCAACCACACAAAATAAGACATTAACCCATTATGTCTACTGAAGTTTTTTAGTTAAATGAATAGAAGATAAATCCAAATCGTAATAAACCCATGACCTAAAAGATAAACACAAATGAATCAGACTAAATAAAGTCACACACTAAAAAAAATATTACGCAAGGTCGAACACATCAACAATATTTTTTAAAGATGAATATCTTTATTTTGAAAAACAAATTTCATTTGTAAATATATAAAAATTATAGATGAATTAGAATAATATCTTGAAAATGAAAAACTAACAAAACAATTAAAAAAACTTATATTAAAAAAAGGCATGCAAAGCATGTGAAATCGAGATAAATCTATAGAAAAGAAATTGAAAATAATCACAAAACCAATATTATTTTAAAAAAATTAATGCAAAACAATAAGATCGTACAAAGCTGAATCTTCAACAAATCAAATGTTGAAAGATGAAACTAGAAAAAAAATCAATTATACAAAAGGATCTATATAAAAATGAGGGTGAAAATAAAAAAAAAACCATTAATTTGAGGGAAAATAAGAGTTTTTAATTGGAGGGTTAAATTGAATTGAAAAATAGTTGTAACAAAAGAAAAAACAAATCAAAAGAATGATGGTCAAATTGAAAAAAAATAAAAGAACAAAAACTTTGATTGAATGATGAAATTAAAAGCAAAAAAACTTCAACAAAAGGGCCAAGGGAAAAAAATTAAGGACCAAAAAGAAGAACAAAACATATGAGAAATTGTAATTGAAGGACTAAATTGAAAACAAAAAAAACTTCTATAAAAGGAATAAGAACGAAATAAGAAATTACAAGAATGAGGATTGGATTTGAAGAACAAAAAAAGGACAATGGTGTACTTGAACTGTCAGGAGTGAGAAAATAAAAAGAAAAAAAATGAAGGATCATCGACAATAATCTGGTCGCGACATGCCAAACCACGTGAAAAAAAGACATGATGGCACATCCAGAGAGACATTGAAAGGCTAGATTTGGCCACCATATGGCATAATACGCGCCGCCTGAATGGCTTCGATGCCACCCACCAGCACATATTGTGCACGCACCAATAGCTTTTATAATTTAAAATTTCAAAAGACAACGTGAAAATATCAAAATGCTCCCAATGACCTTGGTAATTACACAAAATATCGGCGTGAAAGTACAAAAATACCCCCAGATACAAGTTTTTTTTGTTTTGTTTTTTCTAAGGTTAAATACATACTTCCACTCTACATGAATAATGGGAAAACAAAAAAATCTCTTGTCTAGCAGCCTAATATTTTTTTGATCACGAGGGCAACAAAATATTTTCACTATTAAAAAGCTTATGAAAAATCAAGAAAGTCATTGGTCAACAACTTTAAATTTTGTTGACTGGAGGGGTAAAAACGTATTTTTATGGTGTAAAAAAAATGAAAAAGACACAGGTACTCCCAAACAATCTTTCAATGACCAATAGGCCAGTGAAAAAGACCAAATCACCCCAGCCTCAAGGCTTATTTTTTTTTCATTTAAGGATAAATGAGTAATTTCACTATAGAAATCCACAATAAACCATGTTTATTACTATAATTAAACTCCCGTGCCCTTTAGAGTTTACTATAGCTTTATTGCCTGCGCCACGCAGCTGGCATGAAGAATTATTTTTACCAGATATATAAAGCCCTCGAACATAATAAATTTCTAAATTTTTTTTTTTCACACAAAGATGCAAGTACATGTAAACAGAGCAAGTGACAACAATACTATGAAATGTTTTTTAATCCGAGAATTAACGAAGTCATAACATTGCATAGAGGCCAATCAAACTAAAGACATTATATTTACCAAAATGACCATGGTGCTGCAGAAAGGTTGCATAAAGTTTGTTTCAACAATTATAGTCCAAGGGCAGTCAAAAAGTTATAGCAACCAATATGATATTTAGCAAAATAATCATTGTGCAGGATGTTGTCTTTTTGATCGCTCACTGTTCCTGTAATAAAATACAAAGCATGAATGTAAGTGGCGGAAGAAAGTTTAGAAAACATGCTTGAATGTAAGTGCCCTTTAGAAAACATGCTTGAATATTTGTGCGGATGATTGACTATAGGTTAATTAAGAAAAACGTTCATTCATATATCTTGTGTGGGTGGATCAGTGAAGACCAAAGCTTTTTTTGTTCGAGGAGGAAACATCTCTTGAATAATTTGACCTGATGTGATGCATTCATGAGGAAGAATCTGAGGTAATTTGAGGTGGGTCAGCATTAAATGGAGTTGTTATGGCCGGTGTTGGAGGGGTTATAGAAGTTGTATCCACTGCTATGATAGTTCTCAAAGTATTTGAGGGCCCTGCCTCAACTTGCTTTGTCAATTTGATGGTTGTCTCTTCTGAGCAATCATCAAGGACATTGCCAACATAAATGTCATATATGTTTAGAGCAGATCTATAGGCCCCGAAACGTAGCTGGAAAATCTTGGGTTTGTTAAGGACCTCAAGCATTTGGGGTGGAACAACATAGGGATCCTTAAAATTCTTGTCATAAACGAAGTGATGAGCTGAGGCCTTGAAAATTTTTTCAGGCTAAATAACAAAAAGTTTGTGACATCCTTCCTATCAGTAACGATGCAATTAACTCTGAACCTAAAGCTCAAAAACCACAATTTAATAAGCACTCGAGAACAAAATATTAAACAAAGGATAAAATAGATTAAAATTGTCTAGAGAAAAAACCATAAGCGGTATGTGTTATGGCTAACCATGGTACAAGTGTGGAGCTTGGCAAGCGTGCATGAATGAAGGGAGTTTGTGGATTTCGACAGGCGTCTCACCTTAGCTAAATAAAGGAATCATTAATGGAGTCTAGAATGTTAGCAAATAAAGAGAAAAATATACGTATGAAAAACCAAAAAAAAAAAGAGGAAACTCACAAATGCTTATATGGCAAAAGCTCAGGTATCTCTGGGTTAAAATATCATAGGGAAGCAGCTATGCTAATCAAGTTTGCATCTCCTGGAAAGAGAGGAGGTAAAAAGTAGATGGATTTTTTTTTTTACAAAAAGAACATAAAACAAATAAATGAAAGTGAATAAAGAAAACTAATATCGCAATATAGTAGTTATATAGATGTGGTTCAGCAAACCTCGAAACTCAGAATCTTGCAAAAACAGTGATGACTGGAGGATCTAGCCTAGCTAAAGTGGTCTCATCAAAGTTCCAAGCAATGTCGCCCCATAAAATAACACGATGCTCCTCACCTTTTAAGCAAAGACAAAAATGTTAAATCAATGTCCAAAGCATACGAGTTACATCCCATTAAAAAAAAAGAATCCTTGACGAATCGTATATTTTCAAGAATGAACTCTCTCTTGTCTTCAAGTTCTTGTCCTCGAACCAAAACTTTCTCCACCGGCTGTATTGCTTTGAGCCTCCCAAGGACATCTATAAACATTATTGATCGAGTATTAAATGTAAATAATATGTATGATAATGCAATTCTCCCCCCCCCCAAAGAATACCTATAAGGAGTCGTGAACCTTTGCTTTTAGCTAGGACATGGCAAAACCAAGTAGATTAAAATAATATCAAGGAACAACAGGAGTAAGAGAATTGAGGTGAGTGATTTTGCTGTCAGTTTTTTAAGGTCTATAATTGTATCATGGTTAGCAACAGTGTTAACATAGCGATTCTCATATGTGTAAAAGCTTTTTATTTCCAGGTAATCGCCCTCGGTGATGTTTGAAGCGAAGTATGCTATGTCTTTAGCTTTGGCCGATCCTTGTATTGCACCTCCCTGTTGAGAAAAATAAAAAGACAAAATTGTCAGAATCATTAGGACATATAGAGACGTTTAAAAATGTGAAGACCGAGAGAAGTTTTGCTTCAAAATCAATAAAGAAGGAGATGGCAAATTGATGTATGAAAGTTCTCTAATATCTCTATTAAAAAAACATTGAACTAACCATTTAGGTGGTGGTCCAGTGGTAAGAGCTTGGGACCAAGAGGTTTGCTCCCTCTGTGGTCTCAGGTTCGAGCCCTGTGGTTGCTCATATGATGGTCACTGGAGGCTTACATGGTCGTTAACTTCAGGGCCCGTGGGATTAGTCGAGGTGCGCGCAAGCTGGCCCGAACACCCACATTAAACTAAAAAAACTAAAAAAAAAAAAACATTGAACTTGAGTAAAATTGATGTGGTGGTGAAGCATAGAGCATTAAACATTATGTGCTAATAAAGTTTTACTAAAAATTATATTGATTTGAGTAGTCTCACTATAAATTCTTTTTAAACAGCTTGGTTTGAATTTTTTTTTTAATTAACGTGGGTATCCGGGCCAGCTTGCGTGTACCTCAATTAATCTCACGGGCCCTAAAATTTGGTTTGAATTTTTGTTTGCAGTAAAAGTAGCACATTGCATCATAGAATCGTCCATTGCAAATGGACAAAGGTAATTAGCATAAAAATGTTCATACTAATGTCTAGTTTTCCTTCAACATGCATTGCATTGTTTGTTTATCATCAATGTGTATAGAAAATAATATTTGTTAAAACAAAAACTATATATAAAGCAAAAGGTCATTGAATCATTAAAGCTAAAACCTAGATGTTTTATTTTAAAAATATAAAATGTAAAAAGAATATGTCAATAATGCCTTTTTTTATTTATTTTCTTGATATGTTTTTTTAGAGAACAAACATTTTTTTTAGATACTAAACAATGTAACAAAAAATATTATATGACCTAAACTCTCTTCACTTTTGTTTTAGTGAAAAGTTTTTTCATTCTTCCATCCTCTTCTTTTTTTTAATGGTGAAAAACCTCATCCATCAAGGAAATAATTATCATTTCACATAATTGCCCCAATTAATTTTGTTTTTTATTTCAAAAAACACAACATTATTTTAAGGAGCACCATATATATATATATATATATATATATATATATATAATCAATGTGATTGTATGCTTTGAATTTAACAAACTAATTAGAATTATGAAAATATACTTGATCTTCTTTGCTATCCATCAAATATTAATTATTAATTCATTATTTTTTTATGTAATTAATAGATTGAGCAAGAAGAAATGATAAAGTTTAACGCTGATCACCAATGAGTACACATACAGGTTAATGTAATTATTTAATGGCTAAAATTAAAAAATAACTTTATATTATGACACAACGAAGCTTGTTGTCTTTTATCTAAACCTAAAAAAATATAGCATCGTTTTTTCTCATAATACACATAAATAATCGTTTTAATTAAGATAAAAAAAATATTGTTATTTTTATTTGAAAAAAATAATGATCAATTATAATAAATAAATAATTTAATCTTGTTTTTTTAAAAAATAAAATTGGATAACTTATATTTAGTAATATTTATTCTCTAATTATTACTTATAATAGTAATGGGATATATTTTCAAGAAAGCAATTGATAAATGGCCGAATTTCAATTTATAAAACAAATAAAAATCCAAGATGGTTGTGTGCAAAAGTTGACAATGGTGCCCATAATAAAAATTAGAACATGTCCAAAAGAAAAGAAAGGATGTAGGGATCAACATGAATTGGATGGACCAAAAGATGCAATTGCAGCATAAACCTTGCATGGTAAAAACATTTGAATAATATATTAATGCAATTATCAATAAGCATGATTATAGCAATTAAAGCTGCTAGCTTGTCCGTCTTTGTTTTAGAATTCAAACACGACAAACTCGAGCCTTGATCAACGGGTGGAAAACGTATTTCTTTATATTTTTCAAAGGAACCGCCATCGATCTGTTGGAACTAAAACTTAGGTTAAAATATATGGAAAAAGAAAACCGTGAAGGTCAATTTATGCATAAAGAAAAAGAACATTAGAAGAAGTAATCAAAGAAAGATTTTAATCAACAAAACACACCCATCACCCATTCTAAAGAGAGATTTTTCATTTAATGAGTTATGTCGAAGGAATAAAACCATATATAGTCCAAAAAAGTTGGTATTTTTTTTCCAATGAACAGATAAAAGATGATTATTCGAAGGAAAAACTGAGCAACATTGTCTAGAAGAGCTAGGACAAAAAGAAAAGATGACCCTTTGGCAAGTTGTGTAATCTTATCCCATTGCATAAACCAACAGATGGATTGAGATTTCATAGCAACATTATCGGTGTTTCTATTTTGAAAGTGAGGGTATGAGAAGGGACGCTGTTGAATTCAAGTTGATTAATAAACTCAGGTGGATATAACAAATCTGTGTTGTCGCTGTCACCAGAGGATGTCTCTACAGAATTAGTGCTAAGATAAATATGTTGATCACCGCGTGTAATATTAAGGATGAAATCATTGATGCACTTGAGGTATTCGCCTAGTATAGGTAGGGGCTTATTTTTTTTTTTTATCCGGGTTCGAATATCACTATGTATGTCTGTTATTCTCGTGGTATTTTATATATTCATTGAGTTTGTAAGATGTTCAGTGAATTTTAAAATTAGTCACGGTGTGTATAAGCTATCTCGAACATCCATCTAAATAATAATAATAAAAAAAAGGATGAAATCATAGATAAGAAAGAGCTCCCAGTAGAGAGAGATGCTCTCCTTCTTCTGGAAGTTTCTCCTCGGGATGGCGTGCTGCTGCTGAGAATTTTGAGCTTTCTTCTTTGTGCCTTTCATGGCAAATAATAAACAGAAATCTTTGATTGTCTGCTCTTGGGTAAAACAACATATCCAAGAGAGATCTTTGAGAGCCTCCAATCGTAAGAATACTGCGAGTAGACGGCGTGTCTCCCTCAACCTAACTGGGGGGTCCTGTCTTGTTAAGGACGTGTCTGATGTGGCAGACAGCGTGTCCCCCTTTACTGAGCGTCTTTTAGCGGACGATTGCTCGGCTGAAGAAGACTCAACGGGCGAATTAGATGGAGATTTGATATTCTTCAATTCCCCTGCACTTTCTTCAGTGCTGGAAACGTTCACTGCTTGCACCGTCGGGGTCACTCCTTTCTCTTGCGTTGCCATAGAGAATCCCTCTGCCAGCACTGATGGGGTTAGCAACTCCTCTGATGTTAGAGTGCCGCATATCGACCCAATTGCTGGTGCTAAAGATTGTTCAGGTGCTTCTCAGGCCTCTGTCTTAGGGAACTGGAGAGACTTGTTCACCAGCAATGTAGCTCTGATTATTCGCCTGAGATTTTAGTTTTTTCTGATAGAGCATGTGGAAGTGGTAGGAAATCTCCTGCCCCTCCGACTCTATTATGTCTCTATATGCTGATATATCAGAGGGCTTAATAGCCCTCTGCAACAACATGAGGTCCTTCACCTCATGTAGTTCGGTCATTGTGGTCCTTGAGACCAGTTTGTTTCTGCCGTCTGTGCTTTTTGCCTATGGTTTGTTGCTCATGGCTGGGGAAAGCTATATTTTGTATGCTGGAGCTAACGTGTTTGCTTTGCTGGTTTGCTAGAATTTGATTGGTAGCTGTTATGTTACCTCTTTTGCTATAATGACGTTGGGCTGTTAGAGTGATTATGGGGTTGTACCTCCATCCTCCACTGCTAATGGTCTCTTATGGAGTTTGTTTCTTTCTGCCTCTTCTGTAACAGATTGCTTGTTGATGGCCATCTTGGTCTGGTCAGTTTGGTAAACAACATGAGCTGATGATGGGTTTGGCCTTGGTGTCCAGCTTTACTGACTGCTGGGTTGTGTGAGCCTGGTTCAGCTGGTTGGTTATTATGGCTGCTGTGTTGGTTGGTTGGAGTCCATGTCCTGTTGGGACTTCTTGCTGACCTCTATTGTTTTTGGGGCTGTCGTGCCTTTTATCTCAAATTATGTTTTTTCCCCGTAAACATCTAATTTCTGAGGCGGATTTTCAGCCCGTTTGTTTACGCGGCTACGGCTACGTTTTAAATAAATACAGTTTTTTGTAGCTGTTTGATAATAAAAAAAAGTAATTTACTGTTCATAGATCACACATGATTTTTGCGTCCGAAACGCTGTTAATAAAAAGCAAGGAAATCCTGCTTTTCACGCACTGTGCATGCTAATCGCACTATTCACTGAACAGTGCGATTAGCATGAATAATGTACATTGATACATTGTTCAAATGAACAGTGCAATGTTGCACTGTTCACTTAAAAAGAATTGCACTGTTCACTTAATGAACAGTGCAATTCACTAGTACGGTTCACGTGAACAGTTTTTTATTTTTTCATTCAGTCTGTTAATTTTATTAACAGTTTTTTTTAAAAAAAAAACTAATTTAGAGTGAATTAAATTCCCTCACATTGTGATGTGAACAATATTATTTTTCCGAAAAACTAGTATATAGTGAATTAAATTCACTCGCATTGTAATATCAATTTTATATATGATAATATTTTATCTACGCTCAAAAAATTATGAAAACTGTAGTTCTTATCGGATGAATTTTGTACGTAATGGAGTTATAAATAGTTTAATGGAATAATAAAAAATATTTTATATAAAGTATTTTTTATTTTATGATGTAATAGGAGTAATTAATTCTACAATATTTAAATTTAAAATCATCAATATTAATATATATTTTTTAAAAATTATTTTATAACCTCAATTTTAAAAGCATTCTTAACCAAACACATTAAACTACTTTTTCTTCAACCTCAATTTAAACCACAGTTTTAACCAAACACCTATTTTTTCAAACCAACCTCAACTAAAAGTACTTTTTATACAACAACTTTTTTCAAACCACAACCACAACAGCTACAACAATATCAAACACACTCTTAATGACCCTTTTTTTCTTTATTTTACTGGAAAAAAAAAACAAATTTAATTGCGTGCAGTTGATAGGGTAAGTCTAACTATGGACCTGGGTGAAAATGAGCTAAAAGAGTTGGGCTAGTTTGCTATGTCAAATAGGTTTTTACCCCTCACCCCGTTTAATGGAAAACAATAGCTTTTTTCAAAAAAAAAATCACATGTATTAAGATTAGAACCTCCCCCTCTCAAATTTTATCTAGAGAGTCTACTCTAACCTATATTCTTTCTCGTTAACAACTAATTTCTAAAGTGGATTTGATGACTATTTTTTTTTAAAAAAGTTTTGTATGGATGAGTGTGTTTTAGAAAAAACAAACCAATACTTTTTTATGAATATAGTGCACATCTTTTTATGTAATTCATTATATGTATGTATAATTATTATTATTTTTTTATCCCTAGCAAGATTTCTTGCAATTACTAAAAACAAGTAGAAAAAAACATGTGGGCAAAATTCATTTTTGATTATATATATATAGTTAATAATGTTGAATTCAATTCATTACATGCATGCATAATTAATATGACTCCAACTTAGTATTTTTCTAAACAAAAAAGTAGATTGAAAACCCGAATATTGATATTGTAAATGCCTAAAAGTTTGCATATACGATCAATATGTCAATTTCTGTTCCATGGCAATTGTGACAACAACAAAAACCTTTTTTTTTAAAACAAAAGTATCATAAAAAAGAGTAAATCAATTTACTTTTATGCACAAAGTTATAAATTGACATAATGGATTTATATCAACTATAGGGAAACCTAAGTCTTCGTGGCATATTTATAAACCTGCGCTCTTTTTCTAATATAACACGAGAAAGTGAATAGCAAGCTCATATAAATTGAATTTATAGAAACAATCAACTATGGGGAAACCTAAGTCTTGGTGGCATATCTATAAACCTATGCATGTTCTCTAATTTAACATAGGAAAGCAAATAGCATTCCTATATAAGTTTAATCTATAACAACAACAAAATAAACAAATCAAGAAAGCGACATTCACCATCAACTATAAACATGTTTTTCAAACCTTATACAATCCAAGAACAACACCACACCCAACAAAAGATGAAAAAGTTGTAGGTAATGCAACCATAAACATAAATCAAGAAAACATATTAACTAAGGAATCGACCTTGTTTACATTGATAACATGCAAACAAAAAACAAAAAGCCAACAATTTTCCAATCTAAAAGAATTTCAAAACCAATTGTTTTGTCTTGCATGTCTAATTACACACACTTCACTTAACAAATACAAATTGATTAACAAACCCAAAAACACTTGAATAACAAATGTAAGAAATATATTGGCCCACAACATTGCAAATTTCCAAAGCTTTGCACACCCAAACTCATAGCTTTTAACTCATGCCAACAATGTTCATGACAAAGGTGTTTTCCTAAAGAATTAATTCAAAACCAAAGTGTTGATTGTAGTTTCAAATACTTAAAAAACAATTGCACACCCAATATCCAAGAAAAAGTATTAACAGATAAATCTTAGTGTCGAGTGTACTCCCAAAGCCTCATTCTAAAAAATAAAAAACAAATCTTAAAACCAATTCTATCACAAATCCAATTGTAAAAATGTTTATCAATATAATGTTTGCCAACAATAAATGAAACAACAAAATGACCCAAAAAAAGAGGCAAATTCTTGGAGATTATGAAAACCTGAATGCTAAAAGGCCTTATAGCACATGCTACCAGGTATGATATAACCTAACCAAATAACATAGTTGCAACAATCAAAATGATGAAAGGCACGCATCATTTTTTAAGAACAGAAGGTAAGAGAATAGAGGCAAAGGCCATAGAAAATCATGAAACAGAAATAAAAACCAACCGGCCATCCAAAATAAAACCTAAACATGCTAATTACACCCAGGACAATAGTGATTCCAAAAAAGTAACAAATTTCCACAAAAAAAAGGAGGAATTCCAACCTAGAAAAGTCTAGCAAATATATATAGATTATTCAACATACATTCTTTACCAACAGGGAAAAAAATCAACCTCCTTATCTTTATCATACATAATTCTAAAATCCGGTTTTGAGTTTGTGCAACTATATCCAAACCTAAGTTAGTTCAAACCTACCTAAATCAATCTAAGTATTTAAAGCAAAAGTGGCTAAGATCATTGAAGCACATGTTTGGCTAAAAGGAACCCAACATAAACCTGACCAAGGCACAAACTGCAACAACATTAATAAGCTCATGATAGCAACAAAGGAAGGGAGAATCGAAAATGTTCAAGAACCCATAAACTTTCAATGATTAAACCATCTCTTAGCACATAGTCTAGTTCTAAAAAAACAAAAACCAAGCCAATGGACCAAACTCCCATAATCCAGCATATAAGAACCCAAACAGCAATAAATGCAAGGCCAAAATGCAAAAGAGAAAAGAAAAATGTAAAAAACTAACAAAAACATCCAAAAAAGCTCTAAACTTCGAGGCCCCTACAGTAAACCCAACCATAGCCAAGGGCACTTCACATATTTCCCCAGACAATAAGTAGCCACGAAAGAACTCAACACAAAAAAAAAAAAACCATCTCCATCAATATAATGATATTTTTTAAAAACAGAATCCCAGATAAAGAAAAACAACATCATGATTCAATTTCATGGCTAAAAACCGAGATCATAAGAAAACTAATGATCAATGTGCAACACATCCAACCAAACTTATTATGTCTAATGTGATTATGGTACATTCGCATGCCAACAACCCATAAATATAGTAAAAACCCCAAGATTAACATTCAATTATGCCAAGGCACCCTCCCAACTACAGCACTACCAGAATTTGATATGGAAAAATTCTTATAGCCCTAATGGCAGAGTTTTTAATGGAGTTTCATCATGCAAAATAACAGATAGAATACAAAAGGTTACTCATCTTTTTTTCCAAAAAAAAAATTGTTTCTTTCAAACCCATCTTTAATCCCCCATGTATGATCCTTTAGTAAAATGATAGCAGTTCTTTTCACTGCACCACATTATTCTTGGATAACCAACAACAACCAAACAACCCTTAGAAGCCCACATCCTTCCTTTTTTTTTTTCTAAGCGAAAGCACCCAACAAAAATTTGGTCATGAACCTACCACCCCCAATATAGCAAGCAACCCACGATAAAAAAACACATGCCAACACCCCAAAGGCAACAAATTACTCAATGCCTAATAACAAACTGAAGGCAACCTTAAAATCGAACACAAAACAATGGTAAAGGCAACAAATACAGGATAATAAAGAGCAAAAGTACCTATAAAACAGTTCACCAATAAAGTTCCTGAATAACCCTCACAAACCCACCACTCCTGATAAAGGCAGCAAAGTGAAAGATAACAAATCAAACAACAAGATCCATGGCAACCAGGAAAACCAACAAAAAAGAATGAGCAATGACCAAAGAAATAAAAGGTTGAAAAAAGACATCAACAAATCTTAAAAAACACACGACAAACTGAACTAACAAAAACCAAAGCCAGCACAACTTAGAGAGAAACAAACCTGGAAAAACAACGAAGATGAAATGCAATGCAACTGAAAGCAGTAAAACCAGAGCCAACATAAAATAAAGGATGTAAAAGCATGGCAACCCTCAGAACAATAGTACAAAAATAAAAAAAGAAAATCAATCAAATAGTACATGAAGTAACAACATAGCAAGCACACATCAACAAAAAAGATCAAATCAAACAAGTTAACCAAACTGAACAGTAGGGAAAGGACAAACCTTTCAGAGCTCGCCAAGAGAGGACACAGAGGATCCAAAACCCCATATAGAGGATCCACAACCCCCAAATTAAATGTCAACACCTCAAGAAATCTTCTAATCAGATTCAGTAACCAACAGTTGCTCCCCTAAGGATCCGAGCCTAGCATCCACTGTATTAAATGCAAAATCATCATCACAAGCCATATTTCTTTGAATCTAGACTCACAACCAACCGAACACCTCTGAAAATCGAACCCCACAACACCCAGCCAGCCTGAGCCAACACACACAAACAAACCAAAATCAAACCTCGCCACAACCAAATCAGAAGCATACAGATAAGAAAAAAACATAATGAATGGCAAAGAAAGCTCGTCTGACCAATCCCAAAAAAAAAGGAAGAGAAAGAGCTACCAACGCCCCCTCAATCCAGCTGGATCCAGCCACCACGAGGCCTGGTAGAACGAATCGAAACCATGAGAAGGTAGCCAAGACCAAACCTCCCCTAAGCCTTAGACACCAACAACCATGAAACCAAACCGATCACGCCCACAACACAGAGGGTTTAGGTCAACAATGTAAAAAAGTTCTTTCCCAACATACTCTTGCTACATGCATTATAATTGAAAAATTAAAAAGCACTGTGGACTTGCACAAAATTTTTCCCCACCACATATAAAAGAAAATAGAAAAAACACTATGAGTCAGCATAATGTTTTTCCCACGCCATTTACATTATAAGATAATGTCATTTGTAATTCTCTCTCTCTCCCTCCCTCCCTCGTCTTTTCCTTCCATCCTTGTTTTCTCTTCTTTTTTCGTTTTCACCATCTTTCTCTCTTAAAGAAATAAAACAAAATAATAAAACAAGAGAGAAAAACAATAAAAACGTAGGAGAAAAAAAAAAAAAAACACAACAACATGAGCAATCGTGGCGGCGGTGGCAGCTTTGTAACGATCCCGAAGAATGTCAAGAAAACAATACAAAGCATTAGAGAAATCACAGGCAAACAACACAGTGATGAGGATATTTACTCTGTTCTTCAAGACTGTGCTATGGATCTTGATGATACTGCGCAAAAGCTCCTTTATTTAGGTATATTTCTGAGAGCATGCATTAAGGTTTTGTTTTAATGCTGCTCTATTTGTTCGTGCATTAGGCTTTACTGGGTTTTATTTGCTTTTGTTTTTTTCTGTGTTTCTTAGTTTTTTGATCTGTTTTGGTTGTTATTGTAAAAGGGTGTGCTTGGTTGAGGATAAAAGAGGGAAAGAGAGAGGTTTGGGTCTTGTTTATGTGTCATTCTGATTGTTGGACCAGTAAAGCTGTGAACTTGGCACTATTTGTTTTCTTGGTTTTAAGATTGTGCATGGGTGCTAGTGTTGTTTTCTCCATGGACTTTTTGAACAAGCAAATTAGCACTTATTATTATCTGGGCATTGCTGGGTTTAGGGTTTATTTTGGGACTTTGTTGCTGTTGTTTATTTATTTTCTTTAAAATAAAGAGAAGAAAGGGGTGATTTTGACCCAAGTATTTATTTTTGGATTATAGGTTCTGGAATAGGTTTTCTAGGTTGGGTGGAAATACTCATTAGGTTGATGCATGTGCGATTAAAGTTCTAGTTTTCCAAAGTCTGACCTTAATATTATTTTTTATTTGATGCTTGAAAGAATATGGAGGAAGGAAATAAAACAACTAAAAAGTTTATTAACTAATCCTAATTGATAAAGCCCCCTGTTGATTTTCTTCTTCTTCTTCTTTCCAAGCAACTCAGTTCCTGAGTATGATAAGTGAAAACCCAATATTTGAGTGTTGATTTGTGTCCCTTCTTTTCCTCTTTATAGCAACTCAGTGGAGCTTTATTGAATTTAATTTTCACAATATTTATGTAGCTTTTGATTGCGTGCACAATTTTCTCTAATCTGCACTATTCTTACAAGTTGAGTGGACAATTTTAATGTTCAATCTACTGCATTCTTACCAAATGAGATTATCATGACAATCATACCTACTGAATTGTTTCAATTAAATAATAATTGTTGGCTGGCAGATACATTTCATGAAGTCAAGAGGAAACATGATCGTAGAAAGGGGGTAAGATATATTGTTCTTTCAGAATTACAAGTTCTTCTGTATTTGTTCCTGGGTTTGTCCTTTTGGTTTTTCTAGCGAGATCATCTTGTAGTTTAATGCTTGTATCATTGCTGATATTGCAGGCTCAAGACAGAGGGGCTAGGGGTGGTCGAGGAAGCTATTCTGGTAAGAATATCTATCCTGATTGAGGAAATTGTCATTTTCTGATGTGACATATTTATGAAACCCAAGTTTAGAAAAACACTTGGTCATGTTTTTCTGATTTTCTCTGTGTCCTTCAGTTTTTTTATATAAAAAAAATATTACACTGAGTTATAGTATTTCAATGAGTTGGAAGTAAGTAAATCGTGATTGTTCATATAGGCACTGTAACATATTATCGTTGAGCCAAGATGTATGAAATCCCTTTAATGCTTCATTCTGTCTGAGCTTTATGGCTTCAAATATGAAAATCATACATTGAAATTTTGTATTGTAGATGTGACCATCTTATCTAGGATCATGGTTTCCATTCTAGTAAAGTAAAAAGAGAATGTTGGGTTAGAAATTGAGAGGTTGCCAGCTGTGATTGTAGACTGATATTCGGTACTTGATAAATTGCTTTCTGAACTGCTTGTCAGGTGCCGGTGGTGGGAGGAATGCGGCTGCTCGAAGGGAAAATGGAGTCGATTGCATGGCAGACAGAAATGCTTCAACATCTTCGCACTCTATGCAGAAGACAAATAATAATGCAGCGATTCCTGGGACAAAGTAACTACTTTAACAGACTTTCATTGCACTATGGCATATGGTTCTCATGTAAAACTGTTTTCTTATTCTAGCTAATTTCTGTTCAACTGCTACAGAGATTTAACTGCCACACCCCATGGTCCCTCAACTTTATCCAATGGGAGTTCTATTCTTGGATATGGTCCAAAGCTGCCTGCTGATGCAGGTAGTTCAGTTCTTGATGTGAAGAAGTTAGATGCCTCTTCCCCGCTACCTGCAGCAAGTCCCTCAGCACCTACACAAATTTCTATCTCTGGAATGCAATCTAAGGAAGGAAAGTCCACATCATTTCCCAATGGCCTCCCAACTTCTACCACTCCAGCATCTGTATCTGGTTCTGTATCTTCTTTTTCAGACCCCATATTAGCCCCATCAATGACTAGAAATCCTGGTGCTGCTGGTACAATCACACACGAAGTGGGTAGCCAGAAGAAAGGTGCTGAACAGAATCATATTCAAGGAAACAAAAAAGTATCACCTATCAAACCAAAGGCAGCTGGAAAGAATCAATTGTCTGAATCTCTGCAGCCCTCAACTTTGTTTGCATATGATGATTCTTTGGTTGTCAAGTCTTCTAGTAATGATAGTCATTCATCAGAAGAGTTGGCTTTGCCTTTAAAAAGTATTGTTATTCCACTTTTTACAATTTTCATTCTTTAATCTTTATCCTTTTACTTTTGGATTCTAAACAAGCTTTTACTTTCTAAGCAGCAGTCTTGTCAGAGGATGCTGAAGCTAAAGTCAGTTCTCAGTCACTGCCAGAACCAATCATCTCTAATGGACATGTTAAATTTCCGAATCATTATAAAGTCCCTGAAGCTCTAAAAAGTGGTTTGACATTTGGAAGCTTTGATACAAATTCTGGACCAAGAAAGGAATATAGCAATGGTGATTTGACTTTTGGAAGCTTTGATACTAATTCTGGACCAGGAGCAAAATGCAGCAATGGTATTGATGGTGACATTAACTCTATGCATGCTATTGAACTTGCACATCTGACTGATGAAACTGCCATGGAACCTTCTAGGTTGGTGAGAATTATACTGTGCTCTCTTAATGATTGCCATGTAAATACATGTCTGAAATAATTGATTTTCTAAAGAAATATTTTTATGTTTGAATCATTTTCTGGGGTAGCAAAATGGGTTTTCAGGGGTGTTCTTGATTATTTTTGCTGGATTGTAAAAATGGAGGCTGTCCAGGGATTGGGTAGCTAGTCAGGTTATATGGTTATGCTGCATGTGTGCTCACTGATCCTATTATTTCATAAGTTTATTTTCCTATAAAAAGCCTTTAATCTTTTATTTGTGTTTTATTATACCTCTGGAATGTTTTGGATCATTTATATCATATGACATCTGGGAAATATTTGGAAGTTCTCAGTCATGGTGATATTTTTTTATTTACATGCAGCAATGATAGTGGATCAACACCTGTGCAATTTAATCATTCTGATCAACCAGAGTCTCCTATACATGTGCTTGAAAAAGTATCAATATCAGAGGGCAATGTTGATCCTAGTGCAGACTCGGGGGCTGTTCAGCCAAAGCAGGATGAGATGTTGCTTCCAGAAGGCCATCAGAGCTCCACTGTTCAAATTGCACCAAACTATGGTTTTGGGATCATGCCACCCATGCAGGCCGCTCACCTTGTACCATTCGCAGGACATGAGACACAGGCATGGGATGTTTCTCAAACTACAGGCTTTGTTGTAAGCTTTTGCTCTTGCTCTTGCTCTGTTTCAATTATTTATCAAGCTCTGTTTGTTCTTGCCATTATAACT
Source organism: Populus trichocarpa (assembly GCF_000002775.5). Classification (NCBI taxonomy): domain Eukaryota; kingdom Viridiplantae; phylum Streptophyta; class Magnoliopsida; order Malpighiales; family Salicaceae; genus Populus; species Populus trichocarpa. The sequence continues at coordinate 38,863,386 of NC_037285.2, read as the reverse complement.
GTTAGATTAAAATTTCTATTGTCAGTCTAATATTCTTTATCAATATGAGAATATCATGTTGGCTTGCACATAAAAGTTATAGATTATTGAGTCTCTGTCAGGATTGACCTGCAGACACCAAACCTTGCCATGATCTTGGGTGAACAATGGGTTAGCTTTATGCAATATGCCCTATCCTTTTAGGATATTTCTTTTTCCCTTGGAAACAAACTATTAGAGACTGGAGAAGGTTTGTTGTATTTTATTCTGCTTTACACGCTACACGCTACACATACACCCACACGCTACACGCTTTACACGAGACTCGAGGGTTAAGCTTGCTTTCACCTTTCTTTATGACAATTTTGCTCTTTTTTAACTTGATGAGAGATCCATATAACGGTATCAACAAAGATATCCATAATCTCTAATAGTTTGTTTCAAAGGGAAAAAGAAATATCCTAAGAGGATAGGGCATGACTTTTCTCTTTCTTTTCTGTAAATAAATTAATTGTTTCTGTTCTCTGTCAAATTGCAGGGTAAGAATTCTATGGCCTCATCTACTCCAAGTCCGAGTCAACAGATGCAGAATTCTGTTGCTGCTTCTCCGCATCCACTTCTTTTCAGGCCTCCATATCCTCCTAACTATCTTCAGTACGGGCACTACTTCAATCCATATTTTTTGCCACCAATGCATCAATTCTTGAGCCACAATGGGCTCCCTCAACAGCCATCGACTGGCAATGCATATCTTACAGCAGCACCTACTGCTGCTGGTGTCAAGTTCCCTCTTCCACAATTTAAGCCAGGAACTAGTGCTGGAAGCCCAGCTCCAATTGCACTCCCCATTTTGTACGGATCATATGGCTCTTCCTCTACGGGCTTCAATCCTAGTCCAGCTGTAACCTCTGGAAGCTCCACTGGTAATGATGATCTATCAGCATCTCAGCTGAAGGAAAGAAACATCTACACCACAGGACCACTGGTTGGTTTTATGTCTTCTGTTTCATATCTTAAAGTCTTGTGATATTTCTTTGTTTTTGTTGTGGCAGTATGAGGAGAAACCTATATGATCTTCCTTGCTATCTGCCATAAAGTGAATGATATTTCTTCTTGTTTTCAAGTGCCAAATCAGTGCATTACAGCTATCAATCTTAAGTATCTATTGCATTATTCTCTTCAGAAGCATTTTTTTTTATCAGACTCTCCTGGTGTGCTTTTAATTTCTGATTAATGGTTTTATTTCTTTTGGTCAAGGCGATGCAGAGTGAAATTTCATCTTGGATTCCTCCACCTGGGCAAGATATATCCAGCTTGCAGCTCAGTTCTTTATACCACCTTCACCCTCAGGGACAGCACCTCACCTTCTCTCCACAGGCTGGTCTTGCCGCCTTTCCTGGAATTTATCCACCAGTGCAAACAGTGGCTGCACCTTCAGCTGTTAATCAACTCACGCAACAGTCACAGACCATGCCTACAACTGCTGAACCTGTGGTACCTCCACCTGGTCCTTATCAGCAGCCTCAACTTACACAGATCAACTGGAACTCTTAACTATTAAGCATATGAAACCTCTATTAATGGCGCCATCTTAAAAGCCCGAGACAAGGGAAGCCTCAGAGTGCTTGGAAGTGTACATATGAATGCGGCTGGAAGGTTTAGGTTAATGTGATGGGTGGGGAGGGGATGTAGAATGCTGACTTTCTTACTATCAAAATGATAGGCCTCTCTTTTTCTTTCTCTGCTTGCTTTGTGCTCGTTCCCCCATTTATTTCTTAGGATCTTTCCTGCTCGGGGTGGATTTCTATTGTGTTTTCGAAGCCTTATTAATTCCACGAGATCATACAGGAATTTAAGAGGTTGAGCAGTCGGTGGGATTTGCCAATTTTTTCTTTGAGACGTCTCACCTGTATATTAAACTTTGAGGAAAAGTGAATTATACAACTTTGATTAGTGCACTGGGATTAGCAGTTGGCACTTCATTTTTCTTCTATTGGCATCCCAATTAGAGGCTTTAGTCGACACAATTATGTTCTAGGCAACCTTCCTGTCCTGAATTTACTACAGCAGCACGCAGAATATGCTGGTGAATGTGCTGGTTCCTTGTTCATCTGTTTGAGACTGTTTCGCTAAGTTTTCTATGGCTAAGAACCCCATTACGCACCACTGAATCGTAGATTTGCTGGAGACTCGTATTTTAACAAACTGAACTTACCAGAGGTTAAACCCAGAGCAAGAAACTCTGAAATTGCTCTGCAGATATATGCTGTCTCTCAGATATGTTAGCTGTACAGATCGGGGGTTTCAATTCACGTCCATTAATCCTTGTTCTTTATGGCAACCAATCCTAAATCCTAGTTCGGCTGCTCTCACCAAATGCATATTTTAGTTTGAGTAAATCTAAATGGATCTAATTACACTAACACACTCTGACGTTTTTTTTATGGTGTTTTATTGTTTATATAACTAAAGCATTTTAATATATTTTTTAATCGTTCTGTAATAATTTCAAGCCGTAGCAGAATTGATTTGCACGCGGGGGCTGCGAGGATGTATTCTTTTTTAATTCATGTATTTTTTTAATGTTTTTCAAAAAATAAAAAGTTGATGATATAATGTTCATCATTTTAATAAAAAAAAATAAAGCAGGGCCAGATATGCAGGTTTAGCCCACGTGCTTGGCTTTTTTTATTTTTCTTCTCTCTTTTTTTTTTCTTTGGTATTTTTTTACACTCCAAAAAATAATTACTAGATTCGTTTAATTTTTAGTTTTAACATGATTTTTAAATATTTTTATTTGAAATTTAAAAATATTTTCTCAATTATTATGTTTATAATACGAAGATAATAATATTAATAATAAATTGTTAATGAAAGTTCATTTCAAATCCTTTTATTTTAAAATTTTAAATAGATTTTTAACATGATTTTATTATATTTATGAATTCTCTCTCTCTCTGATATTTTTTATAAACTTTTGTAACAATTATGAAATGTTTCTATTTTTGTTTTAACAAAAAAATTAATTTCAAATCCTTTTTATTTTTAAAATTTTTAAATAGATTTTGAACATTATCTTTCTCTCTCACACACACACATTACTTTGATATTTTTTATTAACTTTTGTGACAATTATAAAATGTTTATTTTTTTGTTTTAACAAAAAAAATTAATTTCAGTTAAAAATATTATGTTCGTTAAGATAAACAAAAGATATGCTAATAAAAAATTTAATTAAATAAAATCAAATCAAATCAAAACAATTGTATTTTCAGAATCAATACCAAATAATTCTCTAAAAGCAATAAAAAAAAAAACCTCTCGCAGCAGGACTGGGCGGCATACAAAGTAGTATTTTCTGTACAAGTATACTAAGAGCCGGAATCAAAATTCCTGAGGTAGAATGATGGCATCAAGACATTGTTAAAGATTTCGTACCAACAAAACGAATCAAGCAGCATTTGCCGTGCCAGCTCCATCTAAGTTTGGTCATCTGCGGTGGTAGTTTCAGGTTTTGTCTTGGGTTTTGATAAAGGCAGCGTTTGTGTCTGAAGCTGGAAAATCAAATTTTCACGTGACTCCTGCAAGTTTAGTGATGTGTAAACAGACATTCCGGCGAGAGCTGTGAGGGCTCCGCAGATGCTCACAAACCCAGGATCTGAACCAAAAATTAGAAAACCTCCTAGGAGGATCACACAAGACTTGAACTGTCCGAGAACAACATGAGATGTTGCAGAAGTTGCCCTGAATGAGAAAGAATGACACCCAGTTACAAAATTATGAGAGGTAAAATCATGGATAGACAAGGAGTGATTAGAAGCTCACCCAAGTGCCAAAGCCCCAGACCATTGTAGGAGAAAACCAAGGAGAGCTGTCAGAAAAATAGCAGATGAGCTGTACAGATCCCACTTGAATGATAACAGTCCTGGTGGATCCAAGCATGGCATCAAGGCTACTAGGAAAAAAATCGTTACAGGCGTTGTCTTCCACATCAACCTACAAATTTAAGGAATCTCACTCTTATTATATGAGATTTGAGACTGATTGCTTAATCTAGTTTGCAAAAGCAGAACAGGGTTTCATTTACTTACGCAAGAGCAGTCCAGTTCGCATGTTGTTGTAGATTAGACCACAAAATCTTATTTATTGAGCTTGGAATTATCCATGCAATTGCAATGCAAGCACCAAAGAAGTTGAACTCCAAATCTTTCACTGTTGCAACTGCCACACCTCCTGAGACGACAACCAAAGCCAAAACCTGCAGAATTACCAGAGTCATTGACAAGCCATTACTGGCCGTGTTCATTCAACTATCTGTATTTTCAAAAAGAATTCGTTGAGACTTTTTTAAGGGAACTAAAGTTCAAAACGGTGACCTTCTTGTAGGAAATTGTTTTCCTAAAGAGAATGAACTCTGCAAGAACAATGGAAGGAGTGACTGCAATTTTAGCCATCTGATAGAAACCAACACTGCACAAGAACTGAAGAGTAAGGAAACAGGACTCTGCTTACTTTAAAAGAGAGATTTTTGAAGCCTACACACAAACCTGTTATGGTTTAGACTGGCATTGGCAAGACCGGATGCAAAGGACATGACAACGCCCAATGAGAAGAGAGGAGCGAAAGGAGTAGCTTTAGAGGGAGGGGAAACTGGAAGCAATGACAATGCTCTAAGAATGCCAAGTAGAATCCATGAAGTGGAATAGTGGATTAATGTGAGGAAGATTGGAAAATTAAACCCAACTTTCTTCATCACCTGTACGTAATCATATAACCCAATATGAGATTTCTCTGATAACAGTTCATCCTGAAAAAACTTCCCATCTTTGGGATCCTATTCCTTCAATAAAATGGCATGAAATGGAAAGAACATACAGCCAAATACAAGTATAAACACAACAGCAGTAGGGCTGAAGTTTCAGAACCAAGCAGCAGTTGGGACTAGTTCCTTCAATGCCAGCAGGAACCTAAGCATGATACCTGAACTAACTACCTCATATGACAATAAATCTGAATTTTCTTTAAATCAAGCAGTAGCTGGTGCTGTAGCTCAATAACTATGCACACTGCTAAAATCGCTAACACGAACAAACTATCACATCCACATGTAACAAAGCAAGGAAAGGCATTAACTAATTTGTTTGCCATGATAACCCCCACAGCGGCTATGAAATTGAAGGTCATTGCCACAGCTGGTCCACAAAACCGTTGTTGCTGGCGCTTAGCTCCTTCTGAAGTCCGAATATCATTGTAAAGAGAACCTCTAAGTTCTTCCAATGCTTGACCTGATAATTCGAGTACAAGAAGTAAGAAATCCAAAAGCAAGAGGCACAAAGTCATGAGCAAGGGTAACTAAGTTCTGAGCATTTTTTTGCCTCCTTGAAATGCAAACAAATGGTTGTATAAACAAAGTTCGCAAAACTGTTTCGTATCCTTTTGTGTTCCCCCGTGCTAAATTCTAAAGCATCTACAAGAGGAATTTGACCACTATATATTGCCAAGAATGTATAAAGTATAAACCAGCTTTCAGTGAAATTCAATCACACGACATGGAACTTTGAAATACGCGAGGAATTGAGCTCAATACGTACAACCTACGTATTCAGTAATCAAAATAGAGAGAAAAAAGAGGCAGTTCAGAAAACCGAGAGACTTATCAATAGCAGAGGAAGCACCTTGAACATCAATGTTAAAGCTGCCTAACTAATGACAGCAGCAATAGTTTTGACTGAAAAATGAGATATGAAAACTGAGAATTTGTATTATGTAAACCATTAACAGATCACCCAAGTAATACATTATTGAATGCTCCAGGGAGAAGAAGAGAGGACAAGAGCCAGTAATGAAAGAAACAGGAGATGCATTTATGGTGATCAATCAATGATCCTGCAATCCTCAAAACCATGCTGATCTATGAATCCCACCACTAACAAACCAGTACCGAAAGAATTAAAACAATCACATTATGACAAAATGCTAATCCAAATACAAATGAAAACTATTTTATCATTTCAGTGTAAAGAAAACTCATACAACGTAAGAGAATAAAATGGGGCCATCACACACACACACACACACACACACAAAGAGGATTCATTTTTTTTGTAGATCAGAACCTGCTTCTCCTGCATCACTGTCTTTCCTCTTGATGAACTTCCTCGCATTGTTGCCCAGCAATGAATCAAGCAGACCCATAAGAATCAGATAGATGATTAGTTTCTCTCTGATCACTTACTAACACGAATGCATTGAACTCCTTGTCAAAATGCTTTGGCTGACGTGTATATAGAAGAAATGGAAATAATGTAATTAAATGGAAAGATAATGACAAATTCAATGGATATGTATTGGGAAAAAAAAACGGAGATGAAGAGAGTCCAACGTTTATATAGAAACAGGTTATATTTGGCAACGACAAAAATAAATAAAAAATAAATAAATAAATAAGGTGTGTTAAAATGACATAATAAGATCTTACAAAAGCTTGACACATACGATGTTTGCCACCTTTTCAAGCTGTTAGGATTCTGGTTGAGTTAAATATTCAGTAGATACAGATTTTAGTTCATATAGTTTTCCTTTGAAGTTAAGAAAACATCATTTTCACAACATCAAAACTAACAATTGGCCCTCTCTAGGCCAGTGTGATAATCTCTTCCCATTTTTTTATCCCTTTGCTGTTCTTCTCAAACTGCAACATTACTAGCAGGCCCAACAAACGGCATGTCCTTTCTTTGTATCATGCTTAAGTTTGATGATTTGCGCTAGTATGGAAAAGGCCAAAGCACCAAAAGTGATGTGCCTCCCAACCCACGTCTTGAGATTTTGAAAGCGTCAACTGTCAACCAACAAACTGCAACGTTGTTTTGTCTCTATGATCGTCACCTCTGCCCAACAACCAAGGGCTAACGAGCAGCTTGGAAACACAAGCATCTTCCTTCACACGTCTTGGAATGCCCTCTTATGCCTACATTTGGAAAGCAATGCTTGTGCCCAAAACATGATTTCTATCCCCCTTTTTTTAATACGACTGACCATGTTGCAAATCTATGAATTAATTTTAAATTCAATAACAAAACTTTAAATTATTTTTATTTTTATCATGTAAATAATGATGATCATACTCCCAAGGTTACATTCTGTTAATATTTCAAGATAAAAGGGCAGAAACATAGAATAAGTTCAGTGAATTTTTTGTACTTTCGACATTGTATGATCCCTCAATCCAGCAAAACATCATCCGCACACTTAAGATTTGGTTTTGATATGAATAGCTTAAAACTAGATTGGTTAGATGCTTCACTCTACCTCAACAAACATGTTAGCCTATTGTAACTAGGTTGTTTCTGGGCTTGGTTTGAAGCTGATAACAGTTCAATCAGGGAAGCCAGTACGGATAAACTTTCTATTCCTTAACCCGGTCAATATATATATATATATAATCAATCTCTCACTTGATCGAATGAATAGAATGGAGATTACTATGTTTAAACAAAATGAAAGAAATGATTGCAAACAAGCAATTATAGATTGTTGCAACAAGAATGACTCATGGGTTTTCTGCAAGGCGTAGCTCCAGGCACTCATTTTCCTTCACAATGGCATCAAGGTCTGCTTGCAGCTTATCCACGTTTAAACTTCGGGACGCCATGGCTGCTAGCTTCTTTTCAAGTTCAGTCATTTCTCTGCTTATTCTATCAGTGGTAAGGATTTTCTCAGAAATCTGACCGAAGCAGTCGTGTAAGCTAGTGAGGAGCCTATAAGCCTTCCGTCCTACCAGGTCTCTCTTTGCTTCCCTGTGGAAAGAAGCTTCTCTTAGTAAATCAAGCAAATGAATATTTTATTCTTTCAACATCAGGGAAGACCAAATTTGAAGATCAAAAAACCAAAAATTCCGTACCTACACACTATTTCATCTAGAACAGCATATGTTCGATGAAGGCGATCTTGGATAGAGTTACTCTCCAACTGAAGCTCCCTAGTTTCTTTTAAGATCCTCTTTATATCAGCATCCTGTTTCTGACTACTTTTTGTAATCTCCTTTATCCGCTCAATATAGGATGTTCTAGATGGAAGTTTAGGCTGCTTCTCAAGATCTGCAGAAAGTTTAGAATGTTCCTCCTCCCTATAGAATTGCAAGAAATCTGCAATAAGAGTATGAAAAGATATTTGTAGAATTCTCTCATTATAATTTAACTTTATAAGCACACCTCTTTGTAATTTCAGACAACACCAACTGTTTTTCGTGCTCAAGTTCCCTCAACTTTTGGAGCTTTTCTTGAGAACCTGGTATGTTTGCATACAGGGACTCCTCTAGGTTTCTCTTCTTGTCTTCCAGAGGCATTCTGAAAGCATCCCTGGAATTGATCAAACACACCAGAAAAATCAAGACTTCAATCTCAGTCCAGTAGAGTACTACACTGCTTTTGAAAAACAAGAATCTCCGATTTACAATATCTTATATGTATCCAAGCACCTGACTAAAAGATTTCTTTCCAGAGTAAGACGCTGTATTAATGAAAATCAAGACTTCATAGAACAGAACCATATCTTACCACTGTGACTTCAATTCTGTAATATTGCACCTTTTGGCATCCACTTGCCCTTTAAGCTGCTCAAAGCAGAAGTCAATAGAATTCTGATCACCAAATGCCATTTCTGCTGCTGCCTTTAACAATTCAAGTTCTTCCTCAAGATGCTGTAATTCTGATGTCTTTGCAGTAACCTCCTCTGTGAGCACTTTTTCTTCATTTCTTAATTCTTCTTTCTCAATTATTACCTGATAGAAGAACAAATATACGCAAAAAAAATCATCAAAACCTTTTATTTTCAAAATTGCTTTCACAAAAATGATAGTACTCCTTTTTTTTTTTCTTTTCAAGATTTGTTTCTGGATTCAAATTTATGAATCGGATCAATTTTGTTTCTTGGTTAAACTCATGATTTTGACTGCTCTATCCAAATCTACATCATCTCAAATAAGCATATACCATGGATGGCTGCTCTTCAATAGAAATCGCTTTCTGAACATCCTTATCATCTCCCGCGGCAGCTGTTTCTTCATTTCCAAACAGATCTCTTCCTGACTTTCCTTCTTCATCAAAAAGTTCTCCATAAAAAAAAGCAGGTAACTTGTCCTTGCCGAGATTTTGTCTGCTCAAGCCAATAAAGGGTATGTCTTCAGCCTCTGGCACTGCATTATGGAGACTAGGATCTTCCAATTTTTCTCTCTGATGATTAAGATCTAACCTTCCACCAATATTAGAGCCATCCTCCTTGGTTTTCCCTCTAGCATTCACATCCTTCACCTCAGCTATTTTGACAGGTCGAGTCGACTCAGTAAGCCTCTCCACCAAGAATCTAGTCAACTTATGGAGGTCATCTTCAGAAGGATAGAGGAGCTGCCGCAAGCAACACAGTTAATCTGTTTTAAGCATAGTTTTAAAAACAGTAATAAGAATAGAGCAGCAACCAGAAAGCGGAAGCAGATTCAGGCAAGACCAAACAGTTGGATGTGAATAACAGAATGACCCCATAATTCTACTCTTATGATTGGATAAAATAGAACCTAAAAATTAATACTTCCATGAATTAGCATAGGAAAGACCCATGGATTCACTCAAAAAAGAAAAGTAGCAGTGAGTAGAAGAAATTCCATATTAACTCATTCTTGTTCTTCTTCTTCTTCTATAGCACATACATATTAGAGAGGAAGCTAACTAAATCACATAACCTTAATTACAAAACAATTAGTGATGGGTTTGATTACCTTAATATAGCTCATGTCTCCAATAAAACCAAGTCGCTTTATAGCTAAACCCATGTCCGCACACATCTTCAGCTTGTCAATCGCCGCATCCGGCAGAGTTGTAGGCAACGAAGCCGTTTGATCTATCAAATTAACACACTGAGCGCAGATGGAGACGAAGGTTTCCGGACTCAAGTCTCCGATCGATGTAACGTTGTCCGGGATCCAAATGCCGGCGCTTTCGAGTGAACTTAACAGTGTCTGCTTACGAGATTCTGATTCTTCCATCATTCGGTGCTTTTCTTTTCTTTTCGGCTTTGGGGTTTCAGGAAGAATTCAAACTTTTAGTGTTGTTCATCTTGTTGGGTTTCAAGTTTCGACCTTGTCTCCATTTTTTGAGTTAATTTATCTAATTTGGCAAAACTAATTTAATTAGTCCTTATAGTTTAGAAATTATATATTTAATCCCCTATATTTTAAAATTCATTGATAACTTAACCCATTTCTAAAATTCAATTCCGTCCATTAGAAAATTAAACATTAATACCAGTTTGAAATTATAAAAAAAAAAACATACTATATAAATTACAAAGAATTTGATTAAGCATTTTTAATAAGAATTACTCTCTCGAAATGAAAAACTGTTTTATATGAATAACTTCATTTAAAAAAAAATCAAATTTTTTTCCCTTTTTGTTAAGTTCTACCTTTCAAAAATTTTCTTTTGATTTTTTTATTTAATATTTTATTAATTTTAAATTGATTGTCAAAATTTGTTTTAGTTACTTTCTATTAAGTTATTACAATATCAAATAAACATTTTGATATTTAATTAGTACTTTATTTTTACAAGTATCTATTTTTATTATCATATCATTAAATAAAAAATAAACTTTTAAAACATAATGAAGTCTATAATCTAGATCGCAAGTTTTGTGAGATAAGCTATAAAGTTTAATCGATCTAACATGTTTTTGTTTTAATATTAAAAAAAATATTATCTTAAAATTTTAAAACCAAACCATACTTTTACCGATCATGCGGGTTGTTTTTAGACTCGTCAAGTCAACTAAGTCATGTAGGGTTAACTTCTATGCAGGTTAATTTTATCCAAGCATGACAAGGAATCAAGTCAAGAAGTTTCAAGATTGACTCGTTGCGTTCGGTTTAATAACAATGCAAATAGCTTCTTTTTTAATAATAATAAAAAGTACTATCTTCCATTTTTTTTCTTTCCATGGAATCCTTGTTGACTTTTTTTTTTATCAATTTCATTTTAAACATTTACTTGATATAGAATTAATTTTCATAATTTGTTTTGATTTGCTTTCTATTGGGTTATTGTAGTCTCAAACAAATATATTGATATTTGGTTGGTACTGAATTCTAAAAACATATATTTTTATTATCATATCATGAAGTAAAAATTAGTTTTAAAAAACAAAATTTTTAAACCTAGTTGAATCTATAATCTGAATTGCAAGTGTGGTGGGTTAAGTGACGAACTTGAGTCAATTTAATATGTTGTCATTTTAATATATTTAAAAAAAAAAAAAAAGATTTCATCTTGAAATATTTTTTAAAGTTAAATCATATTTTTTTTATATGTTTTCTAGTTTATTTTTATGCTCATTAAATTTACTAGATTATATTAAGATAATTTTTACAGGGTTAATTTAAAATCACAACCAGGTAAAAATAGGATTTAATATTGGATTACTAAATCAGGTTTGATAATAATTTAAAATAATTTCTTATAACTTAACATTTATTTTAAAGTTGAAAATCTTTTTGATCGAAGCTGAGTTGGGCCACTAGTTAAGATCTATTACTATTTATATTTAAACACAACTAGTTTTGAAATAATAGGATTGTTTGCAGAACTTGTCTCAAGTCAAATACATATGCAAAGGAGTTAGCTTGAAGATGGGGATTTACCGTTTGTGTTCGTGGGTCTATTTTGAGTGCTTCGAATTTGAAACCTACAGAAAAAATTCACGAACATTATATGTATATATTTCTTGGTCTACCTATCCACATGATGGTTAAAAATTCACGAACATTATATATATATTTCAAAAAATAAAAAAGAAAGAAAAAAGAAAGAAGAGAGCATTGTTTCGTGTTCTTGGAACCCCTAATATTGAAACAAAAAAACCAAGGAGAAAGAGAGGTAGGCAAAATGGTTGGGAAGGCATAGAGGAACATAAAGAAGAGCTGCTTTTCTACTTTCTAGTCTTGAGTTTAGGCATTAAAAGCATGTGGCCTACCGAACAAAACCTTTCCTCGCTATATAGGCAAGCTTTTGGTTTATTACGGTTGATTCACTTAACATTGCAGATTTTGATTCACAAGGTATTAGCTAGAAATAGATACAGTGCTTCTGGTTTTTTGCATGGTATATGAATATGGAAACCAAGAGAGAGGAAGAGATAGAGGACATGTCATCACTGTCCCCTCCAACAATGGGGTCTATGCAGATTGCAGGGAGCAACGGGTTTGGCCACAGCATAGACTTCATGTCTGAAGCCTACCTTAGAAATAGGTATTCTGGGATTGATATTGAGGAAGATTGCTTGGCTATGAATAAAGATCGCCCTCTTCCAATATTTCTCAAGGTGATCAATGCTCAATCCCTTCTTTCTCATCTTGTTTATTTGTTTATGGTTGTCTTGTAAGGTTTTTTTTTTATTATTATTCTCTTAAGAACGCATGATCAGCTTCTTATTGACAATAATCTTTAGTTTCCAAGCCCTAGCTAGTCAATATGGCAAGATAACTATAGATAAATCGAGTCATGGTTGTGCTAAATCTATGCATTGCAGTTTGAAGATGTGGAGTATAAGGTGAGGAATAGCAAAGCTTCCTCTGCCAACCCAGTGAAGGCAGTGGTTTCAAAGGTAGCCTCACAGCTCAACTTGGATCACGATAACTACAAGATGATTTTGAAGGGTGTAACAGGAAGTGTTTGCCCTGGTGAAATCCTCGCCTTGATGGGTCCTTCTGGTAGTGGTAAGACAACCTTGTTAAAGATAATAGGAGGAAGATTGAGTGAAAATGTTAAAGGAAGAATAACATACGATGACATTGCTTATAATGCAGTCATTAAGAGAAGGTTAGCCACCATTAAAGAGAGCTTAATTTTGTCTCGTTCATAGGTGATTGAATAAGTCGTTATTATCTGTCAATGTTCTCCCTTGGAAGTTAATTATCTGTGCACAGGATTGGATTTGTGACTCAAGATGATGTGCTCTTACCACAACTCACAGTGGAAGAAACTTTAGTCTTTGCTGCTTTCTTGCGACTTCCAGGAAACATGAGCCGGCAACAGAAGTATGCCAGAGTTGAGATGATTATAAAGGAGCTAGGCATCGAAAGGTAATACATGGCACCTAATCAGGACAACAGGTAGTTGTGTACTCTAAATGAAAACTTTGTAAGAAGCTTCTTTCATGGTCACAGATGTCGTCACTCAAGAGTTGGAGGGGGATTTGTTAAGGGGATATCTGGAGGAGAAAGAAAAAGAACCAGCATTGGTTATGAAATTCTCGTCGACCCTTCATTACTGTTACTTGATGAACCAACTTCAGGCCTTGATTCCACATCAGCCAATAGACTCCTTCAAATCCTCCAAGGGCTAGCTAAGGTGCCAAAGTAGATGTATTACATTTAGCAAAACTCTTTTAAGTTATGTGAAAAAGTCCTGAAAAGAATATGTTTGGTGGTCTACAGGCAGGAAGGACAATAATTACTACAATCCACCAGCCTTCGAGCAGAATATTCCACATGTTTGACAAGCTTCTCCTGATATCAGAAGGCTACCCTGTGTACTATGGGAAGGCTAGAGAATCCATGGAATATTTTTCTTGTTTGAGATTCATTCCAGAGATAGCGATGAACCCTGCAGAGTTCTTGCTGGATTTAGCAACCGGGCAAGTGAATGACATAAGTGTGCCTGAAGATCTATCAGCACCACATGGAGTCCTTGATTCTGAAAAGGCAGTAATCAAAGTAATTAATAGCTCTTGATTTAATGATCTCTTCTCTCTGACCATTTTTTCTTATACATGAACCTCTAAGATTAGCTTATTCTGTGTATGCTGCATTTAGTACCTTCATCTGAAATACAAAACTCAGCTGGAGCCAAAAGAAAAGGAAGAGAATCACCAGAGCAAAAGGGTACCTGAGCCTCTTCAATTGGCGATCCAAGTAAAAAGGGATTGGACACTTAGTTGGTGGGAGCAGTTCGTCATAATGTACAAGAGAACATTTAGAGAGAGGTGTAGAGATTATTTCGATAAGCTGAGGCTCGTCCAGGCACTAGGAGTAGCAGTATTGCTAGGCCTTCTTTGGTGGAAATCAAAAACTGGAACTGAGGCTCAATTAAGGGACCAGGTTAATTGATTTCCATGAAACATTTTACGCAACTACAAGTAGAATCAAACTAAAATATTCGAGATAGTTTAATGTTCCTGTAATTGCAGGTTGGTTTAATGTTCTACATCTGCATTTTCTGGACATCATCATCAATATTCGGAGCAGTATATGTCTTTCCATTCGAGAAGATCTATTTGGTGAAAGAAAGGAAAGCAGACATGTACAGACTAAGTGTATACTATGTGTGCAGCACTCTGAGTGACATGGTAGCTCATGTATTCTATCCAACATTTTTCATGGTCATAGTGTACTTCATGGCAGGGTTCAAGAGAACAGTCCCTTGCTTCTTCTTCACACTGTTTGTCATGCTATTGATAGTCATCACAAGCCAAGTAAGTAGAAACAAATAATATTCACACACGTACATGCAAATATCTATACGAGCACCAAGTAATTGATGTATTTCTGTGTGATAAAAAGGGAGTGGGAGAGCTATGTGGAGCTGCAAGTTTGAGTATCAAAAGAGCTGGGATGTTTGCTTCTTTGATATTAATGTTGTTTCTTCTTACTGGAGGTTACTACGTCCAGGTAATTTCCTAATCTCAAGGGCTTGATCTGCATACATCGTCATGTGTTCCCGAGACTAGCTAAAGGGTTGCGTTTTCTCCTCGCAGCACATTCCGAAATTCATGCAGTGGATGAAGTTCTTGTCTTTCATGTTCTACGGGTTTAGGCTTTTGTTAAAAGTGCAGTATGATGGTGATGAATTATACGAGTGCGAGAGCGAAGGAGGGTGTCGGCCTCTGCAGAGCTCACCTTCATTTGACATGGTTAACCTGAAAGGTGGCTTGCAAGAAGTCTGGGTGCTGCTAGCCATGGCTCTTGGATACCGGCTAATTGCTTATTTTTGTCTCCGCAGGAGGATTAATTTATGTCATCTTTGAATTGGATCCATGATTCCAACCTTCTTATTTACTAAAAGTGTGTTGCATTTTCCATAATACTAAAACAATTCCTCTATTTATCCATGAAAGTTACTATTGATGAATTACATGTCTGGATGCTTGATCTATCATCATTCATTATTTCTTTATTGTTGTTGTTATTATTACAGCATTCATTAATTATATTAATTTTGAACCAATTTGCTTATATTTAGGGTATTTTAGAGTGTAATAGACATTATTTTTTAAAATATATTTTGCCTAGAAATATATTAAAATAAAAAAAATTATTATTATTATTTCTAACATCAGCACATCAAAACAATTACAAAATAAAAAAAAATAATTTGAAATTAAAAAAACTTCAAAGCTTACAAAAATTTAAAATTAACTGTCGACTATGAAATTAATCCTCGGATTACCCCACTACATCTAATTAATTTTATCAAATATACTAAAACATTTAGGTTTTTCATGAACAATGAAGCACTTTGTCTTCATTTTTCTTTTTTTCTTTTGTAATTAAATTATTTTTTAGCAATGAAATTAGGTTTCAAATCATGGTAAAATTATCAAATTAAAAAACAGATGATTGAATTGTATAATATAGAAAAAAAATATGGTTAATCATAAATTTATAATAATTTTTATTTTGATTTAAAAATTTATTTGGTTTAATTTTTAAATTTAAGAGAAAATAGAAAAACTAGAAAGTAATTTATTCTTAAAATTTTATTTTCCAGCCCTAAAAATAATTAATTTCTTGGAATCTTATTATCTGGACCAAAACAATTTGTTCCTGAAATTTTATTTTTCCATCCCCATACCAATTTATTTCTAGGAATTCTATTATCCCACCTTGAATGTAATTTATTTCTTGAAATATGTCCATCACAGAGTGTATTCGGCATTGATTGAGAAATCAGCATCCCCTGTTAGCTATCAAGATCAAAACAATCAAATCACAGGAGGTGACGCTGTAAACACACAGCCAGGAATCTGGGCTTGAATGCCTCTTTTCTTGGGTCATTGAATTGTACAGTCTAAGATCCTGCGTTGATTTGGAGAGGGAGAGAAGAGATCATGGAGAGTTTTTTCCATCCCTTGATCCTGATTGCGACGCTGACGGTGATGAGATTCATGCCCCTTTTAACCCTAACCCAAGCTCCTGTTCATCATGGACAATGAGAGAGATGTGTTTGAAAAGACAAATTTTGCTTTCTTTTTTTTCTAATTTTAAAAACCATGATAAAGTAAAAGTAATTTTTTTCTAATATTCTTTTTAATTAATATTATTATATTAAAGTTTAGAAACTCGTCCAATTATACCTTGCTTTTAAAATAAGATTTGAACTTTTTTTTATGATAACATTGTTAATTAATTTATATATAAAAACAAGTATACAAATCTAATATGCATTTTTTAAAAAAATTGTCCATCAATAATAAATAATAATAAAAATTTATTTTTTATGTTAGCTTTTTATATAATTTTTAAAAATTAATTATTTTGTATTCTTTTATACTATTACATCATAATTATCACAATTTTTTTTCCAAAAACATTACCCTAACATCTTATAGTTTAATTAAAACTTTATTTTCTTATCAAGTTTTGAAAAATTATAATTTGCATCTTAAATTTTTATGTGCACAATAAAACTTAATGTATTTATTAAAAAAATTAATAAAAAATATTTAATTTTTTACAGGTTTATTATTCTTTTTCATTAAATAACTATAGAGCCTCCAAACCACAAAAAAAAAAAAAAAAAAAATTGATTTTTGCCCAAATAAAAAACCTAAAAGCCAAGATTTTTGTGTTAGTTTGCTTTCAACTTTAGATTTCTATGGAAACACCAGCGTCATCCATGGCCCTCTTCCGCAGCCACACACTGACCAATGATAACCTTACTTCTCCCCACGACAATGGCCCAGGAGAAGAAAGAGGATAACCAAAAAAAAAAAAAAAACCCTAAATTAGAATCGTGACCTGTCTTCTCCAAAAATCAATGTCTAAAAAAACTAATCCCCACCATGACAGATTTAGGGTTCTTTCTGAGTTAAAAAATAAACAATGTTTTTTCATTTAATAAATCATACTAGTTAAATAAAAAATACCAGTTTTGGGGGGGAAATGAGAGGAAATTAGACTAAAAGGTCGTATTTTATCCATAATTTAAATTATTTGGAATTTTTAAAATATTTATTTACTAAAAATAGGTTTTGAGAAACGCACCGTACAGCCACGGGTGTGCTGCTCGCGATCCATGCATAAACACAACCTTGCTTCCAATCATTTCATCAAACCAGATACCACAATTTATCCGCACTCTCTCTCTCCCCTGACTTCAAAGCTTAACTGCATCTATACCCTACCTGTCAACATCCCATTGGCCCTCCCTGTCTTGAACTCACTTTCTCCTGTCTCTCTCCTCTCTCAAGCTCAAAGCAGAATAATATCCAAACCCATCCGCCTCTGCAGAAGAATATTTGGCCATCTCTCTCTCTCTCTCCGTAGAAATTTGAAATCGGAAAAGATGGAATTGGTACCATACACGGACCCAAATTCCAAACAAGATTCCCTTCCATGGCAAGACATGTTTAGATCCGCCTCATACCGTAAACCCTCCACAACCCCACCCCCACCCTCGCCCCCACAGCCCAACGCGCCACCCCACGCGCCCAATGACCACCATCACCATAACAATAAAACTAGTGCTACTACCTTCTCAGCCTCAGGTGATCCCCAGGTACGCCTTGCTCTTTACATAGCCATGGCCCATGCTGGTCTTGCTTTCGCTATCTTCATTCTTTATTTCGTATGCAAGCTTTTGCAAGCGTACTTGAGGCCTATTCAGTGGGCTATTTTGTGTTCTATTCCTTTAAGAGGGATACAACAGACCCTTGTTGCTTTTTGGACTGAGCCTCTCCAGTTAGGTCTCACTGAGACTGTTCTTGCGGTTCCTGTTTCTATTTTTACGGTTTTTGTAGGCACCCTTGTTGATATTAAGGAGGTCTGTTTAAGGGTTTTTCTTAAAAAGTCAAAAGGAGACAGTTCTAGGAGACATAGGAGTGGTTTTTCTAAGTTATTAAGGTGGTTGCTGTCATTTGGTGTCTTTGTGATTTCTTATGAGAGGATTGGTGGTTTGGGCTCACTCTTGATTCTTGCTTCAGGCTTCTTGTGCAGTACCAAAACTGTAAATTCTACATTTTCCACTGTCTCTTCTCTTAGGAATTATAGTTTTAGGCGTAGTTCAATTACCCCATTTTTCACAAGAGGTGTGTTGAAGAGGTTGAAAACCATTGTGGCAATCGGATTGATTGTTGGTATGATTGTGGGGTCTTTGGCTGGATTGATATTCTTCTCTTACAAGATTGCTGTTGAAGGGAAAGACGCCGTCATCTCATTGAAATCACATGTGGAAGAGAGTAATTATGCAGAGAAGCTCGGCATCAAGCAGTGGATGGACGAGAATGATGTTCCTGGAATGGTAGATAAATACACCACAACATTCTATGAAACAGTGTCTGACCAGATAGATAGTTTAGCAATGCAGTATAATATGACTGAGTTTGTTACTGGGATTAGGCATTTTGTTATTAGTCCTCCAGCTAATACTTCTCAGCAATCAGTGGCGTTGATGAGCCCATCTCCTTATACAGAGAAGATGTTGAGCTTAAGGAAGAAAGTTCTCAATCAGGAATGGGGAGAAATCTATACAGAACTGGATGCAATCTTTAGGGAACTGATATTTACGCGAGAAGATCTAGTTGAAAAGGCAAAGGGGTATGCTGTTCAAGGGATGGAGGTGTCACAGCGTGTATTTGCTAGTAGTGCATCTGTTTTGGGTGGTGGCGCTAAGCTCATGCTGTCCATTGGAAACTCCATCATTTCTGGAGCAGCAGAGGTTTTCAATTTTGTATCTCAATCAGTGATATTCTTCTGGGTTTTGTATTACCTAATTACATCAGAGTCTGGTGGGGTGACTAATCAAGTGATGGGTATGCTTCCAATTCCAAAACCAGCTAGGATTAGATGTGTTGAGGTTCTCGACAAGGCAATTTCTGGAGTTCTCCTGGCTACTGCAGAGATTGCATTCTTTCAGGGATGTCTTACATGGCTTTTGTTTAGACTGTATGATATACACTTCTTGTATGTGTCGACCATACTTGCAATTTTCAGCCCCCTGTTTCCTATATTTCCACCTATGTTTGCAACAATTCCAGCTGCTGTGCAACTGGTGATGGAAGGGAGATACATACTGGCTGTTAGCCTGTCCATCATTCACATTGTGCTCATGGATTATGGTGCAACTGAAATTCAGGAGGATATACCTGGTTATAATGAATATCTTACTGGGCTTAGCATCATTGGTGGAATGACACTGTTCCCCTCTGCAATAGAGGTAACTAACACGTCTTATTTCCCATCACCTATCTATCATCATGGTTTCTCCTCAGTTGTTGTTTTGCAATTCTTGTGTGCTTGTTTCTACTTCCTTAAAACAGATTGGCGGTTTGACTGACTCCTAAAGTCACATCATGCTTAAGGAGATTACCTAAAGTTTAACCTGTATGATAGTTATTGGCTATTTTGGGTATTGATAGAGTTTCACTTTCTGATGAAGCCAATGATTTGGTTTGGAAGCTGTGTTATGTGCAGCCTTCTGTATTTTCTTACGGTTGAGTCAGTTTCTTGCTATGATAATTCAGTCCTGTCCATAGAGATTGGAAAGAGTTTCAAACTATCACCAAAGCATTTTTTTTGTGCTGAACACGAGAAGCTTTAGGTTTATAATAAATGTATACTGCAGTTTTTAAGAGAACAGGAGTCGAATTACCTCTCCTGGTTGCCGAGCCAAAATAAAACTTCATTGGTATAATTTGGTGTGATTTAGGACAGATTTGAGATGTCTGTTCTACAAAGGATTTGTGGACAGCTAGGGTTTATTGTTTGTGGAATTAGAGTAGAATAGGGCTTGTCAAGGAAGAGATAAGGAGAAATTAGTCTTGTGAACAGTAACTCGCAGCACTGTAGCAGGAAAACAGTAAACACAAGAAAGAAGAGAAAGTAGAAGAACAAGAGAACAGAGAAGAAACCTTAGGCACTAAACCTTCAAAATAACTCTAAAACTCAATTTATTTCACAACTCAACTTTGCTGAAAAATTAAACATAGCATCCCTGTTTTTAGAGATTAAGACTCCCTAAAAGAGTAGACTAGGATAACTAATCCTTGTTTGACTAGGAAATAAACTAAACAGGAATAAATTATTAAAGACTAAGACTCCAAATTCCTACATAGACTGGACCTTCACGTAATAATTCTGAAAATTGCTAAAATACAGCTGATTTGCAGAGCATGATGAAATTACAATTCCTGCTCCTGCTTACGAAATAAATCAAAGAATCTAAACCCCAAACATAGAAATCTACCGAGGACCACATATTTTTTCGACCAAAAAGACTTCTTGCATGATGAAGAATCACTTATTGTAGCTTTGGGTTTCCAGAGTGGATAATGTTTCTGTAAGTATAACATAGCCACTCCATCAGAGTGATTCAGGGGATTGTTGAGTGGTTGGACATCTTGTTTTGGTGGCCTTCCTTGAAACTACATTGTGCTTGAGTAATGCGAGCCTGCACTTTTCAGAGATTAGTTAGGTGGTAAAGCAAGCTCAACTTAGAGACCTTTCTTGATTTTTTAGGTATTTTGATGACCCCTGCCTAGGTAGGGTAAACATTTTATACATAGACATTTGTCTTCATTGTACTCTGCTAAGTATTTTCTTCAGATGAACTCAAGTAGTTATGAAGCTATTATGCATTTCTTGATTTTCTATCTTGTTTTTTTCTGTTAGCTGTTACAATTTTTTGATATATCATTCAACAGGGAGCAATCATGGGCCCGTTGATAACAACTGTTGTAATCGGTCTCAAGGATTTATACGTAGAATTTGTGCTAGAAGAGCCAAAGAAAACCAGTTAGCAGGACGCGGTTCGAGACTCTGCCCGAATGGGACTCTGGTGAAATCGTAGTTTGTGAGTTACTTAGGGAAGCACATATTCCTTTTCCAATTTGTTCACAGTGCCTTTCTCTGCCTGCACGGTGTGTTTGTTAGACTGCAAAGGTTTCTTCTTCTTCTTCTTCTTCTTCTTCTTCTTCTTCTTTCACCTGTTGCTGTCATGATGTAATGGCTTCTCTTTTATAGTTTATTGGTTGCTGGCAGCTCGATAAAAATTGAAATTGTATATTTCCCTGTATTTATTTTTGTAAGAAGGTGAGTCCCATGTATTGAACATATATGAGTAATTCATGTGTAAGATTCTTTGTTTTATTTAAAAATTGTTTAGGCATAGAACGTGCCCCTCATCTCCTTGCTTCCTGGGAGCAGCCATACAGGTTATTTGTTTGTAAGGACTTATTATCCAATGTCACCTTCAAGTCACTTGTTCATTGGAGAGAACAAGAACAGACCCTAGTTCCACCTGGGCTTAAAGCCTGAGCATATAGGCTTAACTAGCTATGTAAAAATAAATGTGCAAGTGTTTACATGTTTTTTTATACAACCACAAATTGAAAACTTATGCATAAATTTAATTAATTAAATAAATTGAGAAACAGCGGTATCAAATTAATCTATAAAACTTGTGCCTTGAATTATAAAAGTATGATAATCCTTTAAAAACAAAATATAATAAATTAGGAGGCTAAATTTTCAATAAGCAAAAGTGTTAAAAGAATGAGAAATATATAAAAAAATAATTAAAAAAACAGCTTTATTTAACTTGAGTAAACATGCTAAGCCTGTAAACCGAGTCTAAGAATAGGATTATTTTATATAAAGAAACTAAAATAAAATTATGAAACTCAACTCTAATTAACCTATTGTTAAAGGATAAAATAAAATAAAATAAAAATATTTTTTCTAAAAAAAATAATTTGAGTCATCTCAGGTTAACCCAGCAAATCTACAACCTGATTCATAAAACCAAGATAAGTTAATAGAAAGCAAATAAAAAAAATCACAAAGCCCAATTACCAACCAATTAAACTTGTGACCCGAGTTATGCGAACGAAATTACCTTATAGAAAGTAAATAAAAAATAATTATGATTCTCCGCTCTAAACCAACTCATTGTTAAAGGACAAAATCAGAAAATAAACAATATAAAAAAAATAAACCTGATTCAACTCAAGTTAACCTGAAAAACTTGCGACTTAGGTTATGAGACTAGGATAACTTAATGGAAATTAAAAAAAAATCATAAAGCCCAAATCCAAATCAACTAAATATTAAAGACCAAAATTCAAATTAAAAAATATCAAAAAAAGCCTCAAGTCAACCAGGACTAACTCTCTAAACCCGCGACACATGTCATGAAACTAAGATAACCCTTTAGAAAGCAGATTCAAAAGAATTATGAAGCTCAATTCCCAAATCAACCCAGTGTTATAGGGTGTAACTAGAAAAAAATCTGATTCTAAAAGAAAAGGAAAAAAAGCCCTAAGTAAACCTGGGCTAACTCATCAAGCTCATAACTAAGTTATGAGATCGAGATAACAAAAAAAATAACAAATTGGTGAAGCCCAATCTCTAACCTTTAAAGGATAAATTGAAAAAAAAAACTAAGAAAGGATTAAAAAAACCGAAGTCAACCTGAGGCTAACATTTCAATCTTGTGACTCATGTCATAAGGTTAGGATTACCACATAGATGACAAATCAAGAAAAATCATGGATTTAAATGACCAATCAACCCATTAATGAGGGATGAAATTACAAGAAAAAATTAAATTAAAAAAATCTAAAATAAAACAAATAGCAATAAAAAATAATGATTAAATTTGATTTAAAAATAAAATGACAAGACTTTTTGTTGTTTCATAGATAATGGTCCAGAAACCAAAGAGAGGAGAGGAGAGAAATAAGAAAGAGAAGGAAAAAAAAATGTAATGTTATGAGACCATTATAACCTTGTATGAAGTAAATCAAAATAAATTATGAAAGTTAATTCCTAATCAATCCAATTTTGAATGATAAAATTAAAAAATATATATTAAGATAAAAAAAAACAAATGACTCACGTCAACCTGAGTTAAGCTACCAAACTTGCGACCTTAGTCATGAGATTAAGATGACTCCATGGAAAAAAAAAAATATGAAGCTTCATTTTTAACAGATTTAATGTTGAAAGTTGAAATCAAGAAAAAAAATATTAAATCCATGACACTGCTATATAATACAACAAAAAGAAAATAAAAAATAATTATGTAACATAATTAACACAAAAAAATTTTAATATTAAAGTATGAAATTGAAAGAAAAAAAAATTGGTTGCTAGAGGATGAAATTGAAAAACAAAATCAATTAAAAAAAGACCTAAAAAAATAAATCAAGTCAATTGATATCAACCTCTAAAATTTCAACTCGGGTTATGAGATCAAGAAAACCACATAAAAAGTCAATCAAAAGAAATTATGAAGTCTAATTGTTTATCAACTCAATGTTGAATGATGAAATAAAAAAAATTAGAGAAAGCGACAAGAAAATAACTCAAGTCAATCCGAGTTAACTTGTTAAACTTGCAACATGGGTCGTGAGATCGGAATCAATTCATAGATAGAAAATAAAAATAAAAATTATGAAACCCCACTTCTAACATAACTAATGTAGAAGGTGGGAAAAAAACTAAATTCATGAGACCGGTATATAACTTAATAGAAAAAAAATAAAAAAAATCATGAAGCACAAAGTTTTGACGTTTTAAATTTGATCTTCATTTTTTTTATTGTTGTTTGTTTTACTTGGGATAGTTTTTTAAACTGATTTATTTTTACAACTTCATTCTCCTTAAGTTTTTTTCCCTATCAAATTTGATTCATATTCTTTTATTTTGGCAAATGTTTTAATTTTTCTTTCATATTTCATCCTTTTCCTTGAGACCGGTATATAACTTGATAGAAAGAAAATAAAAAAAAAATCATAAAGCACAATGTTTTGACCTTTTAAATTTGGTCCCTATTCTTTTTATTGTTGTTTGTTTTATTTGGGATAGTTTTTTCAACTGATCTATTTTTACAACTTCATTCTCCTTAAGTTTTTTTCCTATCAAATTTGATCTTTATTCTTTCATTTTGGCAATTTTTTTAATTTTTTTTTCATACTTCATCTTTTTCAGGTTCACCCGAGTTTGCTTTCCCCCACCCCCGATATTTAGGCTCGTTTTGTTTTCAGTTACATGCTATTTTTATTTATTTTCTTTACGTATAATTTTACACTAATTTTAAAAGTAACTCAAGTTATCTTGATTCTTTTATTTGTTGAATTTTGTTCTCTAATTTTTTAAATTGATGTTTTCTTTATAATTTCATTATTCAATATTTGGAATAAGTCTTTTAATAATTTATAAAATTAGAGTTCTTTTTAAATCCCAGCCCCTTTGAATTTCTTAATCTTTAAAATTTGGGGATTTGTTCCTCATTCTTTTGATTATTATTTTTTTAGTTTAAGATAATTTTTTGTTTTTTTACAATTTCATCCTCCTTAGATTTTGTTATTCCTATCAGATTTGATTCCTCATTATTTTAATTTTTATTTTTTTTACTTTGACAATTTTTTTAAATTGATATTTTTTTATTTCATTCATAAACATTAGATTAGTTGAGAATTAAGCTTCTTGAATGATTTTGGTTCTAGGATTTCACGGGTTGTAGATTTTAGGGACGAGTCAAGATTTAGGAGGTTCACTTAGATTTGCTTGTTTTTTTTCTTTCTTTTTTTAAACTCATTTTTTTTCATTTTTTTTCCTTTTGCATTTATTTAACTAGAGATTGAGCTCTGTTATTTTTATTTATTTTCTTTCTCTATAGAATTTTTTGATGATTTTGAAAATAACTCAAATTATTTTAGGTCTTTTTATTTGTTTTTTTTTGTTTAATTTTCTTTCACTAATTTTTTAAATTGATCTTTTTTTTCTAATTTCATCTTTTAATATTAAAATGGTTGCTAATTGAGTTTTTATTTCAAGTCAGGTCCATAATTTTATTGGTTACAAGTTTGAGACATTAGCTTGAGTCTAGAAAGTTATCTCAAGTTTGCTTGATTTTTTTGTCCTTTTTTAAAGATTTTTTTATTTTAAATTTCATCATTCAGTATTTATATCACTAGCAATTAGGCTTCATTCCTTTTTTAATTACTTTTTATAGGGTTTTTTTTTATGAAATCTCAAACTGATCTGAGCTATCTTAGACCTTTGTATTTATTATTATTTTTATTTACTTCAATAAAATTTTAAAATTTATGTTTTTTTTATTGTTTCATCATTTAACATTATATTGTTTGGACTTAATTTTCTTTTTTTGTTCCATTCTTCAAGGTTGAAGTTTTTTTATATTGGGTTTCATAATTTTCTTTTTATTCGTTTATCTCGATCGCATCACTTGGAATTTTATCATGGTCCCATCATTTAGAATGTGAGTTTGGTTGTTTAGCCTAGGTTGACTCATTTTTTCTTAGGGTCACTTTTTTAAAAATTTAATATTGTTTTTGTTCCATTCTCCAGCATTAAGAGCATGTTTGGTTACGTGGGAGCGTCCATGTTTCCTACGGTTCTATTAAAACAAGTTGTTTGGTTAACAGCTACCCACGTTTTCAAACTTTATAGGGCCCACACAAATTGCGTTCCAAACGCAAGATAAGCAAAAGCAACTATCTGTTGCTTTTGTCGTGGCTGCTGTTCAGAAAACGCTGCAACCTTTACCAAAAAATTAATTAGCCCTATCTGTCCTCAACATCACGGTCGTCTCCCCTCCTCCACATTCACCTCCCAGAGCTCTCCTCCTCCACAGCTGCCCTCTTCTCAAAAAATCAGTACTCCTCATCGCGCTTTCAGTACACACACTCTTCGTCCATTCTCTCACACAGAGTGTCACCAGTGTTTGTAGCCGAGTGTAGATCAAGCCCATCTGCCACCGATCTGCTGCCATGATGAACTCCTTTCGCGGTTGAAGAAGACACGCACTGAACCAGGTAATTTTATTCGCAGTTGACCTAAAAAAAATGTATAGATCATGCCTTATCAGCTAAAACAAACTGTTTTCTCTAACCAAAATTGTCTCTTGCTGTGTGTTTTCTTTGCTGGAACCAAAGAGAGCATCGAAATCAGCCTCCTGGAAAGCTCAAGCACAAGCATCTTACCAATCTCTGTCTCGGTTGCACAAGAAATTTCAAGGTCAGTTGGTCTGTTTCGGTTGCACAGTTACTTTATATCTCTGATTCTCTTTTTACATGTGCTTTTGGCTGTGCGTGGTGTGAAACCATCAAAATGTTAACATTTCCTTGCACTGTTATGCATAGCTAGGCACAAATACATGTGCTTTCGTGTTAAAGACTTTGGTTTTGATGTGAATTTTTTATTTAAATGGGAGCTAGCTAGTCATTACCTTCATTGTCTCTGCTAAATTTGGTTTAGCATTAGTAGAATGATTCTTTGTTTTTGTTTTAAATTAGTAAATTTAATCAAGAAAAGGTTAATCATTGCTGTCAAGGGAAGGTTTGAAGAGAGTGGAGTAATACTTTATGTTAGCTAGAATTGCTGCAAAAAAAATTTTTGATCAACTGGGACAGGATAAAAATTATAGGATTTTGTCAAACATAAAGGATGTGATTGCGGAGTGTGGAATGTGAAAAGGGGATGGTCTTTTTTTCTTAGGAAAGAAGAGAGCATAGGATTTTGCAATATGTGGATATTGGTGTTGTGGAAATTAAGAGTTTCTTTTGCACCGGTT
The DNA here is from genome assembly GCF_000002775.5 of Populus trichocarpa. Lineage (NCBI taxonomy): Eukaryota > Viridiplantae > Streptophyta > Magnoliopsida > Malpighiales > Salicaceae > Populus > Populus trichocarpa. The sequence continues at coordinate 38,836,546 of NC_037285.2, read as the reverse complement.
TATTAGTTTAGAGTGGCAATTGAAGTTTCCGGGACTGGATTTTTTTGGTTGCAATTGTATAACATGAAGGGAAGTTTCAAAGTATTAAGAGGGGATGACAAAAGTTCTGGTTTATAATGTATATATGAAGGGAGAAGATTGTGTGGGGATTTTGTTGTTGCAAGGAAAGGGAGATAATGAGTTAAATCTGTTGGTTTTTTCTTGTGTTTGTACTTTATATGCTTGTAAATAGTCTTCGTTCACAGGTCTCATAGTGACATATAAGCTTTCTTTTTTAGAATATAAACTGAAGGTTTTCTTTGTCTAAACTTCTGCCAACTGTAATACTCTATAGAGCACATATTAATATATTATCATTATATTCATTGGCATTAAATTTGAAGAAATATTAGTAATACTAGGCAATGCAAACATTGGCTTGTTGAAACATTAATGGAAATAAACCTAGCAATTACAGTGTTAAGCTGATTATGTTAAGTCTATGTTCTCTATTTGCATTTTGTTTTTCAGGTTGCGATTTATTAATTAAGATAGATTGTGTATTCCATGTCCTTTACATCACCTCTAGGAAATTAACCTGTTAATTGTATATTAGACAAAACATTTTAACCGAGAACATGGACGATTCTCAATCACAAGATAAGGCTTGTTGGACTAGAGAGATGTTGCACGCTTTTTGTGACATATGTATTAAAGCAATTGAGCAAGGTATGCGACCCAACACACATTTCGACAAAACTGGGTGGAAATATGTTATGAATTGCTTTAAGGATCAAACTGGCCATGCATTAACGAAAGCACAATTAAAGAATAAGTGGGACGGAATTAAAAAAGATTGGAGAATATGGAAAAAGTTGATTTCCGAAACAGGAGTAGGATGAAGTGCTGAACTGGGAACAATTGCGGCTTCTGATGAATGGTGGAAAGCTAAAAACCATGTCTGTTTTTTTCAGTATGTTTAGAGCTGTAATAAATTGTTTGATTGCGTGCTTTTACATCATTTTTTATGCATTTTTTTCTTCATTGTCCCTTTGTTGTAGGAGATACGCGGAGCAAGAAAGTTTAGGCATGTTGGCATCGATCCAACATTGTGTAGTAAATATGATATCATGTTTACAAACACTGTTGCTACCGGTCAGTATGCTTGGGCTCCATCATAGGGTCTGAATTCTGATGAAGATGGTGTCGGTCAAAGGCAAACTAACGCAGTAAATGAGGACCCTCAGCTTCAGGAAGGTAGTGCAGATTCTGAGGAGGATAGTCTACCAACTTTTGTTGCCGATGTCAATAATATGGTGGCTGGTGTTAATTTTTCCAACAGCACAAGCAATCCCACTGGTAGTAGTGGGAAGAGAAAAGGTGTGCAACAAAGTTCCCAACAAAATTTGAAAAAAAAAAAGGTGCCGGAAGGGGATCGCATTTGTTTGCGCGATTAGATAAGTTAGTTGATAGTGTGTTTACCAAGAGTGAATGCACGTCAACTGTTTTGGATAAAAAAGGATGTAGCATAGAAGAGGTGATGAAGGAGTTTCACTCCATTGAGGAAGTGGTGTTCGGCAGTGAGCTGTATTGTTTTGCAACTGAGTTTTTCATGGTTAGAAGTAGGAGGGAAATGTGGGCAGCAATTGGTGATATGGACCGAAAATTTCAGTGGCTGAAATTAATGTTCGATCGAAGGGCAACCTACAGACCTTGAAGTAAGTTTACATTTGCTTTAGGGAAAAATAACAGTTATGTATGTTATTTTGTGTTATATGTTGCAGCAATTAAATTTTGTTGTGTGTCATATGTTTTGGTAATTATTGCATGCATTTCATATTTCAAGTGTTTTTGAATGTTTAGCACACTTCTAATGTTTGATTTGTATTCCAATGAGCCGTTAACATGTTGTATGGTTATGTGTTTTCTCACAGTTAAAAGTCCACAAAAAGGTTAGGTGCATGAGGTGTTGCTGCGGCTGTAGAATTGCCAAATGGTTGATGCAAACGGTTATGCCTTTGCTGTTTTTTCCCAGGTTTCTTAACTTGTAACGTATCATATGTTGAGCAATTCCTTTGTATTTGTAGTTATTGGCTCATTGGTTATGTTTGAGATGTTTTTAACAGCTATTGTTGTACCTTTTACAAGCTATAATTGTAGGTTTCATGTTGACTTCTATAGCCTAGTTTGAATGGCTGGAACACTTTGTGTTCAGTTTGCTTTTTCAGCCTTGAATTTCATATTGTAACTTGACGGATTTCATGGTTTTTTATGAGTTGAATGGCAGCTAATTGGTTGAATGGTAGTTGACTTGAATTGCTGCTACAGCCTTGAATTATTGTTCCTTACTTAAATGTTTGATTGTGGGTTGAATGACAGTTGCTGGGTTGAATGGTTGGTCATGGTACAAATACTGGTTTGCTGATGGGTATGGCAGTAAATATATGTTGGTTTGTGCTGTGTGTGTGTGTTTCTATTTAAGATGCATTATCATTCCAAAGCATTTTCATTGGCTGGCCACAAATTTTGCAAGCATTCCCATGTGTATTGAGGGTTGTTTTCATGAGGTTTTGTTGCTGTTTTTACACTGCAACGTCAACTTCATTGACTTTAGAAGGTTAGTTGTTGATTTTAGGGCTGTTTTTTAGTTAATACAGCTTTATCTTTATGTTTTGTTATCAAATTTAGATGGTAAATCTGATACGGCTGCTATTATTGTCAATAAAGCAAGTTTATTTTTTGTTTTTTCCCTATTTATACAGCAGTCCCTTATCTTTAGTTTTTTTCCTCATGAAACCTTAATGGCCTGCCACCACATATTTCGAGCATGCCAACGTGTATAAACACTGTTTTGAGGGTTGAATTTAAGTTTGTGCTGTAAAATATTGAATGTGTTACTTATAAGTAAAATGTGTGTGATTCGTTGGGGTTGCTTCAATTTAAATGTTTTTTACTTAAATTAATTTCGCCGTAAATAAGTTCGATTATTAGGGATTGCTGCAATGAAGATGTTTTGGGATAAGTTAATGTCGCCATTAATGTTTAAAATAATGTAAACAAATTACGCAGTGAAAACTGTCATGTTACCGTTACGTTGCAGGTTGAAAATTACAATTATTGTTTTGTTGAAAAATATTGAATGAGTTACGTATAAGTTAAATATGTTCGATATTTAGCGCTTCATCAAGCATAAATGTTTTGTGTTAAGATCGCCATTAACGACACAACAAATCAAAAAATATTATTCAATGAACATGTATTATTTACCGATACTCTGCAGGTTGGAAATTGATATTAAATTGTGTTTGTAGATATGGATCCGAATTGGTTTAATGCGCTTTTTGATGACCATTATGAAAATGTTATGAATAATGCTGGTCGATATGTGTCGGATGGGTTTGCTGGTACAAGTTCAGTAAGTGGTTTTGGAGGTAGTGTCGGTGATGGTTATGGGAACTATAACAGTGAGGTTCAGGACGACGACCTAAATCAACAGGATGACAATGATGGTGGCGATTTATTCTGGCATAGAGAGTGTGATCGAACTAAATTAGTCATATGCACTGCTGGAGCACTGACGATGTATTACAATACGTATGTTTACAAAGAACCATGTATGAATTCATACAACACTGGCATGCGATGGTTGACGGAAATTTTAAATGGGCATTGGATGCGTTGTGTGAACATGTTTCGGATGGATGCGGACACATTGAAGAGTTTGGCTTTAGAGTTGGAAACGATGTATAGGTTGAAACCGTCTAGACGGATGAGTGTTATTGAGAAAGTAGGCATGTTTCTCTACACTTTAGCTCTAGCTGCTTCAAACAGTTTCCATAAATTTCAAAGAGGTTCTTCGTTCTGTGTGCTTGCTAGCAGCTGATTTCATCAGACCAGTAGATCCGGAATTCACAACAACACCATTGGAAATTGAAATGAATCCGAGATACATGCCCTATTTCAAGGTAAGCAATACTCTGTACAAGTAGTTAAATATTTCAAAAGGTTACAATCAAATATTTAAGTGTAATTAAATTGCTTCAGCAACAAATTTTTTGTTTTTGTAGAATTGCATTGGAGCGATTGATGGAACACATGTACGTGCATGTGTTTCATAAGAAATTCAAATACCATTTATTGGTAGAAAAGGTATACCGACGCAAAATATAATGGCAGCATGTAGCTTTGACATGCAATTTACATTTGTTTGGGCTGGGTGGGAAGGTAGTGCTCACGATACAAGAATATTTTATGAGGCGATTGGAAATACAAACATACAATTTCCGCGGCCACCGGAAGGTATTAACCCGAAAAAAAATATGGTTGTTCTTCAGCTGGTCTAATTTCTTTTTCTATGAAGTATTTTGTAAGCGTTAAACAATTAGTACATTTATGCAGGGAAGTATTATCTCGTTGATTCGGGATATCCGAATGAATATGGTTACTTGGGTCCATATAGAGGGGAGAGATATCATCTTCCAGAATTTCAGCGACGAGGACAACCGTGAAGTCGGGAGGAACTATTCAACCGAGTCCATTCATCATTACGATGTGTTATCGAACGTACATTTGGAGTTTGGAAGAAAAGATGGCGAATCTTGCAAACCATGCCTGAGTTTCCTTACAAATCACAGGTTAAAATTGTTGTCGCATCAATGGCACTGCACAACTATATTCGACGGAAGTCAGGCCAAGATGTTGCATTCAACAAGTTTGATAGCCATCCTGATTTCGTTCCTCCAGATATTTTTCCCGATGTCGTTCCACAATCACAAACAACTAGACACCAGAGTGCGTCGCGTATGGATTATATTTGTGATGGCATTGCAAATAGTTTGATGGGGAAATAATGTTTGATTGTAATAACAAATCACGCTTTTTTTATTTTGCTGGTATTTATGTGGACAAAATGTTTTATTTTCTCTTAACACAAAGAATTATTTTATTTATGTCATTTTTCGTCATTTTGTGTACCAAAGCAACCGCAACCACAGGTTTAACCAAACATGTTTTTAACAACAATAAAGTCAAACCACACTTTTAACCAAACACTCAAATTATATACACAAACCACAGAAAAAGTGCTTTTTGAAAAAATCAGTTTTTTTCCAACCGCAACCACAACAGCAACAGCAATACCAAACACACTCTAAGTAGTTTTAAAATTGAGCTTCATAATGTTTCATGATTTGCTTTTCATTGAGTTGTCTTATTAACATGATCCGAGTAGCAGAGTTTTGTTACCTTTCTTAGTTTGCTAGGTATTTCTTTTAGTCTTTTATATATATATATATATATATATATATATATATATATATATATATATATATATATATATATCTTCTTTAGATTTCATCATTTTACATTAAATTTATTTGAAATTGGACATCAATTTTTATTTTTTTTTTGCTTTCTATGACTTATGTCTATCTTATTACCTGACTTGTATATTTGATATTCTTGCTTAAAGTTGACTTACGTTAATATTTTTTAAAAAATAAAAATAGTTTTTTCACATTTGATAAGCTGGATTCTTAGCTTAATTTTTTTAAAAAAAAATTTAAGATTACCATGATTTTTTTTTTTTTTTGCTTAAGATGGTTAATTTATTGTCATTATCTATTTTTTTATTATGTAATTAAATTATACCAATATTTACTCATCAGTCAAGTCTTTATACCACTCTTTTAAAACACGGTTGCGTAGCCCTCGTGTCTTTTTTTACCGGTAAGAATGTGTTTGTTTTTCGCTAGCTTTCACGTTACCGGTGAAACAAACGCAACAATATATTTGGTAACAAAAGAAACTGTGTTTTATGCTACATGACCCACTAAAAAATTAAGTTTGAAACGCAGGTTTTATGCAGCAGTTTTTACATGTTTTTTTAACTGAGTTTCGTAAGTAATCCCCCAATGGGTGTTTGGAAGTGTGGTTGCGATTGCTTTTCAAAATGATTTTCACTCGAAAATGCATCAAAATAATATTTTTTTATTTTTAAAAAAATATTTTTAATATCAGCGTATCAAAATAATCTGAAAATACCAAAAAATATTAATTTGAAGTAAAGAAAAAAATAAAATTCAAATTCAATTTTTTTCAAAAATACTTTTTAAACACAAAAACAAACAGGAAAAATATTTTATCTAAATATTTTGTACATGTTTTTTGTTATACATAAATTTTAACTACTAAACACGTATCTAAATCCAACTAAAATTATTTTTTATAAACTTATTTTTTTAAAATTATAACCATAAAAACTACCTAAAAAACAAAAACGAAATAATAATGTTTCCGCCGCAGGCCCTCAAATCTAGTTTCGGTCTAAACTCCATTTAAAGCTTCGTTATGAAAGCGCAAGCAAACTCTGGTTCAAGCCTTCTCCAAGAAAGGTTGTTTTGTTCTAGAGAACAGGAGAAATAGCACAGCTGTAAGTACCACATGTCCACAACATCGAGCTCTTAGGTCAACCGCTTGCCCCTGGAAGTTTTGCCGAAACATCACTAAACTTCCCATCCAGAAAAACGATGGCAGAAGGGGCAAAAAACACCTATCTATAAGGTTTTGCTACATGTGAGCATATTTAAAAAAGACATACGACGAATATCCGGCTCAAGATTCATATTGAGCAATATTTCTTTTCATGTTGATATCTGACAGAACCCAACATAGAAATCAGCACAAAAGGTTAAAATACTTCAAATAGATACAATCATTCAAAACCAGAACCTTGGTCCATAATGGGTTTCAGATTTAACGAGATTGACAATTATTTCATGTATTTCTGCAGGAATTTTCGGTGGAAGTCATTCCTAATGGTGTCATTGATGAAGCGCTTAGGAGTCTTTGTTTCACCTCGAGCCTGGTTCTTGAAGACCACATCATCATCCCACCTGAGCCAGTGATACAAGGAATTAGAATGGTGTTCAATTGGATAGAAAAAAGATAGCATATAGATTGAGTCTTGATTGAAATCTTCCAGCCACCAACCTTCTTTTCACGTTAAAGGTGGTGGTTGTATTATTCAACAGTGGATTTCCTCTAAGAAGCTGCTCTTCCTTGGCTTTAAGCTCTTCAGCTACTTGTAGTTGATCCTGCAAAAAAATAAAGCACATTAATCCTTGCTAATGAAACCCACGCCAGCATTATTATTAGCACGAGTGAATTAATCACCAAGCTTTAATGAGAAGAAATATTAATGGTGCCAACTGCCAGGTTACCTAATGGAGGTTCTCCTTGCTCTTTCTTCCTCGTTTAATAAAAACAAATAATCAAATAATAAAAAAGAAGTTACCTGCCGGAGCTTCTCCTCTGCTCTTTCCTTCTTTATTCGTTCAAGCTCAGCCATGAGAGCTTCTGTGTCATCCTCGTCGTCGTCGTCGTCGTCATCACTAAAGGAAAGAGAAGACAGTGTTATGACACAACATATCCAAAAAGCAACATCACTGCAACTTGTAAAACCATTAGTGACAGTGCAACAACTGACAGACAAATACAGACACCTTTATCACAGTTAAGATTGACTCTTCTAAGTTCTAACCTATAAATAGTTCCAAAGCTTTAGAAAAGAGCAACCAAAGACCTTACATGCTCCAAAATGAACAAATTATATATAAATACATAAAAAAGGACTCAAGCCTGAGGACCTTACAAGTTAAAGCATGCAGGTTCAAAGAACCTCTAAACTATCATGAAAAGCAAGAAAAAAGAAGTGGTGGATAAGCAATGGACACCAACAAATTGACACATAATAAGCATTTATTTATATTTTTGCACAAAAAAGAAAACACAGCTGCATAAAAATAAATATTCCACAGCCTGCAAGTAGCACTAAGGTTCAATTGATCTCTACTCCAGGAAACTAAGCAAGCAGCAACAGTCATGCACACAGTAACATAACAAATCACACATTGTAAACCATCGAACAAGGGTTCACCAAATTCAATCATCAAATTAAACTTTGATTTTTTAAATGCCAAAAGTAGCGACCTATCATCATCATTGTTAACTTCCACATCAGAATCATCAGCATCCACACTTCGTGGGATGATACGATCTTCAGTGTCCCTCTTTGTCCCTGCAATAGCTTATGTAATTAGTGAGGTGATGCAAGAAATCATTAATTTGAAGTATGGTTTAGAAGAGCTGGTGAACTCACCTTCCAAGAGAAGATGATTACCCTTTCTACGATCTCTGTCATCTGCAATAATAGACTGAATATTCAGATTGCGAACTAGCAAGCTTTAACCATCAAAGGGTATAAGTGAATTCACAAAGCTACAAAAAAAAAATGCTTCTCTGGTAAGTATATTACCATTGTAAGACTTATCCTTTGATGAGAAATGCCTCCGCTCACGCTCTTCCAACTCCTCACGGAGATTCCTCTTCAGCAATTCCTCCTTGGTGTCTTGCCCTTCCTTTCTGTGATGCACACACAGTAATCAGAAATAAGGTCATGATTTTCTGTGGAAAAGGGAATATTCTAAGGGCATTTACAAAGGAAAAAAAAGAGAGAGACAGCATAAAGATCTACATGGAATGATACTTAACAGAATATCACTTCATATGCATGCCGATCAAATACAGATGAAGATTCAATACAAAAGCAGAAAGATGTGCATGTGTACAACCACTAACACACAGATGTGCAAGCAAACAAGGGAAAAACATGAGAAACACTGAAGTGGTATGTGTATAACATAAAACAGCTCTTCACCCCCCCCCCCTCTTTTCCTCCCAAACACAGTACTTTACTTTGCTCAAGACCTGGACAAAAGTATCTAAATTGCATCTTGAACTATTGTACAGTAGGCAGATAATGTATCTAACATAAAAGGGACTTATTCAATATCCCAACCCCCAAACAAAAAAGAAGACACGAAATGAAAACTACTTTCATTTCTTCCACCTCTCTCTCATAGAGAGAGAGTGAGAGGACTCAAATCTTTTCTCTGGATCTGAGCAAAAGTCCCCATCCCCTAAAATCATCTTCAACTACTTTACAGCAAACAGATTCTCTTGGGATCAAAAAAGGGAAGCACGGCAAGAAAACCCCGTACCACAATCTTCTGTTTGGAGAAAGTAGTTATAAACAGCACAGTAAGGAATCTTGTAATTTCATTTGGTCAAATGTTCAAACACGGATGTATTTAAAGGCTTTTTATACCATTTCACGGGAAATCTCCTAGGTGAATGTTTCTACTACAGAAATTACAATTATTCAATAGCAAGAAACAATCACGTGGACAAAATAAGCTAGCAGATTAATCCAGCAACAAGTACAGTTTAAAATTTTGCATAAGTTGCTAAGACCTAAATAAATGACTAACAACACCCCAATTACAAGCAGGTTCAAGTGAATCAAAATTTCCTAATCAAGGGAAGCTGAGAAAGACCTACCTTGGTTTTAGAGTGGTATGAGCAGCAAGATCCCTTGACGAATACTTCTGAGATGGGCCGAAAATACGAGTCCCACCTTGTTCATTACCACCTTTTGCAGGAGCCCATGTAGGTCTAGCTGCAGTTGTCATTATTACTATCTAACCTTTCAATTACCCAAAAAAAAAAAAAAACAAATATTAGTACAAAAAATAATCTGAAACTGAATATTCCATAATCGAATAAGAATATGCATCATCAACCAGTCCAAAGAATGAGACCTCTCGAAGCTTCAAATTAGAAAACTCGATTTCCTTCACTTTCTCGGAAACCAAAAAAGAAAATTAATTACACGCTCAAAGAAAATAGGTTAGGGTTTGATTGAGTACCCCCAATCGAGAGAAAAGGTCAAAGTCTGGTATTCACTATACATGTAAAATCGAAATATGATGAATACAGAAAATTAGGGTTTTACCTTTAGATTCAATTCCCAATTTGATTTCTTCACCGACAATTCAAGGGAGCGAGCGAGCGAGCGAGAGAGGGGGGGCAGAGAGAGGACGAGAGAATGGAGCGCAAGTGGTTGTGTTGGGCTATATATTAATCTGGCTCTTGAAAATATAATAAAACTGAAAATAAAAGGGTGGCAATGGCCCATCAGTAGAAGGGAAACCTATTTCCTTGGGCCTAGCCCAATGTTTTTTTCCTTTTTGCTTAAATTCGAGACCTGGTCTACAAATAATATATTAAACCCACCTTTATCAATAATAAAATAAAATAAAATTGGAGTAGCATGTTAAGCTTACGTTATTTATTATTGAGATTATTAGGCTTTGCTGCGGGTAAAACTATATCTCACAAAAAAATTAATTTTTTGAATAAAGAAAGCAAATAATTGCACAAAAATTACTAAATCTACATTACATTTTTTTCAATTTTTCATGTGTATTTTTTAGGAGAATTATAAATTTTTAATTACATAAATTAGTTCATTGCTAAATTTCAAAGTGGTGTTTTATGATTTTTTAAGTTTTTAATCACACAAAATATGGATTTTCTAGTTTGATATTTTTTAAAAACTTACTTTAAGAATCATGATTTTTTTTAAAATAAAAACAATGCTTTTAGTTAAAATATTATGTTAGTTAAGATAAACAAGAGATGCATTGATAGAAAAAATTCTTTTTATGAAAAACAAATTCAAAAAAACTATATTTTTAGATTTAATGACAATGCCAAAGAATCTTCCGAGAACTATAATATTTTTTTTACATTTAAAAAAATTAGATCTCCCATAACATAGTATGAACATATAAACTAGTATCTACTAAACATCATGGACATCCAATGTAAATATTTTTTGCTTGTTTGTATTAAAACAACCAAAGAAATATACCAATGTACTCCTGATTGTATAGTGTGGTTTCTTGTATCAATTTCACTAGATTTTTGCATGCGTTCTGCCATAGGTCAGATTATTTTCTTTTAAAATTGTAAGAAAAAAATGTAAAAGCATTGCTAATGTGTTTCTTAACATAAGAAAAATCAATAATAAATTAAGAATCTAATACATATCAGGCGATACTCTTTTTAAATATTGAGATGGTGACATATGAGACAACACTATTTTAAAAACAATTGAGACAACTACATATCAAATCGACCGGACAAACCCTAGCTAACTTGCAAAACCTGTAATTCGGGTCATGAGAGCTTGATAATCTCATAAAAAGCAAAGCAAAATAAATTAGTAAACTCATTCTCAATAAGCAAGAATGTTAAAAGATGAAAAAAATCAATTTAAAAAACACAAAAAATTTACAAAACCAAACTCGTGACACAAGATATAAAAGCAGGAGTAACCCGGGCAAACCTGTAAAACCTGCGAACCGAGTCATGAGAATGAGATTGCCTCATAAAAAGCAAATTGAAAAAATTTACAAATCTCACTCTAAACCAATCCATTCTTAATGGACAAAATGGGAAAAAAAATTAAAGAAAAATGATCCGAGTCAGTTTGGTTTAACCCGACAAACTTGTAACTGAGGTCATGAGATCAGGCTAACTTAATAAAAAGCAAATCAGAAGAATCACGAAGCTCAATTCTCAACCAACTAAACTTGCAACCCGAGTTATGTGAGCAAGATTACCAATTATTGAAGGAAAAAATAAAAATAAAATTAAAAAAACCTAAGTCAATTTGGATTAACCTAACAAATATGTGACTCGGGTCATGAGACTAGGATAACTTAATAGAAAGAAAATTGAAAAACAAAATCACGAAACCCAATTCTCAACTAGTTGAATGTTGAAAGTCAAAATTAAAAATAAAATGAATTTAAAAAAGAGAGAGATATAAGGGAGAAGAAAAAAAAAGTAATGTCATAAAACCGTGATAAATCTATAGAAAGAAAATCAAAATAAATTATGAAAGTTAATTCTTAATCAACCAAATGTTTGAAAATGAAATTGAAAAAATATATTAAATTAAAAAAGATTAAAAAATATCTCAAGTCAACTCAGGCTAACATGTCAAACCTGCGACTTGAGTAATGAAATCGAAAAAAAAAAATGAATCCCTGCTTTCAATAGATCTAATGTTAAAGGTTAAAATCGAGGAAAAAAAACTAAATCAATGAGACCTATATATAACCTAACAAAAAAATAAAAATAAAATTACAAAGCATAATTCTTAAAACAACTTAATATTGAAAGGTACAATTGAATAAATAGATTAATAAATTTATGTTATTAAAAGGTGAAATTAAAAAACTAAAACTAAAAAAACACAAAATACTATTTTAATGAATAGTATTTTGTGAGTATGGTTATAGTAAATTAGCCATACCTTTTAGTTTTTTTTTAATATTAATTGTTAATAGGGTGGTTCCCAACCATGTTTTTTTAAAAAAAAAACTATGCCTACATTGCATGATTGAGACCTCTCCCACATTGATCACTTGCAGGAGTGTCCACCCCTCGATGTACGTCTTGGCCATGCTTTTACCATGTAAGAAAATTGTGCCTTTGTATTTTATTAACTCCTCGAATATAGAAATAGAGAATAAAAGCTCGCCATTGTTGAAAATACTATCCGCGACAAATATTATTAATTTTTTTTTGTTTTCCATCCACCTTTGCATTTTAATTACAGAAATTCCTTTGAGCCCTAATGTTCTGAACTTGATTTGCGTCCTTCAAATCAATTAATTTCTTAACCTTATCACACTTTATAACTCTTAAAAAAAAGTTCAAAACTTCTTTGAAGTGATAATATAGCTTGGCAAGTCATATGTTGCATTTGCAACTCGTAGGTAATATGCAGCATTTACGACTCACGAATTAAATATATCATATGTAACTTTAGTTGATTAAAAGATCACCCCCTCCTCTTTTTCTTCCCTTATTTCTCCTTTCATCCCTTTCCCTTCCACCATTATTGCCCCCACCACTAGATTCAGCTCTCTCTCTCTCTCTCTTCCTCAACCATGGAAAACCTATCTCACCATTATGACACCACCACTCCTCTCTCTCTCTCTCTCTCTCTCTCTCATTTCACTACAAGATGACAATTTCTCTCTCCTTTCACCTGTGGATCGTTGTCAATTTCGGCAACCATCATCACCACTCATTTTTAACAATTTAAGGTATGTTACACTCTTTTCATTTATTGATTTCATAGTATTTGTTCTAATTTCTTATTTTATTGTTATAGAGTTTATGGTTTTTTAGGTTAATTTAGGATTTTCGTGAAAAGGTTTAAATTATGTTAATTAGTTATAAAATACATCAATTAAGTTGATAATTTTTGCTATTTATGGAGTAAATTGATGAATTTGGGTTGTTGTCGATTATGTTATGGTCTTTTAAGTTAATTTAGGATTTTGTTGAATTGGGTTTAAGTAGGATTTTGTTGAATTGGGTTTAAGTTATGTTATTTTAGCCAGAAATACATCATTGAGTTGATGAATTATATTATTTATATAGAAAATTGAAAAATTTAGGTTGTTATCGATTATGTTATAATTAACATAATTTTTCATAAGGTATTTATCATTGTATAAGTTTTGATAGTAAAAATACTTTGGATGATGAAATTCGGCAATATATGTATTTTTGAAAGAAAAATCATTTTATGATGTCAAATTAAATTCCCTAAAGACATGATTATATTAAAAATGATTTTAGGCATCTTCAAGCCCATATTGCATCCAAGGAGTTCATATAGCTTCAAATTGATGTGTAGAAATTCCTACAACATTAAAATATTTGACAAATATATTAAATCCACTAATTTTTATTATTATCAAAACAAATAAACCAAAGGTGATTAAAGACCTTTATATAGTTCATGATATATCCAATATGTGCCTATTTATTACCTTTGATTAGGATAACATGCAGTCAAGATCAAAACATGATATTTTTTATATAAGATAATTTTGTGATCTCAAATCTAAGAATCACTTACATAACTATCACGTGAGCCTTTTCATAGACATTGGTAATCTTTCCATATGGAATTTTCATACGAGTCAATTTAATGTACATGTGATCTCAAATCTAAGAATCACATAAATAACTATCACGTGAGCCCTTTCATAAACATTGATAATCTTTCCGTATAAAACTTTCATACGAGTCAATTTAATGTACATGTCATCTGACAAATACCTATATATTAGTTTAAGATATTTCTTGTACCTCGATTTTGTTGGCTCAAAGGTCTTTAATCAACTTTGGATTATTTGTTTCAATGATAATAAAAATTAGTGGATTTATTATGTTTGTCAAATATTTTAATGTTGTAGGAATCTCTACACGTCAATTTGAAGCTATATGGACTCCTTGGATGCAATATGGACTTAAAGATGCCTAAGATTATTGTTAATATAATAATGTCTTGAGGGAATTTAATTTGACATTATAAAAATGATTTTCATACAAAAATACCTATGTATGTATACATACATGCATGTATGTAAATATGCATGCATGCATGCATGTATATTATAACATACACAATATCCATATATCATAACATCACAATCTTATCCCTTTTTGGCACGTAAAAAAAAAGGCAAATAAGGATTCACAATATATCCATAATAGCTAAAAAACAATTCACATATACACAGTCGAATATAAAAAGCATAAGTTCAAATATAAGCAAACTAATCCATAAACTAATGAAAGCACAAGAAACAAATGCATAACCAAATGCATGTAATGATTGCAAAAAATGAAAAAAAGTTTATGTTAAAGGATCAATGGGATCGCTCTAAGTTGGCCCGGTTGGATTTACCTCATTGTCATTTTCTTCATTTGCCACATTCAAACCTACTCCCAGTGAAAAATCTCAAATAACCGATCTTAGGTAAGCATGAAACATTTGTGCTTATAATTCCTAAATTTTTTCGTATTGCCCTCTAACCATATATGTAAGATCATCGATTCGTTGATTATTGGAGGTTATAGTTAGCTAAAGGATAGGAGCGTGGTTATGTTGTAGATAAACTTATTTATGCCATCATCCCATTTAAACAAATGTTTGAGAAAAAAGTTATAGTTGTTATATAGGAGGTCTTCAACTAAAGGTCCTTGAAGATTGACTATAAAAAGCATCGTAAGGAAGTGACCATAAATAAGAGGTGAATTTAGAGATTTTAAAATGGTTAGGATATTTAAGAGCATAAAAGCTGGAAGATTGATTTTCCATTAAGTCTTCAAGCTAGTCATAATTTGGATTGTAAGCCCATCAAGTTCATTGTTTAGGTTACCATAAAGCAAAATGACTCTATCCGAAACACTTACAAGATTGGTTGATCAAGAGCTTGTAAACATTGTTTCATTGTTATGACCGAATAATATCCCATACTACTCATTTGATGAAAAGGTCATATTCATATTCATATAACCTTCTTTATTAAACACATCTTCCCCACATAAAGGAAGCATTAGGTAGAGGGAAATAGTAGTAAAAATACTTTGGATGATTAAATTTAGCAATATAGGTATTTTTGAATGAAAATTAGTTTATAATGTCAAATTAAATTTCGTAAACACTTGATTTCATTAAAAATGAGCTTAGGCATCTTAAAGTTCATATTGCATCCAAAAAGTCTATACAACTTCAAATTGATGTGTAGAAATTCCTATAATATTAAAGTCTTTGACAAATATATTAAATCCACTAATTTTTATCATCAAAACAAAATAAATCAAAGGTGATTAAAGACTTTTGAGCTAACAAAACCGAGGTATGAGGGATACCCTAAACTAATATATAAGTGTTTGTTAGGTGACATGTACATTGAAATAACTCGCATGAAAATCTCATATGGAGAGGTTAACTATGTCTATGAAAAGGCTTACGTGATAGTTATACAAGTGATCCTTATATTTAAGATCACTAAGTTATCTTATATAAAAAATGTTATGCTTTGATCTTTATTACATGTTATCCCAACCAAGGGTAATAAATGAGCAGATATTGGGTATAACATGAACTATATAAAGGTATTTGAGTGATTAATAAAGGATTTATTAACCTAGGTGAATTAGAAAAAATGTTTCATATGTTCTCAAATAGTATTGATTGTGACATCCTTGTGTATAATGGAATGATATTTGAAAGAGTTTCAAATTTTATTCAAAGAATCAATGAATATGGTGTCGAGAACAAACATGATTTGTAGAACGGACACATTACATGCTATAATATCTAAATCAGAATATTCTTGATGAAGGGATAATAATTACACTAAGAATCTGGTCATTGAAAGACTTAATCATGTATGTTTCCTGATATTTACAAGATCATAACATATTGCTAGACATTATACTTGATCTTCAAATATAAATAAATCAATTTATTGAATTGATAATAAGTTAAATTGTTTAATTTTATTTAATGTTATTTTATTTAAGATTGTGATTTATATTTGTGCCAAAATATTAGAGAGCCTAATGGGTTACATACATTAAGAACAATCAGTCAAAAATCAAACTGGTATGATTGATCAAATGTAATTTGATTGTAAATAAGTTTTAGAAATTGAGGACTAGTTATGTGATTAATACATGAAATTACAATCCTATACTTAAAACAATCAATTAGGGACTTGATTGAATGTATTTCTAAGTTTATCCTACAATAATATATGTGATATTTTTTAAGAGGGAAATTAATATTTTACATTCTATAAGGTTATCAGATTTTTCCTATAAATAGAATGTTATGACTCATATTTTTATGATTAATACATGAAATTACAATCCTATACCTAAAACAATCAATTAGGGACTTGATTGAATGTATTTCTAAGTTTATCCTACAATAATATATGTGATATTTTTTAAGAGGGAAATTAATATTTTACATTCTATAAGGTTATCAGATTTTTCCTATAAATAGAATGTTATGACTCATATTTTTATGATTAATACATGAAATTACAATCCTATACCTAAAACAATCAATTAGGGACTTGATTGAATGTATTTCTAAGTTTATCATACAATAATATATGTGATATTTTTTAAGAGGAAAATTAATATTTTACATTCTATAGGGTTATCATATTTTTTCTATAAGTAGAATGCTATGACTAATATTTTTTAAAAGTTATGTTATAGAACATATAATAAAGAAACACCATGCTATGTTATAGAACATATGATAAAGAAACACGTGAAAACATAAAGAGAAATAGCTAGCACTCAAAAGGCATAATAATCCTTATCTTAAAAGGATTTTAAGAGATTTTTTATTGGTGGTTTATGTGGATTATTATTAGAGGTTGGATACTTAGACGACCTATGGTTTGTGACAATCCAGTCTTCAAGAAGTTGATCAAACCTAGAAAAAACATCTAATCATTAAGTAATATTCGCTCAAACTTTAAACAATCATAGATTGTTTAATATAATTCATACGACTCATGAAAAAACTTTTAAATTACTGTTTTTATTGTATTTATATGTTTCAAGAAACCAACAGCTTATACACTAAAAGATTGCCTAAACTAATATGTGTGTGTTTATTATTGAAGGAAAAAACTATTAAGACCTAAACAAACTTAAGACCTTGACCCAGCAACAAGGCCTAATCTTCATTTTTGGAATATGAGAATTGGACCTAAGAGGATGATAATGGTTAATTAGGCTTTAACCCATTTCATTTGATCATATCTAAAATAGGCGTAAAGGTTACCACTCACTCTCAATCGGCCTATATGGGATCACGTCATTTTAGACCAAATTCACTTGTTATATTGGAAAAGAGTATCCCAAAGCAAAAACACAAAAATAAATTTACGCACACAAATCATGGATATTCATACATAGAATCAACTCATTTACCCGTAAAGTGAAATTTATAGAAAATGATATAATTGAGGTCTTACCATTCGTGGGTTGATTTTGAGTGAAACGACCAAAAACATATAAATCACTTGTTGTATCGAAAAGGGGTATCTCAAAGCAAAAAAACAAAAAAAATATATATTCATGCCTAACAATCATGGATATTTTACATACACAATCAACTTGTTTATTCTTAATATGACATCTAAGAAAAAGAACATAATTAAAGTCTTACTATATGAAAAGAACAAATTAATAAAAATTACTTTTAAAATAATTCCTTTAAAAAATGGTATTCATACTAGACTACAAAAAAATATGAAAATCTAGTCAAGTATTAATTTATTTTATTTCTTGTTTGGCAACATCCTAATAATAGAACTCGACAAAAGGGTTTTACCATCTTAGATCGCTTAATAGATAAAAAGATGGTTAATATACAACTAGAAAAAACACACATTACCATATTGATATCGTCGAACAACAATAAAATTTCAAATAACATCAAACAAATAAGTAAAAACATACTCATCACACCAAGACCAAACAGTTACATCTCGGATAAGCCATTTCATTTTTGTCATCCCAACCTAGATGTTGATATTGATCGTCGACCTTATCTCACTTAAAAAAGAATCCTCAATGACTTTATACCCCCAGGGTGGCCATACAACAATGTAGCTCCAACACTTCAATATATCATGAAAATCATGAAAAAAATATGTTTAAATAACAAAGGGAAGGAAATGGCATTTTAACCTTAAAAAGGTCTCTGAAAATCACTCTAGTAGTGGTGGTGTGTGAAACCACATGTTGGTATGGAGGTATGTGTACGAGATACGAAACACTACATCCTTAGATGTTTGTACTATTCCTATTCTCTCTCTAATTTTCCAATTTGATTTTTAGGTTATTTTAGTGTTGGATTTTAGGTTGAAATGATAAGATTTTTTAGTTTGATTTCAGGGTTTCTTATTTGTGATTTTGATTGATTGATTTATTTATTTATTTTTTACTGAATTGGGGTTAGTGTTGTTGTGGTTGTTGCTAGTTTGTTGGTTAATATTAGGTTTTATTGGTTAGAAAATACAAAGGAAAGGTTAGGGTTGTTTTAGGTTGAAATTATGGAAGATATGAGTGTTAGTGTTATGCTTGTTTATGGTGGTTACGTGGATTGTGTGGCTGCTGTTGTGCTACTTGGTTATAGAGAAGAAGATGTTTTCAATAGTTTAGTAGTGATTGTGGGCTATATGGCTATTGTTTAATAAAGAAAATTAGGTGGTTTCAACTAGAATAGATGAGGAGTGAAATTAGAGGAGATGAAAGATTGATGATCGAGGAGTAACAAAGAAAGTAGGAATTCAAATGGGAGGGGGAGGGGGAGAGAGAATGAGTTGTGTTTTTATTCTTTTTTCTTTGTATTCTCTAGTTGATTTTTTTTTATTTTTTATTTTTCTCTTTCCTAGTCTTTATTTCTATGTGATTCTCTAATGTGTTTTCCTCTTTTCCCTAGGTTCTAATTTATACTATTAGGAAGCTTTTCAAAATAGAAAATTAAAATTAATCAATTAATACTAAATATTGAAAGATCTCTTTTAGCTTTTCCTTCATGAATGAGATATATAAATTTTATGGTTACAGTTTTTTTTTTCCATTCTCGAACCATATAGGATCTCTTCCTTTTCTTCTTGGCTTTAATGAGATTTATAATTGGTGATTCTCTAACTATTCTTATTCAAGCTTTCCATGTAATTCAAGTAGTCTACAATCTTTTCAGTTTTACATTCTCTACCTATTCTCATCAAAGCTTTCCATATAGTACAAGTCATCTACAATTTTTTCAGTTTTGTTTAATCTCCACTTTATGAAAAATGACCATTATTTGTTTTTTAATCTTTGAATTTCCTTATTTTATTTGATTTTCCTTTACCATGGTCTTTCATTTCTTTCCTGCCTATCATTTCGCTCCATAATCATTTTTATTGTTATTTTAAAAATAATTGTTATGCAATAATAACATAAGTGAAAGTGCTAAAAATTATGAAATTATTGTAAATTAATTGAATTGAATAAAAATTATTTTTTTTTGAAAACTTTTATATTCTAAAAACTGCCAGAAAATGGGGGTAAAAAATGGATTATGACAAGTCTCATTAATTTGAAAACTTCTCTTGTTAATATTAAAAAAAATCTAAAAGATTTGTTGAATTCACGATGGATTCCCTAACAAATCACAATTCACTAGATCAATTATTTGTTTTTTTCCCTTTAATTTTTGAAACCAATTTCCATATTATGCCATTACAAATTAAATGGGATTTTTGGTATACAAATCATTTTAAATAGCTTCATATAAGGATCTCACAATTTATTTTGAATGGTTTTCTATAAACATGTTGGAAAAAACAAATTGGGTCTATTTAGTGTCTTTTATTTTCGTTGATTTTTGACTTTTTAGAGTGATTTTAGGGTGTTTTCTGCTCCCTGTTCTTTTTTTAATTTATTATTTAAAAAACATTATCACACAATAATAACATAGGCGAAAGTCTAAAAAATTATGAAATGATCATAAATTAATTGAATTGTACAAGAATATATTTTTTTTGAAAATTTTTATAGTTTTGAAAATATCATAAAATGGGGGTAAAAAATGGGTTATGACAAGTCACATTAATTTGAAAACTTCTTTTCTGAATATTACTAAAAACCTAAAAGATTTGTTGAATTCACTATGGATTCCTTTACAAATGACAAATCATTATTCACCGGAACAATTATTTGTTTTTTTTTTCGCCCTTCAATTTTTGTTATCCAATTTTTCTATTATGTCATTACAAATTGGGTTAAATGGGATTTTTGAATTACAAATCATTTGAAATAGCTAGATTATCACGATTTATTTTGATTAGCTTTCTATAAACATTCTAGAAAAAATAGATTGAGTCCATTTAATGTCTTTTATTTCCACTGATTTTCACTTTTTAGAGTGATTTTAGGGTGTTTTTGGGTTAATAGTAGTTTTTTGAAGTTCTTAATGTGTTTTGAGGTATTTTCAAAGTTATAAAATGGATTTTTAGATTCCAAAAACTTGAATCTTGATATTTTTATCACCTTTATGGTGGTAAAAATTAGAGTTCAAGATGACACGTTTTTTTTTATAAAATGAGTGGATGATGCATGAAAAAAAAAATAAAATAAATCCAGGTACACAAAGGCTTTTGAGTTACTTGCCACATGCGCATGCCTGGCCTGCAAGACGCAGCAACTCCTAGACTCTCTCTGTTTTTTTTAAACTAATACCCTTTTTTAATTTATTTTTTCTTTAAATTTTAATTAATACCCTTCCTCTTATTTTTCTAAATTATTAATCATTCATTTAAATAAAAAAATTATTAGGCAAGGTTATTAAACCCAATAAGAGCTATAACTTAGGTCATGAGTTAAGTGTGTTAACTTAGTTTGACCCAGGTCTATACAAAATATCATTGTCCTAATATATTTTTTTAATAAAAAAACATTAGTCAACATTGTTTTTTAATTTTTGTTGAAAGGCAAACCAGGTTTTGGCCAAGTTGACCAAGTTAGTTAGGCCACACATGAAAACCCGGGTTAACCTAAAATATCATCATACTAATATTTATAAAAAAAAAGAATTAAAATGGCTGCATCTGGATTTTTTTTTATTTAATCAAATTAGGTTTTGCCTTGGCCATAATCAAACCCACAAATAGACTGAGTCTTATTAGAATAACCCCTACATAATTTAATTTGAAACCCTAGCCAAGCAAGGACCTGGGTCGAGGGGCCTCTAAGTTGACTCATCGAGTCAAGTCAGGTTTAATAATGCTACCAAAGCGTTCTCAATGACAACATGCGAACGATGTATTATTCTCATGTTTTATAATACATTCATGTTAGAATTATCAAAATATTATTTTTTTAATGAAAACTTGCTTTTATGATTATGTTAATATGTTTTCTACTTTGACAAAATTATTGGAAAACAAATTGAGCATGTTAATAAGATAAAGAAGTTTTAATTAGATGAATACTTTTTTTTATCCTTGTTTTAAAGTGACAAAGATTTTTTTAATGTCTATTCTAGTTACTTTTGATTTCTATTAAATGAATGATATAGAAAAACAACACACACACATTGTACATGTAACAAATATTAATAAGAAAATGAAAGGTTATAGTAGCGAATTATTTTGTTTCGATGAATTTAAATTATTGCTTTTCTTATATATAAAGTGTTTCGCTATATAAACAAATAAAAAAACTTTAAGGACTCATTGTGGAACATGATCATATGTCTTGATCTAATTCTATCTTTCATATTCCTAACTTGGTCTTTAGTTGATGTTAACATCTCTTTTTAATATTTATTGGTGCATAGAAGACTCGATCGACTTTATTAAACGTACGCTTCAAATTTTAAATTGAGAATTAGAATTTTTCTTGCTTTTAGAAAACATGTTCACAATAGTTGCACTTTTTTTTGCGTTAAGATTTTTTTTTTTTTTTGGTCTGTGATGAAGAGTGAGCCAACTAACTATTAATAAGAAGAGGAGAGGTTATACTAGCGAATAAATTTGTTTCAATAAAATTTAAATTATTTCTCTTCTTCATATAAATAAATAAAAAATTTAAGAGTTATCCATGGAATAAGATTGAGTGTCTTGATCTATGTCTCTCAGATTTTTAACTCGGTCTTTAGTTGGTATTAAATTCTGTTTTTAACATTTATTGGGACATAGAAGCCGTGATCAATTTTATTAAACATATGCTTCAAAATTTAAATTCATAACTATAATTTTTCTTGTTGCTAGAAAAACTTTGAAAATGGTTACACAATTTTTGTGCATTTTATTTTTATCTAACTCATGACCAAGCGTGGGCTATCTAACTAGTTCTCACTATTTACGTTAGCTTTAGAGACTTTTGAGGGTTATGAAGAGTTGTAGGTGAAGTTTAATCTCTGATATTGAAAAACCCAAATCCTAGTAAAGCTAAATCATACTAGCCAAAAAATCCAATGCTCGACTATAAACCTAATTTTATATGGAATAACATGCTTAGACGTGATTTTAGCTTGGTACATGTGTTTGTGTTTATTACTTATTGTAATTTTATGCATGCAAAATCAAGGGTCTTGTGTGTTTTATAACGCTTTCAGTGGACAATTAATCTTGTTTGATTTTCATTCATATTATTAGTAATTACATAATCCTCATCATTCAAAAAATATATATTTTTTATCACCACTAAGTCTTGCATATGGCTAACCCTCTCGTATAAAAAAAAAATAAAAAAAATATTCTTGCATCCTTTTTGAATTCACACATGTTTTGCTAATTATTGATATTATTTTAGCATTTTTATGTTTGCATTTAAAAAAGAAAAGGCCAAAAATATTTTTCTTATTGCATGTATTCATTTTGGGTTTGATAAATTGTTTATAGAACGCATCGAGGTTTGTCCCAAATAAAAGGCTTTTGAAAAGTCAACATTCCAAAAATTCTTCATTTTTCAAACTCACAATGAATAAACATTTTGTTATTTACTCATGGTATTTGAGATAATAGACTTGTAGCGAGCTATTAACGGAGAGTAACGCCTCTGCTTCTTCGTTTCAAAATATAGCTTTGTTTCAAAATTCTCTGTTAGTCTAATATTCTTCGATAACAAAATGGAGATTATTAAATTTTAAGTCTAGTATTAACAAAATCGAGAGAATTGAATTTTCAATCTAATATTCACCGATAACAAAATCAAGAGTATTAACAAAACATTTAATCTACTATTCACTAATTACATATAAGTATAATTCGGGAGTATTAAGTCTTCATTCAATAAATATTATGAGTGAAGCCTAGGTGCCATAGGATAGGTGAACCTTATCGAAACACCTTCCATGAATTTTTTATAGGATTTGTGCTGAATGTATTGAGCCTAACATAGGTTCGTGAATTATTCACTAACATAACTTGATCGATAATCAGCCATATGTTGTGATTATGAGTAACTAATCTTAGAACTGTCAATTCATTGAATGTTATCCAAATATAATAACTAGGAGTGACAAAAATAAATTATACCATATAATGACTAGATTTAACTTTCAACCCAAGATTTAACTTAAAACAGTAGACCTATTATTACCTTGTAGATAGATCACTGGTATATTAGGCACAACAAACTGTAAGGAATAAAAATCAAGATTAACAATACAACTTACCCTAAATAAGATGTTTTAGGGTGTTATAATCTTTCTTATAGCATAACTAGTCCCTTACCATAGATATTTGTTAATCAGTTAGGGTTTTCTAATGATCATAATACTAAGTGATGACTCATTTTCATGAAGTTAAGATCTTTCCCTTCTCATACATAAAAAACCCTTTCTATAAAAAAGAAGGTGGGTTACCGCGATGTCAGGTGCAACAATTATTATTATAAATTATTTTTATTTAAAAGAGTTATATATATATATATAATAAGAAAAATAAATTATTTAAATTAAAGGATTCATAAGAAACTATAATCATTTACAATGATTATTTATTATATATATATATATATAAGAAAAAAAATTAAAGATATAAATATGAATAAAAAATTACGATATTGTTTCACTTTTTTTTTAAATATTGATAGAGTTTTTCAAGAGGGTATACATATTTTTCTCTAGTAAAAAAAAATATAAAAAATTAACTAAAAGGATTATGTAAAAAAATTAATTAATGTCAATTTTAGTAATTTGTTGAATTTTAATGTAAATTTATTATTAACTATACATGGGGTGAGGTGAATAGATATAAAAATACAGTTATGAATAAAAATCTTATGAATTATTTTATTTAAAAGAGTTTAGATTGTAAAAAAAAAAACTTATTTTTACAATCTAAACTCTTTTAAATAAAATGATTTATAAGATTTTATTCATAACTGTATTTTTATAGTAAGGATCATGATAATATTTTTATGTGATGTTATTATTTTAAAATTTTTAATCATTAGTGTGTGTATATATTTATATATATCTTCTCTTTGATTTATTAAGTTATTATGTTTTACCATCACCACTGATATTAAAAGAAAACTCTTTTAAATAATTTTTCATAACTATATTTTTATGTTAAGGACCTCGATAATATTTTCATGTGATTTTATTATTTTTAAAATTTTAATCATTAGCTTTTATTGATCTATTTTAAAGTATTCTTAGAGTTTTGATGTTCAATATAAAAAGCCAATAAAGTAATATATAAGTTAATGGTGATTTAAAAGTTTAATTTATATTATTTAATGTTCCATGTGGTATATAAACACGCATATAATGGAAAACAAATGAGATTAAAACGCATATAATGGAAAACAAATGAGATTAACCTATTTCTTAGAAGTTATATTAATGTTTTAGTATATTTATTAATGAAAAATAAAGTTGAATTTACATATTACTATTATTATTGATATATATTTTTTAATTTTAAAAATTAATTATTTTTCTTATATAAAGTAGATCGCTTTTGTCTTTATAATTTTGACATGTAAATTATTTTTAAGTAAAACCTATAAATTTAGTAGTTATCTACAAAGTCCTTTTAACTGTGTGGTTATTATTATATTTAATAATATTTTTGTTGGACTAAATATTCTAATAAAACTCGGGCACAATGATAATATATAGTTATGGACATGTAAATAAATAAAATAAAAAAAGCAACTGGACGGGCCGAGCTGGCCAGATGGATAAATGCCCAGGCTGAGCACGGTCCATTTACCAACCGACTCAGCGGGTCAATTTTCCGGTCCTTGTCCGCTAGGTGAAGTCGGTTGGACACATCGGTCAATTTATAGTTCAACGAATGTCAAAATCGTCTTTTCATATAAAAAGCAATCAAGGCACCACACACAGCAGATCTCCTTGGGTTTCAATATATATACAAACCCTAGGCTTCTCTTCTCATTCTCTTCAATCAATCGATCCAATTTTTCTCGAAAAAAGCATACAAGCAAACGGCCTGATAATGGGTTCCAGATCAAAGATCGACAATCCCCACACTGGCGATGGAGCCAGCCCCGGGTTCGTATTTCTATTGATTTCGTTTCTGAGAAAATTGGTGAATCAAATTGATTTGAATCTTTCATATCCTAATTGCGTTTGATTTGGTGTGCAGGAAGATTTTTATTGGAGGATTGGCGAAAGACACCACTTATGGTGAGTTATCATTGCTTTTATTATTCAAAATTGAATTGATTAGTTTGTGATGTTTTAAGGGGTTGATTGCTGTAAATCTTTTATTTTTATTGGGTTGTTGAAATTCTGAAGCTGGTTGAAATAGATTGACGGGACTGAGATTTTGTGGTGGGTATTACTTTGTTGTTGAGTTTATGGTTTATTGCTTATTATAACTACGTAGTCTGTAATTGAATAATGGATGAATATTATTTGAAAGGATTATTGCAATATAACTTTTTTTTAAAAAATTAATTCTGTGTGATTGTTGAAAGTTGAAACTATGGAATTGGTTAGTGCATATTTCACGGAATTGAGGTTTTGTTGGGTGCTGGTTTGTTGTTTTGGGTTTTTCCCTAACATTGTATTGATTTAATTGCAGCTACATTTAACAAGCACTTTGGGAAATATGGGGAGATTACTGATTCTGTTATTATGAAGGATCGGTACACTGGTCAACCTAGGGGTTTTGGATTTATAACCTATGCTGATCCTTCTGTTGTTGACAAGGTTATTGAAGACACTCATGTGATCAATGGAAAACAGGTATATTATCCCTCTTAAAGGTTCCACATCACCGTGTTCCTTAAAGAGTACTTTAAAAACAGCATTCTGATGTTAGCGATTTCCTGTCTGGATGCACCTATTTGTACTTTTGATCAATGCATTATGATGTGATCAGAGTAATATAATTTGGTCTGATTGTTCAACTTCAGTTATTGTGATAGAGTAGTTTGATATCATAAATTCAAATTCACCTTGAGACTAACAAAGGACAATGGAGCAGGTTGAGATTAAAAGGACTATTCCTAAAGGTTCTGGGCAGTCAAAGGATTTTAAAACAAAGAAGATTTTTGTTGGTGGGATTCCATCTTCTGTGACTGAAGGTAAGTACTGCTAAGTTCTGCTGATGTATTTTGTTGACAGGGTGATGGTTTGCTAGCTGTGTTCCCTATTTAGTTCATGTAGCACTTCTTTAGACCTTTGCTAATTTAGGATGTTTGTTTTTTTCAGATGAGTTTCAGAATTTTTTTTCCAAACATGGGAAAGTAGTTGAACACCAGATTATACGTGATCATGAAACCAACCGTTCACGTGGATTTGGATTTATAATTTTTGACAGTGAAGAAGTTGTTGATGAAATGTTATCCAACGGAAATATGATTGATATGGCTGGTACCCAGGTAAGCTTGTTTATAGTGTTTCCAAGAAAGAAGAATGTAAAAAGATCCTTGTTATGTTGCAACATGCATTATTGCATTTGTTTTCTTTTTTCTTGTCATACAATGGTTATTTTTCCTCATGTATGTAGTTAAGTTTTAGCATTTCTTGTTCTAATATAGCATTGGAGATCGTTACAGGTATAGATCTCAGGAAAGGGCTCACATTAGTTTGTCTGCTGCAGAACCTAGGTTAACTAAGTTGCTTTGTTGTAGGTGGAGATCAAGAAAGCTGAACCAAAGAAAGCCTCAAACCCACCATCTGCTCCTTCATACGGTAGCAATACTAGGGGTCGTTCTTTCAATAGTGATAATTATGGTGGGTTCAATGGTCCGTATGGGGGGTTTGATGGCGGGTTTGGGCCTGGCCCTTATAGGACACCTGGCCTGTCTAGTAGACTCAGTAGTGCATATGGCTATGGTAGTGGTGGTGGGGACTTTGGTGGTGGCTATGGAAATTTTGGAGGGACTAGCCTAGGAGGTTACAGAGCTGAAGCCTCCCTTGGTTATTCTGGTCGCTATCCGCCTTATGGAGGTGGTTTCGGTGGGGGTTATGGTGCTAGTGGCTTAGGAGGATATGGTCGAGGAGGTGAGGGATATGGAAATTATGGAGCTTCTGGTTATACCAGTGCTTATGAATCTGGTCCAGGTACTAGTTATGGAGGAGCAGGTGGGCTGTATGGAAGGGGAGGCTATACTGGCAGTAGTCGTTACCATCCTTATGCAAGGTAGAAAGAGCACTTTCATGCAGTTGTTCCTTAAGCTTTGCCTAGAAGTTTCAAACAGGGTACTCTAGTTTAAAGCCTTGTGAATGGATAGGCACTTTCCACATGTACTAGAAGTCTACTATCACATCAAGTGAGGAAAGCTTTTAAGGATCAGAAGACCTATTTAATTAGACTATTTCTTCTATTGTATGGTGGCTAGCAGACTTTAGTTTTTGCTTCACTTAAGTTATTGGTTGTCTCGGTTACTTATTGTAGTTGTTTCAGATTGTGTTATAGACTATAGCATCTTGGTTCGGAGTATGTTGCCATGTCTTTAAGTTTGATCTAGATTAGATGTATTTATATTTTATTGGCTCTCTCTTTGCATCTGATTAGCAGCCAGACTTCTAACTTTAACATTTATTCTTAGCTTGTTTCTAGAGATACCTCTATGGTTAGTACCTGTTTCGCACAAGGTGTTGTCGGACTAGGTGATCTATGTTGATATGCCAATGAGGAAACATAATAGATGTTCAACTCTTATCTATCAAGAATTGACCATAGGTTTCTGCCTAAAAATGTGAGAGTTTTGTCCTGGTTTAATTATGAAGCAACTTGGGACCAACTTGGTTGAGGTAAAAGCTCACAAGAATCCAAATTACTTTTTTGCCAAGTGGTGGTAAATGTGAGGCCATAGGTTCCTATATTTTAAATTATGTGAGAAAATAAACATGCTTGTGGATGCGGTCCGGCTATTTGATCTTTTGGTAAAACATCTAGTCTTTGACAATGGTTTAGTTCAGCTTTAGATGAAGTCTAGTTTTATTATCCTCTAAAAGGGAGGCGCCCCGTGTTGATTAGTTTTTCATTGTCTTTTTTTTTTTTAATGGCCGTGGCTGTGGAAGACATATCGTTGCTTTATATAATTGTTAACTGTTATACAGCTGTATTTCTGCAGCAGTTGTTAGTGTGGTGGACTTTTTTAATGTTCTAAGATCCGAAGCAGTTGTCGTGGAGAGGCTAAACCTATTTTGTAGCCAGAATTGTTTCAAACAAAATTATGAAAATAATTGTTCTTTTGCCCCCCTTCCACTTGTTTAAGCTTTGAGCCCCTCGAGCATGTGATGATGTAAAGGGAAAGGAGGATGCAGTATATTAACTTGTTACAATGTGAAATGCCAAGGTTGTCAATAATGTTTGTTTGACACGACATGAAAAATACAATTATAATGTAAACTCGGATTGTAAGATTATGAATTTGTAAATAACCTTTTGTTTTCATACATGGTTTATGCAAGTAATAAGTAGTTTCATCGACAAAGATGTGGTATACTTGTTTTTGTATGATAAAGTCATACCATGTAAGATCTAAGGAAAAAAGTTGGATGTAGTTCGGAAGACTCCATGTCCAATGACAAACATTTATAACAAAATGTCTTCACATGTAGTTCGGAAGACTCCATGTCCAATGACAAACATTTATAACAAAATGTCTTCACAATTATGCTTTTTTATTGGCTAACATCAACTTCAATGTTTCCTCTAAATGCATGACTATTTGTAGTGATAGTTTTAACTTATCTAATAGTTTCTTATTAGAACATTATGAGATTTTCTTTAAAGAACATACAATGTTGTAAACTTGTTGAAAAGATTGGTATTTAGGCACAAGGACATGATGGATCAGACTTTAAAGTATAGCTTGTCGCTTGTTCGTGAAGATAATGTTATAGAATGAGAATTTTTAAAGTCTTTTCGCATACTAAATAATGTTTTACGTGTTAAGAAGCAAGATTATGTTTCTCTCATACTTGCATCATTAACTGAAGAGAGAATTCATGGATACAAGTGCTTGGGGAGACTTTTTTGTTAGTGAGAAAATATAAGGGTATGTAATGAGGAAGATAAGAATTTAGAATTACTATAAAATTGTAATATCAGTTATAAAATCATGATTTTACTAATTTTACATGATTTTAGTTTGATTTTATTATTTTTTGATATTTTACGTGATTTTACATAATAAATATATTTTGACTTAAAAAACTAAATGATTTTACAGTGAACTCATGATTTTACCCACACCTGCGAAATGATACAATACGAAAACCAAACCATGGATTAAGAACATCTGCTTGTTATGCATTAACCTATTCATTGGGTCTGTCAATTCAGCTATGAGTGATAATTGCGTCATATAGGCAAACGTATAGTGCTTGTCTGGGAAGTGGGAACACAGACGTTGCTTTGGTGCAATTCATATTCCCCATCAAAATAGCCTACGTTCCTAAACAAGGCAAGTTTTGCTCAGTAGTATTTTTTTAAAATTAATAAAATAGCATAGTTTGTATATATTGTGATGGAGAAATGTGGTTGCTATTCAAAGTCACAATATTTTAAAAAATATTATGAAAAGTTATGAAGTGGACCGCACTGCGCATAAGAGGAGAGAAAGAAATAAGAAGAGATAATCATCTAGGTGGTGGCCTAGTGGTAAGAGCTTGGGACCAAGATGTTTGCTCTTTCTGTGGTCTCAGGTTCGAGCTATGTGGTTGTTTATATGATGGCCACTGGAGGCTTATATGGTCGTTAACTTCAGGGCCCGTGGGATTAGTCGAAGTGTGCGCAAGCTGGTCCGGATAACCACGTTAAACTAAAAAAATAAAAATAAGAAGAGATCTCAGAAGCATTACTAGTGTCAAAAAAAAATCTCAAAATAGATCACCGATAAGAACCAGAGTATGCTATGCTTCCTGTATGAAGGTGGTTTGTTGTTCACTTGTCTTTGAGCAGTATGGCACGCTTGATCATATTTATTTGACCATAATTGGCTTGAGTTATGTAAGGAATTGGCATTGTTCATTCACTGTATTCCCTTCCTCTTTCTTTGAAGTGTGGCAGTCAAAACACAACTGCATATTTTCTTGGTATGTGTAGGCGTTCCGTCCGACTAAATGCTTTTTTAATTAATTTTATAAAAGTAAATTCTAAACTTAAATAACAAACTATATTCCAAAACAAAGTCCAAATTTCAAATCTGTGCATGCAATTATATACTTTTTTTATGAAGCATGAGAAAAAATGCTCGCATTATGAGAATAAAGTTATTAACTTACAAAAAAAAAAAAACAAGTTTGAAAAACCAGGCTGAGGGTCTTTCACCAGATTATGCTTGTAGGTAATGTATTATTATAAGGAGTCACTTTATTCTCATAACTGCTCAATCTTTGCACGCATATTTAAGTTAGATTGTGAGGGCCAAAAGAAGCTTTCCAATTCTACTAGGATCTGGAATATCTAAATTTCACCATGGACGTTAGGAGAAAGTACCCGTGGATTCACTATGCCGCCTTCTTTCTTCAATTAGAGAGAAATTAAAATGGATGGGTTTTTCAGCAATCCACAATTTTTTTTTTATATATATATATTTCTCGCTTTAATTTTATTTAATCGCATACCTATGCATTTGTTTTTTAATTATCATTTTATAAATGAAGTATCGGTTACAAGAAATAATGTTATTAAATATAATTAAGTCTATGACTTGTCTTTCGAGATCAAATATCTACAATCATATCTATCTCTTAATTTTTCCTAGGAGATTTAGCTTAAAGGTCCATTTGTTTTTTCATTTCAAGCAACTTTTCAAAGTGATTTTCAAACTACTTTTCGTTTGAAAAAAACATCAAATTAATGCTTTTAAAGTTTTTTTTGATAGTTTTCATGTGTTGATATCAAAAATAAAATAAAGTCTAAAAAAATATCATTTTAATGGCATTTTCAATTGAAAGGTACTTTTGCATAAGTAACTTGCTCATCATTACCAAATTCACATTTATCCTTCATTGCAACTTTCCTTCTTTTTTTTTTTTTTTTAACATTGAAAATCATATCTATTCACCTCTGCATTTTCTAAACCAAAATGATAGAAGAGAGAGAAAAAGAAAGGTACAAGTAAGGCGACCAGACTAAAGAAAAAGAGGCGAGGCTGTACCAAAAAAGAAGAAGCTGTAGAGAGAAGTCCATAAAAATCAAGGGTGATTTTCTATTTTTTTTCTTTTCAAATTAGAGTTTCAAATTGAATTTCTGTTTTGTTTTAATGATTTTCAATTTTTATTTTGGAATTCGGGTGTGGTGAGAGAGAGCGTGTGTGAAGTTTTCAGCAGTTTTGACTGAATTAGAAATTACAAATTCTTGGTTAGGATTATGCAAGCCTTGATTTGATTTATTTTTCACTGATAATTTTGTAAATATCTTGCTTGAATTTTATGATTTATCTAAGAATTGAATTTTTAAGGAATTTATTTTTAGTGATTTTTCCAATCATAACGTTGGTAACAATCTCAAACCTCATTAAGAAAAGGGTTGATTTCTAAAAAAGAAAATTATTGGGGGAGCTCAAGTTGTTGGGCTTGCCATTAAAGATAGAAAGAGAAGGTGAGTTGGAGTGGTTGTACTTAGAGTATTTTTTGTAAATTGAAGAAAAAAACCACATGAAAAGAGTGAATGTGGCTGTGTTTTGAGTTTTGGATGGTGGGTTTTCATGGAAAAGATGTAAAGTTGTGTAACAAGTTGTTTATGTGGAGGATTGGGAGATTGTGTTCTCTTTTTTTAAGAGAGTTTATGTTGTGTCAAGCTTTTAGGTACTGTTAGTGGCTTTTCTTTATCATAAAATTAGAGTTTGATAACAATATATTTATCATAACCTAATTTTGGATCCTCTTAAATTTTTCCAATTTTGTATTTTGGCTTAGGATGCTAAAACAAGAATTGATAAACCTTTTTTTTTTAAAAAAAAAAAACGAGATCATACATTTGCCATTCAATCATGCCTTTTCTTTTCATGCTTATTTTTGCTCCATTAAAATTCACACACTCATACAAAACACCTTATACTTTTAGAAATCCTGAAAGCAAGACATCAAAAAAAACCCAAAATCATTGCATTGAGATCAATTGGTCTAATTTTGGTAAAAAATTAATCCAAATCGATGAGAAATAATGGGAGGAGAGTAATGTCGAAGAGTTTACTAATCTAGTAGAATTGTTAAAAAATACAATTAAATCAAATAATGAAGAGCTGAGATTAGTTGATATAGGAATCAATAAGAATAGAGGGGAATTGAAGGTAGGAACACTAATTTCTCAGAGAAGAAAGGTAATTTGATCAAACTACTAAGAAAGGATGATGATTTTTTTGGATAATCTTATGCCAACATGTTTAATCTAGATATAGACATCATGAGATTTTTATTGATAGATAGATGTAGACTTATGAAATAGAAGTTAATTTGGATGAGACGTGATATGTTGATTAAGACAAAAAGAAAGTAAAGGAGCAATTTGAAATGATATTTCTAGAAGTCATTAAGTATCCTTGGTGGGTATCTAACATTGTGGCAATCCTAAAAAAAATAAAAAGGTCCAAATATGTGTAGACTTAAGGATCTAAACATGACAAGCTCTAAAGATGACTTTTTACCCTATATGAACATATTAACTGATAAGACTACTAAGAATACAACTTACTCTTTCATGGATGACTTTTCCATATATAGCCATATTAAAATGACATGGGAAGACAAAGAGAAAACCACATTTATCACACCATAAGAGATATATTTCTATAAAGTCATGCCTTTCAAATTAAAGAAAGCAGGTAACCTATTAAAAAGAAATGGTCATGTTATTCCATGATAAGATGCATAAAGAGATCGAGGTGTACATGAATGACATGATCACCAAGTCAAATGAGGAAGATGATCACGTCATGATCTTAAAAAAACTCTTTAGATTGTGTAAGTACCAATTAAAATTGAACCCAACAAAATGTACCTTTGATTTACATTTTTTTTAATGAAGGAGTTTTAACTTTTCGAGAAAAGGATCCTTATAAGGAATGTACCATCATTAGGTCGATTATTTGATAAAAACAAAATTAAATTTCTTTATTTTTATTTAAAAAAAACAAGAGAAAGTTTTAACTTCTCGAGGACATGATCATTAAAAGGAATGTATAATCATTAAGTTGATTATCTAGAAATGAAAATGATTAACATCCAACCATTAAGGGGGAACAAAAAATGCATATAATCACACAATTAAAATAAAAACATATCTTTACAATAAGCAAACAAATATATCCACATATAAAATTTCACACCGAAGTCAGATAATTATATCTTAAATGATCCAATTGCAACCCTGCAATCCAGCTTTCTAATCTCTTTACAGGGTATTAATTCCAATCTTATAACACCTAAAAAAATAAATCATTGATGACTTCATCCACAAGATTGCCACACAATGATACGTAATCATAACACTTTAAATATTCATTATGATACATTTAAAAACCTAATAATACATCAAAAGTTATTCGAAATAGGCAATGATTTACTCAGGGGTTTGAAAATGACCTTCTAGAGATACAAATATTGATTAGAAATTGTTAGAAATATGTTTAAATAGTGTTGGCATATGGTTTAAAACATCGATGCGTGTAACTCAACTATAAAACAATGGTGGGTGAATTTCACATGTCAATGCTAACCCGTAAAAAATATAATCAAAATTCCTTTATCAATATTTAGAGTATGAATTTTGCTAAAATTCCTTTTGTTTTAAAGTATGATCTTTGCTAAAATTTTGGGTGGATTTTGACTGGGATTGGCAAGAAAAGCTTATTGTTTTGGACCGACTTTGTTTGATGGATTTCGAATTGAAAAAAAAGAGATATTTGGCGTGTTGTGGGTCTTTGGGTTTTGTTAATAAAGATAGTCTGATATGTGATGCATGACAGTTGTGGCTATTATTGCTTGATATGGTTTACGACAAGAGACAATTTGATTCAATTTCTCCCTTTTTTTGTATATATGCCTTTCCTAGTTTTTCTTGTGTCCAATCCTTTTTTTTTCTTCTTCATAGTCCTCACGTGTAGCTTTTTTTTTATGATTTATTTATATTGTTGGATTTTTGTCAAAATATAAAAAATTAATGACAATGGAAGATTTTTATATTATTTCTTTTTTTAATAAGGTTCTTTTTCTACAATTTAATTTTTTTTTTCAATTTTGCTTAAATCTCTATATTTATTTTTATTTCTATCATTCCATTATATTATGTGCTTTAATAAGTATATTTTAAAACACCTTACAAGTTTAACAACTAAAATAGATCTTACTTGGTCATCAAGTTCAAAATAGCTTGGAATGAGAAGAAAACCCATCTTATTTCTTACCAACATATTTTATTTGTTGTTTTATTACTTTATTAAGAACATTAAAAAAAGATAGATAATATAGACAATAACTTAATTGCCAATATTAATAGCAAAGTTTATAAATACATAATAAAAAAGGGAATCCAGCATATTAAACCTAACATTGGTTAAGATCAACATTATGCAATAATAAATAATTTAAAGCTCAATTTCCATAACTTGAACAAAACAAAAACTTTTGAAATCAGGTTGGGTTTTAAGCTTGAGAGATGGCTTGTCATGACCTTTGTTGTTAGGCTTGATTTTGAAGAAAAAAATGGTTTATTCTTTAAGTAAATTATATTGGATCAACTCGAAATGGATTGTTAATCTTGAGATTTTGATGTATATGGTACCCGACAAGTAAATATTGGTTTAAGAATCCATTTTAACTCTTTTTTTTTTGTTTATGTTTGAACTTTAATTTTATTTTGTTTGTGAGTTTCTTAACACAAAATATATTAGGTTTTAAAGATTTAGATATGGATTATGTTTTATTAATTTGATTAAGTGGAGATTTAATGAAACGATGATGGCAATGAAGATCATATTTAGGTTACAAAATGGGATAAGATGACCAAAAATCTTATTGCAAGGTACCATAAGCACGTAGAGGTTGGAGGTGACATGTTTATAGTTACGTCCTTGAGCTTTAATATTATTCAACTTAGTCCTATTGTTGAAGATAGAAAAAAATAATTAGAAGATATTTTTTTATTTTCTAATTTGATTTTTTTAATGATAAGAAATGAACATATTTTCTAATTTTTCTGTAAAAGAATAAAGACAAAAAGGAAGATTGGAGATGTAAAATGAATAATATATTTTTATTTATATAAACTTTCATAGAAATGAAAGTATTTTAATATACTACTTTTTCATTAAATCTAAGTCCATCACTAATTAATTTCTTTTTAAAATATGGCTAAATATATCTTTATATAACAGCTTAAGTTTCCAATTAGCTCTTACATCTCTAGTGATGTCAATTTAACCTTTGAGTAAAAGACATTTCTAAAGTTAAGTGATCACACATCACATGTTTTGATTCTAAAAATAAACAAGCTATCTTTATACTTTGAGGTTTGTTTTTAGAAAATCCTTATATATTATAAATACCCATTATATTTATAATTTTTATTAGACCTGGAAAAGAGGGCATTTTTTTTATTAAAATATTAAACTTATAAGTTACTTGTAATAAATTTACAGAAGTTTAATTACTTTGGATGACATATCACAAACAATTCTAATGGATTTAAATTACGGATCTCATTTTAGTTTAATTTTAACTATCATGTTAAAGACATATGATATAGATATATAATATTATGATTAATGAGTTATTTGGATTGAATATGATCGTTTATCATGTGTTTAATAAACACATACGAAGAGAGAGACAAACTACGAACATTTTTGTTTTTATAAAATACTAGAAGGAGAACCTAGTATTAAAAACTAAGTTGTTTGGTATTTTCTCTATTTATATTCTTTAAATATTTGGGAAAAAATAGGAAAATAAAAAAAGTTGTTTTTAAAATTATTTTTTACATAATTAAGATATGTTTTGAATGTCAGATCTAATGGGTTATGTCTCGAGTTTTGGTTGGGATTTGGTGCATGATGCCTCAGATTCAATCCAATACCAGGTTTAAGGAGCTTGAGGATTTGGGCTAGGACTAGTTTTAGGGTGCTCGAGATTCTATTAGGGCCAATTTTAGGGTTTGGGTTAAGAATTGGATTAGAAGGCTCGAGATTTGGTTCTAGACCATATCGGGTTGAGGAAAACACTTGGTTCGAGGTGACCGAGAGTCAGTTTAGACTAGGTTCAGAACGATCAAGGTTTAGGCCAGGACCTTGTTTAGGGCACCTAGAGTTCGGGTTAGGACCTAGACTAGGGTGTCTGAGAGTTTGATCTAACAACTGAGGTTTGGCCTAAGGTTAAAGAGTCGATCGAGGTTCAGTTGAGACCTAGTCCATGGTGCTTAAGCGTTGAGCGGGGACCAGGTTTGTAATAATTAGGGTTTAAACTCGGACCTAGTCCAAGGAGTTTAAGAGTTGGTCTAGGACTAGGTTCGAGATGATCGAGGTTCAGGTTAGGATTTGGTCCAAGGCAATTAGGGGTCTGAGGTGCTTTTGGTTCAAGTTGGGCCATTGTTTAAGGTTAGGGATGCATTAAGTTCAAGTTAAGACCTAGTCTAGGATGCCCGTGATTAGAAATGCACCGAGGAGTGGAATTGAGACGTTTAAAATTCAGGATAAAAGCGTGTTTAATATTGTGGTAGCAATTGCTTTTCAAAGTGCTTTTCGCTTAGAAATGCATTAAAATAATGTTTTTTTATTTTTAAAATTTATTTTTTACATCAGCACATCAAAACGATTCAAAAACATATAAAAATAATTTAAAGAAATTGTTTTTTGAATTTTCTCAAAAGCGTGTCCACACGCCGTATTACCAAATAGACTAGTGTCAGTGTTTAGACTAGTAATAAGTTTGTGGCACTAAGGTTTGAGATAGGATCATATGGTTCAAAGAGAGATTAGGATCAAGTATTGAGCCAGGACTAAGTACAAGATGCTAAAGAGTTGGCTTTAGGTCAAGTTCATGGTGCATCGGGATCACGTTTGAAGAAATTGAGTTTCTAGTTCTAAAAGTCTAAGAGTTAGTCCCAATAACTTTAGTATCCAACTAGATATGTTGCTCGCACTTCGCCGTGGAACGTGCTAATTTTGCTTTTATGTAAAAAAGGTGTTATGCTAACAATAATTCAAACCCCGAGTCATTGGTTCAAGTGGTAATTTAAATAGTATAAAACAACAACAACAATAAATAAATTTATACAAAAACAACAACGAAAAAAAAGATAAGAAGAATCACACATGAGCCTATTTGGATTATCAAACAATTCAATGCTAACTTGATTGATGGAAAACCGCCAAAAAAAAAAGAAGCAAAAACATGAGCTAAAAAAAAAGGCAAAAAAACTAAGAAAACCTATGCAAACCTTCTAAACCTAGTCTAATCTAAAAACTCGCAACTCATTAAATCATGTACTCGAGTTCAATTAATAAACTTAAATGTCATCCAATTTGATTTTGAAAGATGGAATTGTTGAAAAAGTATTAATAAAAAAACAACAAAAAGAATGAATATAAAATTTGAGAGAAAAATGCCTAAAGAGGATGAAGTCTAAAAAAAAAGGGGAATGATCCCAAACAAACTAAATAGTAATTAAAAAAATAAGTATCAAATTTTAAAAATTAAAAAAATCATAGTGGGTGAAACTACAAAACATTTGTAATCTGATAGATTAAAAAAATGATAGGGGTTGAAATTGAAAAAAATAATCATAGAGAGCTAAGCTAATAGAACAAAAAAAAAAAAAACTAAACCAAAAAAATAAAGGATAAAAAAAATAAGATAACATAAGCTCAAAAAAAAAAAAAAGAAAAAAAAAGAAGAGAAACAAAACAAACCTGTGAGAACCTCTTAAACTTGATCTAATATCTAAAACCCGCAACTTGTGAGATCTTGTATCTGAGTTTAATCAAGATACTTAACTCTCAATAAATTTATTTTTGAAGGATAAAATCAATGAAAAAATATTAATAAAAAAACTTGCAAAAGAAAAAAAATAGGGATAATTTTTTTTAAAAAAAACCCAATGGGGATGAAATTTTAAAAAAATAATTTAAATTGATCCAAGTAAGATTAAAAAATCATAGGGGGTAAAATTAAAAATCATTTGTAATATAATAGATTATTTATAGATTAAAAAATAGTAGGGGTGAAATAGTAAAAAATTATAAAGAGCTAACATAATAGAATCAAACTGAAAAAAATAATAAAATAAAACTAAAAAAAAGGATAGAAAAAGAAGAAAATATCAGTTTAGAAAAGGGGAAAAAAACAAAGCAAGCCTGACAAACCTCTTAAACTTGGTCTAATATCTAAAAGTCGTATCTCATGAAATCTTTGACTTAAATTCAATTAAGAAGCCTAATTCCAACCAATTTATTTTTGAAGGATGATATCAGTAAAAACTTATTAATAAAAAACCCTGCAAAAGCAACAATAAAAATGAAAAAAAATTTTGATAGAAAAAACCCAAGAGGGATGCAATTTAATGAAAAAAAATAAAAAATAATCCCAAATAAAATAATCATCAATTAAAAGAATAAGAACCAAATTTTAAAGATTAAAATAATCATAGGTGGTGAAATTAAAAAATATCTGTAAGAACCAAACAAACCCGAGAAAACATTTTAAACCTGGTCAAATTTTAAAAACTTTCAACCCATGAAACCTTGTATCCGGGTCCAATCAAGAAGTTTATTATGAGTCAATTTAAAAAAATCACTTTTAAAAACTTGTCAAAGCAAAAAAATTGGCAATTAAAAGAACATGCATTAAATTTGATAGGAAAAAATAAAGGGTGAAATCACAAAACAAAATTAATTTAAAAAATGATCCCAAATAAAAACTTTTCAATCCCAAAAAATTAGTAATAAAAAGAATAATGATTAAATTTGATAAGAAAAAAAAAAGTAAAAGAGGGGGAAATCACAAAATAAAATCAATTTAAAAAATGACTAAAAAAAATAGCAATAAAAAAATAATGATGAAATTTGAAAAATAAAAAAATTCGAGAGGGGTAAAATTATAAAAGGTATACCAATTTTATAGATTATCCAAGATTAAAAAAATCATAATAAAAAGGGATCAAATCTCAAGAACCAACAAATTAAAGGGTTGTTCTTGAATTTTTAAAAGGTTGGCGCAAAAATCTAGGTGGAGAGAGAGAGAAGAAAAGAGAAAAAGATATGTCTGCTAGGGTCTAACCGCCATGAATGGAGGCACATGTGTTGCCTTATCAAGTCGGGGACGCCGAGATATTTCAAACAGTGCCCAGAAGGCGGTGTTTGGTGGCCACCCACACACTTTTTTAATTATATTCAATAAATATAATTTACAACAATGCCTCTGAGTATCTTTAAAATTTACAATAAAAATAAAATAAAATAACAAAAAAGTCATTGGATGAGTTTAATTGGTTTTATTTTTAAGGGTTTCAAAGTAATTCCACTATTTTATAAAAATATAAAGATACACAAATACTCGAGTAGAAGGCAATTGATTATTTTATTTAAGAGCTAAATAAATAATTTGAATGTGCGTTTAAAAATAAAATTATTAATATAACACTATACATTCAACAAAAAAACATTTATGTCATGGTGAAAAGACCATGTTATCCCAATACTAAGTTAAAAGATTTAATGGTCAAAAATAAAATATTTTAATAATAGTAAATTATATCTTAAAATTTAACTTTACTATCTAACTTAGTTTTTCTTAATTAAAATCAAATGCATTTTTTGAAAAAAAAGAAGAAGGAAAAGCTCGTGAACCAAATAAGTTATAATATAATATAATATAATATAATATCTCATAAATACGAAAGGATTTATGAGAGACAACTCTTGAATACGAGGATAAATCGAGGTATTTAACGTATCAGATTTATGAAATCAAAATATATCATGTGCAACTCACGTCACTTTTAACTTCGTTTCCGATGAACCAAAGGATACAAAGATCTATTGGATAATGATAATTTATTGAGGGATTAAACTGGTACTATAATGCACACTGATGCACACTCTTTCGATTTGATTTTGATAAAGGAAGAGAGAGCGATAGACAGACAGAGGAAGCCAAGAGACGAGGCAATTTTCTCGAATTGAAAAGTAAAAAACACGATGGGTGGTGGTGGTGGTGAATTGAGATACGAGATTTCACAAAATGCCTACATAAAACTAGTACTCCACTCTCTCAAGCACAAAACTTCCGCCGTCAACGGGGTTTTCGTTGGCAGTTCCTGTGACGATGGTGTCCAGATCATCGACTCTGTTCCTCTGTTCCACAACCACCTAGGTCTCCTGCCTCCTCTCGAGATCTCTCTCATCATGGTAAACAACTAGCTCTCAAGATTTTCTTTTTCACTTTTGATAAATAAAAGTAAGATCCTTTGTTAATTCAATTTAATATATACTTGTTAGTTATAATTTGAAAAGTTCTGGGATTGATTTATACTTGTTACGAGATGAGACTGATGGGTTTTTTTTTTTTTTTTTAAATGGTTTTCTTGAATTGTTTGTGAATAGATAGAGGAGTATTATGGCGCTCGAGATTTGGGTATAGTGGGTTACTTTCATGCAAATGAGAGGTCTGATGATGTGGAGCTTGGTAATGTTGCAAAGAATATTGGCGATCACATCTATCGCTACTTTCCCCAAGCTGCCATTCTTTTGGTATGTATTCTTTCTGTTGTAGATGATGTTACTCTTGTTTGTTGTTTCTTGCTGGCTTTCATTTTGAACCCTTTTGTTTTTTTTGTTTTTTTAATTTCTCTTTAGTTAGATAACAAAAAGCTTGAAGCTTTGCCAAAGGGGAAAGATCGGCTCCCTGTTATGCAGGTTAGTAGCTTTGTCTTATCCCGGTTGTATTATTTGGAAGACATTTATGAACTGAAACATCTAATGTTTGCTGGGAACATTTAGCAAGTGTTGGTGCCATCATAAAAGAGCCTTTGGTTGCCTATGCAGTGACTAAGAAGATAAATATTACATTATCCTTCTATAACCTTTTCTGAGTGGCGTCACAATCACTGCTTTTGATATATCCACAGATTGGACTATAGTTTATGACCAGTTTGCCTGGGGTCAATGGCATGCCTATGATTTATTCCACAGAGAATGAATCAATCCAATTTATGTTGTTTTTCATGGTGTTTTATCTACTGATTTGGGCTGCTTGGGAGGGAAAAAAAGGGGGTGCAAATCTGGCATTTTTCGTTGTTGTTACTGATATGGCAGGGATAAGAGGTGTGTGTGTGTAGGATACAATTGTCATTATAAAAAAAGAACAAGGAGAAGCGCCTTTTCCATTATGCTTTTAGTGGGTGGAAAAATTTGGATAACTTCTTCTAGATGTTTCCCAACCCCAAGCTTTATCATGGAAAAATGAAAGTCTTTTTCCTTTTTCCAATTTGTAAAAATAATTTATTAGTCTTTATGAGAAACAAAAAATATTTGATTTTGATGGTTGCTGTAAGACTAATTGAAGAGCACTGAGGGGTGTCTAAAAATGCTGTTGCACATTGTGACAATGAAAGATATGCAAATCAACATGAAGTTTTCTGTAAGCCTACCAGTCTGCTATACTTGATGTCTGGCGCTTTTTGCTCTCCAATTTCAATGTCTGAATAATCTTGCATAAATTTAATTTTCCACAAGAACTCTCTCTCTTGATCTCGAATAGAAACACAGGCTTCCATTCCAAATTCAAATGATTTACATTAGAGTTGATAGCCCCAGGCATAGTCTCTAAGAACAGTTGCTTATCCCGAGAGCTAAAGCTAGTCTAACACATTCATGAGCTGCTTGACTTGGCATCACCATCTCTTTTTTAAAAGAGAGGGTTGTGCTGTGTGAGAATTCGTTCTGTGTTATGGTTTATGGACAACGTGGGTCCATGATATGTTAGTATTTGGCCATTGTTTCTAGTATTTTTCCTACGAGGAATTGTATGATGTGTAATTTGTCTGAAATCGGATCAATCCATATTGATTCACTGCCTCCATTATGTTGTTGCTAGCAAATCAAGTTGGGTCTCAATTTATTCTCCAGTTGGATCTGGGCGGAATTGAGTGAGTTCATTTTGTGTTTTAAGTTTGGGTTTCCATTTGTATTTGGAACTGGTGTGCAGCCCTGTCTTGATTTGTGTGAAAATTTCATGTCTGTTTGGGTCTCCATTGTATGGATGAATAATGCACATGCATTGAATTCTGTGCTGGGATGGAGTGATATCACAAAAGGAAGAGCCATGGTGTTCTATGTGGAGAGATTGATTTATTTATGAGATTTTAACGAATCCATTGATTTTAATAATTCATGTTACTATGACCCTGCATTATCTATTACTTGAACAGGAAGCTCTCAGTTTGCGTTTGGGTCTAATTTTACTAGTTTGTAATCACGCCATTGGCTTCCCATTTGCAATTAGAATCCTGTAAAAGTTTCAGGAGGTAGGCAACACGCGATGTACTCTATCAATAGAGTGAGTTCAATTGATGGTTGTTCCTTGTGCATCAACTATTACACTATCATTTTCCACCAGGAGGCTTCTGTAATCTGCATTTGTTACTGTATGGATTCCATAATGCAATTGGCATTGCCTCTCCTATTTCTGGTTGTGAGTAGCTTAAGAATTTCCCTTGTGCTCACGAATTGTGCATACCAATCCTGTTTTCTGAGCATCAGGGCAGATAGTAGCATCTGTATGAAGCTTGACATTACCTTGTGCTGGGGGCATCCATACTTCTCTTCAACTAGCTTTTAAACTCTCATGTGATCTCTCTGTTGCTGCTCTGTAGTCTGATAGGAAGTTAATGGCTCTATTGATGATAACTATAACTCTACTTAGATGCCAGATTTAATTGTTTATCCATATCTCGTGATTTATAGATATGTTGGAATATCAGTGATCATCTGTCAAGTTACCTTTTACAGACATGCAACTTGCTACGTGCCTACGTGTTTACTGATCTGAGGTCTTTTTCATAATATCAGCAACATGATATGTTTTTGGTGTAGTTATCTGTTTGAACTTTTCTTTCGAGACTTCATTAATTTCTTGGTTTCTCCTATGTTAGCATCTTGACAGTTACTTTTGTGATTATTCTGTTATAGTTCACTGCTGTGTGCAAAAATTAAACAATCTCGTCCCCCTGCCATCTCACCACCATTAATTCATACCACTTACTAATTGATAGATGAACACTAGTATGATGGTCCCATTTAATGAATTTTCAGTCAAGCGGCTAAATACATTTGTTCCCTTGTACTAGCTTTATACAAGGGATGCATCCAAGAACTGGAAGCTAGCTGGATCTGATGGAGGCTGCCAATTGACAACTAAGGAACCAGCAGCAAATGCTGTTCTATTGGATTATATTTCATCCAAGAAGTGGGAGGATGTGGTAGACTTTGATGACCACCTTGATGACATTACCAAGTAAGCATCATATGCATGTGTGAGTGTGAGTGTGAGTGAATGGTGTCTTCTGTTTTCATATACATGCAGACAAGTTTAGCATCAGGCACTGCTTTGCACCTTATTTATTCATAGAAATCACATCAGCAATTTGTATTTGTATTTGCAGGGACTGGCTGAATCCAGAACTCTTCAAGTAAGGTTGGCCCCAGACATGCATATGGACCAGACGAAATTTAAATGTTAATGATATGGATGATCATTGGCCTCGTGGTTGCCATGACTAAGAAAATCTTGCAGTGATATATGTGTTAAATTGTGAAGTTTCCCAGATAAGGAACCCGATATTTTCTTCTGAGAAGTAGTACAGTGTTGGAGTTAAGAGTTTAAAAGTGGAATGGCTGCCCCTCTCCATAAATACATCATCACTACTATCTGTTTAATGTCCTATTTTCCTCATCAAATTTACTGGATATGTAGTTTGGTAGGTGATTTCCTAAGAGTTCTTGTATTGATGCTATATCATGTGA
The DNA here is from genome assembly GCF_000002775.5 of Populus trichocarpa. Taxonomy (NCBI): domain Eukaryota; kingdom Viridiplantae; phylum Streptophyta; class Magnoliopsida; order Malpighiales; family Salicaceae; genus Populus; species Populus trichocarpa. The sequence continues at coordinate 38,791,798 of NC_037285.2, read as the reverse complement.
TCTGTTCTTCATTGGAAGCTCGTTGTGCGATCTTGAGGGCAAAGCATTAGCCCTCATACAATTGAATTCAAAAAGAATATTTGTACTGGAGAGGTAAGGCTAGAAAAAAGGGCCAACTAGTATGCTGGTAGTCGATGTGGGGTAGTGCCTCCCACTACCTCATCTCAATAAGAATATGCTAGTATGCTAGCAGTCCAATAACTCGAGAAAGGCAAGCCTCAGGAAAAAAAATAAAAATAAATAAATAAATAAAGGGGCTCTGCTATAGGAAGACACATGGCATTGCTATATTGTGGATTATAGTGTAATGATATTTTTCTTGTTCAAATTATAGCAAGAAAAGAGTGGATTAAGAGGTAAAATGATTTTTTCATTGAGTTTAATTGGTATTTTCAAATTCAATGAGATGAATTAAATTCCTCACATTTTTACATTGTTGTTGTATAGTGCAGTTACTATTTACCTTTGGAATAAAAAACAATTGTTTGGCTAACAAGGATTTCAGTTTTTTTTTTTAATCAAAATAGCTAAAAGATTAAAATACTTAAAAAAAAAAATGCAAAACTTGCTATCAGGGTATTTATATCTTTTTATTATGATTTTTTTTTCATTTTCAATTTGCATGAGGGGCAAATTAGTATTTTAATAAATAATAAATCTCATAAAAATAAAAAAGTTATTGGTGCGTGTGTATAATAATGCTACCCGTGTTTTTTGGGTAACATGTGTGATGACGTTTGACGAGAAAAAAAAAAGGCGAACCACTAATCACTCAAAAGCTCTGGTGGAGGCATAATTGATGGATGTGGAGCGTGTGTTCAATTCATGGTGGTTCAGCCGATGAAAGTGGAGTGTGCGTTTAATTCGTAGTGGTTGACTTTTTTTTTTATTATTGTTTTTTTGTTTGTTTTTGTTTTTTTTTTCAATTTTAACATTTTATTTTATTTAATTTTTGTTTACAGTCTTGGTCTTCATTCTCTTGATTGCTATTTTCTTTATTATTTGGTTATTTTATTTTGTTTTTGAGTTTGTTCCATAATTATTTTCTTTCATTTAGTTTTTGTATTAGATTTGGTTCTCATTATTTTGATTGTTATTTGTTTGTTTGTTTTTTTTTTAATTTATTTTAAGATTGGAAATTTTGCTTCATTATTTTTTCGTGTTTGCCTTCTATGTGTTAATCCTAGTCTCATTACTCGAGTCATTGGTTTTGAATTTTAGCCCCGTTTAAGTTCAATCTTTTTTTTTTAGTTTCTTTTTTACAAATTGATTTTTCTTTGAATTTTTTTTCTTGATATTTTTTTAAATTGATTTTTTTTTTACCTTTATCCTATGACATTAAATTATAGGCTCTTCAGCTTTGTGATTTTTCCACTTTCCTTTCTATTAGGTTATCTCAGGTTTGAGTTAGTAAAGTTAACCCAGGTAGACTTATGTTTCTTTTTCAAAATTTTTGTATTGATTTAACTTCGGTCTTTTATTCTATGTCTTTTTTTTAATTTAAATTTCTTATCCCACTCTTGTTTCACGTGTAGTAGGTTAGTCAAGTTAATCTGAATTGACTTGGATTTTTTTTTCTTTGATGTTTTTTTCCCTCAATGTCATCCTTTGACATTAGATTATTGAGCATTGAGATTTATGGTTTATTCCTCTTTTCTTTTTACATGGTTATCCCGATCTCATATCTCGGGTAGCGAGTTAATCAAATTATCCCAAGTTGCTTAAGGTTATCACCACCTAGACATTTTTTTTTTACATTGAAAAAATTTGACTAGGCACACGGCGTAACATGACCCACTTAAATAGTCGAATGACATTTAACGTAGCCATTGCCAAAGCCTTGTTGTGGACAACTTTGACGAAATCAATTCAACAGTTAGTCCCCGTTTATTTGCTGGAAAGTAGTTTTCTTTTGAAAAGTGGTTGTAATGGAAAATGAGTTCTTAGAAATCAAATTATTTTTTGATGTTTGGTAGTGTCATGGAAAATAAGTTGGAAAACACTTTTCGGTATTTGGCTATGTCATTGAAAATGAACTGAAAAATAACTTTTTAATTTTTTATTTTTTTTCAAGTTTATTAAAAGAACAAGGACCAAATGTGACATACATAAAAAAATTAAAGGAGGATGAAATTGGAAAAAAAATCCAATTGCATAAATTATTTCAAATAAAACAAATAGCAATCAAAAGAATAGAGACTAAATCTAACAAATAAAAAAAAATCAAAAGAGGATAAAATTTTAAAAAATCAATTTTATAAATTATTTCATATAAAATAAATAGCAATTAAAAGAATATGTATAAAATTTGATAAATAAAAAATTTCAATTAAGAAAAGGATAAGAGAAGAACAAATAACAATCAATAAAATAAGGATCGTAGTTGGTATAAAAATCAAATTCTAAGGGATGAAATTGAAAAAAAAACTCAGATTTTGTGTGGATATGAGAAGAACGAAGAATTTAGGGTTTGTTGAAGTAATGATAAATTAGTTTAAAATATCATCAATTAGAGTTGATAGGATGTAGTAGAATATGAAAATAAGTTATATTAATATTAAATTAATTATGTGTTGCATTTAATTTTGGATAAGTTGCTAAATTAGAGATTTTGGGTGGATTGTTAGAATCAGCTAATAATATAATTAACTATGCTTGACAATTTCAAGCAATAGAACATGAATACAGTAAGATTATGACAAATTACACGTTGTATAGGATTAATGATAAGTTGATGAATTTGATATTTTCTTTGAATTATTTTAATTTTCTATGAATGTGGGTTTGATTTAATACAATTAATTATGAAAATATCCATTAGATTTCATATCATGAATTATATTTAATTTTGGTGAAGTTTGCTTTTATGTTAAATTTTGAGAATTTAATTGAATTTGCTATGAATTTTGTCAATTAGGGTTGGAGTAATGTAATTTAGTTAAAATTACGTCTAATTGACTAGAATCTGATTTGTTTCTCTTATAACATATTTATGTTATATTATTATGCTGGCACTATTGTTCCTGATGTAAATAATAGTATCATATCAATTAAAATTTTATCGTGATTTAAAATGAGACATTTGATTAAATGTCACGGTTCTAAATCGTGATAAAATTTTAATTGATTTCACTGTTCAGAAACACAACATTTAATCAAATTTTGCATTTTTGAATCACGACATTAATTAAATATCAAAATTTAGAACCACGACATAAAAAATGTGCTATTTCATCTAAACTTTTTGCTGCTGCGTTGATTCACCATTTCTTTTCATTTTGTATGCTGCCCAGTTTGTCCAAGAATAATATGTAAATATGAACTAAAAATGGATAAGGAAATTATGTCCTCTTCCTCTCTATCTTATTCCCTTATCTATTTCCCACCATCATCCCTCACTTCTCAAAACCTAAAAAATAATGATCTCTTTATCCACAATTCCAACACTATATTTGAGGTAAAACAACTTCATGCCTGTTTTATCAAATCCAACACTCATCTCTCTATCCTCCCTTTAACCAAAGTTGCTTTTGTTTGTGCTCTCTCCCTCTCATTCTCTTGTACCCAACAAATATTTTCTCATCCCTTGTGATGGATCAAGATTTATTAGTATTTTTTAATACTACATAGAAAGATCACTTTTAGCACAAGCCCATAATAGTCATGGGCCTAATTACTCAGATCATATCCATCACCTGTGGGCTCAAGTCCCAAGAGGGATCACTCTTATCATTGTGATACCTTTACATAAAACAGGTATTCAAGGCGTGCTACTTGTCATTATTATGAGACAGATAACAATCACCACTCCTTCTATTCCACACCACAGTACTTTTGCACCCTGGAACCCAGCAGATAAAAAATCGAAAGATGATCAACCTTTGAGCATATCCAAGAAGCTACCTACAACTCCATCATGTGCAGGGCTTCCCTTTGTCTAGAAAAGTATTGAATAATCGGATTCCTCAAGACTATATCTCTATAACTATGAGCTTGGATAACTATGATGGTCTTGTCGATCCAAGAGAACGTGTGCAAAATATGCTTAGTAGCTTGGAGTTGGTAATTCAAGATAGTGACGCAATGTGAAATACTCCATATAACCTTTAGAGAGTCTGCATGTGCCTAGTGTAACAACTTGGAACTAGATTCTTTTGAAGAATTCAGAGATCTATGACCTAAACTGGTAGCGTATTTCAATACAAATATACCTATAAAGAAGAGTTCTATAAAGGTTTTTGGGGTTACCCAATCAGATGGTGAATCCATAAGGGTATATTTGAAGAGGTTTAATGAGGAGATTCTTAAAGTGGAAGAGTTGATTAAGCCAGGGGCTTAAAGGCTATAATCAATAGAGACCTTTATGCCTTACCTAAAAAATATTTGCTTAAGGTGAAACAAGTCATGAAGAATCATATACAGGTGGAAGAGGCAAGTGTGTTGCGATACGAACCTCCCTGTTTTTATAAGGATAGTCAACCTGAAGGACCTTCTAGGTAGAATCGTTCCCCTATTCAGAACTCGATCTTTAAGGTCATCCCATAATCAATTGCCATATCCTGATAGGTTTTTCACTTCATTGAACACCATTATCATTCAAGTCTATACCATAATTATAGGTAATGAATTTGTCCAATATCCGCTGCCAATGAAAACCACTCCGTATACACGAACCTCTAATAAGTATTGCATGTTCTCCTGGGATAAGGGGCATGAAATCGAACAATGCTATACCTTGAAGAATGAGATTGAGCGGTTGATAGCTGATTGTGCATCAAAAGTATCATTAAGTCTCTTATTGTACATATGTATTTATTGTTTTTATTTGGGTTTTTTTATAATAATTGATGTGCTTTTTAGTAATGAAGTTTCTTTTAATGTTTCGATAGGTTTTTGGAGCTTAAATGAATTATTTCAGAAAATTCAACGTCGGAATTCAGAACAAAGAATTGAAGAGAAATTTAGTTGAAGATTGAAGAAAATCTTGGTTCAAATAAGTGCTCCAAATTTGCCCCAAAAATCAATTCTATTCCAATTCTAGAAAAGAATATCATATGATCCATTTCAAGCCCAAACTTGCCTTATGTTGTGTGCAAACTTCAACCATCAAACACTCAAGGTTTTAATGTCAATATTAGCCCAAATAATAGGTACATTTGTATCCTTATTTGATGCTTAAATTCAGCCCCAAATCAGCCCCAAATCAGCCTCAAATCAGCCTCCAAATCTGCCCAAGCACAATCCATGATCTTACATGTCCACACAACAAATAACATTTGATTTATTTTGGATAATTCATTGATCCAAGAGGGCAAGCACATGGATGGAAAGCTGGAGGGGACATTGTCACATTATTTTTGGTCAAAAAGAAGAAAGAGACAGCTCACAAAGGAGGAAGAAAAACGTGCACCAAAGTGTTCTCCAAGCTGGCCTGATTTGATTTTCCAGAATACCTTTTGGTGTTTTGCACATAACTTTTGACTCAGATGTCCAAATGATCTGTTCTTTAATGATCTGGAAAGCTAACCGAATGGCCTATAAATATGTCTTTAATAGCCATCTTCAAAAGAGGCTTCTAAAAGGGTCGAATTGCTGTCCAAAGTTAGAGTCAAATTTGTGTCCGAATATTTACTGAAATTGTGTTGTATTCTTCTTTATAGATTTCGGTTCTTTAGCTTGTAAAACTTATTATTTCAGTGTGATTCAAGTTATTTCATGTTTATTGAAGAGTTCTTATATATAATCATGGTTGGCTAATCTCCTTCTTGGATCCAAATCAAGGATGATGGTGATTGAGGTGAGTTCTTTAATATATGAATGAATCTTAATGTTTATCTTCTTATTTTCTTCATGAATGTTTTATTATTGCAAAGAAATTTTAGAAATCATTTAGGTAATGTTATAATCTTGAATTTTTATGCACAAACCTTAGTTTTGGTATAGAGATTGCTTGATTCAATGTCTTACTTAATATGAAAGTACTTGTTCATTCTTAAGCAATAATCAATCTTCATCTTTTTAAACTTCATTGTAATATCTTCCGATCTAATATCACCATCGTTGATATTAGGTTGAGTTATCTTTTATATGTTGAAGGAATCACCAATACATCACCATTAGAATTGATTTGGACCAAGACTTACTTTTTCTTGTCATTTAAAATCTATTTACACCTTTTCATCTTTGAAAACAAATCCATCAATCATTTTCAACCAAGTTATTGTTAATTTAATTTCTCTTGAGTTTCTTTTGTTACCTAGCTTAATTTCCAGATCTAGCTCTCTGTGGATATGACCTCGATCTTACCGAGTTAATTGCTACATCGCACACTCGTGCACTTGCGAGTTAAAACAAGCCGAACATAAAAAGCGGTCAAGCAATAGCCAAGGGCTATGTCCAACAGTTTGTAAGGAGGGATACCCGTGCTGACCTAGACGGAGAAGAGTCCAACCAACCCAACCAAGTATTGTTGGAGATTAATGTTATTTTAGGTGGAATCTCGACAAGAGGTGATAGTGGAAGTGGAAAAAGGAAATATAAAAAGTAAGTCCTTACTACTGCTCGCCTTCCAAATGCATGTCATGAAATTATTATGTTTACCCTAGAAGACATTGAGGGAGTAACTTTTCCACACGAGGATGTTTTGATCATTTTAATAGTCTTGGTTAATCATCGTGTCTGTTGCACCTTCGCGAGAGTGCGGCGTCGCGGCGACCCTTCCCGGAGCAGGGGAATTGATTTCAGGGTCTTTATTTTATGAAAAAAGAAGTCGTCACCTAGTATTATGGTCACTAGGAACCCCAACTGGTCTTTAGAGATTCTAAGGCAAGGAACTGGTTGCGTAAATGGAAAGTTTTAGCACCACTAGTACGCCCTACCTAAGGTAATTTGCTTGGTGTTTGGTTTGCCTTATAATTGCTATGGTGTTGGTGTTCTCTAATCAATTTTCCTAAGATGAGTTTGCTATGATGAATGGACTTGGGTTCAAAGTCTAAAAGAAAGAATTCTTGGCCAATATGAATCATACCTTTAGATATGTTTATATAGTGTCAAGGAGAACTGATACATATCTCTTGAATCTGTGTTTGATTTGAAATAAATTTACAACCTATGAATTAAGAGATAGCTAAGATGGAAATCTAAGGAGATTCAATGTGCTTAAAAGCTCATTTTCCACTTTAATATTTTAAGTGTTCGCGACTCGTAAATCGCAAGAAAAAGAAACAAAAAAAAAACTAAGTTAGAAATCTAAGAAAATTCAAGGTGTTTTAAAAGCCTATTTTTGCCTTAGTATTTCTTACTTTCACGACTCATAAACTGGGGAATCAAAATTTGAAATGTCCCCAATTATAATTGAGGCTTCTTTCAAGGATGTGCAATTAAATTGTCAATTTTCCCTTAGTATTTCACACTTTCACAACTCATAAACCGTGGAATCAAAATTTGAAATGTCCCCAATTATAATTGAGACTTCTTTCAAGGATGTGCAATTAAATTGTTCTAAAGAATATTTTAGGCATAAATCTGCCCTTATGTTAAAAATGAACAAGTTGTATTACTCTCAACAATATTTTGGACATTTACCTTTCATAGAACTCTTTGCCCTTATATTATTAAGGGATAATGACTTGTTATTTCTAGAAAAATATTTTGGATATTAACCACTTGAGGTTTCTTTATCCAGATATTAACAGTGAATAATAGCAAATTATTCCCAATAATATTTTAGATATTAACCCTTTTAGATTTTTCTATCCAAATATTAATGGTGAATGAAGATCAATTCTCTAAAAATAAGATTTTTATATTTTTGTAATATTGGCCAACACCCTTTAGAGTTTACAAACATATTGTAAAATCCAAAATACAAGAAAATAATTTTTGTATTTAAGAAATCCATGCTAAAACACATTTTCTTTTAAACTTTGAATATTTTTTTTTAAAAGAAATGTTCAAAATATGTTAGAGTATTGACCGTATGCAACATACAAGAAAATTTTTATGTTTTGTCGAAACACAAACAACACAATTAAACCAAGTATCACAATTAAAGAAACAAACCGTACACATATATATTCCAAAATTTGTAGGAAGCTTAAAACAATTCAAATCAAACAATTGAGACCTAACATAGGAACTTAAACTTGAAGCCTGAATATAAGTCTGCCTATTATTCTCAAAAGAAAAGCACAAGTCCTCATGCATAAAAAAAAAGTTGAACTCAAAGCCTTATAACAGAAACAGAAACCGTGTCTCACGCCTATCCTTTTTTCCTAATCTCTGACACTACCATGCTAGTTTCATGCAAGAGGAAAGAAACCTGGAAAACATGCCTCTATACCCCGTATATTAAAGACTAAACTAGATAAACAAAAAATCAAATGGCCGACTAAACCACCTTGAAAGAATAGGAAGGAAAAAACATAACCAAAAGTGCCTGCCTAAAAAGACCAAACCCTACAAAGGAAATGCTCTCGCGCTTTTATGTTCTCCTCTGGACGAAGTTATGTTTAGAAGAAAACTCTCCTATGCAATATTCTAGGACATCAAGACAGCCGAGCAAGGAGTGCAGGGATGATGAAGACCTATGAGGCTCATGGTTCCTCACAACGAGAAGTAAAAACAAAGAATACACAAACCTTCCTTCTAAGCTTTAAACCATGGAAGAAAAAAACAATAGACAAGCAACACAACTTTGTTGTCAAAATAGAAAAAAAAAACGCCCGAAACAAAAGTAGAAACAAGTTTTTGAAAAGAAACAAAACCAAACAAATAGCTTTAAATATGTCAAAGAGAAAGGAAATCGACTCATACCTGCGGATCTTACACATTTTGAATGTAGAAGATGAGACACAAACCGATGGAAAAACTTCTGCCTTTTGCCTCTGATAACCAAAGAAAGACTTCCTCTTTTGTTCTCTTAGTTTTTTATTCTCAGCCTTCTTCTTATTCCCTCTGTTTTCTTTCTTTTTTATTATCTTCTCGCCTCACTCTGTTTTCTTTCTCCTCTCTCTCTTTACTCCTCTGCTATGTTTTTCTTTTTCCTCTCTTTCTTTCCCCGTCCAGTGAAGATTTTCACAGTCGAAAGGAAAGAACCCTTCTGTATATGGCTGAAGGTTCACTTATATAGAAACCTCTACACGTGCTATTCAAGGATATGTTAGACTATTCATATAGCATGTCAGTGTTAGATTTCCATCTCATTATGTCATATTCTTACCCAAATGTTCATAACTTTTGATTTTCACAAGCTCATCTACATCAAAAAGAGAATGTAATTAAAAGATTACAAAAACAAGGGTGGTGAGATAGAGAAATGGGAGAAAAGAATTTGGGGAGAAAAGAATTTGGGTGAAATTGAGAGACTATGAAGGCAATTCTGAAGGTAAAAATCTCTTTTTCTTTTCTTTTTCTTTTCTTTTTTTTCTTGATGATGAAGATAGGAAAATTTTCTATTATTAATTGATTGCATTTGATGGCTTGATGTTTCGTTTCTGAAAAATCAAAGAATTTACCCTTGAAATATTGCATTATTAAGGTCCTCTTCAATTCCTTCGTTTTTTCGATAAAAAAATATTGAATATTCCTTTGCCAAAGGATATCATCAACGATCATGGAAAAGTTGCAGAACTTTTTAGATGCATTCTAGCATTTGTAGAAGCAGAGACTGGTATCATTGAGATCATACGATAAATTGAAAAAGAAAAAAGAAAACCAATAATAGGAATATAGAATGAAGACAACATGTTAATTGTTATGTACAACTGCTGTGCGTGTTTGACTAAACATCTTCTGAATTAATGAACTTCACTGCTTTGTCTTCTTTATTTCCCTTAAGCAGTCTCTATCAACGTCACCGACCAAATTTTTCATATAGTTTCCTTGCGCAAATTCCTATAGTTTAAAAGATGTAGAATTTCTCAATCTTTCTTAGAGAACAGGGCATCCCTTGACCTTAATCCCTGCTGCTGTAGGACATTTTGCCAATGGACAATGGTCAGAAACGTCAGCACCCCACCAAGCTGGGCCATAAATATCCTTGGATTGAAGGGTAAAATAAAGGATAACTCCCAAGAAGGCAACACCAGCATCCAAAGCAGCTGATAAGATGTAGGTGTGCTTAGCCCACCATCCCTTGTACCTCCTGTAAATAATGTAGTTGAAGATAAATCCAACAAATGCCCAAGACCAGTAGTGCACAGTTTTCGCTGATGGCATGGCTGATGAGGCACTAAGGATAAGGGGAATGTGAATCAACTTGATCCATTTTTTCTCAGGGAATTTGCGCTGGAGAAACCACATTGGAAATGGGGCAAGGAAACCAATGAGGAACCACCAGTTCTGCTCCGGGTAGACTCCCTTGTCTGTGAACATTCTGAGAGGTCCTACTACTCCCCAGATGATTGAAGCATTGTAGAAGACATCGCTTCCAGGACAGGTCCAAGGACTCCCATCAGGAAGCAAGTCTGGATTGCAGATGTTTTCAACAGATGAGAGAAGCCACCATGCTGTGGCAAAGTAAACAAAGGAAGAAACTACTGTTCCAACTAGCTGTAGACACAATAAAACCAAATTAGTATCCTATATTTAAATGAAATAGACTAGTTAGAGGGTGATGAGCATAAAGATTTACCTGTACAATGAACATAGATTTGGGGGGGATCTTCATATAGTGCCCTATTTTGAAGTCACCGAGAAAACTGAGCGCTTGTGTCATGCTAATGTAGCCATACGTCTTGAAAGCCACATTAGCAAGAGGCTTCCCTGGGTACATGTACCCAATAACCAATTCTGTGATCACATTCAGTCCGATTTGCTGCATAGATGTTTACACAGTTCATGAGTGATGGAGTGTGTGTGTGTCTATTGCTTCCCAAAAGACAAGATCATACCATGTTTGTTGTCGCCTGAACGACTCCAACGGGTAAGGTGAATATTAGAGCAATGAAACAGGCTAGGAGAAGTCCCCACCAAGGAAGCTGAAGCTGATGGTCAAAACCTTCCACAGCCAGAAGCGAAAGAGCCAGTGATATAACCAAGATGGCAGTAAACCACCATTGAGGGACTACTGCATAGTTCTTCTTCATAATTCTTGTGTGCACATCACTAAACTCGTCTTTCACTGCAGTTGTCGTCTTCTTCCACATGTTTATGATATTTCTGCTCAAAAGAAAATTCTATATCAAAACAAACAAACAAAAAATAATTAATTAGGCTGGAATTAAATAAAATTAATGTTGAGGAAGATGACTTACTTTCCGTCAAAAAGAGCAACATGAGTAAGGGTAGCTGTTAGAGATGCAAAACTCAATCCATATAAGAAGGCGAAGAAGATACTTAAATAGAGTTTGCTATAGTTCTCGTATTCCACTAGATTAAGGTCGAATGTTTTCTCATTAAGAACACGGGTAATGTTGAATATCTGACCATCTTCATCAAAAGTGTGAGAGGTAAATATGGGAAATCGCTTGGCTTCACGAAAGTTAGACCAGTATGCTATGGGGACAAGGACATACATAACCAAGATGAAACCAACCATAGTATTGACAATGGCAAAGAAAGGGTAAGCTAGAGGAGTTCCCAAGAAAGAGGCAACAGTCGCCCAGTCAAGACCAAAGGAGCCAATTCCAAGACCATTTAACCCTGCACCGATCTGTTGAGCGGTGATCGAGCGCTTCCATATCCAGCAAACAAAGGAGAGAGCTGATAGTGAAGGGAAAAAGTGGCCAGGAACAATATAGTAAGCAAAGCTTGCAACGAAGACAACGGCAAAGAATTGCAGCCTTGTACGTTCTCCCTTTTTTCTCTTTTCCTTCTCATGCAATGCCCTGCAGTTTGCATAAATATACATGCACCATTACACGCACCATTACACAAGTGTTTAATTAACAGACTTTCCATAGAGGTTTTTTCAAGATAAGGGAAGAAAGATCTAGAGAGATCGAAGCAGTACTTACCTGAATAGAGAGACTTGGATAAGGGTTGCAGGCCACCACATGTAAGGCGAATCCACAAGAATGTTTCTGAACGTACCAGCCCATCCATAACCAAGCAACTGAATTGCATCAAGTGCCAGGAAACATTATAAGATACATAGAAACATTTGACATGTGTGTGTGTGTGTTTTATACCTGAGTGGTTTGTGCTAGCAACATAGCAGCGACAGGATGGAGCCCTCTGTGGTAGAAGGCTTTGATAATTGTAATAATGTACACTGCATATACACCACCGGCTCCACAGTTGGCAAATATGGTGATCAATACATGTTCTTTCATGTTGAAAGGCCCTGGATTCAATGAAAATGAGCATTTTGTAAATGGGATCGAGATTTGTTTCTTTGGGAGTTTTGCAGCCATGAACTTTCCTATGGGGAGAACAAGAATCTGTATTGTAACTGAACCGATAGATAGCTGATTAGAACGATACTGGAAGAATTGATTCACAAAGGAAAGAAGGATGCACGCTGCCAACCCAAGAACCCATGTTCGAAATGTTAAGACTGCCTGTGTAGGGTCATCGGTGATTGGAACTGTAAGCCTGACTTGCTCAATTGGATTATCGTTCACTTCTTCAGCCTCTACATAAGCAAGCCATAAAATATTATTCATTACAAACTGTACCCGACTTAACCATGCATGCTAAAAATATTAAATGTTTACAAAGCAAGCATCTTCAACTTTAATATTTGTCTGTGAAAAAATATTGTATAGCAGTATTTAACAAAACAACTTTTTCTGAACAAAAACCATATATATATATATATGAGAGAGAAGAGGAGATGCATATGGTTGATTACCTGCTTCGTCAATTTCAAAATGATGCTTCTCATGATCAGGCAACTTGAATTGGGGCGCTGCTTCGTCGACTAAATTTGCCATGTTTCTTAGCTTCCCTCTCTATGTCTCCTAATTTGTTTTCCCAGGGAGAGAGAGGATGAGGATCGATAGTCCTTCAAAGCAACACAAACATTATCAAACCTATATATACAGATCCTACGTTGTCCTTATTTGGAACATGCCTTCTATATTCTAGCATTGACTGACAGTTTGCAATAAAAAGACAAATTCTATTATGTAATAGCCATTCATTCACAGTCAAGGAAGCCCTTGCCTAAATTTGGTTGTCCGCCAACTTAGTAAACATGCATCTGATGATTCATATGAAAAAGAAATGAATCCTGCATCATTTTCTGACAAAAAACTAGGCCAATGGGGCCAGCCAGGATTTACCTACTTTGAAGGATTCTAGTCTAATGATGTATATGCTATAAATACACGAGGTAAGGGCATCTCCAATGCCTGAAGCCAAGAAGAAAAAAAAATCTCACTTCATTCTTTGTTTTAACAACTCCAAGAGGACAACCAAAACAATAACTAAAATTCCTTTTCTTTTACTAAAATGCTATTCCTACGTATCTATGAAAAAAGCCAAAGTCAAAACCAAAACAGCCGTTAATTCCCTCTTCGAAAACCGAAGTAGAACAAGAAGCCTTCCCTTCTCAAAGTCATGCCCAAGCTCTCTGCAATAATTCCTTCTCTTTTCGGTCTCGATCCCAAGAGAGGATCTCACCCTCTTAGATTTGCCTTACTCTCTGTAATAATTCTTTGTCTTCTCTTGTTGTTGCGTCTTGAAATTGAAAAAAACAAAAAGCCAATTCCAAGACCATTTAACCCTGCACCAATCTGTTGAGCGGTGACCGAGCGCTTCCATATCCAGCAAACAAATTAAGGAGAGAGCTGATAGTGAAGGGAAAAAGTGGCCAGGAACAATATAGTAAGCAAAGCTTGCAACGAAGACAATGGCAAAGAATTGCAGCCTTGTACGTTCTCCTTTTTTTCTCTTTTCCTTCTCATGCAATGCCCCGCAGTTTGCATAAATATGCATGCACCATTACACAAGGGAAGAAAGATCTAGAGAGATCGCAGTAGTACATGCCTGAATAGAGAGATTGGATAAGGGTTGCAGGCCACCACATGTAAGGCGAATCCTCGAGAATTTTTCTGAACGTACCAGCCCATCCATAACCAAGCAACTGAATGGCATCAAGTGCCAGGAAACATTATAATATACATAGAAACAATACCTGAGTGTTTTGTGCTAGCAACATAGCAGATATAGGATGTGTTGGAAGAAAGATAGGTGTGCTATAAGATTAAAAATAAATAGTATAAGATTAAAAATAATAATGTAAAGTCAAAGACTTAAGAACGAAAAGAAGATTTAAAGGAAGGTATATATATTGTTTAGGAATTCTATTTGTCGATTGAACTGATCGAATGTTTCTCAACTGGATGACTGATTTATTTAATTCAATCGGTGCACTGGTTTCTCTGTTATTCAGAAAAACAAGAAATTGAGTTTAATTTTCAACACCCCCTCTTAAACTTGATTTTTTTATAACTCCTAACATACCTCTTATTTTTCAGTGGCTTTGTGAAGATATTTGTAATTTGATATTGTATCTTCATATACTTGACTTCAACTTCCTTATCTGTAATGTAATCTCTTAGGTAATGAAACCTTGTGTCAATGTGCTTACTTTTGTCATAAAAAACTGGATTTTTAACTAAGGCAATGACTGATGAGTTATCCATATAAATCTTTGTAGGCTTCTCTTATGACATTCACAATTCTTTCAATAATCTTCTTAGCCATATGGAATGACAAACACATCATGTAATAGCTACATATTCATCTTCACATGTTGATAAAGTGATTATAGATTGTTTTTTTTTTTGGAACTCCATGTGAATGTTGTGTCTCCCATATAAAAAACAAAATCAGTAGTGCTCTTTCTATCATCCATATTTCTAGCCCAATCACTATCATTATAACCCACAAGATCAAATCTATTATAATATTCATAAAATAAGCCAAAATAAATAGGATCTTTGATATATCAAAGAATTCGATTCAAAACTTTGAATTGTGTCATGGTTGGTGTCTTCATAAATCTATTCACAAGTTATACTCCAAAAAGAATATTTGGACGAGTGCATGTCAAATTTCTCAAACTCCTAACTAGGCTTTTGAATGTTGTAGAGTTTATCTTCTCCCCTTTATCATTCTTTGACATCTTCACTCCACACTCAATTAGAGTATTCACTTTTCCACAATCCTCTATCTTGAATATGAAGAATCTCTTTTACAAACTTGTTTTAGCTTACAAAAATTTCATCCTCTCATTGTTTGATCTCAATCCCTAAGTAGTATGCCATATGACCATTGTCTGTCATCTCAAACTCCTTGACCATTGCTTGTTTGAAGTCTCCAAACATTTTTAGATTATTTCCTGTAAAGATCAAGTCATCTACATACAACATACAATAAGAGTATCATCATTTTTTTTTATCTTCATATAGATAGAATGTTCATGAGTGCATTCTACAAATCCTTTCTTTAAGAAATAATCATCAATGCGACTATACCAAGCTCTTGGGGCTTGCTTCAATCCATATAAGGCTTTGTTCAACTTTAATATCTTGTCTTCATATCCCTTCACTTTATAACTCATGGGTTGCTCAATGATTAATTGAGAAAACCATTGAGAAAGGCTGATTTTACATCCATTTGATATATTCTCCATTTATGTTAGACAATTATGACAATGATTAGTTGAATGGTCTTCAATCTAGCAACTAGAGCAAACACTTCAACATAGTTAATCTCATGCTTTTGACTATAGTTTTTTTTACCACTAACCTTGCCTTATACCTCTCCACTTATCCTTAGGCATTTTTCTTTTCTTTATAGATCTATTTGACACCCATTAGCTTCTTTCTAG
The DNA here is from genome assembly GCF_000002775.5 of Populus trichocarpa. Classification (NCBI taxonomy): domain Eukaryota; kingdom Viridiplantae; phylum Streptophyta; class Magnoliopsida; order Malpighiales; family Salicaceae; genus Populus; species Populus trichocarpa. Next base: position 38,776,014 of record NC_037285.2, on the reverse strand, counting down.
TTGATCTAGGAACTAATTTTTATGTGTCATTCTTCTCAATTGATGCAATCTCTTCGTTCATAGTAATTCTTCATTTTGCATTCTGTATTGCTTCTTTAAATACTATAGGATCATATATAGCAAGGAAACAATATAGTATCACATCATAATCAATAAAAGTAGTTACCTCGTATAGCTCATTAAAAATCTTTATCCTTCTTGGTGAACTTGATGGGTTACCACTACTTGAACTTCTGCTAAAAAAAGAAGATAAAGGTGAAGATGACACCATTGGTGATTGTAAAGGTGTAGCTCATTATTAATGATCTTCATATCTCTTTTCTCCTTTATCAAGAACCGATAGAAAATTATATTTATCACCATCATCTACTTTCCAATCTCATGTTTTTTCTCCATCAAACTCAACATCTCTTTAATCACCATCTTTCCTTCATTGGGGTTGTAGAGGTTTTATCATTTAGACTTTTGGTTATAGCCCACAAACATCATCCTTTTGATCTTGTCATCTAGCTTAGTCCTTACTTGATCATCTATATGCATATAGTTAATGCTTCCAAATTCTTTCAAGTGAGTAGCACTTGGCTTTCTTCCATTTCATGCCTCTTATAGAGTTATGTCATTCAAACCTGTAGTAAGACACCTATTTGACAAATAGATAGCATAATCTATAACTTTAACCCAAAATTCTTTAGGCATCTTCTTGGTTTTGAGCATGTTTCTTACCATGTTAAGGATACTTCTATTATTTCTCTTCACCACACCATTTTGTTGTGGGGATCTAGGCATCATTAAGAGTCTCTTTATACCATGATCTTCACAAGACTCATTAAAATTATTAGAATGAAATCCACCCCATATCCGTCCTAAGTGATTTTATAGACTAATCACTTTTTTTTTCAACTATAATGTCTTAAACTTCTTAAAACAATTAAACATATTAGATTTTTCTTTTAAAACTTTTTCTACTATAATTATCAATAAAAAAATGGAAAATACAGATTTTTACCAAACAAACATGGTTTGATAAGACCACAAACATCTGCATGTATCTCTAGTAGAGGTTGACTTGCTCTAGATGTAAACTCATTTGGAAAGCTCTTGCAAAATTGTTTGCCTAGTAAACATCCTTCACACAACTGATTTGGATGTATAATGGGTTGTAGACCCTTCAACATCTCTTTTTGTGCCATCATCTTTAAGATATCAAAGTTTACATGCCTGAGTCTCATATGTCAAAGCCAAGTCTCATCTTTCACACATGCCTTTAAGCAATGAGGCACATCCATCTCTATGTTTAGCAAAAACATTATGTTTTTTTTTTTGTCATGATTACCTTTGTAATCATAGCTCCATAAGTATCAAGTAATGTCAATATACAATCTTTCATCTTAATCTCATAACTCTTCTCCAATAATTGTCTCAAACTCAATATATTTCTCTTTACAATGGGGATATAATAGACATCACCAATAAATTAATGACTTTTATTTTTTCAATTTTATGAGAATCATACTTTTTTCTTTGATGAAAACTTTTAAATGATTTGTAAAGGTGACATTACCTTTAATTGATTCATCAAGCTCCATAAACTTGTCTTTATCTCCATACATGTGATTGATGGTACCATTGTTTAGATACTACATATTCTATTAGCTTGCATTTGTTCATAATGGACTGGTAATAGGGGGACTTCTTTCTCCTTTTCTACAACAAAATTGGCATTCTCCTCAACTCTTCTAGTTGGATTCTAGCAATCCCTAGCATAATGACTTACCTTTTAAAATATAGCATTTAACCTTTGTTTTGTCAAACCTGGGTTTGATTGTTGCAAAACTTCTTATGCTTGCTTGGCGGTGGTTGTGTTTGTCTTATCTCAAAAGTGGCATCATCCAAACATTAGCGAATGATTGTGAGTGCTTTTTTTATCCTTCTTTCGTGCCTTTTGCACAGCTTCCCTTTAAGTAAAAGTTCACATTGCTCTTTCTATAGGATCCTTAAAGCCTTTCTCAACCATTTCCCATACATCTTAGAAACCTAGCCAAGCTTTTACTCTAATACACCAAGTTTCGTAGTTATCTTCTATCAAACAAGGATATTGAAGTGGGAAGTTTGGATTGGCCATGATAAACAACTAAAACAAGCTCTAATACCACTTATTGGAAGAAAGATAAGTGTGACATAAGATCAAAAACAGTAATGCAAAGTCAAAAACTTAAGAACAAAAAGAATATTGAGAGGAAGGTATACTTTTATTAAGTGTTTCTCTTTAAACTCTCTTAGTTATTCTCTCTCTTTTGTGCTGCTTAATAATGTTGAATTGCAAGCCTTTTATAAGCATAAAGTCATAGATAATTAAACAATTAAACTAATATAAGAAAATCATAATTTAAACAGGAATTGTATGATGCCGACCGAACCGATTGACCATTTCTCAACCGGTTGAACGATTTATTTAATCCAACCGGTTGACCGGTTCCTCTGTTCTTCAGAACAAACCAGAAATCGAGTTTAATTTTCAACAGGATGAAGTCCTTTGTGGTAGAAGGCTTTAATTATTGTAATCATATACATTGTATATACACCACCGGCTCCATAGTTGGAAATATGGTGATCAATACATGTTCTTCCATACTAAAAAGCCTTGCATTCATTGAAAATGATCATTTTGTAAACGGGTTCGAAATTTGTTTCTTTGGAAGTTTTGCAACCATGAACTTTCCTATAAGAAGAACAAGAATTTGTATTGTAACTGAACCGATAGATAGTTGATTAAAATGATAATGAAAGAATTGATTCACAAAGGAAAGAAGGATGCACTGCCAATCCAAGAATCCATGTTCGAATTGTTAAGACTAGTTGTGTGGGGTGATCTTCTACATCAACACATCAAAACAATCAGAAAGTATTAAAAAAATTAATTTAATATTTTTTCAAGCCAAACACACTTAAATGCAATTTTAACAAGGCATATATATACACACCCGCTGCACTACTAGAGATGCTTAAATGCTTGTTGTAAATACACTAGGTAATAATAATATTTTATGATTTATCCTCTCTTAAAATGGATTTTCATCCCTATTTACATCAATATTTTCCTCAATTGTTTCTTTTATATATATAATTCTTCATATTTAAACAATGTCAATATATAATTGTAATATGATGTACTACTTGTTGCAAAATTTCAAAAGTCGGGGATTAACTTGTGAAAAATTTCATAGGTCCGGGTTTTATTTATAATTTCTTTTTGTAAAAAATATTTTTATTAATATTGAAAATAGAACATAGAAATTATAATTTCCCCAAGACTCACATAGAGATTGCAAGCATGGTAATCGATTATAATCAAGTGAAAAAAGACTTTCTCGCTATAGTATAAACCATTGACCTTCCAAGTAACGTCTCATCCTTTGTATTTCACAAACATTCAAATGAGCCCTCAAGTTCTCATTTTCTACTTCCACCACTTATGAGAAACAAGTCACACTACAATGCTTTATTTGATTGATGCAACAAGAACACGATAGGCTATTAAAACCTCTTTTCATCAACATCTTATTCAATCACATCACTTGAAATCTTCTTAAAAGCTCGTTTGTTTTTGCATTTTAAAAATGTTTTTGAAAAAACTTTAAAAATTTTATTTTTTTCTTTGCTCCAAATTAACTTTTTTTTTTGTTGTTTTTAAATCGTTTTAACATGTTGATATCAAAACTGAAAATAAAAAAAAATTATTTTGATACATTTCTAAGTAAAAAGTATTTTAAAAAATAACAACTATAACACTACAAATGAGCTCTAAGACTATAAATTCATGCTCTTAATCATTATAGATATTTGAACAAACCTTTACTTGACACAAATCAACAACAAAAACCTCACATATTAAGAACAACAAACCAAATAAAATCATATATTTTAAATCATATAGACCTAAATCTATAATTATTGGAAATATTAGATTCAAAAACTCGATCTGGAATTATTAGAAAAATAAAAACAAATTATAAGAGAAAAAAGGAAGGGGTTGTCCTTGATGAAATAGTCATTGATGATAGCCCAAAAAAATAATATATAAAGAGGTTTATAAAGAGGAGAAAGAGAGAATTCTAGGGTTTCTTAATTGAACTGATTTTTATTTATTAATAATTATCCCTTTATATTATTTAAGGATTTATGAGATACATAAATATGTATATAATAAATAGTTAGCTATAAATATAATAGTATTATATGTATGTAAAACATAGTTAGGCTATGTCATTTAAATAAATCAATCATTTCCTTAAATGGAGTTAAGCTTTTCTCAAAGACACAAAAAAAAAAACATTTCTATATATGGAGTAGAATTTTTTTCATGTAATTTTCTTAAATAAGATAATATATTTAGTCTCTACCAATAAAATCATTTTAATACATGAGATGATATTTAAAAATTTAAAGTGTTTTCTAATCAAATGTTTCAATAAAAAGTTAGTTCTTTTAGATATAGTTATGGATTTTAACATATATAATTCAAAACAATCTTTATTTTGTTCATTAAGTGAGTATTTTATATTTGTATGTTTGTGTTTATTCATATAATTGTTGCTGAATTATATATAAAAAAAACATTTCTATAAAATTAAATTGTTATTAAAACATAGAATTTTAAAATTCCAAGTAATTATGATTAAAAAAACATTTTCTCACACTTACACATATTTTCTGATAAGTTGCTCTTTGTAGTAATACATGATATTTTAACTAGTGTGTGTATCAAAAGTTTTAATGTTATAGGAATTTCTCCTTATCATATAGAATCAAAATGAACTCCTTGAACGCAATCTTGATTTGAAGATGTTTAAACTTAAATTCATGTAATCAAGTCTTTATATAATTTAATTTGACATCACAAAATATAGTTTCATTGCCAAGTTTATTATCCAAAAATTTTATCATTATCGAAATCAATACATTGTGAAAAATACCTCATGAAAAAAATCTTTTATCATATATTTTGATGTTATCACTCAAATTATTTTTAAATAGATTACATAAACTTAATAAATGATCTCTTACACTTTGATCACACTGTTTTATTTTTAACTAAGTGGTAAACTTATAATTTAAAAGAGTTATACTTAATTTATTTTACTCTCAAGAGTTAATTTGTTTTACACTCAAAAGCTCTTGTGAAAACTCATTTTCTCTAAAAAATGTGTTATAGTCTTTTTTAATAGATGGAAGAATACATTAAAAATTCAAAATATTTTACTCCATCTTTCTTAGTGAGAGTAATGGCTATGCGATGATTTTCACCTAAAAATACCACTTGTTCACCTCGTGTAAATTACCTTACAACACTTTATGCTTATAAACTCTTTAATCTAAAAGCTTTTATTATTTTCATAATTCTCTCAAAATTTTAAACTTTATTTGCATCAATCATCCCTTCCACATTCTTGAGATAGATTACATTCCATAAAGACCTGAGTTCAATCTATTATATTTATTTCCTTTTATTGTAAGGTGTGAAAAATCTTTAAGAGTGAAAATTTATTGTGAAAGTGTAAGTAGCACTTAAACCATTTAAAAAAATATTTGGTTGTGAGCCATTGAAAAGTTAAGATCTTGATCTTGAAAAAAGATTATGAGTGAAAGGTTTTCTAATCTTGTTCCCATAAAAAAAAGTAGTGTATTGGTAAGGTCACACCTGTTAAGAAAATCATAAGTTAATAGTGAATATTTGAATGATGATTCAACGAGTAGAGTAGGTGATTGTCCAAACCATTATAAACTTGGTAGGTCTCCCTTGATCTTTATCTCATTTTATTTGTGCATTTCATATTTGATATTTGTTACCAAAAATTTGAAGGTTTAAAATGATTAAATTTCTTAAAGTATCAAATATTCAATTAAAACCTAATTCACCCTCTCTTAGGTGTTATTTTAGACTTTCAAGAGAATCTAGTATTAAAAATGAAGATATTTGGTATTTTTTTTTGTTTTTATTTTTCAAATATTTGGAAAGAAAATATGAAATTTTAAAAAAAAATGGTTTTAAAATTTTTAGTGGATTATATCTCGAGTTATGGCTAAGACTTGGTGCAGGGTGCCTCGGGTTCAATTCAAGAGCATGTTCAGTGCGCTCAAGCATTTAGGCTATTACTAGGTTTGGGGTCTCGAGATTTAGTTAGGACCAAGTTTTGGGTTTGGGTCAAGAATTGGGTTAGAAGGCTTAAGATTTGGTTCTAAACCATGTCTAAGGTGTCCAGGATCTAGACTGACACTTGGTTCGGGGTGACCAAAAGTTGGTTCGAACTAGGTTCAGAGCAATCGAGATTTAGGCCAAGACCTTGTTTGGGGTGCATAAAGTTCAGGTTAAGACCCAAACCAGAGTGCTTAGGATTCAAGTTGGGACCCCGAACCAGGATGCTTAAGAGTTTGTCATAGAAATCAAGGTTTGGTTTAGGAGGTTAAAGAGTCAACTTGAGCAATCAAGGTTTCTTTGGGACCTAGTCTAAAGCGCTCAAAAGTTGGGTAAGGGTCAGGTTTATAACAATTAGGGTTCGAGTTGGTGTAAGACAAAGTCTGAGGTGCTTCTAGTTATAGCTAGGCCATTATTAGGGTTTGAGATGCACCATGTTCAAGTCAAGGATGCTCGAGATTTATGATCTACATCAAGATATATATGAAAGTTGATTTGAGACGTTTGAAGTTCGGGCTAAGTTTGGTGTAGGGTATGGTTTAGGTTGGGACTAATGTTGGGATTTGGATCAGGAATAAATTCAAGGTATTGGGTTTTGATCTCGATCCAAATTGTATAGTTTAAGGAGATATTATGTATTTATTTAAGGAGGTAGGAGGTTTTGCTTTTCAAATTTATTTTTTATTCTTTAAAATAATATTTTTTTTATTTTTTTTATGGATATTAGATCATTAAAATCATATAAAAATATATATTTTAAAGTTAAAAAAATAAAAAATAAAGAAATATATAGTTGCTACATGTTGTGAAAAAACACCTATTACGAAGAATTAAGCCAAGACTGATTACGGAATGCTAAAGAGTTGGAGAATTGAGACTGAGCGATAGACAGACAAACCCAGCCAAGATACGAGGCAATTTTCTCGAATTGAGAAGGAAAAAATACGATGGGTGGTAGTGGTGGTGAATTGAGATACGAGATTTCACAAAACGCCTACATAAAACTAGTACTCCACTCTCTCAAGCACAAAACCTCCGCCGTCAACGGGGTTTTCGTTGGCAGTTCCTGTGACGATGGTGTCCAGATCATCGACTCTGTCCCTCTGTTCCACAACCACCTAGGTCTCCTTCCTCCTCTCGAGATCTCTCTCATCATGGTAAACAACTAGTAATCAATATTTTCTTTTTCACTTTTGGTTAATAAAAGTAAGATCCTTTGTTAATTCAATGTAATTAACATATACTTATTAGATATAATTTCAAAAGTTCAGGGATTGATTTATACTTATGAGATGACAATGTTGAATTTTTTTTTCTAAAAAAAAAATGGGTTTCTTGAATTGTTTGTGAATAGATAGAGGAGTATTATAGCGCTCGAGGTTTGGGTATAGTGGGTTACTTTCACGCAAATGAGAGGTCTGATGATGTGGAGCTTGGTAATGTTGCAAAGAATATTGGCGATCACATCTATCGCTACTTTCCCCAAGCTGCCATTCTTTTGGTATGTATTCTTTCTGTTGTAGATGATGATGCTCTTGTCTGTTGTTTCTTGCTGGCTTTCATTTTGAACCTTTTCTATGCAGTTAGATAACAAAAAGCTTGAAGCTTTGCCAAAGGGGAAAGATGGGCTCCCTGTTATGCAGGTTAGTAGCTTTGTCTTATCCCGGTTGTGTTATTTGGAAGACATTTATGAACTGAAACATCTAATGTTTGCTGGGAACATTTAGCAAGTGGTGGTTCCATCATAAAAGAGCCTTTGGTTGGCTATGCAGTGACTGAGAAGATAAATTATGCACCAAATATTACATTATTCTACTAAAACCTTTTGAGTGGCTTTAGAACCACTGCTTTTGATATATCCACAGATAGGACTATAGTTTATGGCCACTTTGCCAAGGGTCAATGGCATGCCTATGATTTATTCTGCAACGAATGAATTAATCCAATTTATGTTGTTTTTCATGGTGTTTTATCTACTGATTTGGGCTGTTTGGGAGGGAAAGAGGGGGAAGAAACAAATCTAGCATGGAATTGGTTGTACAATGTTACTCATCTGGCAATGTAGGTTCAAACATCTTCGAGTTGACAGGACATCTAGTGGCATGAACTCTAGGGGAATAATAATTTATTAGTCTTTATGAGTCTCAAAAAATATTTGATTTTGATGGTTGCTGTAAGACTAATTGAAGAGCACTGAGGGGTGTCTAAAAATGCTGTTGCACATTGTGACAATGAAAGAAATGCAAATCAACGTGAAGTTTTCTGTAAGCCTACCAGTCTACTATACTTGATGTCTGATGCTTTTTGCTCTCCAATTTCAATGTATACATAACCTTGCCTGAATTTAATTTTCCCCAAGAACTCTCTCTCTCTCTCTCTCAATCTCAAATAGAAACATAGGCTTCCATTTCAAATTCAAATGATTTACATCAGTGTTGATAACCCCAGGCATAGTCTCTAAGAACAGTTTCTTATCCTGAGAGCTAAAGCCTAGTCTAACACATTCATGAGCCGCTTGACTTGGCATCACTACACAACCATCAAGATAAAAGAGAGGGTTGTGCTGTGTGAGAATTTGTTCTGTGTTATGGTTTATGGACAACTTGGGTCCTTGATATGTTAGTATTTGGACATTGTTTCTAGTATTAGCTATTACTTGAATATGAAGCTCTCAGTTTGCATTTGTATCTAATTTTACTAGTTTGTAATCACAAAAGGATCTAAGGAAAATTTGGTCCAATAACAATTGGGGTGTTAATTCACTAATGAGCTTAGAAATGGTCTGGTTAGAGTTAAACAAATTGGGAACTGTAGTAGGCAATTGCATTTGAATTGTTGGCAGAATTGAGTGTAGTTAATTGCATGAAAGAAGATCCTATGGGGATAGTTAGTTAGATTAAGGAAGCAACATCTGTGAGAAGGGACTGTGCTGGATTGTTCTGGTAAGAAGGGAAATGGTTGTTACACTGGCTTTGATGTGCTTGATAGAATACATGCCAAGAATAGGAATTGAAGGAACATATTGTTTATTATCAGCTAGACAGATCAGTCATAAAGAGGGAAAGGAGAACGTGATGGTTTAGGGAAAGAAGTACTGGGGAAATGGCTAGAGGGCTGTATATGTAATCATAGTGAAGTTTGAGTAATATAAACATGATACTTGGTGCGAAAGAGCAGGCATGTCAAGAGATGAGCATGAATAATGTTGCTTAGTCAGTTGCAGTAGCAGGATGTCATGATTCATAACATCTTAGTTCTTGTATCACCTACATTTGAGAATTTAATCATCATTTTGTAATGCAGTGCTAACCCACCATATAGCTGCATGCATCAATCCTTGTTCATCTAAAGCAGCTGAGAATCTGATCTTTGATTTGTGAGGTCTCCGACTTGTTTTCAGAAACTGTATGGAGTTGGGACTTGATTTAGTGGAGAGTTCCTGTCCAATAGAGGTATATTGAGTTCTCAATGTGGCTGCACGCACCTGTGTTTGATAGGGAGGGAGTTATACCTCTAATGGGTTTTGACAGGAACTACTTGTTGCCAGGACAAGGAGCAATAAAAAACCGATTCCATTTAATTCTGGTGAATAACAGTTCGAAAAAGATCCATGTGGGAAAATTAGGTCCAAAACTGTCAACAAAATAAACTTGTGTGCCTAAGCATTTGTGACTTTTATATACTCTTTTCAGGAAAGTAGACCTTTCATTACATGAGGTACAAAAACAATGTGTTGTCTGAATCTCAATGGTGTGCATGCTGATTCTCAAAAAAGTCATGAGCCACTCCATTGGCTTCCCATTTGCAATTAGAATCCTGTAAAAGTTCCAGGGAGGCAGGCAACACACGATGTACTCTATCAATAGAGTGAATTCAATTGACAGTTATTCCTTGTTGTGCATCAACTATTACAAAATCATTTCCCACCAGGAGGCTTGTGTAATCTGCATTTCTTACTGTATGGATTCCAAAATGCAATTGCCATTGCTTCTCCTATTTCTGGAATCATCTTGCTTGCGCTCCTCTGGTTGTGACTAGCTTAAGAATTTCCCTGTGCTCATGAATTGCGCACCATTCCTGTTTTCTGAGCATCAGAGCAGATAGCAGCATCTGTGTGAAGCTTGAAATTACCTTGTGTTGGGGGCATCGATACTTCTCTTCAACTATCTTTTAAACTCTCATGTGATCTCTCCATTGCTGCTCTATGGTCTGATAGGAAGTTAATGGCTCTATTGATAATAACTATAACTCTACTTACATGCCAGAATTAATTGTTTATCCATATTTAGTGATTTATATATATGTTGAAATATCAATGATCATCTGTTAAGTTACCTTTTACAGATATGCAACAAGTAACTTGTCTGTGTTTACTGATCTAAGGTCTTTTTCATGCCATCAGCAACATGACATGTTTTTGGTGTAGTTATCTGTATGAACTTTTCTTTTGAGATTTCATTAATTTCTTGGTTTCTCCTTTGTTAGCATTCCGACAGTTACTTTTGTGATTATTCTGTAATAGTTCACTGCTGTGTTAAAAAATTAAACAATCTCGCTCCCCTGCCATAGCGCCAACCATTAACTCATACCACTCACTAATTGATAGATGAACCCTAGTATGATGGTCCCATTTAAGGTTTTTTGTCAAATTAGCACAATAAATGTTAAATATTGGCAGAATGACACTATTTGAAAAGGATTTGGTGAAATAACACACTTTCACCTTGTCGCGCTTCTAAAGTGTGACAAGGTAAAAGTCCAATCATTTGACTCAACCGGTCGCCCCGTTGGATCTAGTTGTATTAACAGGTCGACCTTTCCACATAAAAACCATTATTTAATGAACTTTTTTTTTCAAATATGTTTTTTGAGTCAAAATATACATCTTTGTCTTGTAAACTAAAAAATAGACTCCAACTAAAATAACAGAAAGTTATTATTCATACAGTAGTTCTCCTTTATTTTTCAATGTCAATGATGTAGTCGAGCTTGTGATAACGGGTGATTCTAAGCAGTCAAGTGTGGGTTTGTCATAACTAAATGAGGATCTGCCTCAATCAGATTACGTGGATGACCTAGCAGATGCATTTATGATCAGTGGGACAGTTCTAGGCCCAAGAGGAGGTCTGGTCGCGTTAGACCAGAATAACGGCTCAAAAAAACCATAGCATTTGATTCGACCATTGGATTGCACTCAAATTTTTATAGGAGTTTCGAGAAGTTGTTTTCTCTATAGCAATCATTGTGTCGCTATATCTCTAGATATAAAAAATCTCGCTGAGGCCTCCTGTTTTTGGCAATTTTGAGATTTTTCTTATTATTTTCGGAATTAGTCGATCGGTTTTACTGACTATTACGAACTGGTTGATCGGTTTTCACCTTGTCGTGCTTCAAAAGCGCTACATTTACTAAATGTTGTTATTTGGAAGCTTGACAACTATCTTGTCACGCTTAAGAATAGACACATTTAGTAAAAGTAAATGCCGCGCTTTTGAAACGCGACAAGGTGAAAGTACGTTGTTTCGCCATAACATTTTCAAATGGTGTCATTCCGTCAATTTTTTATGTTTACTTTGCTAATTGCCCAATTTACCCCCCATTTAATGAATTTTCAGTCAAGCGTCTAAGTACATTTGTTCCCTTCTTGTACTAGCTTTATACAAGGGATGCATCCAAGAACTGGAAGCTAGCTGGATCAGATGTAGGCTGCCGATTGACAACTAAGGAACCAGCTGCAAATGCTGTTCTATTGGATTATATTTCATCCAAGAAGTGGGAGGATGTGGTAGACTTTGATGACCACCTTGATGACATTACGAAGTAAGCATCATATGCATGTGTGAGTGTGAGTGTGAGTGTGAGTGTGAGTGTGAGTGAATGGTGTCTTCTGTTTTCATATACGTGCCGACAAGTTTAGCATCAGGCACTGCTTTGCACCTTATTTATTCATAGAAATCATATCAGCAATTTGTTTTTGTATTTGCAGGGACTGGCTGAATCCAGAACTCTTCAAGTAAGGTTGGCCCCAGCCGTGCATGTAGACCAGACGAAATTTAAATGTTAAGGATTTGGATGAGCATTGGGCTCGTGGTTGCCATTAATAAGAAAATTTTGCAGTGATATATCTGTGTTAAATTGTGAAGTTTCCCAGATAAGGAACATGATATTTTCTTCTGAGAAGTATTACTGTGTTGAAGTTCAGAGTTTTAAAAGTGGAATGGCAGCCGCTCTCCATAAATACATCACTACTATCTGTTTAATCTCTAATTTTCCTCGTCAAATAGACTGGATATGTAGTTTGCTAGGTGTTTCCCTTAGAGTTCTTGTATTGATGCTATATCATGCGATCTGTTCTTTTAATTGAAGCTCGTTGTGCGATCTTGAGGGCAAAGCATTAGCCTTCATACAATTTAATTCAAAAGGAATACTTGTATTGGAGAGGTAAGGCTAGAAAAAGGGCCATTTAGTATGCTAGTAGTCGATGTGGGGTAGTGTCTCCCACCACCTCATCTCAATTATATGTTTTTTTTGGAAGTAGAGGAATCAGTGAATAAAATAAAGGTATTTGGATTTTTTTATTGTTTATTTTATTTTTATTGTGTTATATTGTTAATTATTATCTGATTAAAATTGTTAATATATAATTAATTAAAATATTTTACTTATAATTTTGTAATTTAAATTTATATTATATATTTCATATCCCGTAAAAGGAACATTTTTAACAACCTTTAACTTGAGAAAGGCAAGCCTCAGGAAATACTATTTGACGTGGCTATTGCCAAAGCCTTGCTGTGGACAGCTTTGACGAAATCATTTCAACAGTTGGTAATGGAGAATGAATAGGAGATAGTATTGCCTGATGTGGAACACAATCAATCAAATTAAGAGTTGGGAGGCTTAATTTTTTTTTTAATTAATGGTGGAATATAATATATTTCACGAGTCTTAAAATTAATAATTATATAAATATTTTAAAGTTAATAATTATATAAATATTTAATAACTTTAAAATTTTTAAAACTTGAATTGATAATTTATAAAAAATAAAACATTACTAAGTATTTTGTTCTTCTTGTTTTTAAGGAATTTTTTAATCTTAACATGAGAGAGAAAAAAATATATATAAAGCACCCTCACAGACCAAAGGAAGGTTTCAAGAAGAATAACATGTAAATATTAACTGAAAGTGGAAAAGGAAATGATGTCCTCTTCCTCTCTATCTTCTTCCCTTCACTGTTTCCCACCACCTTCCCCTACTTTCCAAAACCTCAAAAATAATGATCGCCTGATCCACAATTTCAACACTCCACTTGAGCTAAAACAACTCCATGCCCGCCTTATCAAAACCAACACTCCTCTCTCTATCCTCCCTTTAACCAAAGTTGCTTTTGTTTGTGCTCTCTCCCCTTCCTTCTCTTATGCCCACCAAATCTTTTCTCATCTCCTTGAAATACCTCAAACTTCCATTTGGAATTCTTGTTTAATACGTTTTGCTGAGGGTGATTGCCCTTCTAATGCCCTTTTGTTGTTTTATCAAATGCGTTTGTTTGATGTCTTGCCTGATACTTTCACTTGTTCTTTTGTCCTAAAAGCGTGTCTGAAACTATCTGATGTTGTGAATGGTAAAACCATTCATGGGCTTTTTCAGAAGCTTGGGTTTGGCTCAAATTTGTTCTTGCAAAATATGATCTTGAATTTGTATGGTCTGTGTGGGGAGATGGGTGATGCTATGTTGTTGTTTGAGAAAATGCCGCAACGAGATGCTGTTACTTGGAATATAGTGATAGCCCAGTTGGCCAAGAGGGGAGATATTGATGGTGCTTATGGCTTTTTCTTGCGGATGCCTAACAAGAATGTTAGGTCATGGACTTCGATGATTTCGGGTTTTGTTCAGTGTGGCAAACCTAATGAGGCTATTGATTTGTTTATGAAGTTGGAAGATGAAGCGGTGAGGCCGAATGAGGTGACTGTTGTTTCTGTTCTTGCAGCTTGTGCTGATCTAGGTGATCTAGATCTTGGGAGGATTGTTCATGAATACTCGACAAAAAGTGGGTTTAAGAGAAATGTTCATGTTTGTAATACCTTGATTGATATGTATGTCAAATGTGGATGCTTGGAGAATGCCAGAAGAGTTTTTTATGAAATGGAAGAACGGACTGTGGTGTCATGGTCAGCAATGATTGCTGGGCTTGCAATGCATGGACAAGCAGAGGAAGCTCTGTGTCTTTTCTCTGAGATGATCAAACTAGGTGTGAAGCCTAATGGGGTTACTTTTATTGGGCTCTTGCATGCATGTAGCCACATGGGATTGATTGATGAGGGTCGTAGGTTTTTTGCTAGCATGACTGCGGATTATGGTGTAATTCCACAGATTGAGCATTATGGTTGCGTGGTTGACCTTTTTAGTAGGGCAGGGCTTCTTGAAGAGGCTCACGAGTTTATCTTGAGCATGCCTATTAAGCCAAATGGAGTGGTGTGGGGGGCTCTCCTTGGTGGGTGCAAAGTTCACAAAAACATTGATTTGGCTGAGGAAGCAATAAAACACCTTTCTGAATTGGATCCTCTTAATGATGGGTACTATGTGGTTATATCAAACATTTATGCAGAAGCAGAACGATGGGAAGACGCAGCAAGGGTGAGGAAGTTGATGAAAGATCGAGGGGTGAAGAAGACAAGTGGGTGGAGTTCAATCACTGTTAATGGAGTGGTTCATGAGTTTGTTGCTGGAGATCAGACACACCCTCAGGCTGAGGATATATGCAAGATATGGGACAAACTACTGGTCAAAATGAAGCGTAGAGGATATGCACCTAAGACATCTGTAGTTCTGTTGGACATGGAAGAGAAAGAGAAGGAGAAGTTTTTGTATCGTCACAGTGAGAAATTAGCTGTGGTTTTTGGGTTAATGACCACGCCAGAGGGAACACCCATCAGGATTATGAAAAATCTCCGTGTTTGTGAGGACTGCCATGCTGCCTTGAAAATCATATCAGGTATTGTCAGTCGAGAGATAATTGTACGTGACAGAAACCGTTTCCATTGTTTTAGAGATGGCCAGTGTTCTTGTAGGGATTTTTGGTAATTTAGCGATGGCAACAAAGTTTTGTCAAATTGCAATGTCACAGTTGGCTGCAAATTTTATCATCTTTTCCACACTTTTTGGTTAGAACTTTAGGCAATTGTGTCTTGAAGTTGTGAAGAGAGAAGCAAGTTGAACCAAATAGTACTCGGTTTAATGCCAATTTTTGCCTGGGTTGTCGTATGTTTTGGGTAAATATTGTCCTTCCGTTGTCCTTTGATTAAACCTTCTTTTTTAAAAAAAAAAATCAATTTTGAGCTCACATTTTTTATATATGCTAAAAAAAATCAATTTACTTTAAAAAAAATTGAGATTAAGAAGCTTTTTAAGTTTTTTTTTTAATAACAAAATTTAAAAAAAATATTAAGATATTTTGGAATTGTCCCAAATTTTATTAGGGTCCAAATTAAAATATTTGCAAACATTTGAAAAATAGGTTAATTATTTAAACTTCAAAGTTTTGAAAATCACACTGAAATTACTTGTATAAATTCATATGAAATCATTGGGACTCAAGAACAATTTGAGATAATTTGGCTTGTTTTCTATTTTCATAATTTGTTAAATTGTTTTTTTTTTAATTTATATTTTTCAACTTCAAAAAAATTCAAATTATTTATGACAATGGATTGAATTTTCATTAATATTTATAAAAGATTTCAATGACAAATACCAAAATATGAATTATGTTAAAAGAGTTTTTTTATTATTAATTTTAATGGTCAAAACCAAATAACAATTATCTAAAATATAATGATTCAAGAATAAAACTGATTAAATTAATTAATAATAGTATAACCTCCAGGAGACACCACAAATTATCTAACATGTTATTTGATGAAACCTTCTTTAGAAAAAAAATCAATTTTTAATATTTTGAGCTAATTAATATATGCTATCAAAATTTCAATTTACATTCAAATTTTTTTTAGATTAAGAAGCATTTTTTATTTTTTCTTAAATAAAAAATATTAACAAAATGGTAAAAAATAGAATTTATTGTGGAAAGGTTCCAAATTTTGTTGGGTTCTATGAAAATCATATAAATTTATTTGTTTTATCTTAGTAAGATTTGTTGACCTTTAAGCCACACATTTATGTTTTTATATATTTTTATGATAACAATAAAATAAAAATCAGACTAATAATATGTTTGGTTGAGAATAAATATTAAACAGGTTTTATACAAAGATCAAATCAATAAGCATGAAAAATTTCACGAAGAAATCAATCAAGAAGTCCAAAATATAAAAAAAAAAAGCAAAGTGAAGGCTTATAATTTAAGTGTTCATTTTAGTGTTTTATGTAAATTTGTATATCTCATATTCATAGCACAATTAAAACGAATGCACATACTTCACTTTGCATACATTTAAAAGGATTGATTAAAAACCTGATAAGCGATTCTAAGAATTCACCTAGATTAAAACTGATAAATCTAGTATTCTACATAAACCAATAGACCTTTTGGTGATACCAAATAAATTGGTCGACCGTTTATTTATCAATAATGAACACATGAGAATTTTATAGGAATTGGTTGACCGATTGGCTTGACCAATCTAAACCGTTCAATTGTTTCAGTCGTCAATGAGACTTTAACGACTATAAACGACTAGTTTTTACAAAAAAAAACATATATATAGCTTTTATAATTGTAAAATTTTTTAAAAAAAATCCAAACATATATCATATACAAGCTATTTTAAAAGCAAAACAACTTCAAAATCATCAATCCTTAATTATACTCATATTTGTGCAATTAAGCCTTCATAAACATTGTCATTCTCAATACACTTAAACATTTTCTAATCCTATAAGTGTTATCTATTGAGATATAAAGATACTTGAGAATTAGGGAAAAACTCTTGGCATTGGTGAGGTATTTTCATCAAGAGAAAATCTTGAAGAGGATATATCTTTAAGTGGAAGAAAAATCTTGAACATGGAACATCTTCAAGTAGTGTAAAATCTTGGTGTAAATTCATCAAGTTGTTATTGTACTCAAATATGGTTTGGCACTTAAGGTGTGAATATAGACTTCCTAAATCACGTTAAAAATCGAGTTTACAAATTCTCTCCTTTACCTATTTATTTTAAGAACCTTAATTATATTTTAATTATATTTTTTATTATTGTGTTTATTTGAATTAATTTTTATTATTTGTTAATATTAGTGATACACTTAATTCATCCCCTTTTAGATGATATAATTGCCTTAAATCCTACAACAACAATTAGCATCAAAGCTTAAACTATTATTTATCTATAATCACTAGCTATAATCTCTAAAATGAAGGATCATCTATCTCTAGGAAACCTTTCTTTGATGGTAATGATTATGCTTATTGGAAAACTAGAACTATCATTTATCTTCAATTTATTAACTATGATTTATGGTTATCCATAGAGAATGGTTCTCA
The DNA here is from genome assembly GCF_000002775.5 of Populus trichocarpa. NCBI lineage: Eukaryota > Viridiplantae > Streptophyta > Magnoliopsida > Malpighiales > Salicaceae > Populus > Populus trichocarpa. The sequence goes on along the minus strand of NC_037285.2, from coordinate 38,758,316 downwards.
TAAACCAATTAAAATTAAAGATTTTAACTAATTAAATCAATATGTTAGTTCATGAATATGAATTATTCAAAATGTTTCCTAGTGAATCTATAACTAGTATGTTTACTAGAATGACTACAATAACTAATAGTTTGGATGCTCTTGGTAGGACTTATACTAAGGCCAAAATTATAAGCAAAATTCTTAGGTCCCTGCTGAAAACTTATGAAGAAAAGGTGATGGTTGTTCGAGAAGCCAAGGATCTCACTAAATTTCTATTGGAAGAGCTTATTGGTTCTTTGATGACACATGAAATTGCAATAGAGAAACAAGAACAATAAGAAAAGCCAAAGAAGGATTTGGCATTCAAAATTGTTCATTATATTGAAGTTGATGATGATGATGAAAATGATGATACAGACATTGGAGAGGACATTGCTCTAATTACAAAGCAATTTTGAAATTTTCTAAAAAAAAAATAAGGGAATAAAAGATTCTCAAACTTCAAGAGGGATGAAAACAAGAAAGAATTAAGTAAGGAAGTTCTTAAATGTTACAAATGTAACAAAACAGGACACATCAAGGTAGATTGTCCACTTATTCAAAACAAAAGGCAGAACAATCATCACAAAAAAAGCAATGAAATCCATATGGAGTGATGATTCAGACTTTAGTTCAAGTGATAAAGAATAGCACGTTACAAACATGCGCTTCAAAACAATTGAAAGCAAAAATGAGGTACAATCTTTAGATGATGAATCTAACCCTACCTACAATGAATTGCATGATACATTTGAATCTTTATATGATGAATTTAAAAAAGTTAAGTTCAAAATATAATATATTGAAATAGAACTATGCATGATTACTTGTTGGAAAAAAAACTTTGGAAAATAAAGCTTGCATTTTCATTGATGATATTGATAAGGTGAATCAATTTGAGAGTGAAAATAAATCCTTGAAAGAAAAAGTAGACAAGTTGAATACTACCTTAGCTAAATTCATATAAGGCTCTAAGATTCTAGAAACCATGCTTTCTAGCCAAATATGTGTTTTTTTTTTTTAAATAGGTTTAGGTTACCAACCTAAAAAGAATTAAAAGTGAATAAAAAAATATTTTGTTAAAGCCAAGCAATCATATGAACCTAACCATAAGTGCAATTATTGTAGAGTTATAGGTCATTTGATTTATGCATGTCCTATTAAGAAAGACAAAGTTTGTAATATAACTTGGGTTCCAAAAGGAACCACTTCTAACCACAAAAGTTCTAAGAAGGTATAGGTATCAAAAGCTTCATCTTGATTTTTCTACGTAGTAATCAAAAGAGTATAGTGAATGGTTTTTAACTAGTATTTGCTCAAGGTATATGACTGGAGATGATTTATTGTTTTCAAGCATTACCAAAATTAATGGAGAAAATGTCACTTTTAGAGACAACTCAAAAGGTAAAATCATTAGTGTTGGTAATATTGGAGGGAAATCTTCACCTTTAATTGAAAATGTATTTCTTATTAATAGCTTAAAACATAATTTGTTTAGTACTATTCAATTATGTTATAAAGGCTATAAGATTGTTTTTTACCATGCATGTTGTTTCATTCTTGAGAATGACAAAGTAATCTACGTAGGAAATAGAAAAGGCAATGCCTACAAAATTAAGATTAATGCATGCATGAGGATACAAATTTGTCTTATTTCTAACATTAATAATAGTTTTTTTTATATAGAAGACTATGTCATATAAACATGAATATTATTTCTAAACTAGTTAAAAATGATCTAACTAAAGATCTTCCTTATATAGCCTTTAAAAAAGAAAAGTTAAATGATACTTGCCAAAAAAACAAACAAGTGAAAACTTCATTTAAAAGCAAGAACACATATCAATCGAAAAACCTTTAGAATTTCTATACATTAATCTATTTAGACCAACTAGAACTAGAAATATAAGTGGAAATAGATTCGTGTTTATGATTATTAATGACTTAACTAGATATACATGGATTTTATTTTTAAAATCAAAAGATAAAACTATTTATGAATTTGTAGAGTTTTCAAAGAAGGCTGAAATTGAAAAAGGTTTTTCCATCATAAACATAAGGAATGATCATAGGGGTGAATTTATAAGTGATTTGTTTGAATCGTTTTATGAAGAAAAATGATACCACCATGATTTTTCAACACCTAGAACTCCCCAATAAAATGGGGTTATGGAAAGAAAAAATCGATCTCTTCAAGAAATGGCAAGAACAATGTTAAATGAATTTGATACTCCTAAAGTTTTTTTTCTAAAAGCTGTAAATACCTCTTGGTATGTTTTAAATCATGTTACCTTGATACTGCAGTTGAAAAAGACTCTTTATGAGCTTTGTAGAGGGAGGAAACCCAACATCTCATATTTCAAAAAAAAATTGTTCAAAATATTTTATTCTCGACACCAAGGATAATTTAGACAAATTTGATTCAAGGTCCATTTGGAATTTTTCTTGGTTTTTACTACTCAAGCAAAGCATATAAAGTTTACAATAATAAAACACTTTCTTAAAGAATCCATACATATTGCCTTTGAGGAAACTCAAAATGAAAAAAATTATTGAGATTCTAGATTGCATTAATAAAAGTGTTCAACTTTTGAGTCTTAATGATAAGACCCTCTTAGAGGCTAATAATGAAGGAATTGACAAAGACCAACCAAGCACAAACAATTAATAAAAAATGGTAAGTAACTTTTTTTTGCCACTAAAGGAGCTAAGGTATGTAAGCTCTCCCCCTTCCGAGTTAATTATTGGTAATCCTTTTTAAGGTACTAAAACTGGAGTATCTCTTAGAAACATAAGTGGTCATTATGCATTTATTTCTCATATAGAGCCTAAATCATTTTTAGAAGCCGAAAAGGGTGAAAAATGGATTTTATCTATGCAAGATGAGTTAAACTAATTTGAAAGAAATGATGTTTGGGAATTGTTCCATAAACCTAACAACCATTCAATTACTGGAACTAAGTGGGTGTTTAGAAATAAAGCTGAAGAACATGGGATAATAGTAAGAAATAAAGTTAGACTAGTTGTCAAAGAATATAATCAAGAAGAAGCTATTGATTATGAAGAAACATTTGTACCGGTAACTATACTAGAATCAATAAGGATGTTTTTAGCATATGCTTGTCATGCCAACTTTACACTTTTCCAAATGGATGTTTTTCTCATGGAAGAAGTGAATGTTAAGTTCAGGTGTGAATGTAGACTTGTTAAATCACGTTAAAAATTGAGTTTGCAAATTATTTCTCTTACCTATTTATTTTAAGCATTTTAATTATATTGTTGGTTATTATATTTATTTGAATTAATTTACATTATTTGTTTATATTAGTGACACACTTAATTTGCTTTAATTCTAGAATAACAAAACTCTCAAAATATTTGCAAGCATTTGAAAAAAAAGGTTAATTTTTAAAATCATATATGCAAAGTTTTGAGAATCACACTAAAATTACTTATATAAATTCATTTGCATCATTGGTACTCCAAAAACAATTGATATAATTTTAGTTTGTTTTCTATTTTTCCATAATTTATTGCATTTTTATTGTTTAGAAAATTAAAAAAAAAATGCTTTTTAACTTTCAAAACTTTTGAAATTATTTATGAAAATGGATTGAATTTTCAATAATATTTATAAAAAAATCTCAATGACAAATACCAAAATAATGAATTTTTTAAAAGATATTTTTTTTATTAATTTTAATGGTCAAATCAAATAAAAAGATAGTATTTATCTAAAATATAATAATTCAAGAATAAAATTGATCAAGATTAATTAATAATAGTATAACCTCAAGGCGACACCTGAAAAAAATGCCATTATACAAATGTGCCTCGCACGACCCAAAATATTGAAGACTCAGCTTTGGCAGAAGCAAAGATCAGAGCTGCCTGCCTGGGTTATGCAATCGAATATGCTCCAGGTGGCTTGACACAGTTTGCTATTTTGAAGGAGCTGCTCTTGATGGCATCAGGACTGTACAAAATGAGAGTGACGACTGTTTGTGCTGGAGCATGAGTGCTTCAGTATCCTTTTTGGAAACATTCATAGAGAAGCTAACATAATTTGCAATGCACCACACAGCGGCCAGCATTTGTAAATTTATTAACAAGATTCAAAGCAACAGCAACGAGATGGAACAAAGAAAACAGGGATTGAAAGGGAGAACGTAGTTAAAACTTTACAGAACAAGGGTAGAGAAATGGGGGAATTTCTATAGTTTCCTTGCGCAAATTCCTATAGTTTAAAAGATGTAGAATTTCGCAATCTTCTTAGAGAACGGGGCATCCCTTGACCTTGATCCCTGGTGCTGTAGGACATTTCGCCAATGGACAATGGTCAGAATTGTCAGCACCCCACCAAGCTGGGCCATAGATATCCTTGGATTGAAGGCTAAAATAAAGGATAACTCCCAAGAAGGCAACACCAGCATCCAAAGCAGCTGATAAGATGTAGGTGTGCTTAGCCCACCATCCCTTGTACCTCCTGTAAATAATGTAGTTGAAGATAAATCCAACAGATGCCCAAGACCAGTAGTGCACAGTTTTTGCTGTTGGCATGGATGCTGTGGCACTAAGGATAAGGGGGATGTGAATCAACTTGATCCATTTTTTCTCAGGGAATTTGCGCTCGAGAAACCACATTGGAACTGGGGCAAGGAAACCAACGAGGAACCACCAGTTCTGCTCCGGGTAGACTCCCTTGTCTGTGAACATTCTGAGAGGTCCTACTACTCCCCAGATGATTGAAGCATTGTAGAAGACATCGCTTCCAGGACAGGTCCAAGGACTCCCATCAGGAAGCAAGTCTGGATTGCAGATGTTTTCAACAGATGAGAGAAGCCACCATGCTGTGGCAAAGTAAACAGTGGAAGAAACTACTGTTCCAACTAGCTGTAGACACAATAAAACCAAGTTAGTATCCTATATCCAAATGAAATAGACTAGTTAGAGGGTGCTCAGCATAAAGATTTACCTGTACAATGAACATAGATTTGGGGGGGATCTTCATATAGTGCCCTATTTTGAAGTCACCGAGAAAACTGAGTGCTTGTGTCATGCTAATGTAGCCATACGTCTTGAAAGCCACATTAGCAAGAGGCTTCCCTGGGTACATGTACCCAATAACCAATTCTGTGATCACATTCAGGCCGATTTGCTGCATAGATGTTTACACAGTTCATGAGTGATGGAGTGTGTGTGTGTGTGTGTCTATTGCTTCCCAAAAGACAAGATCATACCATGTTTGTTGTCGCCTGAACGACTCCAACGGGTAAGGTGAATATTAGAGCAATGAAACAAGCTAGGAGAAGTCCCCACCAAGGAAGCTGAAGCTGTCGGTCAAAACCTTCCACAGCCAGAAGCGAAAGAGCCAGTGATATAACCAAGATAACAGTAAACCACCATTGAGGGACTACTGCATAGTTCTTCTTCATAATTCTTGTGTGCACATCACTAAACTCGTCTTTCACTGCAGTTGTCGTCTTCTTCCACATTTTTATGATATTTCTGCTCAAAAGAAAATTCTATATCAAAACAAACAAACAAAAAACAATTAATTAGGCTGGAATTAAATAAAATTAATGTTGAGGAAGATGGCGTACTTTCCGTCAAAAAGAGCAACATGAGTAAGGGTAGCTGTTAGAGATGCAAAACTCAATCCATATAAGAAGGCGAAGAAGATACTTAAATAGAGTTTGCTATAATTCTCATATTCCGCTAGATTAAGGTCGAATGTTTTCTCATTAAGAACACGGGTAATGTTGAATATCTGACCATCTTCATCAAAAGTGTGAGAGGTAAATATGGGAAATCGCTTGGCTTCACGAAAGTTAGACCAGTATGCTATGGGGACAAGGACATACATAACCAAGATGAAACCAACCATAGTATTGGCAATGGCAAAGAAAGGGTAAGCTAGAGGAGTTCCCAAGAAAGAGGCAACAGTCGCCCAGTCAAGCCCAAAGGAGCCAATTCCAAGACCATTTAACCCTGCACCGATCTGTTGAGCGGTGATCGAGCGCTTCCATATCCAGCAAACAAAGGAGAGAGCTGATAGTGAAGGGAAAAAGTGGCCAGGAACAATATAGTAAGCAAAGCTTGCAACGAAGACAATGGCAAAGAATTGCAGCCTTGTACGTTCTCCCTTTTTTCTCCTTTCCTTCTCGTGCAATGCCCTGCAGTTTGCATAAATATATATGCACCATTACACCAGTGTTTAATTAACAGACTTTCCATACAAGTCTTTTCAATACAAGGGAAGAAAGATATAGAGAGATCGCAGTAGTACATGCCTGAATAGAGAGACTTGGACAAGGGTTGCAGGCCACCACATGTAAGGCGAATCCACGAGAATTTTTCTGAACATGCCAGCCCATCCATAACCAAGCAACTTGCATCAAGTGCCACGAAACATTATAAGATAGATAGAAAACATTTCTTGACATGTATGTATGTATGTGTGTGTGTGTATCTGTGTGTTGTGTGTGTTGCATGATTAAAAATTAAAATCCAAATTATATATGTTATACCTGAGTGGTTTGTGCTAGCAACATAGCAGCGACAGGATGAAGCCCTTTGTGGTAGAAGGCTTTCGTAATTGTAATAATGTACACTGCATATACACCACCGGCTCCACAGTTGGCAAATATGGTGATCAATACATGTTCTTTCATGCTGAAAGGCCCTGGATTCAATGAAAATGACCATTTTGTAAAAGGGATCGAGACTTGTTTCTTTGGGAGTTTTGCAGCCATGAACTTTCCTATGGGGAGAACAAGAATCTGTATTGTAACTGAACCGATAGATAGCTGATTAGAACGATACTGGAAGAATTGATTCACAAAGGAAAGAAGGATGCACGCTGCCAACCCAAGAACCCATGTTCGAACTGTCAGGACTGCCTGCGTGGGGTCATCGGTGATTGGAACTGTGAGCCTGACTTCCTCAATTGGATTATCGTTCCCTTCTTCATCTTCTACATAAACAAGCCATAAAATATTATTCATTACAAACTGTACCTGGCTTAACCATGCATGCTAAAAACACTAAATGCTTCCAAAGCAAGCATCTTCTTTCAGATTTTTGCACGTAATTGTTGATATATTCAGAGTTGTTCTAATCTCCTCTCTTTCATAAAGTCAAGGTACATAAATAATTTTTATGATGGATTTCTTCTTCATGTAAAAAGAGAAGCCTACAACTTTTTGTTTAACTAATAATTTCTCATACACGCATCCACAAAACAAGGCTAAAACTGCATGATTTGATCATCTATACATGTATATTTGAGAGAAGAGCTGATGAACAGATGCATTGAACCAATATTTGAGAGAGAAGAGGAGATGTACATGGTAGATTACCTGCAGCTTTGTCGATTTCGAAATGATGCTTCTCATGATCATCAGGCAAATTTCTCATCTCTCCTTGATTATGTTTGCTGGGAGGGAGAGGAAGAGAATAGTCCAAGGCTCCTAGCAAATCACTTCAAACCTATTTATACAGATTCTCCAAAATGCCTTGCCTATTCTGTAATAACAATTCATTCACATCCCGCTCTGATCTTCTTTCCTTATGTACTCATGCATGCCATAACTGTACATGAACAGGAAATGAATCCTGCATCATTTTCTGACCATGTTCTTCTTCTTCTCTTAATTAGGGTAATCGATGCATAGTAATAATAATGACTGAGAACTGGGCCACGGAGGATTTACCTGCTTTGAAGGATGAAATTTCCACTGTGTATATGTTCTTAGCTTGCACCAGTAGAGATATAATTAAAGCGCTAGCTGTAAATACACCAGGTAATATGTGTACAAGCACACTAACGTACACTGCACCGCTATAACAAGGCACGCGCGCAAACACACTTGTATTTATTTTATCTTAAAATGGATCCCCGTCCCATCTACATTAATTATTTACCTTTTTCACATTGTCTTCATGTTGACTATAAGCTTGGACATTTTTTCAAAAAGATAATTGTTTGGGTTGGCTGAAAACCCTATTTCAGTATTAATTCCACCGCTATTTGCTCTTGCATTTAAAAAATGGAGGGTGGTAAAAAAATTTAAAAAATAAAAAAAATATTATTTTAATATAATTTTTTTTTAGTAAAAAATAATTTAAAAAGTAACCATTATTATATTTTTAAATGTTTTTTTTTAAATAATTTAGGCTGGTTGTATGAAAAATATGGAATAAAGAGATTGTGAGGATAGGAAAATGACAGCAAATCAAGAGGAAGCAAAAATGGAAACAATAAAATATATTGCAAAGAAATTTGACAGAATGTGTAAAACTAATAGTAAATATTATCTTTGTAAGTGGATGGATATCTTTCCATTTAATAGTTTTAAATAATAGATATATTCTGTCATGGTGATTTAATTTTTTGTTTCCTCTTCATTGTTGCCTATAATTTCTCTTTTTTATTTACACTGATAATATTTCTTTCCATTTAATAGTTTTAAATAATAGTTTATTGTTGACTTTTTTTTATTTTTTTATTTTTATTATTCTCAAATTTCTGACCTCTAAAGGTAAGTATTTTTAAAGTATATGATTTAGGTTATGTTTAGGAATTTGGTTGAAACTGTATTTTAAAAAATTTAATTTTTTTTGTTTAAAATTAATTTTTTAAATGTTTTCAAATCTTTTTAATATGTTGATGTCAAAAATAATTTTTAACAAATAAAAAAGTATTATTTTGATGTATTTCTGAGCGAAAAACACTTTGAACCGTTACCGTATTCTCAAACACACCCTTAAAAAAATTAGGATTAAGAATTGTTTTTTATTTGATAGTAAAGGTGTCCTCTAACCAAGGTCAACCAAGACTGAGTTTATCTCCAAGTAATTTTAGATGGTTTTTAGAAGTGTGGTAAATGTTGTTTTCTAAAGTATTTTTTATTTAAAAATATATTAAAATAATATTTTTTTTAATTTTTAAAAATAATTTTTAATATTAATACATCAAATCAATCAAAAAAAAAAGTGCTCACCCCTTCATTTGGTACCAAAACAGGGGCTTAAAGGACCATCCAAATATTAATTTGATGTTTTGGATAAATTTAATAAAAAAATTTCAGGATGTTGGCTCTAATTAAGGTTTAAATCTATAAAATCAAAGAAACACACCTCTCTAACCATCAAACCAATCTCAAAGAGTTACCGTGAAGAGAATATGGAAATAAATAATATTAGGATAGAAAAATAATATGTAATAGTTAAGAAGACATGGAAATGGAAATATAATTCTTTTTATTCGACTCCTCGATCCATCTTGCCGGTCAACTAATAATGAATTTAATAAATTCTCCTACATGTCGGCTCCAAGATTGTCAAGGAAGGCTTGAAAGGAGGTAATCTCCTTCACCATCGGGCAACCTTTAAGGCAAAATTGGAATGTAATGAAAGTAGATAAGGATATGGCAAGGTTGTCAAAAATACTTAAACCATCAAAATATAATATGAATTCGGATTCTAAACTAATCGTAAAATCATAAATATTTTTATTAATTAATTATATATTAATAATTCTAGTTAAAAAATTAAATTACATTAAAATCTGATAAAATAAGTCAATAATATTATAATCAATGAGTGATCTAAATAAAATAAGAGATATAGATAGTATAAATCAATAAATTAATGATATAGAGAAATAAAAAGTCTCAGAATAAAATTTCTCAATACAGGAGAATAACTGAAAGATAGGAAACACACATAAACCTAGTGACAACCTGGTTGTTTCCATCACAATAAGTCTTGACAGATCCCTTTTGGGTTGCAAGCTAATGAGTTTAAATTAGTAATTAACTAATATAAATTTAATAATGAAATAAACCCCTAAACAATGTCCAATGCGCTAGAAAAAAATCAAATTAAAAATAATTATTTAAAATTAAATAAAAAAAATAGAATAATAAAAAAGTCTTCATGTTAAAATTCCTCAATGTAGCCTGAATCTTCAATTTTTGCATATTCTTGGCAGATTTGAGTCCTGATTTTAAACATGTCGTTCTCTCTCGTTTTAATGAATTATTGGGCCTACGATATATAGTTGGAAAGTTTCAGATGTCTAGTTTCTATACCAACTTTAATCGATGCAAAATTCCATCGGTAGCTCTAGATATGTCACAAACAGTACACGAAGGTCTTGTTTGACATATTTGACAATATTAGTTTACTAACTTTGACTTTCTGAAATATTATGTTTCCTAACTCTATTTGATCTGAAAATTTACCACAATATATGCTTATGTATCTAATATTTCCCTATAAAATTTCAGCTTTATCCAATATATGGTTTAAAAGATATGCTTAATCTCGCAAAACTAGTCAGCAGACATTTTAAGGCCAAATTTGGACCTGACTTGATTCATATCACAAATTTAGTAAACTTGTAAAATTAGACCGAGTTTATTGATTTTACCGATTTTGCATAAGTTAAGTTCGATTTTACTGGTTTTGAGTTTTTAGTTCGATTTAACATGTTAGATACATATTAACTCATAAAATCTTATGATTTTACGAGTTAACTCGCGATTTTAACAATCTTGGTATAGGGCACCCACGGTTAACAAAATGAGTATTCAAAATGAATAAAATTATATATTTGATATCTTGTCTACATTGGATAAATAGTTTCACACACTAGATTCGGAGTTCATTGACAACAAATTGAATCATCAATCCCAACACATGTCACTCTAGAAGAAATAGAATATGGTAGAGCTTCTAACAACACGAACGATGAGCATTTTTGGATATTGGGAGACGACGCTCAAAGTGAGTGGGTGCTTCTTACGTGCCTCCTGGTGTCCTACACATGCCTGTTTTTTTTTGTTTTTCATCTTATTTAGTCAAATACTAAATTTCCCTCAACTAACTTAATAATAACATAAAATCATTATGAAAAGATAAAAAAACCCCATTGACTCTAGTTTTTAAAATTTTTATTCAGATTGTTTTACTGTGTTTCTTAATTGTTTATTATTTTTATTGTCGGTCAAATACTATTTTGTCCCCTATTTGATATTATAATAACAAAAAAACTATTGTGCAAATAATAAAAAACTCTTTGAGACCAGTTTTTTCTTCTTCCATTGATGTTTTAGTCATTTAATTGTGCAAATAAGTTGAGAAAAGATTCATCATCAATCAATTTAGTAATAACAAATAAATCATATAAAAAGATTCCAACATCTTTAATAGCTAGTATTAAGTATTTAAAAATAATCATTATTATACCGTCCCGTTAATATTATTTCTTAGCAAGTAGCTGTAATATTTTTGTAAGGGGTTTTAGCTTTTTTTAATTTTATCAAACATGGATGTCCTTTCTATTTCATAATCGGTGCTCGGCAAATCTCACATCACAACTATTTTATGATATTTTCATTTGTTTTCTTGAATACCTCACACATCATGACTTTATATTATATTTGTATTTTTATTAATAATAAACTAAAATTGTTCAGTGTTTCACTATGCAAGTCCACAATGAAACGCTGAACTGTTTTCTTCTTCTTTTTTATTCTTTTTTTTTTCTTTTTTTTCGTTTTTGTTTTTTTTGTTTTTTTTGTTTTTGTTTTTTTTTCATTTTTCGTTTTCTATGCCTTTATGGGTTTTTTTTTTTGCTTTTTTCTTTGTGTATTTTTCTTTTAATGAATTTTTTTTGTTTAATTTAGTTTGTTAATGTTAATTTTTTTATTTAGTTCAGATTTTCATGACACGGATCCCGGGTTTGACGGGTTAACCTGGTTTGACGAGTTAACCTGAATTTTTTTTTTTTGCTTTTTTTCTTTTTAATTAATAACTTATACTAAAACTGTTCAGTGTTTCACTGTGTAGTCCACAGTGAAACACTAAACTGTTTTTTTTTTGTTTTTATTTTTTTTCTGTTTTTATTTTATTTATTTTTTTGTTTTTTTTGCCTTTATGGTTTTTTTTTTTGCTTTTTTTCTTTGTGTGTTTTTTCTTTTAATGAATTTTTTTTGTTTAATTTAGTTTGTTAATGTTAATTTTTTTTTTTAGTTATCAGACTTTCATGACACGAATCCCGGGTTTGACGGGTTAACTTGGTATGACGAGTTAACCCGGAATTTTTTTTGCTTTTTTTAAAGTTTGACGAGTTAACCTGAATTTTTTTTTTTGCTTTTTTTTCTTTTTAATTAATTTTTTTCGTTTAGTTTAGTTTTTTAATGTTAAATTTCTTTCTATTTAATTATCAGACTTTCATGACACGAATCCCGGGTTTGACGGGTTAACTTGGTATGACGAGTTAACCCGGAATTTTTTTTGCTTTTTTTAAAGTTTGACGAGTTAACCTTGAATTTTTTTTTTTGCTTTTTTTTCTTTTTAATTAATTTTTTTTCGTTTTGTTTAGTTTTTTAAGGTTAAATTTCTTTCTATTTAATTATCAAACTTTTATTACATTATATCCGGGGCTTGACGGGTTAACCCGTCAATTTTTTTTTTCTATTTAGTTATCAAACTTTCATGACGCGAATCCCAAGTTTGACGGGTTAACCTGGTTTGAAGGGTTAAGCCAGTTAATTCAGATTTTTTTTCTTTTTCTTCATTAGTTTTTTTCTTCATGTTGGTTTTTTTTCTTTGTTTTTTTTAATTAATCTATTTAATTATCACACTTTTATAACACGACCTTGCAGCCAGACCCACATTCAAGGCTCTTGGGTCCGGTGTTGCAACCAGACTCACTTAAACTTGAGTCATGTAAGTTTAATATTATTATTAATATTATAAATATTACTCTTGGGTCAAGCGTTACAGCTAAACCAAAGGCTCTTGGACATATCTTTGCAGAAAGACCTAACACTCTTAGATCTTAGCCTTTTTTGATATTTTTTATGCAAGAAAAAAAATTTAACCCGTGGCGTGTGCCTTTGTTTTTTTTTTCTCTTTTCCTTTTTAAGTCTTTTACTGTGGATTGCACAGTGCAGTCCACAGTGAAAAAGCTGATGCCTTTAGTTTGTTTTTTGTCTTTTTTTTAATTATTTTTTTAAAATTTAGTTTCTTAATATTAATTTTTTTCTATTTAATTATCAGACTTTCATGACATGGATCCCAGGTTTGACAGGTTAACCCAGTTTATTCAGATTTTTTTTCTTTTTCTTCATTAGTTTTTTTCTTCCTGTAGGTTTTTTTCTCTTTGCATTTTCCTTTTTAACTAATCTTTTTTTTAATTTATTTCATTAATAATAAATCTTTTTTCTATTTAGTTATCACACTTTCATGACACGAATTTCAGGTTTGACGGGTTAACCTGATTTGGCGGGTTAACCCAGTTGATTCAGATTTTTTTTCTTTTCCTCATTAGTTTTTTTCTTCCAATTTCATCTTTTAATATTGTATGCAGTCCATAGTGAAAAGGCTAAAACCTTTCTCTTTTTTTTTTTGCTTTTTTTTATGCCTTTCATTGTGGACTACACAGTGCAATCCACGGTGAAAAGGCTAATGCTTTATTTTTTTTAATTAATTTTTTTTATTTAGTTTGTTGATATTAAATTTGTTTCTATTTAGTTATCAGACTTTTATGACACGGATCTCAGGTTTGACGGGTTAACCCAGTTAATTTAGATTTTTTTTCTTTTTCTTCATTAGTTTTTTTTTCTTATAAGTTTTTTTTCTTTTATTGTTTCTTTTTATTTAATTTAGTTCATCAATATTAAATTTTTTTCTATTTAGTTATCGACTGATGCCTTTAGTTTTTTTTTTCTTTTTGCTGTTTTTATACCTTTGACTGTGGACTACACACTGGAGTCCACAGTGAAAAGGCTGATGCCTTTTTATTTGTTTTTTTTCCTTTTTAATTAATTTTTTTCATTTAATTTAGTTTGTTAATGTTCAATTTTTTTCTATTTAGTTATCAAACTTTCATGACACGGATCCCAGGTTTGACGGGTTAACCTGGTTTGAAGGGTTAACCCAATTAATTCAGATTTTTTTTCTTTTTCTTCATTAATTTTTTTTCTTCCTTTTGGTTTTTTTCTTTTTAATTAATATATTTAATTATCACACTTTTATGACACGACCTTGCAGTCAGACCCACATCCAAGACTATTGGGTCTGGTATTGCAGTCAGACCCACTTAAACTTGGGTCATGTAAGTTTAATATTATTATTAATATTATAAATATTACTTTTGGGTCAGGCGTTGCAGCCACACCCAAGACTCTTGGATATAGCTTTGCAAAAAAACCTAATACTTTTAGATCTTAGCTTTTTTTGATATTTTTTATGCAAAAACCATTGACCCGCGGCATCGCGCGGGTCATGTAACTAGTTCCCTCTAAAATGGATGGATTACTTTCCTTTATAATTCTTATTTACTTTAATCATTTTTTTTATAACTTTTCATGTATGAAGACTATACATAATATCATGTAGGGGTGATCATTTTCGGTTCGGTTTTTATTAAAAAATAATTAAACCGGTTTAAAAAAACAGAACCGAACCGAAACCGGTCGGACAATACCTGTTTGGTTTGGCTCGGTTTTTTCTGGTTGACTCGGTTTTTTTTTATTTGGATTCGGTTTGATTTTTTCGGTTTCAGACTTATAAAACCAAAACCGAACCAATTAATTTTTAAAAAGTTTTAATCAATTTTTTTTTACGGTTTGATTTTTCAATTATTTCTTTTAATTTTCTTGATTTAATCAGATATTTTTGTTTTCTTGCCTCCCTCCAATTATAGGATTGATCCAGCATGTACAAACGACCACCCCCGCCCGCCCCTTATTTTTTATTCCTTGTCTTCATGTAGAATCAATGGATAATTAAGGTTGTACATGTTTTTCAATAAGGTAGTTATAGTACACGTGTCCAACACAATAGCCGGTAGTTTTTTGGCTATTAGAAGACTCTCTACGTGCTTCTGCAATGGCGCGGGGACTATCATGTTCTAAATTTCTAATGTGTTCTATATATATATATTAGTATTTTTATTAATTTATTAATGTTTTCATAATTTAAATTATTAAACAACTCCTAATACCATCCTGATATTAAAAAAAATATTGCAAAAACAAAAACGCAATCTCCAGCCAGCCTTATATTTTTTATTCTAAGATAAACTTTGTTATTTAACTATGTAAAAAATATAAAAAGACTAAAATATGTATATTCTCAAAGTCAATATTTTTAAACTCTTAAGAGTATTAATGTCATTTTACTATACAAATAAAATAAAAATAACAAAAAAAATATCTTGGGCAAAAATATGATTTTATTGTTAAAAAAAAGTAAATTGACTAAATTGTATCAATCTAATTTGCAAATGACCTTTGACTCCCTTAAAAAAAAGGTTTTTATACTATAAGCTAGACAATTGTTTTATGTAGAGAATGATAAAAAAGTCAATTCACTGTACTAATACATAACAAATAACATCGCATGCAACCGTCCATCATTGATTTTCTTAGTTTTTTTTTCTTATAATTCTCTCATGAACTCTTTTCTCGTATGTCCTTGTATTTTGTCTTCTATACCTTTTTTCTATTTTTGAACAAAAATACCCCAAATTTTCAAAAGCACACAAAAATCACTTAACCAGGAAAATACAAATTTGATAGCAACAAATAAAAAAAAAATACATTTGTAATTAATGAAAAAATCTAAAAATTCCATGTTCTGAAAATTTATTTTTTTATATAAATATTTCTATTTACAAGAATTTATGGAAATAATTTTTGTCATTTTTTATATATGACATATTAGTATTATTAGAAAAAATGAGATTTTTCTAGTTTTTTTTTTATCTTTTATGGGTTTTTTCTAGGTATTTTCGTGTTTTTTAAAATATTTTATTGCAAATTAGTTTTGGATTTCAAAATATTTTTTTTAAATGAAAATATGAATATATAAAGGCACATGGAGGGAAAAGATTTAAAAAAGGCTCAGACTTTGTGTTCAAATATGATTTTTTTTTTCAAATATAAAAAAGTTCTTACATGATATGATTTTGGGCTGGGCCTAGGCTCAACTATAAAAAGTTGAGGCCTTTGTCAACACTGAAGAAAACCTAAGCCCAAATAATAAACATGAAGCCCACAAATCTTTATTGATGTAATAATAAAGTGTAGAGTAAATTATAAATCAGTCCTTTTAATTTTACAAATAGCTCTTTTAGTTTTAAGAACTAATTAATCAATTTTTTAATCTCTGTTGATTAAGTTTCATTTAGAATTATTTTAATTAAAATAATATCTTTTTTTACTCATAAATCCCTGCAAATTACTTACTTATCTTTTTATTTTTCTATTTTTCGAAACAAACAAAAATAATGAAAAGAGAACACAAAATGGATAAAAGGGAATAATTAATTATTCTGAAGACCATAGGGACTGTGTAATTCATATTACAAAATTATAGGGACTAATTCACAATTTACTCTAAGTTAAGACGAGGGAAGAAAAATAAAAACCCAGCACTGCTGGGCCCCGGCGTACCGTATTTCTTTCTCTCTAATAAACCCTAAACCCTAGCCAGCCGACTCAAGAAGAAGAAGAAGAAGAAAGAGACGAGCAAATCCCTTTTAGCTTCTCTATCTAACGTACTCAGTAAGTCGATTTCTTTCAGTCTTCTTTTTGGTAGAATCTGTTTCAGTTGTTTTTCTGCAAGTGTCCAGATAAAAAAAAAATCTTTTGTTTCCTTTGCTTTCTCAGCTTTAATGGCACCTGCTGCTAAGATTAACAAGAAAAAGGGCTCAGAAACACAAAGACCACCACCCAAAAAGAAGCAAAAGAACGATCTTCTTACTGAAAAACGCCGCCCAAAGAAGGATGACGTGTTGGGTGATTCTGATACGGATAACCCAGATGAAGAATTAGAACATCAGTTAGAGTTTAGTGAAGATGACGAGCAAGAAGAATCTGCTTCTGGGTCTGATGTTCTTTCTGATGGTGATGATGACCCCCTTGCTGATGATTTTTTACAAGGAGGAAGTGATGATGAAGGTGGGTTTTTGTGTTTTTGTTGTTTTATGTTATGGTTTAGTTCTTCACTGATATATGGTATTGGTTTGTTTGTGCTTTTGTAGAGAAAGGTTCAGGTTCCGATTCCGATTCCGATTCTGATGAAGATTCTGATGAAGAGGATATTGAGAAGAAGTCAAGAGCTATCGATGAGCAAAGGGCAAGGGAACAGAAAGAAGCTGAGGAGGAAATGAAGCTAAATATTGCTGAAGAATCTGATGAGTTTAGATTACCTACTCAGAAGGTGTGCAGTCTTTGTTTGCGCTTTATTTTTCTCTATTATAAAAAAAATTTGAACGTGTTTCTGTTTTTGCAACTTTTCTTTTAAGTCTTTTCTTTTTTTAAAAAAGATTTGCTTTATAATGTAGGAACTTGAAGAGGAAGCCCTCCGCCCCCCTGATATTCAAAGTCTCCAAAGGAGGATTAATGAGAGTGAGTAGTATAGTATTTTCTTCGAGGTTTAACTTTTTTAAGAGTTAATTTGGTTCACTTTTGTGTAATTAATTTTGAAGTTTTGAGTTTGTTTAGTTGTTCGAGTGCTTTCGAATTTAAAAGACTTGAAGCAAGAGGGTTCTTCAAGGAAGGATTACGTTCACCAGCTTAAGATTGATTTATGTAAATACTATGGCTATAATGAATTCCTGATTGGAGCTCTAGTGGAGGTGATTCATCAGTCTTTAATTTGTTATATCATCCACTACAGCTATCTTCTGTGTTAAATTTTTTGTTTTAATTGAAATACTGTGGGTTGTGTTATAAATAACATGCATTTTAACTTACAGATGTTTCCTGTTAATGAACTTATGGAGCTTATTGAAGCTTTTGAAAAGCCAAGACCCACATGTCTACGAACCAACACCTTAAAGGTAAAATTAATTAAGACTCTTTGATTTTATGCTGTGTTCTCTAATTTTTCGCTCATTATTTTGGCTTGTGTGCTTAGACACGAAGACGGGATTTAGCCAATGTGCTTTTAAACAGAGGAGTAAACCTTGATCCTTTAAGCAAGTGGTCTAAGGTATCACTGTTTTCTCTGTCTATTTCATCATGTATTCTCTGTTAATGCAAATATCCAAAGAACTCTGAAATTTTCTTGTAGGTTGGACTAGTTGTGTATGATTCACAAGTACCAATTGGTGCCACTCCTGAATATATGGCTGGTCACTATATGGTAAGCTTTTTCCTAGTTCATCATGTTCTACGACTATGTAAAATTTCTATGGTGTATTTAGTCTTCAGCACTTTGTTCAGCTCCAAAGTGCAAGCTCGTTCATGCCTGTGATGGCCCTTGCACCTCAAGAAAAGGAACGGATTGTTGATATGGCGTAAGTACTGCTGGTTCTTTTCCTATGTATAAAATAATTATGTGCTAGCTTTCTTGTCACTGTGTGATGCTTTGATCTTCTGCGAGTTTATGGTTTAAGAATATTTCATTTGTAACGCATATTAATGATGAGCTGATATTGATCCTGAAATTATCATCATATAACTTTCTTATAGTGTTATTGTAACTTAGTGGTCATCTTATCACAATGACATTACTGAGACTTGTCAGTTTGCTTAATTATTAGACAGCGAGTTTTCTCAATCGGGCCATTATCAACAAAGAAATATAGTTCATAAATGGCCCCCTCCCACCCCCAAAAAGTAAAAGAATCCAGAACAAAAATAATAGAAATATTATTGTGCTTTTCACTTGGTAACAGTATATCCATGCTCCAATGTAACCTGGTGGTAAGATTAGGATAAGTTATTTTTGTTTGATAAACTATTTATGCATGTCACAGGGCTGCGCCAGGTGGTAAAACAACATACATCGCTGCCTTGATGAAAAATAGTGGTAAGTGGAAATTTTGTTTGATTCTTTTTCTTCTTTTGTTTTTATCCAACATTCCAAAGGAAAAAAAATTTGAGTTTTGAAGAGTCCTGCAACTACATGATTCACTCCGCAACTATTGTACTCAATGAAGTAAACTTTTGAGTTTTGATGTAATTTTATTGCGTTCTTTTCATAATTTGCATCATAGAGATGCGAAGGGTAGTTGTTTGCTTGGTTTCCATGTCAATAGAAATTCTATGTTTCTATTTAAGCTATCATCTGTTAAGCCTGCAAAATTTTTATGCTATGGACTAGGCCTTTCATGTGTTGGTTTAATCCTTTTTTTTCTCTTAAACATTGTTCAAATAAAATGATTGCAGAATGTTATTATCAGACAACATTACTGCATAATGTACCATGTTGCTCTTCTATGATTTGAATTGTCTCCATTTTTAAATGTCACCAGGAATAATTTATGCAAATGAGATAAAGGCCCAAAGACTTAGGTCTCTCACTGCAAATTTGCATCGCATGGGGGTGACAAACACCATAGTTTGTAACTATGATGGAAGGGAGGTTAGTGTCTTGTTGGAGTTCCTAACAATTGGACCTTTTTTCTTGTTGTTAGCTGGCTGGTTTTTCCATCTGTAATTCTGGTTGAAGGGAGTTGCCTTGTAAATTGATGCTACGTTTCATATGGCAATGGACATGCGAAATGCTAAACATATATTTTATTTTAATAAATAGAATCAAACTTCTAATTTTTTTTTGGTTTTGTTACATGTTTTATGCCTTTCTTTTCTTTTGCCTTTTTCAATCACAGCTTCCCAAGACTTTAGGTCTCAACACTGTAGACAGAGTG
Source organism: Populus trichocarpa (assembly GCF_000002775.5). Lineage (NCBI taxonomy): Eukaryota > Viridiplantae > Streptophyta > Magnoliopsida > Malpighiales > Salicaceae > Populus > Populus trichocarpa. Next base: position 38,738,614 of record NC_037285.2, on the reverse strand, counting down.
TTGTTAGATGCCCCTTGCAGTGGGACTGGGGTAAGCAACTTGCAGAATTCACCCAAATATTGGCTTCTTTTCTTTGTTTGCTTTACAAATGAAACTGCATGGTTATACTTATTTTCTGTAGGTTATATCTAAAGACGAGTCTGTTAAAATTTCTAAAACCTCTGAAGACATAGAGCAATGTGCCCATTTACAGAAGGTATGTTCAGTTCGGCCTTTATGGTGTATTTAGGAATAACTGGGTCTTCAAAGTTTTAACCAATAAGGTTACAGGGAAATAGAGGTGGTTGTGCTCTCATCCTATCCCCTCATTTCTACAATTAGAAATGGGATTATGCAACATCAAATGGTTGGGGTTGAAAGACGAGTTAACACTCTTTTTTTCTCCAAAAGTTATCAACTACAGCATTGAAGCTTGCAATATTTTGTAAACTGGTTCACATAAAAGTGTCATTCTTATGCTGTTATTTGTTCTTCAATCAAATTCATTTTCTGAAACATTTCCATCCTTTTTCTTTAGCAATTGCTACTTGCTGCGATTGACATGGTTGATGCAAATTCAAAATCTGGTGGATACATTGTTTACTCCACATGTTCCATAATGGTTGCTGAGGTTTGTTCATGAGCTTAAACAGTGTTAATCCATGTTACTTTTACTGTTTGCCATGCTTACTTTTTGCCACTCTTCATTTTCTCTTGCAGAACGAGGCAGCTGTTGACTATGCACTCAAGAAGAGAAATGTTAAACTCGTGCCGTGTGGACTTGACTTTGGGCGTCCAGGGTAATGCTGTTGTTTTCACACATGTTCTATCACTCATGAACTTTTCTCTCTTGGGTAACAACATTGCTTCTCATCTTCATAGGTTTGTCCGCTTTAGGCAGCACCGTTTTCACCCATCCTTGGAAAAGACAAGACGTTTCTACCCTCATGTTCACAACATGGATGGATTTTTTGTTGCAAAGGTATATCTTGAACTGGGAAATAGCGACGTATGATTTTGAAAATGCACATAAGCGTTTCCTGACTGTTTATTTTCTTGAACTCTTTCTTTTTCTTGCAAAAGCAGTTGGACATATTTTCCTCTCTATGGCAACTTAAATGTTTTTCCTTCATTCATGTATCTCACAAGCTTATATACTTGGTACATCCACTAAAGTATTTGTCTGATATGTTGATATACTAGCTGTTCTAGCTTCTAGGCAGCTAATTTTCTCAAGAGGATCGAACCTCTTCTTTCCTAGAAGTCACCTAAAAATCTAAGGCTGAAACATCTAGGTTGCACTTTCCAGATATCATCTTTATTTTACTGCATTCCATGGAGGGCATGCGATCAAGGCGTCAATAGCTGTTTAGGTTGGATTTCTAATGATGCAGAACACCAAGGAACAAGCTCTTTAATATTGAGTACATATACCTGTAATGAACCAGGCCACTAGTGTCTTGTTCAAGATTTTTATCGGGTCTGTAAAGATTCTTTACATATTTTTTCCAAATGAAATTAATTCCTCAATAGGATATTGGGACAGGGTGGGAGCATGATGATGCGCACCCCTGGTATTCCTCAACCATGATTATATTTATTCTACTTATAGTAAACTTCTTAGGCAACTGATTTTTTTTTTTTCAAATAAAAAGATTAATCGGTGAATTGATGATGTGGCTATTATATTGAGTAATAGAATGCTTAATTGAGAAATACTTATTTTGATTTCATGGGGGAATTTTTTTCACATTATATTGTTATGGTGTATTCTCTAACTGTCCTAAAATAGATTCTGTTGATTGGAAATGCTGCCTCTGCCCAGACCTGTTGCAGGTTCACCATTGATTGATATGGTGGGGGGTGTGCTTGTTTTTGTTCATATTTTGAATTATAGATCAAATAGTCTCAGGCACAATGTTTTTATTTGTTATAGGTTATCTGGTTTATGGATCCTCCACCCTACCTACAATCTTGTGATAATAGGTGCTACTATAGTTTTAGAAAACTCACATTGCCACTCTGCTTTTTGCAGTTGAAGAAACTGAGTAACTCAATACCCTCTGCCGGGACCGAACCGTCAGAATCTGTGGAGCAAGCCTATGGACTGAATGAGAGTGATAGGGAAAAGAGTACTTCCACAGAAAAGGGTAAAAGCTTAACAAATGGTTTTCCTAATGATGGGACTCCAGAGAATCCATCCAGTGCTAAACGGGGAATGAAACGAAAAATTCCATCTAGAGAGGAAATTTCAAAATCCAGGTAAATATATCTGTCAGAAATGTGGTCAGCTTTACTGAATGAAGGTTCAATGTATTCAACTCTGAAATAGAATAATGTGGATGAGTCATTATGATTTTTTTAACTAGGAACATTTGTTCTGTAATTAGAAACTAATATCTTTAGCATACTGCAGGGAGGAGAAAAGAGCAGCTTATAGAGAGGCTAATCGGAATGCTGCAAAGAACAGTAGGAAGTGAGGACTGACGTCTACAATTCCAGCCTTGTACGACATGGTGAAGTCATAATTGCCTGCTGATCAAGTTCAAGTTATCTGGAGCATAATGTCTGGCTTTAGTTATTTGTATACTTTTTAGTTAAGTTGGGTTGCCCTTCGTGGACTGCAAGTCCAGAAAATTTTGTTGGTTACATAACTGGTTCAACTGTTGCTGTTATTACTATAAACACAATCAATGGGCTATTAATAAGTCCAAAGCATTTCAGTCGAGATTTTGCAAACAATCATAAACAAGTTATTCGAGCATGTTCCTGCTGTATCTTATTTCCCTTTTTCCAGGAATAGTAGTGGTAGATCTGTGCCCTGTGGACGTTGTCTGTCCACAGTTTTTAACAAGGAAAATGGTATTGTGACAGAACAACCCAAAATACGGACATGTTACCCAGAAACGCTGAATTACCTTTCGATACAGAAAGTTTATGATTGTTATTAGGTCCTAAACCATGAGTTCAGAATATGTAATGTTGGATGCATATCTATCAATATCCAAATTGTTTTGTGCATTCCTCAACTAAGAGGGCTTCAGATTAAACTTGACATAAGAGAATCGGGTTATAATAAAAATTGCAAGTTTATAATTACAAGTCTATTATCACAAGCCTACTGTTATCGACCAACAATTACAAGTCTCGTAGGCCTACTTGATATACACGTTTTGAATATTCTGCGAACTTGGTTGAATTGCAAAGCAATTCTTGATGTTATTTTGTTGAGTTGTGTGTATTGATGATATTCCTTGCATTATTCTTTAAATAAAAAAGTTCAAGATAACTTTCAGTATCATTTTATTTAAAGTAACTTCTGGTAACTACTGATACACCCTATTTCATTTATTATTTTAAGGATCTTGAACCATATGGATTCTTTGTATCTTTTTTTCACCATTCACGTTCAAGTTTGGACTTTATAAAATTTAACATGTTCTTGTTGGTCCAGACCTAGTAACGTTTTGGTTGATTTTAGTGTATAACACTTATTTCCATCTCAAACAATTTATTAATGACTGAATTGTTTCCCAAATTAAAAATAAATGAGCAATGTAAAAACTTTAACGCCTGAATAGTAGTTTGGAATGCTTTAGAGTTTCATTCTTTTATTAATCTATTCGTGGGAGAGACTTTTCTCTTTATTCTAGGCTCTTTGTTTAGTAAAGGCCTTGTTAAGATATTACAAATCTTACCCTTAATTTCTTAAAAAAACATATATCTCTCTTAAAGTATTTTATTGGCTTCTTCCACCTTTCGTTTAAAAAATGTATATCTCTCTTCTTTACTTATAAATCTGTATTTTTTTTTCTTCATTTTCTACTGCTACTTCTGTTAGGATTAATTCTCTATTTTCTTTTTTAACAGGAACATCCACTATTTTTTTCTCTTTCTTCTAAATTTTCTTGTAATTTTAATCTTTGTGGTGTCATAGTTTCAAAGAACAAATATGACACTCTCATTGAGGTTGCCAATTATTTCAAGTTCTTTTGTGCATGCCTCAACTAAGAGGGCTTTGAATTAATTATGGAGTTGTTCTTGATCTGTGAAAACATGTTTTTGTATTTTTGATTTTTTTTGTAATGAAAATTACAAGTATACTGAATTACAATGAAAATAACAAGCTTGTTGTTACAAGCCTACTGTTATTAGCTCACAATTACATGCTTACTTGATAAACAAGTTTTGATAATCCTGTGAACTTGGTTGAATTACAAATCAATTTTTGTTGTTGCTTTCTTGAGTTGTTATGTATTGATGATGTATCTTGTCAATAATTACTCATTCACCCTATTCAAGCAACTCAAGATAATTTCTAGTAATTACTCACTCATCCTATTATATTTATTATTTTAAGGATGTTGCTCCTTGTAGACTTTTTATATATTTTTTTTCATAACTCACAATAAAGTTTAAACTTTATCGAGTCTGGTCTGCAATGAATTATGATTGACATATTTTTTATGATCCAAACTTGGTAACACTTTGATCAATTTAGTGTATAACACATATCTATGTAAAATGATAGCCATCATAATAGTGTTATGATAAAAGTTTTCTTTTGACTCATGAAACTCTTTATTTACTAATTATATTATATGTGGCATGTAAACTTATAAAGTAAAATGGGCCTTTTATGTCAAGTGTACATATAAAAAATACATGATTGATGAAGCTTTTGAAGAGATAGAAAAATAAATAAACAAATAAACTTTAAATCAAGATTTCTTAAAAATATATTTATTTTTTATTATTTTCATTTAAAACAAATAAGAATTTGTATTGTGAGCTTTAATTTGAAGTGTATATTGAGTTTTTTTTTTCTTGAGTAGTAAAACTATAAAAAATACAATGAATTTGTATCTATGTTGTACCAATCATTATTAAAAATATTTAAATTTTTTTAAGAGTTTATGATAATACAATAGTTGAATTATGTGTTAGATGTACCTTTATTGGTTTTCAATAAAAACTCTTTACTAACATCACTTGAAGCTTAAGGCTCAAGAGAATTTGTTTTATTAACAATATGGTTATTTGAACAAAAACTTAAAACAATTAAAATAAATATATGCATAAAATCAAATAATTTAAATTCAGTATGAAAAAACATATTTCTTTACTATAAAAAAAAGAAAAAAAATAATTTTTTGATTATTTTTATGTAACTATATTAAAAAATATAAAAAATAATTAATTAAATAATATAATATAAAGAAATAAAAAATAAAGAGCTTGTATTTTATTTTCATTGAATATTCATCTTTAGTTATTTTGAAAACTTATACATACTAGTTTCATATATATATATATATATATATATATATATATATATATGTTATTATAAAAGCCAAAATCTTATTTAAAAAGCATGGCATAATATAGTATTTTTAAAAATAATATTTATAATTATTTATTGAAATATGATTTTATTGAAAGAGGGCCTAGAGAATCATGTCTATGTTTGCCTGGGCTTTGGATCGTAGGCCTGAAATTTTTTGATATCAGACGATGCATTGTCTGTCATAGTAAATGATACGTTACTTGTTCCAAATAGTTTCTAGTCATCGTTGTGTTAGCCCATAGGTCTATAATCACTTATGGCTTATTGATTTTGATGTTAACAACAATTAATGGATTTAAAATGCTTGTCAAAGTTTTTAATATTGCAGGAATTTCTATACATCAAATTGAATCTATTTGGACTCTTTATATGCTATATGGACTTGAAGATACCTAAAATCATTTAATATAATAAAGTCTTTATGGAATTTAAGTTAACATCATAAAAATAAATTTCATTTAAAAGTATTTTTATTGTCAAAATTCATCGTCAAAATATGCTTTCATTGTCAAAATAAATTCATATGTCTTGAATATATTTTTATCATATGTCTTGGTATTGTCACAAAAATTATTGGAAATCATATATTTTAGTAAAATGCAAGATCGTCTTGTAATCATCATATTATTTTTATAAGATGACAAACTTGTAATTTTAAAAGAAATGTATTTAACACACCAATTTCAAATTGTCTAATCACCTTATCTCTCTTGTTCTTGTAACAACTCTGTTTCTCTATACATATAAAGGCTAAATGTTTTCAATATTGAAAGAACACAAAAAAATAAACAATTTTTTTATGTATCATTTTACTTGTGTGAGTAACGACTAAATGGGTAAATTTTCCCTTATAAATACTCTTTTGATTTTATAATAAAACCCTCTCGTACACTCTATAACAATTAACAAGCTTACAATTCTATTTGATGCTTTGAAATTTCTCATTCCAAAAGGTTTTGATTATTCTCTTATTCTTTTTAAAAAACTTTGAATTTTAATTGCATGAAAATTCTTATTTCACTTTTTTGAGTTAGATTACATTTTTATAAAAACTTAAGCTTAATATTTATAATATTCTTTTGTGTAATGGGTAATTATTCTCTTGTGAGAGATAAACTATTTGTGAAAGTGTAAATGATATTTGAATCATTATTTAGTTATGGGCCAAGGAGAGATTTTAATCTTTTATTTGAAAAAAATTATTGAGATAGGTTTGATCCTCAACACACAAAATGATTCAGTTTAATCTTGAACCCATAAAAAATTGTTGTACAGGGTTTGATCATAAGCTTGTAAAAGAATTGGGTTTAGTCTTGAACCTGTGACTAAACCCCTAAAAGGATTGGGTTTAATATTGAATCCATAAAAAGAATTTTATGAAAGGTTTGATTGTAAGTCCGTAAAATAATTGGGTTTAATCTTGAACCTGAAAAAATATTATGTAATCAGAAAGGTCTTATTTGTTAGAAGGTCAAGTGTAATAGTGAATACTTGAACGAAGATTAAAGAGTGGAGTAGGAAATTGTTTGAATTACTATAAAAATCGATGTGTTTACCTCTCTCTCTCTCTCTCTATCTATCTCTATCTATCTATCTATCTATCTCAATTTACTTGTGATTTGGTTAATTGTGTATTATTTTTGTTGGCTAATTTGAAGAGATAAAATTGTTCTTGTATGGAGGTTTTTGAACCTTAAAAACCATAATTTCAACATATTTTCACCTAAAAACATATATATAAAAAGATCTTACGGATCTCTAAAACTTATTTTTTGAAAAAAATAAAATTAATTGGTATAAACACTCAAAGTTAAATCATACAAATATTTCAAACTTTGATGTACTTTTTTTGGCGTCATTAAATGTATAAATCACCTCCATTAAATCTCTCTTAAGAACAAATTCATAGACACCAAAATCAAAATTATTGGTGCATGGAAATTGGTTACTCGTAAACTTTCTCTTTCCTCTTTATTTAATAGTGACTTTTTTTCTCATTTCTCAACATTCAGGTAATGAGATAAAAAAAACAAATGAAGTTTAATGACTTAAATAAAAATGTAAAAAACTATAGGGACCAGAGTGTAGAATGCCTAATTTTATATTTTCAAATGTTGAGGAATATGAATCTTTAATGTAATATAGGAATAATTTTTGTCATATTGCATATGAGGAAGTATAAAATGATAAATAAAACCCAACATATAAAACACGACAACATAATTTGGAAGTATTTTTCTATATATATGGTCCCTTTTTTTATTTTTTTTTAACTTAACCCCATAATTACATTTGGTAACATGAATTTTTAATGCAATGTAAGAATAATCTATGTCACATGGTATATATGATGTGAAAGCATGCAATGTGAAACAAAATCCAATGCATAAAACATGAAAACATAACTTGAAAGGATTGTAATAGAAAAAAATAAAGTTTAATGACCAAAGTAAAAATAACAAAAACTTCAAGGATCTAAAAGGGAAAAATGGATATAAATAGTGGGATTAAGATATTAAATATATTTGTAAATTTTAAAATACATATTAATATTAATATGCTTTAACTTAAAAATAAAAATAAAAGGTGTTATTATTCAAACTTACAGGGTAATTTTTTATAGATTTTAATCTATGAGATTTGATAAAATTTGTAGATAATTAAGATTGAACAAATGTAATAATCTATTAAATTTAATGAAATATCACTTCTTAATTAGCAAAATAAAATAGGTGGTGGAATTTCTTGTTTTAGAATATATGTGTGTGTATTAAAATTTAACATGTTTTAGTAGCCTACTATATTATTGGTTTACGCTATGCTACAAGTTATATAAAAAATTTTTAACGTAACAAAATATATTTAAGTGTTGCTACCGTGTTTTATAATATTTTTTTAATTATGAACTCAAAATATATTGCATATGGACGATATATTTTAAAAAAAATACTAATATGATGACATATTTGGATGACATGTTTTTTTAAAAATATATTGAAATGACAATATATTGAATAGATCTTGGTTAACCTGTCAAAAGTTTTACCCTGATCATGAGAGATAACTTTACATAAAAAAATAAAAATAAAATGATGAAAATCAATTCCTAATTAACCTAATGTTAAAAGATGACATTGAAAAAAAAATATTAAATTAAAAAGGAACAAAAAATAACTATTTAGGTTAACTTGTCAAACTAGGAACCCGAGTCATGAGATCAGGATAAACCCATAGAAAAAAATAAAAAACAATTACAAGGCGCAATTTTCAACTAATCAGTGTTGAAGGATGAAAAAAAAATTAATTAAGAAAAGAAAAAAAACACAAGTCAACCCGAGCTAACTTGTTAAACTCACGACCTAGGTTGTGATTCTAAGACAATTTCATAAAAAAACAAATAAAAAAATCACAAAACTCCATTTCCAACAAATTCAATGTTGAAGGTTGAAATCGAGAAAAAAAACTAAATCCATGAGACTAGGATAACTCCGCAGAAAACAAATTAAAAGAAAATTACAAAGCTCATTTCTTAAACAACCTAATATTGAAGGATGAAATTAAAATAAAAAACTAAATATAAAAATAAAATTGATTTGTAGAAGGGTGAAATTAAAAAACAAAATTGACTTAAAGAAAGACCAAAAAATATAAACCGAGTCAATCCAGTTAACTTGCCAAATTCATGACTTGGGTTATGAGATCAAGATAACAAACACCATATAAAGTAAATAAAAAAAATATAAAGCCCAATTAAAAAAAATATTCAATTAAAAAAATAAACAAAGTCAACCCGGGTCAACCTGTTAAACCTGCGACTCGGGTCATGATATCGGGATAACCCATTGATAGAAAAACAAATTATAAATTCTAATTTTCAATCAACCCAATATCAAAAGATGAAATAAAAAAAAGGTTAATTAGAAAAGGTGGCCCAAAAAATGACCTCAGTCAACCTAAATTAATTTGTTAAATCCACGAGTTATCTTATGAAATCAAGATAAATTCATAAAAAACAAACCTCACTTCCAATAGATCTGATGTTTAAGATTGAAATTGAAATTGAAAAAAAGAACTAAATCTATGAAACCGATATATAATCTAACAAAAAGAAAATAAAAAAAATATGAATAACAATTCCCAATACGACATAATAATGAAGGATAAAATTGAAAAAAAAAACCTAAAAAAAACTAGGTTGGTGACGGGTTAAATAAGAAAAAAAAATTGTTCAAATGAATAATGTCTTATATGTGTGGCTACAATGATTTAGTCATATCCTTTAGTGTTTTGTTAATAAAAAAACTAAAGAAAAAAAACACACAAAAAAAAAAATTATTCCAATTAATAGTGTTTTCTAGGTGTGACTACAATACAAAAGGAAAATAAAAAAATTACAAAGCACAATTTTCAAAATAATCTAATATTGAAAGATAAAATTAAAAAAAAAAATAGGTTGGTGAAGGGTAAAATTAAGAAAAAAAAACTACTAAAAAAAGCAAAAACAAAAACACACTAAAAACTATTCCGATGAATAAATAGTTTTTGTAGGCGTGACTACACTGATTTAACTACACTGATTTAGCTACACCATTTAGTATTATGTTAAGTAAAGAAAAACTAAATAATAAAAAAATCCAAAAAGCTGCACCTACATACAAAATACTATTCCAGTTAATAGTATTTTATAGGTGTGAGTACAGCTATTTAACCACATTCTTTAATGTTTTGTTATTATTAATAAACAAGTATGAACAACTAGAATAAACTTATTAGCAATGTATGGTGATTTATTAAGTTGATTTTGTTTTTGGACAATGCTTCAAGTCCTTTTATTAAAGAAAAAACTTAAGAATCAACTAACTTGATTACCGAATAAGAAGAAAAAAATCAACACAACAAATAGAGTTAAAATATTTATTACTTGAACAATTAAAATATATAGGTTTGATATGAAATTTCACTATTTATATAAAGAATGAAGCTCTTGATTTTTTTTAAATTTAATTAATCACACTCTAACCTAATTGGATGGGACTAGTCTTGAAATTATGGCATATCTATAAAATTAAAAGATAAAAAACTGAAATATAAGACACAAAGATAATATATGCCTAATCCTAATTTTTTATATTTTTAATTTTGATACTAAGTTTATTTTTGTTTTTTTTCAGTTCCTGAATGAGAGAGGGTGACTTACCATAAAATGACAGTAAAAAAAAAAAAGTATTTAGTTGTTGTGATTATGACAACTAAAATGGTCAAGTTTGGTGTTAAAATATTCTATTCAATGAGAAGTATTTGATGGTGGTTTTTGATCCTCATTTTGTCGGAAAAAATTAATCAAACTTAAAAAGAGTTTTTGTCTCAATTTGATTTTTTGTTACTAAAAAGGTACAAATGGGTTGATTGAGGTTTGATGTGTGTTTCTTAGGTATTTGCATATGAAAAATTGGTTTAAAATTGGATTGATTGGTCAAAAAATAAAAAAGGGTGGCATGCTACCTTTATAGTCGTTTTCCTTTTTCCTTTTTTTTATATTCAAAAAACATTTACTAGATTCACCTATTTTTTAAATTTTGATTTGATTTTTAAATAATATTATAATTTGTTATTAAGATTTTAATATTTTTTTAATTATTATGTATTTGATATAAAAATAATAATACCAATAATAAATTTTGTTCATGAAAATTCAATTCAAATTTTTTTTTTGTTTTTAAAATTTTTAATTATATTTTGATCATGATTTATCACAATTATTATTTTTTAGTTTTTAATCACTCATAAAATATGAACATATTATTTTGATTTTTTAACTTGTTTTAATAATCAAAAGATGTTTTTTAATAGAAATAATAATTTCAGTTAAAAACTTTATATTCACTAAAATAAATAAGAAAATTTATCTTGAAATGTTTTTTAAAAACATCATATTTTTTTTTAATAATATTATCAAAGAATTTATTGAGACTTGAATATTTTTTATTATATTAAAAAAAATATCCTCCAAGACATAATACAAGCATACAAATTAGTTTTAAAACTATACCGGAAGTAAAATATATGTGACTAATCCTTTATGTATTCATTTTTTATTGTAGTCAAGTTTCAAAATCATGGTCATGTCTCAACTGAAGAGCTAAAGCTAGAAAGAAAATAGTAGTATTTAGGATCGGGGTATAATTGTAATGGAATAACGGAATATGGTATTATACGTAATTATATAAAATTACCAAGAAGGATTTATAATTTTAAGAATTGGGACCGTGTGTGTACTGTGTGCGTCACAAACCCCTTATAAAGTATAAACCCTTGTGGCTGTTAGAACCCTAAAAAAGATCCACAGTCTGTCTCTCCTCTTCCTCCCAAAAGGAGAGAAACTAACCAGTAAGTCGTCAAAAAGAGAAAGGGAAATAAAATAAAATAAAATAAAAGAATGAGTGAACAAGAAAGCAGCAGTGATGAAAGAATGAGCAGCGAAGAAGAAGAAGAACAACAACAAAAGGAGGAGGGATTTTCATATTGGAATTTGAAAGATGTGGAAAGGGGTCAACTGCCACCACATATCCGAAAACAAGGAACTCGTGTTTATTGCAAACCTGATGCTCCTACTAATGTATTTCTAACTCACCCTTTTTATCCTTTCTTCTAAAGACTCAAGCTTTGGTAGAAATAATCATCGTTATAGGATAGGAGTTAGTTTGAGCTTAATACAGTTTGTTATAGCTTAATTTAGCTCACATGTTTGTATCTTGAAGTTTATGAAGTTTTTAACTACAGCCCAGTTGCTGGACTTTGTTGCTGCTATGTTTGGAGATGGGAAATTGATGGTTATTGCTTTTAATGAACATAGCACTATTTGCAGTGCGTTTATCTTGTTATCTCACTTGATTTGGAAAGGAAAAGAGGGAAAATTGGAATGGTTAAGTTTATTTTAATTGAGTTCTTCGGTTTTATTTGTCTCTTTAAGTGCTTATATTTTTTAGGATTTTGGTTTCTGCAGACTGAAACTTTGCAATATTCTGGTTCCTATGCGTCAATGGGAGTAGATAATAGTTTACGATTAGATTCTTTCCGTGAAAACTTCAGAATTAAGGTAATTGCACTGGATAAGGATAAAATGGAGTTTGATATGATTGGTATTGATGCAGCAGTTGCCAACGCTTTTCGGAGGATTCTCATATCTGAGGTGTGTACGCTATGCCTAGTTCTGGGGATTATATTCTTGTAGATAAACAGTGATGAAAGCTTGATTTTTAGTTAGTTATTCTGCTGTTCTTTTGTAATAATTGATATCCTCTTTTATAGATCATTTATCCTTTTCTGTTTTTGCACATTGGGGGATGATCAGCTGTCAAAGTTTCTTAAACTCTTGTCTGAACATGTTGGTGTGACGAAAATTGCAAATTTCTTCTAATCTGCATTTGCTCATATTTGTTGTTGATAGGTGCTTGCTTGCAGTGTTTAGTACCCCTAAAAAATTATAACTTTGGACAGACTCTTAGATTAGATGGTTCCTGGAAATGTGCTTGACTTATAAGCATATTAAAGCCATCCACGGACAAAATGGAACATTTAGTAATTTTAAAACAGCACAGTTCTATCACGAGAAGCTCTCATTACATTCATGTCAATGGATAAAGTTATCCTCAGATTTGTTGTTGATAGGTGCTTGCTTGCAGTACTTGGTACCCCTAAAAAATTATAACTTTAGACAGACTCTTAGATTAGATGGTTCCTGGAAATGTGCTTGACTTATAAGGATATTAAAGCCATCCACGAACAAAATGGAACATTTAGTAATGTTTAAAACAGCACAGTTCCTTATATCATGAGAAGCTCTCCTTACATTCATGTCAATGGATAAAGTTATATCATGAGTAGTAGTGGATTGTGGAAAATAGTTTTCACCTTTTTCATTGTATTCTATTTTTGGTTTCACTAGTTGTTTCCCTGCTGAGAAATTTGAATTTCCTAACTGAAGGAATGGAGTTAACTCTCTCTCTCTCTCCCCATCTATCTTGTCTGAATTTTGATTTACGATATTGATAGTTTGTAAATTCATGTCTTGTTCATTATCTCTTGTGTGTAAAGCTTGTCGATTGATGGAAATGATGGATTTTGGTTTTATTCTCTTTATGTAGGTTCCCACAATGGCTATTGAAAAAGTCTTCATTGCAAATAATACATCTGTGATCCAAGATGAAGTGCTTGCCCACAGATTGGGTCTCATTCCCATCAAGGTTGACCCTAGGCTGTTTGAATATCTTTCAGGTTTGACTCGTATTTCATTTACATGATAAATTTTTTTTATACAAAAGAGGGAAACAATTAACCTCTGCATTGTTTAGGAACTTAACGGACTCTCCTTCTTTTTTCTCCTTTTCTTCTCACCTGAAGCAAATGATACACCAAATGAAAAGAACACTATTGTCCTCAAACTCCATGCTCGCTGCAATCGGGGCCAGCCTCGCTGTTCAGGTAAGTGGTACTTTGTTTATTTCAATTAAAGCCAGTGATTTTCTTACAATATTTTGTAGTGAATTGATTAATAATTAGTTGTCCTCTTTCCAATAGTTGGTAGCTTAACTTGATGATATAAAGCCAGTGATTACTTTGTATAATAGTTGGTACCATTATGGTCATTATAATGCAGTGTATTCTCAAGAATTGAAGTGGTTACCAAATGGAAGTGAGTTTGCTAAAGAATCTGAAAAACCTGATTCCAAACCAAGTACCTATACTTCATTTAGTTGCGGCCAAGACTCCCTGCCAGAATTTGCAGGCAATCCAATTTCCACGGTAGAAGATATTATACTTGCCAAACTGGGCCCTGGACAAGTAAGGTTTTTTCATGATTGGTTGGGTGGTGTTAATTTATCTTTTACATCTTCATGTAACATATTTGGAAAGGAAGTTGTCTAAACTTCAATGCTGAAAGCCCAAAGGGTATAAATTCTGGCAGATTGTGCTGAAAGAACAAAGTGATGTGTGATTGACGGATTGGATACATGCTATTGTGGTTTGTGGAATAAAGTATGATATTGAGCTTGGTAACTGTGGTATTTGTGATGCAGGAACTTTTTAATAATTTTCTTATCAGTTTTGGTTTTCTTATTTAATTTAGGATTTCTTGTGTTAGTTAGAGTTTTAGCTGTTATGTGATTAGTATGTGACATATAGTAAGAGGTTACTTTTCCTGCAATCATTAGTATTAGGGTTTTAACTAGCGCAAATAGGATGTTAGGATTATTTTTGTGGACATTTTGTTTTGCTATTTTATCAATCTATTCGGATTCTAGAGGTTTCTCAAGAACCCTAAACCCTATTATCTTGTTCTAGCTTCAATTTTCTTCTACTTTTAGCCATTATTCTGCTGTGATTTTTGTTTTCTACTGTTTTCCTCTCCCCACCCTACTTCTATTTGGCTATTGAACTTCCAAAGGCATAGCACAAAAGATTTTTAAAACCAAGAACTGCATTTCAACAATCCTATTAGACCAAGCATATGATCAGTGGGTGCTTCCTTTCTAGATTACATTTCCAGTAAGCATATCCAGACTTCTAAAGCGATTGAATAAACAGAAAGTAGTAGCATTCTAATCCAAATATAGTTTGAAAGTGGGAGGGGTTTGTTAGCGACTTATCTACGATACTAAGGATCCCAATAGGAGCATGCTTTAAAATGAGACTGGTTTCTTGGATGCTTGTGGTCTTTTGGGTTTGGTCTTCTTCAGCCATTTGTGGTTCATTCTTTGATTTCCTACAAATCCAAGATAACTTTAAAATTTTAATTGCTGGTGCATTCTGTTGATAGAAACATTTTCAAGCTACCAACCTAGGTTAAATATTTTCGGATTTGATGTTTTGCTGACAAAGACCAATTGATTTATGTAATATAAAGCTTTTCACATGACTATTGATGCACTTCCCTCTTTCTTTCCTTTTCCATTGGAATCCACATATGCTGGTGAGCACAACATATTTGAGTTTCTGGAAGTTTTTGCATATTGTTTCTTTTTCTATCAAAGGTCGTTCTTGCCTGTTACTGGATTGCAGGTGCAAATACTGAAATGTCTGATCATTTTACAGGAAATTGAACTAGAAGCTCATGCTGTTAAAGGAATGGGAAAAACACATGCAAAATGGTCTCCTGTGGGGACTGCTTGGTATCGGATGTTTCCTGAGGTGTGAAGATATCTTGTTCTCTGATTGTTTTTATCAATGCAACCTCCTCCCCCCTTTCCCCTTGCATATTATTGTAACATTTTGAACACTTCTTCCTTCCTTGTAGGTTGTATTACTGGAAAACATTAAAGGTGAGGATGCTGAAGAACTTATAAGGAAGTGTCCAAGTGGTGTATTTGATATTGAAGACACTGGCAATGGTAAAGTGATTTTGTCTTCTTTATCCTTTCTTTCTGGACAACTTTCTGTGCTGCATAGTTTCCATTAATTTTCTTAGAATATAAAATAACGCTTCCATCTCTGTTTTTGCTTTCTTGAGTATCCCTGATGAATGATTTGGTTGTTTGACAGCTAAGAAGAAGGCAATTGTAGCTGATTCACGAGCCTGCACTTTGTGTAGGGAATGCATAAGAGGGGATGAAGAGTGGGAGAAACGTGTGGCACTGCACCGTGTTAAGGATCATTTCATATGTAAGTGATGAGGTGTACATGCTTTTAGCAATCTAATTACCATTAAACTGTGAATATAAGTTTCTTGTGATTGTTTGAAGAATGTAGTGAGGGAAATTATAAGCAATATCAAAACAAAGTAAACTATTCTGATTGGGTTGATACCAATTAAATTTACTGCAAAATATTTTTTCTACAAGAATAGTTAGAGAACCTCAGGAGCTTTGCCTCGGTGGATTAATTGTTGCTTGAAGGTATAACGACATACATCACCTTCTGGTGGAAAATCAATATTCTATTACTTGAGTTCAGATTGCAGATCAAATATTTCTCGTTAAAGTTCAAGCTCAATTGGAAACAAGCTTAAGTCTCCAGCTCTTGTCCTTGCAGGACAACGGACTAAATATATTAGCTCTATCATAGTTTTATTGAAGATCCTGTACTTGTGATATTCAGAGAACTTTCTTTTAACTGAATTAGAACTCCAAAGAAGGAAACTGGTCAATTTTACAATAATTGTCCTGAAGATCCTGGCTTCCAGATTTGGAAAGATCCATAATGTCATGAGATGGTCATGGTTTTGAATTTAATAGACCAAATTTTATATGTTGCCAAACCGTTTTCAACTCACTGGTTTTTGATATAGTCCCCTGGATAGAGAGGTTTTTTATATATTGCAATCTATAGTAGCGAATATGTTTTGAATTGATCACTTTAGCTAAATAAAATATTTTGAACTTCCAGTGCTAAGCCTATAAATAATTCTGCAACCAAGAGCCTGAAAGGCTGCTTGAGCGTTATGCTGTCTAAGCAGCTCAGGAGAAAAAGTTGTGCATGCTATTTCCTACTATCCATTTACTGGAGTTCTGTTACCGTGGTTCATGATACATAAGTTCGTCTGTGACCAATTTTGAGTAGAGTTTCTGTTGTCAATTTCTTGTACAAGGCAGATGAAATTGTCCCTCTTGTTTATCAGTATTTATTTTTAACCTTCATTGTAGGTGGATAAAATTGCTTGAATTTGAAATTTATTAATTTTGAGAAGATCTGTACTAATTTTGCTTGCTCTTTCCCACTAGTTACTATTGAATCAACTGGAGCATTACCTCCTGAAGTTCTCTTTACTGAAGCTGTGAAGATCTTGGAAGCCAAGTGTGAACGTGTAATTACCGAGCTCTCTTGAGGCCTTCTTCTCGTTTCCATTTTTTCTGGAGTAGATGCTGATGAAGAGGTGTTATTTAATGTTGTTTACCAAGCTTGATTACTCTCTCTCTCTCTCAATTTTGGAATTCGAAACGTTTGCAAAGCCTTTTACGTAAAAGCCTCAGTTTCTGCATAGAAGCTTTGTTACTGATAACACATGATTATGCAGTGTTAATGTTGAATAACTGAACTCTTTCAAGGCCAAGCTTAATTGAATTCCGTGGCCGAGTTTCAATGTATAGCTGGGATTTTACTTGAATGCATCCTATTTACTTGAAGCAGCTTCTTGGTGCCTAATCATAACAGGTTTAAGACGGAAAAACTATACAGCTCCATCAACAGTTTCATAATTAATTTTGGTCATTAATTTATGTTATGGAGTACAAAATTCCATTTATGAAATGAAAATAACACCATTAATTACTGTTATAATAACGCATTTTAGATCCCTTGATTTTTGAACATGGAAAGAGAAAACAAAACAAAAAAAAAAACATTTAGTGGGTGAAATGATATGAAGGAAGGAACGGGGGATAAAAGAAAAAAAGGAGAA
Source organism: Populus trichocarpa (assembly GCF_000002775.5). Classification (NCBI taxonomy): domain Eukaryota; kingdom Viridiplantae; phylum Streptophyta; class Magnoliopsida; order Malpighiales; family Salicaceae; genus Populus; species Populus trichocarpa. The sequence continues at coordinate 38,720,894 of NC_037285.2, read as the reverse complement.
AAAAGAGATGAGTAAAGAAAAAAGAAAAATACGAAAGTTGATGTGATCCAAATCATATTTTTATATATTCGGGAGTGTAATGTTTATATTTTAAAGTGATCCAAACCATATCTATACCTCATCGATCATCTTATAAAAGTAATTATGTGAAGACAAGAAACTTTAAAGACAAGTTAAAGAATTGATAATGATAAAAGAATACATAAAAAAAACATGAGTTCATATGTAGTTTTAGTATTGTTACTACCAAAAACAAGGATGAAACTTAGAGGATGTGTGTTGATTGTCAAGTTATCAACAATATTACGGTAAAGTATAGGCACTCAATTCGTAAACTTAATGATATGTTAGATGAATTGCTTGAGTCTTGTAGTTTTTTTTAGATTGATTTGAAAATTGGATATCATCAACTAAGAATGAAAGAAGGAGATGAATAAAAAATTGTCTTTAAAACTAAATATGGTTTGTTTGAGTGGTTAGTTATACTTTTTAAACTTACTAATGCACCTGATACTTTCATGAGATTAATGGACCATGTTTTGCGCAATTTTAGAGGTAAGTGTTTTATGGTTTACTTTGATGATATTTTAACTTATAATAAGAATTTAGACGAGCATGTTAAACATTTAAGGAATTGATTGGTTATTTTACGAAAACAATGTTTATATGCTAATATGAGAAGGTGTGACTTTTGCATGGAAAAGATTGTAATTCTTAAATATGTTGTTAGTGCAAAAGGTATTGAGATGAATAAAGAAAAGGTTAGGGTTATCTAAGAATGGTCTTCACCTAAGTCAATCATTGAGACAACAAGTTTTAACAGTTTGGCTAATTTTTAAAGGAGATTTGTTAAGGGTTTTAGTACTCAAGCCGCATCTTTAACTGAGATAGTTCACCTCAATGAGGTACCTAAGAGCATCATGTTTGAATATGATAAATTTTTAAGCTATTTCTGGAAGGTTTTGTTCGGGAAATTAGGAACAAAATTGTTATTTTTTACTACTTGTCATCCACAAATAGATGGTCAAACTGAAGTAGTTAATAAGACTTTAACTATCATTCAAAAGAATTTAAAAAATTAGGAAGATTGTCAATCATTTATTGAATTTGTTTATAATAGAAGTTAGGTCATTCTCACAGCTTTCTTAAATTGGAAACCTGATCTAGATAGTCAGGGCTAATTGAGTTATTGTGTGTACAAGCATCTTTTTCCTTTGCACCATTGAAATGAGTATTCTACTACTGATTATTCTCATTTTGAAATTGTTTGACTTTAATCCTTTGGATTTCTTTTCTTTATCTATAGATGAAAAGGTTAGTCTTGATGACAATAGAAAAACACAAGTAGTAAAGGCTTTCCATGAGAATGTCAGGAGACAAATACAAAAAGAAAAAGAAAAAGAATAAACAATATGAATTCAAAGCTAATAAAAGGAGAAAGAAAGTTATTTTTTTTAACCAGATGATTGAATTTGAGTGCATATGAAAATAAAAAGGTTTTCTAAACAAAAAAGATCTAAGTTGATACCGAAAAGAGATGGACCATTCCAAATTCTTGAAGATTTAATGATAATACTTATAAAATGAATCTACTAGATGAGTATGGTGTTAATGCTACTTTTAATGCCTTTTTTTATTGCTTTGTTTGGTATAAGTGATGATTCGAGGTCAAATCTTTTTTAGGAAAGAAGGGATGGTACGATCCAAACTACACCAAAGGATCTATAAGAAGTTCAAGTTGGGCCAATTATAATCAAAGATACATTCAATGAGCCTATTTAGAGTATCTAGACTAAGGTGAATTTCAAGGAGACTACAACTTCAATAAGTGATGATCAGACCTTATTCAAATTAATTCATGCACAAGAGGGGCCTAATCCATCTATTTCATGAGCTGACTAATTTTGGCAGTTAGAGGCTTATTTTTTCTAATACACGGTCTTACTCTAACTAGTATAATTTTCGATCAGATTGTTGGAACAGGCTAAAATTTCATCAGAGGTTTCCAAAGGTCTTATTCTATATTGGACTAAAATTTACATCGGGAAGGCCTTGCGATAAGGTATAGAAGCTACTGTATAGGAATTGTATTAGTTTCCTAGTTGATTTAGGATTCTTTTTTCTATTTTATTTAAACTCTTATTATTTTTATAGTATTGTTTAAGACGCTTTTACATATTATAAATAGGGTTATTTAACTTGTATTTGTGCTTATTTTGTTTTTACATAGTTTGATTTCAATAATTATAATTGTGTGTGTGGCATTTTGCTCATACTTTTTTGGTTTTTCATTAAACTACTCTGACTTATCAAAGAATTGACTAAGGTTCATGATGTCTTTTATACTTCTCATTTGCGTCTCTTTATAGGCATTAAGTGAGGGTTCAATTATTTATAGTCTTTATATCTTGGTATAAGTTATCGTTATGTAAAGCTCAATTTCAACCCTGATTTTAGTTTTCTTAGAAATAATTAATTTGACAGTGGATTTCTAGATGTATATATCCACAAAGATTGCATCAAAAACCTTATTTAAAAACAACTATCTTATCCACAACCTCTTTTTCACTGAAATCCGGTATCACAACAACCGCCACCTTTCTTTTCTCCACATCACCACCATAAATAACCCCACCTCTTTTTATAACTTGATTTAAACGAACCAACAAACCAATTCACACTAGTTCTCTAATAGTTAGTCAAGTTGTTCATTTTTATACCCTTTCTCTAGCTAAACAAACCAACACCATGACCATAAATCTTCTCCCCATTATCATAACCCAATTTGTTTACCTTATTTTCAAAATGTTTTTTAAAAAATCCAAAAATAGTGAAAAAAAACAACATAAGAATAAAAAATGCCTTTTTTGATGCATTTGCGTCATTTTTGTCATCTTCAATGTCTTTTCAAAAGAATCCAAAAATTAAAAAAATTATTTTCAATGTGTTAAACTATTAACACACTCATTTCAAAATCATTGATTAATTGTTTTTCATCAAATTAACATTGACATTGCCTTTCTAAAAAAAATCAAAATACAAAAGGTTAAAAAAATTAAAAAATAGGACAAAGGGATCAAAGCGCAAAGCAAGAAAATGGAGGGACCAAGATAAAACCAAGTTACTTGGTCACCAAATTGCTTGGGGACCAAGCAATTAGGAGGAAGAGATAAAATTACTTTCCCTATAAATAGTATAAAAAAATATCAAAAGAAGGAAGGAGCGTGAAAAACAAACCTAGAGAGGAACCATTAAAAAACTATATAAAAAAAAATAGAGAACTCTATCTCACACACACCTAAAAAAACCTTGTACTTTTTTTTACAAGCCATCACCCTCACATAAAAAAAAAAAAAGACCTCACATAAGACACAAAGCAATCTCTCCCTCGTGCTCTCTCTTCATGTCAAAATCAAACACACAAAAAAATCAAAAATCTTTATTTTCTCTCTTTCCTTAATTCATAGGCTGAATAAATAAATGGGCTAGCAAAAAATAATCTTTATGGTCCAAAGAATTATTTTATAACAAACCCAAAATAAAGTTCATAATAGGTTAGGAAAAAAATCTCAAACCAAAGGCCAAAATAGGTTAGCAAAAAGAAAATTCAAGCTCCGAAGCCCAATGTCTGATCTTTTAACCATGTTGAGCAAAGCCAAGTCAAGCGAGAGGGATAAATAAATGAGTTGGCAAAATAACTCTATATATACCAAAAAAATATTTTATAACAAACCTAAACTCAAGTCCAAAATAAGTTGCAAAAAGGAAACCTTAGCCCCGAGGCCTGAGCTTGTGACTATGCTTAAGCCAAAATATACTTTTTTGTAGGCTCAATTATAACTCTTCAAGTTTCCACTGTATAAATTATAGAACAAATATTGTATTTTTCTAATATGAGATAAAGGGTTTTAAATCTCACCTAAACATATTTTTGGAGATTAATTTCTTATTCATCCATATTTTATTTTTATCATGTTAATATTCCATGTTAAAAAAATTATCATTAGAGGATAATTTACCATGAAGTTTTAACCCTAAAAGTAAGTGGACTCCACTTTTAATTTGGCATCAAATAATCTCATTAACCATATTTTAAAAATAAATTCTTAAAAATTTCCCACATGAAAAGAAATTTTCTTACTAGTATATAAAAACTCAAAGATTTATATAGGGATAATTATTTGGTGCATCACTACATCAAGGTAGGTAGTTTTTAGTTTTGAGCCATTCTTGGTAAAATACTATTGGATTTTCTCGGTTAAATAATGAATATGATGTCTTAAATTATTCAGCCTTTTATGTAAATCAAGATAATAGTACTTACATGGTTCTTTATCTAGAGATTTTCTTTGATTCTTTATGTTATGTTCATTTTGGCTCTGAATAACTTACAAATTCATGAGTATTTTAAAGAATTTAAACTTTTATAAACTCTAAGAAGACAATCATATTTTTCACTTATATAGGTGATCTTTCATTAATTATATTCTACTATACTCCATTTAGTATACAAAGATATGAAAATCACTAAGAGCATAACTCACTATTTATCATACTGCAACTAACATCTTTTTCATCATAGGAATAAGTATAAAATAATAATTTTTTAGTGTTATTGAGAATATTAATAACCTAATTTTCCCTTTGAACCTAGATCTTAAGATCTCTAATCAATTAGGCAAGGTTACCATCATTATATCATTTCATCTTTAAAGGCTTTAAACCTATCTATCTTGAGAAATTATGCACGAGCTCTCTTAACAAACTTTTAATTAATGGATCTGTAATATTTTCATTTGACTTTACATAATCAATAAAAATTATTCCATTCGAGAGTAAGTGTTTAAGAACATTATACCTATGATGTATTTGTCTAGACTTATCATTATACATACTACCTTGATGAATATGAAATATCCTCTAAGATATTCCAAAGTCACTCGGTTTTATCTCCGGCTTTATCACGAGCAATAAATTATTATTTTATTGTGGATCTTATGATACACATTTTCTTAAAATATTTTCATTATACAACTACTCAATTGAGAGTGAAGACATATCCACTAATGAATTTGAAATCCTTAATATTGGATATTCAATTCTTATCACTGTACTCTTTTAATATCATTGGGTATCCAGTATAGTATCGCACATAGTCTAAGATTTATCTTAAATATTTGAGTATCATATTTATTGTTTTTTAATGATTAATATTTGGATTAATGATAAAACAACTTAGTTTACTAATTAAGTATGTCATATTTAGTCTTTTACAGTTCATAACATACATCAAGCTTCCAATTATCACAGAATATTCTAGCTAGTTTATTCTCTTAACTTATTTTTAGACAGATGTACAACTATGTCCATTAGTATTTTGACAGTGCTATTGCTACCTTTAGAACATTTATCGAGAATTTTCTCAACATAATAAGATTGGAACAATACTTAACCATCAAATATCCTAGTAATTTTTACTCATAATATGACATCTACAACACACCAAAATTTTTTTATGTCAAACTTATTAGTTACATTTTCATAATAGACATGATCATATGATCATTGTTATCTAAAATTAGCATATCATCCATACAAAGAAATATAATGACATAAACTTTATCTTTGTTTTTTATATAAATATGTTTATCAACTTTGTTGATTTTAAACTCATTTGAAAACATAACTTTATTAAATTTTTCATACCATGGTTTATGTGCTTGTTGCAAATTATATAATGACTTGACAAACTTATAGATTTTTTTGTTTTATCCTTTAACAACAAACCTCTCAAGTTTTCCATATAAACCTTTTTGTCAAGGTCACCAACTAAGAAAAAAAAATTATATTCATTTGATGTATTTCAAGTTCGTCAATAGTTAAGATGGCTATTAATATTCATATGAAATTTATTTTTAACACTTCTTAATATGGATTCTTTAACAAGAAGTTTTTTTTTTTAATATTTGTCATTAGTTCCATCAACTTTCATCTTTCTTTTTAAGATCCAATTATATCCTAATGGTTTACATCCAGGTTAAAGACTTACTAGTTCTCATGAATGATTATTCATAGTGGATTTGATTTTAATATTGACTACCTTTTTCCAATAGAAAGCTTCATGATAAGACACTACCATAGAGTAGGTTCAAGATTTATTTTATAACAAGTATGTTAGAAAATTAAGACCAAGTCTTTTGGTTGTTTTTTCCATTTACTTATTATAGTCTTAACTTGAATTCAACATCTTCCGTTAATGATGACTACTTGAGATAAAATTAATCGGTCTCTTAAGTAAATAATTTTCTTGTGCTTTATTAAATGGAAAAACATCTTTAAACAATGTAGCATTCCTTGATTTTATTATAGTATTAAAATAAATGTTTTTAATATTTGATTTATATACAAGAAATTAATATACACTATGCGTTACTTTTATAAGCATATATGATAAAAACACAATTCACAGTCTTAGATTCTATCTTGATAGTTTTAGGATTAGACACTGTCACTTTTACAAAACACCCCTACATTTTAAGATATTTATATAAAGATCTTCTACTTTTCTATAATTCTTATGGTGTATTTTCTAAATTTTATAGGATATTTTATTAAGAATATAATTGTCAATTAGAATTGTTTTCCCCTACAAGTTCCAAGGTGTTCTCAAACTTATCAATATAAAATTCATCATTTCTTTTAGTATTTAGTTTTTATATTTTACAATGTTATATTTTACAAGAGAATTTTGTATGTTTTCAACGTGGAACATGAGATTTTGAGTTTTTTTTTAAAAAAAATCAGTCATGATTCTTTAAGATTAATTTTTCATTCACTTACAATTTATTTTAATAATATTAATATTTCATGTTAAACAACTTTTGTTGAATAATTATTTCCAATAAAATTTTAAACCATACTTTTAATTTTACCTTAAATATTCCCATTAATTATATTTTTAAAAATAAATTAATGAGTGATAATAATACTTATAGCTACTCACGTAGAATTATGAAATGTTTGTTCGGCTATGGTGGTTGGGCTTAAGCCCTTGTCTTTGTATATTGTGTTAAGCATGACCGGGAGCCACAACAGGCTGGAAAAAAGATTAAAAAAATATTTTAGGGGTGTATGAAAATATAATAGTGATTATTTTTAAAATATTTTTTATTTAGAAATATATTAAAATAAATTATTTATTTATTTTAAAAAAAATATTTTTGATATCAGCATATTGAAATGATCCAAAAACATTAAAAAAAATTTTAAACAGAACAAAATCAATTTTTTAGAAACACTGTTTAGAACACAATTCATCCTAGAAATAAAAACAAGAAGTGGCTCCTTTTTTTTCTCCATGAAAAAAAAAATGATTAGTTAAACATTCATAATTTTCCTCTGTTTTACTTGAAGCATTAAGTTAAATTTATTTTATTTTTTAATTGAATTACATTAAAAAAAATTCTATTTATTTTTTTATAACAAAAAAAAGTGAAGTAACCATTACTTAAGTCAATTTGGATTGCTTAAAAGGACGAGGATGTTGATGCTATAATGACTTCAAGTCTTTGGTTACTTCTTTTTTTCTTTTTTATCCTTCGTAAAGTAAGTAAATTGTTTTTGTTCACGTAATTCAATTACAAAAGAAAATTAAAATTGACCAAGGTTATGAGTGCTTAAGGTCGTAGAAGTAAAAACATAAATTTTAATTTAGGTAAAATGGTAAGCAAGTCGAATCAATTAACCAATCCATGGACCATGGGAACAAGAAAAAGGAAAGATTTGTGGTTATGAAAGTTAAATTATTATGATATTTTATGGAAGACAGAAGAACAGAAGAAGAACCCATCAATCCAAAGATAAAGAGGTATATTCTATGCTCATTCCTTTATGTTCAATTTGTTTAGTGGACTAGTAACATTTTATGATGTCATTTGACATTGGGTATCATGGTGAATTTTTCTTTGCCATGAACAATATACCCTACTTTGAGAGGTGAAAAAAAATCTTGCATTCTGTTGCAAAGAATATATATCATTAATTATCAACATTGTTTTTTTAGATCCCATTAATCTTTTTTCTACTAAAGTTACTTTCACCGAAAATAAAAAGAAGAAAAAGAAGAAAGAAAGTCTAGCATGACAATGTTAGGACAAACATTTACGCATATAGATAGTGTTGGCCTGATATCGCGGTGAACTAAACAAAAAAAAATGGAAAGAAAAGTTGTCATATAATATTATAGTCATTAGAACCCTAACTACTCTTTAGAATTTTAAAATAAGATACTCATTATGCGAAAAAGATATATTGTCATTCTAAAGCATCCTACCTGAAGTAGGTTGTTTTGATACTTGTCCTTTATTTTTAATGGTCTATTATGTCTAATTTACCAGTAGTCTATCTACATGGGTTTACTGCGATAAGTTAAACCAGGATAGCTTTTATGTTTATCCATTCTAAAGTCCCAGTTGTTTTTCCCATTCCTAATTTGTTAGGGAATTGATATTTTTATGCCCATTTACTCACTCTTGATCATGACATAAGAATATTAATAGTTTATCAAGCTATGTCAATAAATAATTGGGTAGGTTTTTATTGGATTCATTAAGACCCAAATCCTAGAAGGAGGTGTTTCTAAACACTTTGTTTATGCAGCAATGATATATGGATAATAACCTTTATTTTATTTATCATGTAACACCAGGGTCAACATTCACAAATTTTGCTAAATGAGGATTTGTATTCTAGTTCCAAAATATCTAAGCATTAATCATTTTGGGTTAATCTATATATTAGATAGTGGGAGACATTCAAAACTTCCTAAAAAATTAAGACTCTTGATGTCAATCAATAAATATTAGATTGAATAGGGAAATCTTGCATGCTCTTGAGGAAGAATAAAAAAAACAGCTTTTGTTTTACTCACAAAGAAACATAGAATTGCAAGTTATGTCTTTACGTTCTTCCCAAAGGTCCAATGCATGACCAGCATCTAAAAGAAAAGACTTCACATCACAACAGCCTCCCATTAGTGCCTACATCGTTTATTTGTCTACTTCCTTCTCCAAAATAGCCCACAAGACAACCAATAACTAAATGAAACGAAAGAAACATAAGGTTCTATTTTTGTCAACACACCAACCTCAGAAAGTTGTCCATGAAAGAACAACAAGCAAGTAGAGCGAAAGAACTAAAGAAGCACAAGACACATTCATTGTTTTTCTCAACCTTGTCATTTCCTCCCTCTCTCTAATCTCTTAAGGGAACAAAAACATTTCAACGCATAGGAGAGGATAAAATAAAGGCATAAAAACTCATGAAACAAAACAATGGCATGTAAAGGAAACGAAACTAACAGATAGAGGCTGAAAGTATCTCAAAAGTTAAATTGAGGTTTTTCCAACACAAGAAAAGAATAAATAAAAGGTCTAGCCCTACACATTTAAAGCATCAACAACACCCAAATAATTGTCACATCAAGATGAGGGAAAAGACACGAGCCATACTTGCAAACTCTAAAAGGTGTAGCTCAACTGGTTAGGATCTGAGTTTACTTTTCAAGGATTATTAGTTCGAGTATCATAAACCTTGAAGCTACTGGAAGCTTACATGGTTGTTAACTTTAGGATCTCAAGAGATTAGTCAAGGTGCATGTAAGCTTATCCGAACACCCATAGTTCAAAATAAAATAAAATGGTAGTGATTGTTTTGTGTCTCTTCTCCCTAAGAACACCACTAAATCTCTCTTTTCTTTTGAAGTCGATGTCTTAAAGAAGCAGGTTCCTTTATGACAACTCCTTATATGATTTGAGTCTCTTGAAAGGACTGTGATGCACCTTTAAAAACCTTTATTCTTTCCTCCACTGATCTTTTCTCTCAGGTTTTGTTACTCTTTGTTGCCTTTCCCTTTCTTTTTCTCTCTATTATCACTCTCCTCTCTCTTTTTTTCTCTACTGTCACTCTCCTCTTTCTTTCTTTTATTTTTTTCTCTTATTCTTGATGTTCCTTCTTTCTATCTTTTTTTTTAAGCCCTCTTAACATGGGTATTGAAAGCCTCTTTTATAGGCAAAGATCGGAGAATGGTGGCCTCTTTTCACAACCATTCCTCGCAGCTCACGCTCCTCCCTTGTCCATCTTGCAAGCTGGCCAAAGGTACATGTACAAGCTGCTCACAATTTTAACTGATTTGGGTAGTGTTTTTTACTGTGTTTTGCAGGTTTTTAGGAGTTAAGAACAAGTGCGAAAGGGGTTGTAATTAAGGTATGAAGATAGGGATATAAGGTGGGCATGGTGGTTATCTTTAATGAGGAGCAAAAGGGGTGGTTCATAGGGGAACTTAAGCCATATCTTATCAGCGAAGAACCTCACATTAGAGAAGAAGAACTTGGACGACGTGTCATCCCTCTCCTTGCTAAACAGCTAAATGACGTGTCATCTCCATCTTCAATTAGGGATTCTAATTAAAGCAAACATTGTCGTTTTCCTTTTCAATTTGGTTTTTCTGATTAAACCGACGACGTCGTTTTGGATAAAACAACTGGATCCTGTCATTTTAATTGCTTTCGACTTCATGCCTTGGTTTCGCCAAACTCTTAAAATGGCATGAATTGGACTCCTTATTACAAAATCCTTTTCAATTGTACCCTTGATCCTTCTTAAATTAGTCTTAGCATTTAAATGTGTGGATCAATATAGTCCCTGGATCCTTTATTTGTGCAATTTCAGTCCAAGTTGACTTTAAGTCTTAAAATTCTATTCAATTGAGACCCAAAATAAACCAATTATGCCCTTATAATTTTAGTGCCTTTTTTATTTTAGTCACTGGACCTTCAAGTCTTCTAATTTTTGTCAAATTGACTCTTAATTCCAAATTTTTTGTTCAATAATTCAACTAAGACCTTCTATGTTTTCACCAACTTAATTTAGTCCTTGAATTTCTAATTTATGCAATTTAGCCATAGTTTTCAATTGTTCTCTTCAATTAAAGTATTAAACTCATAATTAACTGACCTGGACTTCCAAACTTTTCTAACTTGTTCATTTTGATCCCTAGTTTTCTTATTTGTGTGATTATAATCAATTTCAACCATTTTTTCAATTTCTTCAATCAAACCCAAATTATATGTCCTTATTAATTTGATTGGTTGTAAATTGAATCTTTTTTTATGATTTTTCTTGAAAATGACATTTTCTTGGAAAATTTTCTTTAGAAAATTTGGGAATTAATTTGGAATATTTTGAGGATTTTAGGAGGGTGAAAATTTAGTTACGACACTTAGAAGACACATAGAATGTATTCTAGTTTGCATATTCGTGCTAAGGTTGGGGGACCAAAAAAAATTGAAATGTAAAAAAAAATCCTCAAAATGTTCTGAGAATTCTTTTGCATTCTTATTTGGAATATTCTAGGAATTATTTGGTATTTTTATTAAAACCAGAAATATAGTCGTTTTTTCATCAATATTATAACAACTTTATAATTTTCTTTGTAAAATATTTTTGTCGCTGAAACTTTATCTTTACTAAAAATTTATTAATCAAATATTAAATTTATTAATCAGATATTTAATAAATATTAAAAATACATAAATTTTTATTAATAATTAAATATGTTTATATAAACAAAATTAATATCACTTATAATTAATTAATTGACTATATAATATATATACTAACATGGAAACCTTACAATATCAAAATCTTTGAATTGACTCACGACACATGCAAGCAAATATTTTTGAACTAATTCTTATTTTATTTCAGGTTGAGAAAGCGAGAGGCCATGAAAGGTTTATTTTTTTATTTATTTTAAAAGTGTTTTTAAAAAATTATCAAAAATTTTTATTTTTTTCTCTTTTAAATTAATTTTTTTTTGTTATTTTCATATCATTTTAATATATTTATGTTAAAAATAATTTTTAAATTTTTTTTAAATTTTTTTTTAATATATTTCTAAAAAAATATATTTTAAATTCACTTCTACCGCAATTCAAACAGAACATTCTTGCCACTTTGAAATTCGAGCCGTGTGTTTTATTTTTGGAAAGCAGTGCAAGTGGCATGGTGCATAGCAGCCAACAAAATAATTCAGCATCTTTTTCCCTTATCGGTTCTTATTACCTATGTGCAAAAATAAAATAAAATAAAATAAAAAAGCTCTTGTTTGGTAGAATATATACTTGGAGAAAAAAAAATCAAAGAATAGAATATAAATCTTTCAAAGCATAGAACATAAAATATTGGAAGGGATAGTCGGTATCTCTATTGTCAACCAAATGAGTCTATCGTGTGCGTGTGTATGAATGGACCGCCAAATTTTAAAGATAGAAATAATCGTTGTATTTAAAAAATATATATATTTAATTTCTATACTAAATATGTCTGGATGTTTCTAAAATCATTCCATTTAATATTAAGGAGTTTTTTTTTTTATTTTAATATTTTTTAAAATTTTTGGATGATTTTATGACACTTCAAATAATTCTAATATATATATATATATATAAAGAAAACTTTTGAGTGTGTGTGATATGTTGATCTTAGTTAGCATTTCGAAATGACCCTGGAAAATTGAACCGTTCCTGCCTGTTTCTAATAAATTTATATTTTATAGTTCTCACGGAATTTATATTTTATGACTGTTTAATATTCATCTAGAAGACAAACATGACATTTAATCTAAGAAAACTTATGGTATTTTCAGAAAAAAGAAAAAAATATTCAACTTGTTTATAGCATGCTTTTCTGGAAAAGAAAAAAAAAACACAAATTATAAGAATATATTTTCTATACTAAAAAATATATGCTCGATTTTACAAGCGTTTGTTTTTTTATCGTATAATTAAGTAAAAAATAATTAAAAAAATCTAAAAACCTAATGGAGTTCATCTCCCAAATTGTGAATTTAACAAGTTAAGTCGTGAAACTTGAGCCGATCCAATATATTATCGTCTTAATATTAAAAAAAATCAACTTAATTTTTTTTAATGTTTTTAACCAATCACCCGAGTTACCTTTAGACCCCCAAATTAACTAATTAAAGTCAGGTTAAAAATATTTATGATTAATTCATTGAACCAAGTTTAATAACAATATTAAATAATTTTTTATGACCTAAATATTTTTCTAATATTAATTTTTTTTTTATTCGAGATGCATCATAGCTCAACCCAGTAAACTATATATAAAATCTTTGTGATGAGTAACATACAAGCTAATTCAAAAATATCTTTTATCATTAAATGCAGAATAAAGTAATATATATATATATTCATTGTTTAGACGATAGGGGTGAGAAATTTTGAATTTGAGCGGTCCAACTTCTACGTATTGGATTGATATTTGACTAATGAGATTTGTTATATCCCGTTAGTAATTCAAATTTCCCTTTTTCAACTAATTTGACCAGCTTTCAAAATAAAATTGTTTTTTTTTTTTTTTTTTTTTTGAGGTGGCTCTTCTAGATATGCCTTGGTTGGGGTTTGAATCGGTCCTTTACAAAAACAACCAAACGAACCCTTGTATTTTGTTGAATGTGGTTCCTTAGTTGGCAGCCACAATATCGGAAGGTCAATAATTCCAGCCCCGTATTATATAAGGAGGGTTGTCTTTAACCATTTATTATATTATATATTATATATTATATATTATAATTTTTAAATTTATTTATATAAAAAAAAAAACTAAATTGCAACGATGTTTTACGGTGCCTCCGGAAACATAAGCACTATTTACATCATTGTAGCCCTACAGTTACATGAAAATGGTAACTTCGGTCCTCGCGTTTCCCTTTTGTTATATTTTAATTCTTGATATTTTGCTGTTCTACGTGTCGGTTGTCAAAATTTATTTTCATCATTTTTTAGTTTTTAAGTTTTCAAAAAAAAAATTCATTAGAAAATAATAAAAAAATTGAAAATGTTTAGTTGGCCATATTCTAACTATAAAAAAAAATTAAATTTGATGTTAATAAGTTGGTCTTAGATAGAAAAAATTTAATAATAATAGTTTTGCCTGTCAATAATACATGAAAATTAGATCAGGTCCATATAAAGTATTTTTAAATCTTATATGATTTTCAAGTTTTAGGGTGTTTTCAATGTATTCAAGGATTTGAAATGAGTTAATTTATGTTTCTAATTTGTTTTTAGATGAGGATGATCAAGAAATTATTACAGCAATTGATGCATTGTCTGCTATATTTTTTTTAGATGTAGGCATGCGGATCTGGACTAGGCTGACATCGGCCCGCATTTTTCTTTTTTTAGGCTAGGTGTTTAGGCTAGGCCCATGATTTCTTTTCTTAATTGAAAATAAATATAAATTTAAATTAATAATTGCAATGTTATTTAACAAACTATATGATGATATCATACTTCTCAAATGAAATGAGCTTATATTTGCAATCACTTCTTTTTTTTTTTACAATTATACATGAGTGTAGTATGCAAAAAATTATACAAAAAAATGCACATTAATATTCAATGAGAATTAAATAATTTTTAGATTGTTAATTTTCATATGGTTTTCATAAATTAATTATTCTTTGTGTAATTTATAATGTAATGGAATGCAATGAGTTGTTGCATTACATTTCATCATTTGGTTACAAATACTCTTAGTAATATGATGAAAAACTTGTACAAATGTTTTCATTCTAGTCCCTATATATTTTTTTAAATATTTTAGTCTATAAATCTTACTTTTATGTATTTTTATAAATTACAATTTAGTTCTTATAATAAAGAAAACTTCTTATAATTAGATCTTTGTATGACTATTCAAGATCATGTAATTGTTCGTTACAGAGTCTTTATTGCTTGTAATGTAATAAATCATCATAATTGCAATGATATATTACAGTATAATTTTAAATATTACTCAATCTAATATATCATTATATTATAAGATTCATTATATCTAATCATACATGCTGTTAGGATATCATTTGGCTTACTATACTTTTTTTTTTTTTTGTGAGTATAAGAATGCAAAGAAAATCATTTTCAAAGTGTTAACGATTTGTCTGGGAGTGTGATTACGTTATTTTTTAAAGTGTTTTTTACTTGGAAATGCATTAAAATAATATTTTTTTATTTTTAAAAATTATTTTTGACATTATCACATCAAAATAATTTGAAAACATTAAAAAAAATTAATTTGAAATTAAAAAATATTTTTAAAATATAAAAATAAAGATTTCCTCTTTCTTATAAAGGAAAAAAATCACCCTCGCGTGCTTAGCATTTGAATCGATGTAAAATATTAAGTTTCCTAATTGGGTGCTGTGTTATTCTAGTAATGTTAATATATTAAATGAAATGATATGGAAATCTCTTTAATTGGTTGTAATGAATTTTATTAAAAAAATTAAGTTTATTTAAGATTTTTAATAAATTCTTAATAATTATCCGAAATGCATTTGTTAGCCTAACCCTGACTGAAATAATCTTTGAATTAATTTTCGTCCCTGCAGCGCAAACAAAAATTTATAAAATTAAAATATTTTTTTTGTTTAAAATTAATTGTTTTTTAAAGGAAGAGAAAAAAATATAATGCTCCATGGTATACTTCTTTTCAATTTTATTTTTTTTTTTAAAAGAAGTCAACATCTTTCCATTTTTAACAATTCGTTAATTTTAAATAAAAAAAAATAAAAGCAAAACCAGAAATCAGGAATTGTTCACTCTCTCCTCTCTCTCTCTGTGGGATATGGTTTTTTAGTTTAAATTTGGTGACTTTGAGCTCTCAAAAGACACACGCAGAGCGAGAGAGAGGGAGCGAGAGAGAGAGAGGACTGAAGCGGGTGTCTAAAACAGCAGAAGACATCTGTGTTCTGTCTTGGTGTCCTAAAAAGAAAAAAGAAGAACAACAACTTGAAAGAGAAAAACAAGATATGGGCACCACTGCTAATCAAGATCAAGCAATCAAACAATTGCAGTCCATAATGGACCAAAGTCAGCTCACAAAACCCACTTCATATTCTTTTTAAATCGTTCTTTTTACTTTTTCCCGTGAAAATTTGATCTAAAATTACTAACAAAAAGCTTTTTTTTTTTTTTGCAGTAGATGAGTCAATGAAGAACACATATCAGGTTAGTTTCTCTTGGAACTTTGTTGATCTGATTTATTTTTGACTGATTCTTATAGTTATTGAACTATCTGGTTTAGTTGACTGTTTGTTTTACTAAAAATAGATTTTTTTTATTGTTTCAATCAAACATAAACAAGATAATCATACATATACAGTTCCGCTTCGTTTGGATTTGATCTGGGTTTGTTATGATTTGCAGTGTTCTCTTTGTTACTGCCTTTGCATGTTACATGGTCTGATTTATATGTAAAAAGATTGGTGTTTGCTGTATTGTGAAGTTCTTTTGTGTACGAAGCAATTTATTTTGCTATTGGATACTATTCGTTGATCTCCTTTATGCTTTTCTGGTTCAGAAGATAATGCCAACGCATGTTCATTGCACTTATATTTGCTGGATCTTTATACTAGTTGTTGATACTGGAATAGGCTCTAATGATTTTACTGTACTTCCATGAAAATTTTATTTTTCTTTTCTTTTCTTTGTCGGAGCAAAAGTTTGGAGCCGTTTTTTTTTTTAAAAAAAATTTTGAACTCAATTTGATGAAATATCCTGGACAGCACCATAAGATATTAGGATTTCATGATCTTTATGTTTGAAATATACAACTTTTTTTTTTTTGTAAACTTATTTTATTCGAGTAGCAAAAACCTATCGTATTTACTGCATGTTGCCTATAGTCTTCAGATGCTTGAATGGCCTCGTTTCATCATTCTTTCTCAAAATAGGTGTATTGAATTGTATGAATTCAACTTCCTTTTCCTTTTGGTAAATTTGATGAAGAAGGAATTGTCTTGACTCTTTCAAGTGAATGAAATGACAAATAGGTCCAAAAGATATGGCAGCATCAGAAACTAGCATTAAGTTCATAATTTGGGATGGAAATGATCTCAAAATAGGACAATCATCTAGAGAGTTACAATTTCCTTCCAAGTCTGGATTACATGAGTGATGAGACCATTTCTGTGGCTAGTTGCACAGTTCTTCATTCAAGATTTCCTACATTGTAGGAGGATTACAAGGAAAGGACAAAAGAAAGTTTGAGGAATACTTGATGTCATTTTCGATTATTTCTATATCTTCATTATCCTATTGCATTTGCGGTTTCCCCTTCCAATATTTGTTGTATCAAGAAAAGGTATTCTAATAAACAAATGTTCTACTTTAATCTTGTCCTATGATCTGCAGAATATGCACCAGGGCTATCCAACAGAAACTTTGGTTCGGTTTCTCAAAGCAAGGGACTGGAATGTTGCCAAGGCTCATAAAATGGTTAGATCCATTTACTTACAGAGAAGAATGTGATTTAATTTACTAGTCCCTAGGAATTAAATATCCTCTTCATAGTCATTTGTCTTTGGGCCTCATTCCTGCTGTGGTTGCTTTATTGTTCCAGTTGGTTGATTGTTTAGAATGGAGGATACAAAACAAGATCGATGACATGTTAGCGGTGAGTTTTCTTTTTCCTATAATTCTTCGGATGGTTGCTATTTGTTCTTTACAATGCAAAACCTGATTTTCTCTGATTCATCTTGACATGATTAAAAAGTCTGATCATGTTCTACTTGGGTTCTACATTTAGATATGTAGGTTTTTTTCCTGATCCGTTTTAACATATTTAGTGTATGTTAGAAGGAAAACAGGTACAATGATCCACAACCTTTTAAAAATAAATGAAGCAAATGAAGGAGAACCCTCTACATGTGGTAAAACTAGAAAGAGAACCCTCCACAAAGCTTCCCTGTTTTACCTATATGCTCATGCAAGATGATGCTTTCATCTGGAATGAGATGCTGAATAAAAATGTCTGTCTCTGGACTTTGAAGGATAGCTGTTGCTCAAACTGCCCTCTCTTCTTTGAAGTAGACCAGCTGGTTATGCATTTCTTTGTAGTTTGCTGCCTTCTGCATTTCTCAGCAACGTCAGGATGTAAACTCTACCACACAAACTGGAATATAAACCTCCCAAGTGAAAATTAATGTCAGCTACTTGAACATGCTGCAATGTTCCAAACTGTTCTCTTGTTAAGAATTGACTGAAAAAAGATATGCCTGCTGTCTTTTGTGTACAGTTCATTAAATCCGGCACAATGTTTCGTTTTTGGAGCAGAAATTGGCATGCCCAGTTCTTTTCTAAATATATAAATTATATTTTGCAAACTTATGTTGTAGATACTTGTATGACCTTCTTCAGTGCTTCTGTTCAAACTTATGTTGTAGATACTTGTATGACCTTCAGTGCTTCCGTCCAAACGTGTGCTGTAGATACTTGACCTTCAGTGCTTCTCTTCAAAATCTATGTAACAATTGCATAGCTTGCATATTTGATAACACAATTTTTGTATAAGATTGCAAATAGAACGAGGCACCACTCATTGTACTTGTGGTTAATTTTCTAGCAGTTTATAATGGTTCATAGCACATTAGTGAAACAGCTGTGCATTCCATCTGTTGGACATCTTTCATATTATTATTGATTTGATTATTTCTGTCTCAGAAACCAATAATTCCCTCCAATTTGTATAGAGCAGTTCGAGATTCTCAACTTTTAGGATTATCAGGCTACTCTAAAGAGGTATGCATTGATTTTTCCAAGTTCAGTTTTGCCATCCAACAGATATCATTGCTGTAGCCAGCTTGCTGAAGAGGAAGGGGAGGGAGAGGGGGGGCGCTGGTGATTGAAATCCATTTTTCTGTAACAATTTGAAAATTCTGCTTCTTTATGATTTACCTTGTTTTTTTTTTTTTTTTTTTTTTCTGATGCAATCCCCCATAAGATCTTATAGCTGCAAATATTTCTGAGAATTTTTTAACGTAGTGTTTTCCCCTTTTATGCTGATCTTTCAGGGTCTTCCTATAATTACCATTGGTGCTGGGCTCAGTACATTTGATAAAGCTTCTGTAAGGATTTTTCATTTTATTACATCTTTATTTAAATATGAAGGTTAATAATTTGCGTTACTGCAGTGGTGATAATATTGACTAGTATCTTTGAACACTGCTACGTGCACATGTTTTTTTTTTGTATGCAATTTACTGTTCGGTTGTATTCACTTCATCACTGCCTTTGATTGCTTTTAGGTACATTACTATGTGCAGTCACACATCCAAATAAATGAATATAGAGATCGTGTGATATTGGTGGGTTAAGTCTCTTCTGTGTTTATGACAAATAATTATCATTTTTTCTTGTTGCATAGCTGAATTTGGTTAGTTTTTCTTTTAGCCAACTGCAACCAAGAAGTATGGACGACATATTAGCACCTGTCTGAAGGTTTTAGATATGACTGGCTTAAAGCTTTCAGCATTGAATCATTTAAAGGTATCTTTTATGTTAAGCATACTTTTAATCTGTCATTGGTTTCAACTACACAGCTCTCCTTTCTTATTTATCCTTGCATGAATTTGCTGCATTTATTTATACAGGTGCGTTCATTGTACTGTATTACTTTCATGTTATGCAATTGTATTTAGAATCATTTAAAGGCATCTTATACTCGTTTATTGTACTGTTTACCAGCAGTTTAACATGAAGAGTGATCTCTAAATGGTAATTTGAAGCTTTGAAAATTTCCAGAAAGGGAATAGCATATGTAATTGTAGCTACTTGTGAGTGGAATTATCACACAATCACGGCAAACTTTTAAGTTGAACAATGTTCGCCAGTGTTTGTTTTCAGCTGGTGATATCCACTTAATCTGCACTATTATTTTTATGTAGATGCATCTGCAGTTCTGTGGTTCTTTTTGTTTTATGTTTCTCTAAAGAGCTTGTCTAGGTAGAAGGTTTTGCCTTGTTCTCATATTTTATCGACTAATTAGCTTATTTACTCTTGGGAGTCTTCTGAAACTCCCAAGTTCTGATATATATATATATTTTAATCTTCTATTGCAGCTATTGACTACCATGTCCACAATTGATGACTTGAATTATCCAGAAAAAACGGAAACATACTATATTGTCAATGCCCCATATATATTTTCAGCTTGTTGGAAGGTTTGTGTTTGCTTTTTTTCTAGTCTTGAAGAATTTTAGAATAGTTGTCTCAGGAATACGTTACACGGACCCTCTTCAGCAGCTTAAAACATTTTGGAATACTTTGGCAGGTTGTGAAGCCTCTCTTACAAGAAAGGACAAGGAAGAAAATTCAGGTGCTGCAAGGTTGTGGAAGAGATGAATTGTTAAAGGTTAGGTGGTGTAACAAAGCATTGATTCTGAACTTTCTTCTAAGCTTGCATTTCATTTCTAATATCAGCTATGGCTTTTATCTTCTAATGCACCTTTACTCCTGCCACTTAACGCTTTGGTATAGCTTCCTGATAGAGGACCGGTACTTTAAAAAACAAAAGCATGTTACTGAGAAAGAGAGTATTCATAGCAGCTCCTCCCTCATTGTCTTCCCTTCATTTTGCATTTTATATGGCAAATAGGAATTGGGACTCTAGTTACTGGATGATGGCCTTGACTTCTAATCACTCTTATGGGCTGTGATTGTCTTACGTTGTGTTTCTGCAAGGCAAAGCCAACTGAGTTGCTCTTGTTTCATTTCTTCTGGTGTACTTTCCACTTATTGAAGAATGCCAGTCTCGTATACCTCCTCCATGACACAAGCAACTAAAGATGTCTGACCAGGTTGATTTATCACTTGCATGCAGATTATGGATTATTCTTCCCTGCCACATTTTTGTAGAAAAGAAGGCTCTGGTTCATCCAAGAACACTGAGGATGGAAGCAATTGTTTCTCCCCGGACCATGCATTCCACCAACAGCTATACAGTTATATCAAACAGCAAGCTGAACTTCTGGATTCAATTTCACCAATCAAACAGGGGTCAGTCCATGTGGGTTTCCCTGACCCAGACCCCGAAGATGCCAAGATTGCTAGAACAATAGAATCTGAGTTCCACAGGCTCAGGAATCTGAATGGGCTATCTAACTCAGTAAATGGCCTTAAAGTTGATGGTAACTAACAGATGGAGAAGGGGCAGCTTTGACTCGTTGCATATTCATGCCTGCCTACTTTGAAAGCAGGATTGTGTAATTCAGTTATTATGTCATTGCTGTATCAAGCTCGATGCAGGTTTTGATAAAGACGAAACTAATCTGTAGGCTGACAAAACCACCTTCGAGTGGATTATTATATTCCAGTTTCAAATATCAGGAAGCACTTTTATTGCTTCACACAATGTGGTTTCCATTCTGATACTTCACTTTCTTATTTTTGCTGTCAAAAATGCTTTTGAATTTTTTTTGTTAATTTTTTTTATATATATTTGTGAATTTTTATGATATGTTATATTAAAAATAAATTTTTTAAAATAAAAAAAAATGTTATTTTGATTCTGAAAAACTCTAACAAACAATCATTATTTTGTCAAAAATATTAATTTTAATAAATTTCAAGAAATAAAAAATGAGCAATTATAATAAATATTGTGGGGAAATCATTATAGATAAAAGATATTTTATCATAGATTATAATAATAGTTTTATTTTTTATTTTTTATTTTTTTATGAGCGAAAAAGCATTTCTTTAACTTTCTTGCACAAGATATCTAGGTTTTTTTCAAGTACAAGTAAATAATGCTTTTAGCATTAGAAAAGACAAAAAAACATCTTGTTTTTTGGGGTACTTTGATATTTTTCTATGAGTTTTTTATGTAATTAAAAGAATCATGTAAATATTTTAGTATTTTCACATCTCATCCCTACTTTTCTTGGAAAAAATTAATGATGGATGAACACGAAAAAAACAAACTTTTATTTATCAAATAACTTATTTATAAGCATCATTGTTTTGATTTATAAAAAATAAAAAATAAAAAATGGTAAGAGGTGTTCGGTGGACGAGTGCTAATTCGAAGCTAAAAGACCTTGTATTGATCATATGCACATTTCAACATAAACATTCAAGTTTGGGAATGGAGAAGAAGAAAATTAATTCACACGTCTGTACACATCTGGTCCTGCGGGGTTCAGGCTGAATTCCTTCTCCCCTGAAATAGATATTACAAACATTGGATACAAGAAAGGGGAAAGTAGCCACACACTGGATTTTGAAGTTCTATCACAGCTGTCTGTAGCACTTGTAAGCAACGGCAACTGACACTACAGCACAAACAACAGCAAGAGCTGCATATGTATCATCACGCTCCCAGCTCTCAAACCATGTTGGCATAGCACAAACCTTCCGTGCAGATGATCCCTTACTGCTGTTGATCCGGGATAGTGGTTTCTTGTTGTTGCTCTTCTTCTTTTCAGGTGTCACCTTGGCTGTCCTCTCATTGGCATCTACAACATCCTTCTCTGGTAAGACAGGGTTTTGGCAACAGGATGAACTTCCATTTTGCTGACAACAGCCTGTAGAAACAACTTCAGACCTACTCGAGCTAGTGTTTGATTTGTCTACCGGTCTTTGTGTAATCTCTTTACTGTTTTCTGTAGTCCCGCCATTCTGTTGGAGCCTAAGCTCGTGGGATTTAATCTGTTCTTCTTCTGATAAACCCATCTGGCCCCTGAAAGTGAGCAAGCAAATGCTCCATTAAAACCTATGTCATAGAACTATCTCAACCCAATAGCTTAAGTTATTAGGTAAGATCCCAGGATATAATTTATATTATTCTCTAACAGTCTACAAGGCATATGCTTAAATCACGTCCTAAACAAAATCTGTAAAATTACTAGACATCTAGCATTCTCGGTCGCACATCTTGAACTTGGTGAACAGCCACTTTCTACTTTCAGTTCCCCAGTTTCATCATTGTGACATCTAAGGAATCAAGGGAACTTCCTCCACAATCCTATTGTACAGCTAGCATCTATATCACAAAATCCCCGCCAAGGCAACCAACCAAAGTTTTTGGAGAACAAAAATTAGTGCAGGAAACTAAAAACTACCTCAACCATCATTCATAGCTTTATAAAACTAGAGATTATAAATTAAGAATACCTCCACAGCCGGTCTACAATCTCACCCTTCCCAATATGCTGCTCGAGTAATATTTGTATGTCATCTGGGGTGACATACCCGTACCTGTCAGCATTTTAAAACATATACCCGAAAAGATTTCGTTATCTAGAAATATGTTTTGGTACTGCAACTACCAAAATAATAAAGTATTTATTCC
Source organism: Populus trichocarpa (assembly GCF_000002775.5). Taxonomy (NCBI): domain Eukaryota; kingdom Viridiplantae; phylum Streptophyta; class Magnoliopsida; order Malpighiales; family Salicaceae; genus Populus; species Populus trichocarpa. Next base: position 38,697,674 of record NC_037285.2, on the reverse strand, counting down.
AAAAGGAGAATCATGAATGAGAGGGGGGGGGGGGGGACACAGCTTCCCTGCTTACCAGTGTCCAGTGACAGCTCCTTTGAAACTTGATCCCAATATAATGACATTTCCTGCATATTTATGCCCTCCAATGTGTGAGCACGGGCTGACGGATACTTTACCTTGGAGACCATGTAATTCTATCTCCTCTTCGAATCTACTAACCAAAGCAGGTCCACAAACACCACAGCGACGATCTCGGGACCCATGAGAACATACAAAAACATAAGAACCCTTTAATTTTTCAGGAGTTCCAGGCAACCATTCACCATCCTTCACAAGCACTTCCTCAACAAATGTGTCGACATCAAAATGTGTCAATCTCCTGCATCATTTGATAAGGATATCAGTGTTTAAGTAGAGAAGTACAAGAGCATCTAGAGCCACGTAAAAGAGCCACTGGTTGACCTGTATCTGATCATATCTGGGAAGATTAACACATCTCCATTTGATGTCTCAGTTCCATCATGCCCCTCACATATTGTTAAGCGGGTCTACAAGACAAAAGCAGGAAAACCTTGGAAAGTAAGAAGCTTAACAGTTGATTTCTTTAACTTGCTTTTGCAAAGGACACAAGGCTAGAAGTTCACTTTAAGCAAACATGTGTAAACAAATACATGGACATACATGTAAGTGTGCACCCACATGCAAGTTTTTACATCTCTCTAGGAAGTTTTTTTTTAAAAAAAAAAAAATAGCACACGAGAAAAAAAATTGCAAAGTAGCACAGTTGAAAAAAATTTGGAAAATAGCACACCTCAAGTTGTTGCACTACTTCCAATAGCGCAACCTTTGAAATTTCAAAATTTTCAATGGGTTGCGCTGAAATTGAATTGTGCTACTCTCAGTAGTGCATCTTGGTTATGGCCTATTAAATTTTAATTGGTTGTGCTACTCTCAATAGCGCAACCAAGTAGTGCAACCAATTGAATTTTGCTATTTCCCCAATTTTTTTCTTAGCAGTGCTAGTTTGCAAATTATTTTTGCTAGTTGGCTAGTTGTGCTATTAAAAAAAAAATTCATTATACAGCAAACTATGATATGACAGTTGACAGCAAGGGCCAGTGAAAAAGTCATGTCAATCTAAATCAATGATATATGTCCACTCATCAATGGAACTTCCATGATTTTCTTTTCCTATGCAGAACAAGAATGTTAGCCATCCATATAGCCAAGGGTTCCTACAGCCAAAAATGGAACCCCTTTATGATTTACAATACAAAGCACCAAACCATTTGTCTTCCAGTCTAGGTCTACCTAAATTATAGATGTAGCACAGCATAAAATTTAGAAAACCAATGAACCTGAGGATACTGTTTAGATATCTCAGAAACTTCACAATTACAGCTGTGTGATATGATGAACAAGCCATGTGAATTTGTCTACAATCCAGATGAACAAGCCATCTGGATCATATAAATAACAGGTAGATTCTCAAGATTGCAATTTGACAACAATAAAAATATAGAGATAAAGCAAAATGGCCAGAAACAGATCGACTGATAGAGTAAAGCATTATGATAAGTGTCTAGCAATCCAAGTTTTTAAGTATATAGTCCAGGGAGGCAACTCAAGAACCAAAAGCATCATTTCCTTCTAAAGCCATACCTTTCAACTTTGAAAATATAGATCGATCTTCAAACAGAGCTATCTAACATAGTTAACGGCATCATAACATAGTTATATGCGCCATCCAGATCATGATTGACTTTCCACGGAAGTACCCAAAGTACTATTGATCATCCCCCAATGTCTCCAAAGCACTAAAATCAACTCACAGCCCCCATTTACAACTTCACCCGCAATGGGAATCCTTACATTAGTTCAATAACAAAACCAACGCACAAGGCATGATGGCACACCAAATGTACACTTTGAAAAACTGAACCACCATACACTAAAATTCATAGAATTGATCATATGTACTACTCCAAACCACCACCAAACACAGCCAGTCCATAAACCACCCAGAGCACAAGTCAATTAAATACCAGAACGACCAACCACTATGAAATTATATCAATAGGAGGCCAAAGCACAGCATAAATCATCATCAAATCAATCTAGTAAATGGATAAAAAGAAAACCTTCAAACTTCTAAAATACCAAGCAACTCAAAGGAGACTTTATTGATCCCCTAAAATTAAAATAAGGGCCATCCTCCTCATTTGAAGTCAATCCAAAATTTCTCTTCACTCATAGGCAATCCTCTAACTGCAAATAACCTCATCTGAAATCATTAACACTAGAACCGACCACATCAACCTGAAGCAAGAATGACACCAAATAACACACCTTCAATCTAATGGCATTCTGACAAACCCACGCCTAAAACCTCAGTCCAGTGAAGCTTAAATTGCAGATCTCCAAATCCCTAAAGCACCTACTACCTTCACCGACCTCAATTCAGTTCACTCAAAACAAACCCAACCCTACAAGAATTCGTAGACATCCAAACATCCACCACCAAAACAGTCCTCAAAATTTAAATGAGCTGTGGTTGGTCCCCAAACATAATCGAATTCAACAACACTAAAAATTAAAACCTAATGCATCAACTTGAAGCAAAAATACCAATAAACACCTCACCTTCAAATTAGCCATAGATTGAAAAATCCACAAGAAGCAGAATCACTGCAGTCTACTAATCTAAACCAAACCTATCATTTTGAAGTAACAATACCACAAAATCACGCACTTTATTTAATCGAACCAATCCACAAACCACCAAAAATCCCACTTCAATGCATGTTCAATTCACTAAAACTAAATCAACCACATCACGTTGAAGCTAACTAAAATAGCCCCGAATCAGAGACGCTCAAGTCAGCCATAATCTGAACCAATTCACAAGCCAACCCACTTCAATCCACTAAAAATACACCAACCCACATGAAGACCAAAGAGACAACGCAAACAAGAAGACAAAAACCAGTTCAAAAATCCCACAAAACCAAACAACCCACCATCAGAATGAAAGCTAAGAAATCACATTAAAACAAACAAAACCCACTTCAGTTTACTAAAAAATAAAAGCAACCCATTTCAAGAATGAAACCGAAAAGCACACCTCGTTCTTCATATCTCCTTTCCTAGCCATGACAGCAGCGGAGAGCAGCCTAGGCAAACGATCAAACTCAGCAGCCTCAATCCTAGCTGGCCAAACAGAAGGGTTCTTGTAACACAAGAAGACGTGGCGGTGATACAACTGTACAGTCCCAGCAAGTGGGCTTTGTCTGAAATCAGGTCTAGAGAACCCAAACTCCGCATCACTGCCGCTGCACGTAGTAGGATCAATGAGCAAAACAGAGTCGTTTTGGTAGCTATTGGAAGCACTGCCAAAGAGAGAGCTTGAAGGGTCGGGGAGGTAATAGGGCTCTAGAAGGTCAGAAGCTGTGATTGGAGAGCAAGGTAATGAGAGGTTGTTGGTGTATGAAAGCGAGTCGTCTCTGTTGCTTGCCATTTTTCGATTGTGTTTTCCACTCCAGATTGGCTTTTCAAGTTTCCAGTGCAAAATAAAATATTTTCAATCCTTTTATTTTCCTTTCCTTTTCTTAATTACTAAGACATTTTTTTCTTTTTAGTTATTCAAACTGCGTCTATCAATCATGTCATCATTTTTATTTTCTTTTCTTTTCTTTTCTTTTCAACTGTGAAAGCTTCCAGCATCCAAGCAGGGATTACTCTTCATGCTTTTCAATTTTAATTTTTTTAATTTGTGTAGACACTTTTGATATCATTTTCGTTTTCTGTTTCTGTTCTTCTTCTTTTTCCAGTTTTTTGAGCTCTTTTTAAAATATTAAAAAGTTAGTTATTTTATTTTAATTTTTTCTTTTATAAAATATATTTAATCTCAATAATAAGATATTCCAGTTATCATTACTTTCTTTCTGTACCTTGATGTTTATAAACGCGTAATAATAATAATTTTTTAAAATATTTTTTTATATAAATATATTAAAATAACTTTTTTATTTTTATTTTTAAATAATTCAAAATATATAAAAAAAATAATTAATCTTAAATAAAATTTAATAAAAGAATGGTTAGACCCTCTAGCCCAACACCCCATCTTGAGCCCATCGCACTAGAACCAAGGCCCAGCTTGAATTCTAATCATGATCCATGTCCATTTCCCGGTTCTTAAATCCAACCTAAGCCTGAAAATATATGTTAATAGCCTAATAAAAAATGCAAATAACTAGTTGCGAAAACTTTTTCAAACCAAAAATGATTTTTAAGAGTTTTTAAAACTTTTTGTCAGGTTTTATTTTTTTTTTAAATAATTTTTCACATCTTGTTCTCAAAAATTCGAAAACATAAACAAAAGGAAAATAAAATAAAATATCAAACAAACCTCTTGAAAATAAATTCCTAAGTTAAATCTAACAAAAATCACTTGATTGTGTTCCTCTTCGTAATATTATCTATTTTCCTTCTTTTTCCCTGTTTTTTTGTGTGTTTGGTTTAATTTGATATATTGTTGGGTTCTCAAGTGACTAGATTTTCATATAGATTAAGAATGATAAAAGGGAGGTGTTTATTAAAAGAAACTTAAATGAGTTGTTGATTCCGGGAGTCTAGTGACCTCTTTTTTTGTTGTGTTTTAAAAGTATATTTCATTTAAAAAAATATCAAATTAATATTTTTTTAGTATTTTTCAATAGTTTTAATGTATTAATGTTAAAAATAAAAATAAAAACAATCTGAAAATTATTTTTTATGCATTTTCAAGAGAAAAATACTTTTGAAAAGTATTATGCATCTTCATACCATCGAAACACACTTCACATTACATTGTGAAAGAAAACACAATAGATGGATTTCAACAGTGTTTTCTCTTCTTTCTTTTCTTATACTTGGATCACTTAACTTTTTGTTTCAACTTTGTCCTTACAAATTAAGTTGACTTGGATTTAGGGCTGATAATTTATTTCAATTAGTTTGTTACAGGTTCCTATGATGTTAAAAACATCCTGGTATCAAATTGATGCTCGATTTAGCAAGATAATGTTCAATTTTATTGCTAAAACTTCAGGGATTGGATTTGATTTTGAAACAAAATGCATACTTTTTTCTTTTACTATTCATAAGGCGTGTTTTTTAAAACTTTGGCTTTTTTCTTTTACTATTCATAAGGCGTGTTTTTTTAAAACTTTGGTCCCTAAGTTTTTTATTTTTCATTTTTGATATATTTTTTTTAGTTTAATCCAAAACTATTTTTTGTTCACGTTTTAGTTCCAAAACTTGAGAGATGAGAGAGAGAATCACCAAAGAAAGAGAGGTTCCTTCACTGCACTCCAGCAATAAACAAAATTGTTTTGGTGTCAATGGAATCCAATGGATGAGAGGAGTTTCATTGAGGTGTTTTTTTATCCCTAATCTTGCCAAAAAAAACATATATGGTCTTAGGTTTGTTTTATTAATAAGGGTGAATTTTCAACTTTTTGATGGATAAAATATTTTTTTGAGGTTAGATATGAGTTGATTGATATTTGTGGATTTTTTAAGGTGTTTTCATGTGAAAATAAATTATAAATGAGTGTTTTTTGTCCAGATAGCTGTTACTTAATTTTTCGGTAACTTTCCAGATACCTTAGATGGCTAGAGTGCAACCAGTGAACAACACATTGTCCATTGTCCATCCATTTTAAGAAAGAAAGAAGAAGAAGAAGGTTAGGCGCCGGCTGACGTGGCCTTTTTTAAAGTGGGGCAAGTGCACTAACCCACAAACCAAACAAGGTCCATGATCTAGGTTGTTGGTTTGGTGATGAACTTGAGTTGATGTGGGTCAACCCAACACATCTTCCTCTAACTATTAAAAAAAATTAAACAAAGAAATTTTGAAGACTTGAATCGATCTGAAATGATGTTTATCTCAATATTTTAAAAAATAAGAACGGTGATGTCATGGATTTTTTTAAAAGTTAAATTAGATTTTAACTCAGTCGAATGAGTTGTATTTGAATTTGTTAAATTGATCAGGTCGCATGAAATGAACTCTTATATGGTTTAACTTAAAACCTGATCTAACCAATCAACCATGGCAATGAGCCTCGAGGCTGACTTGCTAGGTCAAGTTGAATTTAATAATTGCCAAATAGTTTCTCATGGCAATGCATAAACGATGTATTATTCTTATGTTTTTTTAATACTTTCACATCAAATTATTGTAATATTATTTTTTCAATAAAAACTTACTTTTATGATTATGATAAGATGTTGTCTAAAAACTAAATATTATAGTAAAAAATTGCCAAACAAATTGAACGCTCTGATAAGATAAAAAAGTTTTTATTATACAAATACATTTTTTATCCTTATTTTAAATCATCCATTTTTATCGGTGTTCGCCTAATTGCTTTTTTTTTATTAAATAAATACATAGAACAATAAATATAATTTTTTTAAGAGATTAAAAAAGGAGGAATTATACTATAAAATTAATTTTTTTTGATATAATTTCAATTACCTCTTGTTATATTAAAAAAATATTTCCATATAAATAAATAAGATTTTGAGGGCTCCCCGCTATATAAGATCAAATATTTTAATATGCATCTATCTCTCAAGTTCTCAACTTATTCTTTAATTAGTATTAACAACTCTTTTTAATATTTATTGGCATATTTAATCCTCAATCAATTTTATTAAATGTAATTTTAAACTCACATTTAAAATTATTTTTGTTTCTAGAAAACATGTTGACAAAACTTATACATTTTTTTTGTGTTAATTTTTTTTATTCCACCTGTAGCATAGTGTTGGCTAACTAGCTAGCTAACAAAATACTAAAGCATGTGACTAAATTACTACAACCACTCACAAAATATTATTCACTAGAATAGTGTTTTGTGTATTTTTTTTTTCAATTTCATCCTTCAATATTATGTTTTTTTTTATTATACTTCATAATTTCTTTTGATTTTATTTCTATTGAGTTATATGTCGGTCTCATGGATATAATTTTTATTTTTTAGTTTCAACATTAGATTTATTGGAAGTGGAGCTTCATAATTTTTTTTTGTTTGCTTTTTACAAATTTATCCTGATCTCATTATCCAAATCATTGGTTTAACGGGTTAACTTGAGTTGACTCGAGTTATTTTTTGGGCTGTTTTTTTTTAATTTAGTTATGTTTCAATTTTATCCTTCAATATTGGATTAGTTGGAGATTTTCTTTTATAATTGTTTTACTTGTTTTTTATAGGGTAATCCTGATCTCATGACTAGGGTTGCGAGTTTGACATGTTGATCTGGATTGACTCTATTCATTTTGTTTGGGTTTTTTTTTAAATTAAATATTTTTTTAATTAGGCTTCATAATTTTATTTTATTATTATGTTCTCATTGGGTAATTTTTTAATGGGATTTTTTTTTCAATTCATTCTCCAACAACTTAGTATTTTTATTTTAGTTTTTTTTTTAATTTCATCCTTTAATATTATGTTGCTTGGAAATTAGAGTTTGTAATTTTCTTCAAATTGCTTTCCATAGAGTTTATTTTGATTTCATAGGTTTAGTTTGTTTTTCTTGATTTCAACCTTCATCATTGAATCTGATAGAAATGAAACTTTGTATTTTTTTTATTAGTTTTTTATGAAGTTATCATGATTTTATGACCAAATCGTAAATTTAACAGGTTAATCCGGATTGACTTGAATTTTTTCTTGCTCTTTTTTTTCATAGATTTTTTTATTTTATATTTCAACGTTGAGTTGATTGATTGGTTGGAAGTTTAACCGTTTATGATTTCATGAGTTACGAAATTAAAAGAATAAAACAGGTTTAAAAAATTCTCACAAGTTTGCTTAATTTTTTTTGAACTTATATTTTTTTCGGTTTCATCTCTTAATATTTATTTAATTAGGCTTATTAATCTCAATCAAGTTGATAATCTAGATTTTATAATTTTTTTTAATTTTTTTAAAAACACTTCATTTTTTTACATTAAAAATTCTTTTAACTTGACCAGCATAGTAATATGGGCTTCCTATCCAGTAAACAATTATTTAGAAGACATTCCCACGTGCCCAACTAACAATTGGTGAACGTCTGAGGAAGATCCGAAAGGCAACAAGGCATTCACCTTCATGATGAATGTACTGATAAATATTGGAGTTCCTTTTCGTAGATGTCCATTGTAAATGAGTTTCACATGGACACAAATCTATATATATAGGAGCTTGAGCTCCAAGGTAAAGATATCTCTTCCTTGATTCTCTCCATCCTTTTCTTCCTCAAGAACACACACAGAACAACCGTTTGGGCTCTCAGCCTCGAAGGGCCTCCTCCATGTTTGCTACCTTAACCATTATAAGATCCTTCATTATTTCTAAAGACTTCCCTTTGTTTTGCAGGTTTTTCCATCCAGGTGCACGAACAACCCTTTTATGAAACCAGTCCGATCAATCTACAAGGAACAAACTCATTAATAGAGGTTTTCCACCAGCGAGATTCAGGAGCCAAATTGTCCTCGCTGAAGTACTGTGCATCCATCAGAAAATAGAAAAGGATGACAAAAGCGGCTTAGATTTGCGCGAGTTTTCATTGTTTCTCTATTATGTTGAAGCTCACTCGGAAAGGGGAACCTGGCAATCCCAAGAACAAAGAAATCACACTCGGAAACCGGTAATGATATTTTCACTTGAAATGGAAAACCAGAAAATCATGCCTCAAATGAAGATACCAGCGTTTTGGTCACATCAAATTAAAAAAAGTCCATTCTTGAAGACAAACTCATTTCTACAGCAGAACTTGTTCGATCATTAATCTAATAACTAGTCATATACAAAAGGCACACTTCCCTGACTTGTTTCATCATATTATCGCCTATCTCATCTTCTCAAACTGAGCAAGAGACATTCGGGCTTTCGTTTTTCCCAGAGAAAATTTTATACACAACCAACCATTTCATGAAACGTATCTCTCAACCATTCATAATCACAGAGTCTGGCAAACACAAATGTCAAACAGGCTTCTCTCCAGGCAGATAAGAAGGAGACCCACCTTCGATTTGGTTCTTTTTTCTATAGAAGATACCGCTCAGATTAGGTAAAAGTGCCTTTTTAGAGAGAGAGAACTTCTCTTTGTCCAACTTCCGAACCTCAATAACTGTCTGAATTGCCGGGTTCTGCTTTTGATTCCTATAATGGTGCGGGGATGATTCTGAAGCCATCTGTGTTTCTGCCAGAATCCGCGATGCAGTATCAGCAGCCTTCTTTTGCTCTCGTTCACGCCACCTTCGAAGTTCTCCCTCCACTGCCCTCTTGGCTGCTTCAGCCATCTCAGCTCTCTTCGAAGCCTCCTCAGTTGCAGCTCTCATATCCTCAATATCCTTTTGCGCTGCCTCTAACCTCTTGAGAGCCTCATTTTCACTAGCCTTAACAGCTTCTATTTGAGCCACAGCAGCTGCCACTTTCATTTCTGCCAATGTGTCAGACTCCTCAACTTTCCGGCTTAAAGCCTCACACTCTTCCCTTGATATTGTGATCTTGGCACCAGATTCAGAAGTTGAGGCACGTGCAGCATTAGTTCGCTCAGACAATGCCTTAATTTGATCTAGAGCCCTTGTTTCTGCTGTTTTTGCTTCCTCAACTTCTTCCAAAGCAACCCTCAGCTTCTTCTCAGCTTCTTCTAATGCAATTCTGGTGGCTTCAGCTATGTTCTTCAACTCTTCAGCTTTGCTTTTCATCTCTTCAGCTTCTTTTCGTGCACTCTCTGCTTCTGATGATAGCTGGTGGAGAGTAGAGATCATCTCTTCAGAAGCACCCTTTGCTTTGGATTCCTCTACAAGTGCTTGTTCTAGCTCAGTCTTACTTTTGCGGAGCTTGACATGCAGGTTCCCAGCAATGGATTCAGTTTCTGCTTCCTTCTCCTTCAGTTGAGAATGCTCCTTCTTCACATTCTCCAGCTCCAGCTTAAGAGATTCCAACAAGCTTCGCAAGGAGTTTTCCTCTTCTGATACTTTTTGTAGGAACTCCTTAGCACCATCTAGCTCTGAAGTGACAGTTTTCACAGAATCCAGATCTGAAGCCTTGGCATTTTCCATCTGCTTTTGCAGAGCACCAATCTCATTCATTGTTTCAGCCAGCTGTTTTTCAAGATTCCGGGCCAGTTCAGGATCAAATTCATTCTTCAACACAAGAAGTTTATTTGCTGATGCTTCCAGGGTAGCTTTATATGATTGCCTCAGAACATCTTTTTCAGCAAATATTTTTGCTTGCTCTTGGTGTGCTTCCAGAGCCACAAGCTTTGCTTGCCCAATTGATTCCTGAAGGGCTGAGATTTCCTTGGAGAGCTCACTGACTTTTTCCACATTTGCTTTGGCAGCATGTTCAGCTGCTGCAGCTTGGTTGAAGGCAGCAAGCTTTGCTTCTAAGGATGTATCATACTCCTGACGAATTTTCCTTAGCTCTTGCTTTGTGGCATCAAGTTCAGTAAATACAGTCATGTACTGTTCTCTTGTAGATTCCAAGTCCTGCTTCCTAGCACCATCAGATCCAGGAAGGTCAATATTGCTCGTTTCTTCAATTTGCTTAGCCTGATTCTTTGCAGCTTCTGTTTCCCTAATTGCTGATTCCTTTGATTCAGTGACAGTTTTGAGCTTATCAGTGAGGTCCTCTACTGTTCTTTTAGCCTTTTCAAGCTCTACAAGTGCTTGGGCCTTTGTTGTTTCAGCATTCCTTACTTGATCCTTTAACTTGTTCATTTCCTTTTGGGCCAGGTGAAGCTGTGTCTCCTTGGCCAATACCCTCTGCAGTAAAGAAACAATAAGTTAGTCACTTGTGCAAACAAGAGCAACACTGAAAATATAAATTCTCTGCACATTAAAAATTCACAGTAGATGATGTTAAAAAATACAATCAGAATAATTATCAATATTTTCATCAAACAACAACTTTAGTTTGCATATTCATTATCTTGAGCAGCAATAGAAAGGGATACATTATGATTTGTCTTTTACCTATTTCTAACCTTAGAGGATGAATGCACAGGGAAAGAGGGGAAAAGATAAGCATGCCTTAACTATCATGATGAATAACTCAAACCTATTTGTAAGGTTTTATCAAACCATGTTTTGAGGAACAATACTACTACTAACCTTTGTGTTACTCCAAGCTACACAAATATGACTCACCTGAATCTATTTGTTTAGGAATACTAAACATTGCTTGCAAGTGTTCATGGATCCATACAACAAGATAGATATCTATAGGGAAGACAGTGTTATATACATCATATAGTTACTCAAGTAAAGTTTAGCCTGTGGAAGGCAGGTTGGATAAAGTTTAAGAAAACCAAAAACACGAGGCAGTACTGTTTAGAGCCAAAAAAGATGAATCACAATTACCTCAGCAGAATGAGGTTTTGCCTTTCTGATGGCAGGTTTTTCCCCTGAGAATGCACCTTCACCAAAGAGGGTAACGGCATCTTTGACAGATTGAAATGGTGCCCTGGTATCTATCTCTCCCACCTCCACTTTAGGAGAGCCCGTAGTATTTTGGCATTCTTTTGCTCCCATATTGCTTTATTAATCTATTTTCCTCTGATTTCTCAAAAATCCACCTGTTAGGAACAAAAAAAGACAACCATTTATAACTGCTTCAGAAAAAAAGAAAACAGACACATGAAAGGATTGTCATCCTGAGTTCACAACACTGAAAACATGCCTTGGCAGATAGTGTGTGAACCTGCAATCCACAGAACGTAAAGAGCCATATGCATCTTACAAGGCTAAATGGAAGAAACATAGGGAGATATGCAACCCAAACATAGGCTTTTGTTTTTCATCCTAGAAAAGTTGCAAACCAATCATGGACGAAACCAAAGGGCACAATAGAACAACTTCATCTCATTACCCACAGCCACTGTGTTCCTTTACCTGATTTATACTTCATAGTCTACAGATGCCCTCTCAATCCTAAACAGCACAAACAAATGACTTCCCAAATCAATGGGAGCCCTAGGGACTATCGATCTAGCGGTATTTGAATGAAAACACTTTCCTAACTATCTTCTCTCTCCCTAACTATGTATGTACAAAAAATGCTGTGTGTTCAAGGTTTTGACACCTAGAAAGCTATATAATAAAACACAACAAAACCAGATAAAATTTGGGTTATCAGAATCACAAAAATCAAATCAAGCTTTGACAAACTCATAACAGGACCTCATGCCAAGAAACTAGATCATATATGAAAAGAGAAGACTGGTTCTTTCTTTTTAATTTGAAACTCACTAAGCCTATCTTCAAAACATGTATTAAGAGAGTTATCCCTGTCAAAGAACCATTCAACACAAAAGCTTAAGTTGGTGGGTAAGGCTTGTAGAATGGTTTTATATTAACTCTCTAATAAACCCTCTCAAATGAAATCCCTGAAACTTGCAAGGACCAACACTATTTTGTGCTGAAATTGTAATTTTAACTAAAGGAAAATTGGGGATGGTAGGATTAGAAATCATGACCATTTGGTCATTAAAGCTCCGATGTCATGTTAAAAAACCATTCATCCCAAAAGCTTAAGTTATTAGGTGAGACCCCAAGAATGGTTTTATATTAACACTCTAGCATCCCCTAGCCACATATGACAACTATTCCTGAGTGACAAACACATAGATAGGCACAAGGACTTAGAGCCTGGAGCCATTCACCTTCAACAAAAGTTATCCAAATTCTTGTCCAAGAAGGCTACTTGTCATTAAAACAAGGGAAAATAAAAACCAGATAAAGCATGGAATTGCAATTTACTGCATTATCAGTAGCAACTTTGCTACACAAACCAGTGTTATTATACAAGTTGCAGGGTACCAAGTTTCTATAGACAATGCACCTATTTCATCTAGCACCAGAAATGGGTTTTACAAGCTCTTTAAATTTTGCAAACTTCTTGTGCACTTGCACTGGCATGACAAAACTCCAGAAGATAACAGGCCTTACCATAACAGTAGTCAAAACCTAACTGAAGCCTAAAAAGTACATACAAGAGAGCCTCCCTTGTTCTTCCCCAAGTAAATTGTACCAAAGGGATGTAATTTAAATCATAAACTTCACGATCCTAAGAAAACTCCACAGAAAACAGCTTCAACTTTTGACCAACTGTAAGCTTTCAAAATTGAGATAAGTATAAGAAAAGGATAGAACAACTGCTAGTTATGACTTGAATTTCCACCATATAAATGTACTCTCCTATAAGGGAACTTCTATCTCCTCTGAAGCCTTTAACAAACATACAGAGATGCATGAAACAAGATTGTCAACGAAAGGCCTAGAAGATAAAAGGCAGAAGAAAATGAACCGCCAACAGAAGCAAACCAACATTTCCCATGCGTACATGTTTATTTTCTCAAACAGTAAAAATAAATGTAATCAATGATGGAACAATTTCATAATATAATTTTTGACGTTGAATTTATGCAAAGGAGTGACATATCTAGCCAAATGAAGAGATGAGTCATCTACAACCATAAATAGGAGCTCAGTTGCCAACAAAGAAACTTCTCAAAAAATCCATGAGTTGTCTCTACCTAATTCTTCTTACCCTTCTCTATCCATGCTCCAGTAGTTGCAACTTAATTAATCATCCCAGCATTGTTAACATTCTCTTTCTTGTTAAACTGTGTTTTTCCCTTACAATTCTAAGCGATGCTGATGCTGCATCTCTCACAAGTTTGTGGCAAGCATTTTACATAGTAACATTGTCAACTTTTTCTTAAGAAAAAATGAGAACATTTTAGTTCTTTTAACAAACTATGAACAAAATCCATCTTCAAAACAGCTAACTCACACTAGGACAGGGCTTACACAATTAATACTTATCAATTCTAGCTGAATCTGACCCCAATAGCAATCAATTGATCTTTTACTTGTTGATAAATTAAATTCTCACAATGCAAACACTAAAAAAAATCCTATTATGCAAACATAACTTTTTAATCCAGATAATCACGACATAAACAACATTACCACAATTTTCTCACAAATTCAAGCTCAAACCCTAAGCCTCAGCATCAAATAATCATCAACTAATTTTAAAACAAATGAACAGAACGCTAGAAAACAACAGATATAAAGTAGAAGACAGACAAAAAATTATGAGCTTGAAAGCAACTAAATAACAGAAGGAATACCGAAATTACTTACCAAACATAAAACCCTAGACAAGCTTAGAAGAGAAACTAAACCAAAAAAAGTCAAACTTCACAAACTTGACATCTACAATTCACAACCATAAAAGATTCTTGCTCATCTCCTTCTTGATCTTATCCAAAGCCAAAAAAATCTTTTAGCCTTCCGATACAAACACAAAAACCCACCAAGAAAATTCTAAACTTCGAGTGAGAATCTCCAAGAAACTTCTTCAAATGATTTTCTTAACCAAGAAAGTAGTAATCTTTTTTGCATAAAAAATCTCTGTTTTGAATCAAGATTCAAAAAAGGATGTCCTTTTTTGGGAATCTAAATGGTAGCAGTCGCAGTTTAGAGAGAGAGTTTGAAATTTGCAAAGCTGTTTAAAGACAAATTTTATATCAGAGATTACTGTAGAGAGAGACTTTTTATTTTTTTTCCTTTCCCAGACAGAGATAGACAGGGCGAAGTCATCATGCTGCTTTCTAATGTTGTGCTTTAGTGGCAGTCATGTCTTTTCACTCGAAACACAGGGACACGGTCATTTGTTTTTGAATTTTAAAAATATATTTTAAAAATTTTAAAATTTTTTCATATTATTTTAATATATTAATATTAAAAGTAATTTTTTAAAATAAAAAAAATTATTTTAATATATTTTAAAATAAAAAGGTATTTAAAATACAATTACTCTACTTTGAAACACCCAAACTAAAGAATAGTCTCATTACTGCCACAAGGGATGCCTAAGAAGTTGTTTAATGGGTAAAACTTCTTTTCTGTCCTTATAAATTCACCAATATTATACTTTTACCCTTGAAGTTTTCCGATGTATATTTTAGTTTCCAAAAAAAAATCTCACGTCACTTCCAACCCTTAATAAACTATTTTTTGAATTTTATTTTGAAAAATAAAGTCAATTTATCCTTATATTTTATATATAGTCTACAAAGTTTTTACTAATATATTTGCTCTCAATTTATCTTAAGATTTTATAATATTCTTCAATCTTATCTAAAATGATAAAAATATATTTGATTAAGAAACTTAATCTAACCTAATTTATTTTTGAAAATAGGAGTGAGAAAATTAATTTGATGGATATTTTATTATCTTTTTACACTTACTTTCTTAATAAATTAGGTGGGGTTCGAGTTTTTTAAGTGAGAGTATTTTTGTTTAGAAATATTTTTTAAAAGGATAGATTAAAAAATAGCTAAAAATATAAAAAAAATGAAAAGAAATTAGACTAGTGGAGAGCACAAGTTGAATTATTTTCTAGTTTTATTTATGAGTTTCATATAATTTATTTTGTTTAGATCTCTAGAATCCAAGGTTAGAAAAAGAAGCTCAAATGCCTGGTTTTATTTATTTTTAAATGGGTTTGCGACAAACCAGCCAAATATAAAATAAATTAAAAAACAAAAATAACCATTACAAAAATAAAATCCCAAAGAATTGACAAATTAAAAAAAAAAGATAATTATTTGTGGTATCACTTCAAATAGTCGGGTCTCAAAAGGGCACATCTAGTTTATTAAACAAGAAGTCCAATAAAAGAAATAGAAATATTCCTAATAAATAAATGGGGATGTATTTTTGGCAAACTAAATTAGATGAGATCCATTGTGAAATCTCATGAACCCTACATCAGCGGATCTCATAAATAGAAATCGAGTCTACTTATTATTATTACAACCAAAATAAAATCCAAGATTGCCAACTAAACATGCTATTATTGCGCACTACGCATGAAAATAATTGCTGCAATGCCTGGAAAAATTATAAAACAAAAGTGGCTATAAAAACCAGGTGCAGCATGAGTCATTACAGACTATGTGTTGATATTAAATATATTTTTTATAAATATATATATTATTTTAATATATTTTTAAATAAAAAAATACTTTAAAAAACAATTATTTTTTCGTAACCTATTATTTCATTTGGAATATAAAGTGGTGATTATTTTTTATTCGATCTGGTTTTTACCTCTAAAAACAATCAAATTGAAATTTTATAAAATACAAAAAATAAAATTGAAACAGGTTCGAACCGACCGGGTTCGGTTCGGTTATTTTATATAAAAAACCAAAACTCAACCGACCAGTTTCGGTTAATTTCGGTTTGGTTCGATTATTTTATATTAAAAACCAAAAACTATATTGTTTTTCGGGTTTTTTCTTTTACTTTCTGATGGGTTTCGGTTTGGTTAGGTTTTTTGGTTTAGTTCAGTTTATTTCTAACTAAACTGATTCGATTCGGTTGAGATTTTTTTATTTCAGGCTTATGAAACCGAATCGAATATTTTTTAAAATATTTTAATTAATTTTTTTTCATGATTTGATTTTTCCAGTTTTTTTTTTTTTTTCTTAATTTAATTGATTTATCAATTTTTTTCCTCACCCCGAGCTGCATTCCACCCCAATCTCTATACCTTCGCAGGACCTTTCGGCTCAATGTTAAAAACAAAGAGTGGCATTCTCATACATCATTGGTTCCAAACACAAGTCCACTCGCTATCTTACTCATGGCAATTATGCTGGAGATGGTCGGTCATGGTTCAGTTGGCAGCAGGACAATGGTTCAAACCACCGTTATTTTTAATTCCATAGGAGGGGGCCGAGTGTCTATATCACAAACACCATGCAAGCAAACCGTCTTAATTTAACCACCTGATTATTAAAAGAAACCAACGAAACTCCTCCAACTAGGTGAAAAAGTCAATATTCAAGTTTGTAGCTAATCATGCACACGCACTCTTTTCTTCTCAACGCCAAGAACACAAGGAAACAAATTAAGAGCATGGCTTAAGAGACCAGGAACACAGACAAACTCGGATTATACCCTTTGTGCAGCCTTGAACCTTGGACTTTAATGAGGATTTACTCAAGTTTCAGTCGTCTGAATCCTGACGAACCGAGGCCCCAATCTGATTCTGATCTTCGTCCGAGGTGCTGTCTTTCAAAGACGAGTACAATTTGCTGACTTTAATGATAGGTTGGGGTTTACACTCCCGCCCACGTAGTCAATGTCACAGAATCCAAGGCATGACCAATACAAGACACATACCTAAAGCCCTGATGAATCTTGGAGCTAACAGGGACATTTAAGGTCTGAATATAGATCGCATTTCTTCAAACACAGGCATATCATGCCATCCACTGCTCCAATGGATCCAAGATGCTCGGTCTAGCTTTCTAGTAGCCTTGTTGACCCAACACCCGTCTACAAATTCGTCTTGGGGTGCTGTCTATTGAGTTCAATAAGGTGAAATGAATTTTTAACGGTATAATTTAATTAGTTAGATTTTGTGTTTGTTTTTTAAAAATTACTAGTTCAAGTTTTACAAACTTCAAAGCTACTAAAAATTTATATGGTCGTTAACTTATTGTCACTCTAGAGATATGTGTTTTCAAGTAGTACAAAATGATAGGTGACAAAAACATTAACCACTCTATCCCTCATGGACACACTCAAATAATTACAATACATTGATTAACCTTAAAAAGAACGTGTAATATAATATATGCACAACACTTTAAAGCTACTAATGCAAGATTCAAAAGCCATTTTTAAAATCATGTCCACAGCTTTTTTAATTACGGGCAGCCTGAGCATGCATGGCACCGCAATTTGGACCTTAATTTGGTTCTATGCTTAGCTATAATGAAGATACATGTGTAAAGCTTACGGCTCACTTCAAAACGAGCATCCTATTAAAGAAGAGCTTCATAAAATTAATTATCATCGTCTAGAGAAAGAGAGAATGAGAGCATTATGGCTTACCTAACAAGCTTCAATGAATAAATAAATGCTAAAAGTAGAAGCCTTATTGGAGTTAGTACGTAGCCATAAAAGCTATCAATATTGGAGTCCAAACCCATCCAACCTTATTGAAATAGTTATCTACTATTATTTTTTATTGAAACTTTTCTTTTTAATTTAGTTAATTTTTTTTTAATTTTTTTTTTATGGGGTTATCTCGATCTTATCTATTAGATCTCGAGTTTTATGGCTTAACCTAGATTAACACGGGATAATTTTAGTTTGTTTAATTTATCTATTGTTGTTACATATTTTTTTAAATCATATTATTAAATTAACTAAGCTTATTAAATCCAACAATAACCTAACTCTTGAATTTCTCGTACCTTTTAAAAAAACTCTATAATCGTCTAAGCATCTTTTTTACATTGAATTTTTTTTGATCAGGCCTAACCTGGATCGCCAACCTAGTATAAAACTATAAAGATAAAATATATATATATATATATATATAGTTTATTCTAATACAATGGAGTGGGAAAATGGGACTTTTTGTCTATAGAAGTAGAATAATTGAAAATGAAATTGTCAAGGGGAGGGCTGTTTAGAGCTGCTAGCTATATGTAAAATGGCAATTAGCATTTGAGAAAAGAATACAGGTACCTACGTGAAGTCCAGTCTCTCTCTTTTTTTTCTTTCTTTTTTTCAGTCTTTATTTTCCTAGGTCGTGGTTTTGGCAAGCAGTGGCAGAGGGAAAGGCAATTTATATGTACGTACAACGAGATAGCGTGAGGTTTCAATTTATATATATGTATGAAAGAAGAAGATGAGGAAGAAGAAGATGAGGAAGAAGAGGAAGCCTAGGAAGACGACAGGGAAGTACCAGCTGGTCAGCAAAGGTCATCACCACCGGCCAGTGACAACGACTTCAAGCTTGTTTATCAGTATTCACGGGTGGCCTTTCTAGCTGTTCCTCTCTCTCACACGTGTGATGTGTCTGTCACGCACTAAAATGTTATTTTGCTTTAGATTTGCATGTCAGTGGGGATAACTATTATAATTTAAAGTATTTTTTTATTTAAAAATATATTAAAATAATCTTATCTCTCTACTATGGAAGTTTGGTTTATTGGGTTCCTCTTAGCTTAAGAAAAAAAAAAAAAATTCAAACCGCTCGTCTTATATTAGCACTATTGTTGTTTAAGTGCTAGTTTCCTAATCAATTGAGTAATTGTATTTTATATGTGAGATTATATTTATTTTAACTGAAGTCAAAAGAATGGATGATACATTAAGAACATGAGACCAAGCACAAAGGAAATAAATTCATCTATATGGCCACCACTCTACCGAGAAATAGAGTGGTAAGAGCTTAGGACTAAATGGTTTGCTTTCCTTGTGATTTCATGTTCGAGCTCTATAATTACTAATATGATGGTCACTGGAGGCTTATATGATCATTAACTTCAAGACTCGTGGGATGAGTTGAGGTGCACGCAAGCTAGTCCGGATACCTACGTTAATAATAAAAAATAAAATTGAGCATCCAAAAATTAGATTCCAATAAATAAATAAAAAGGCATAGAGTGATTTGATTACAATTTTATTTAAGTAATAATACTCCTATGATGTAATATATATAGATCCTGAAATGGATTAAAGGTCAAACTTTTTTTTTTCTTCTAAAAAAACCTTTTAACAAAATTGAAGCTCCTTATGAGAAGGATGTTAGAGTTACGAGAGTAACTTTGTTAGACTGTTTATATTAATTTCTATAAGAATATAACTATTCTCTACCATATGAAGTTTGGGATTAATTATGTGTTTAATAGTGTAGTGAATGATGTTTTTTACTTGAAAATATATCAGTATATTTATTTTAGATTTTTATATCAATATATTAAAATTATAAAAAAATATTACAAAATTATTATTTTAATTTTTTTAAATAAAATATACTTTTAAAACATTACCCAAAATAAAAAGCATCACACTTTCAAACCTTCATTAGGTACAAGTTTGGAACGTATTGGCATGGAATCTCATAGTTACTTGAGTGCTATAAGTGTTATTATTTGCTTGTGACCAAAGCAAGTCATAGTTCAAAATATTGTTCATTATTGGATTTGAAATATTAAATGAGGTTTAGTTTAGAAAGTGAAATACATTTCCCAGAAATGTCTAATTGTGTGTTTAATATTAAGGTAATTTTTATTTAATATATTAAAATAATTTTTTTCATATTTTTTATTATTTTTAATATCAACATATTAAAATCATAAAAAAATTAAAAAATATCAATTTATTATTATTTTTCAAACAGAATGAACTTTTAAAATACAGGCGAACATGTTTTATCTCTAAGTAGCACATTGTTCGAGAAAGTCAAGGAGAGCCCCATGATCCAAAACAACGAGCCCATTAGTCTGGCTTTATCACAGGTTGGATCTAACATAAGTTAAAAAATGTGCAGAAGTTATCACGTGTTTTTTTTTTAGTAGAAATAATTTGCTTTATTGTGAATTCGAGCGTTTTTTTTAATTGTTTTTTAAAGTGTTTTTTACTCAGAAAAATATATTAATAATATTTTTTTTATTTTTAAAAATCATTTTTAAGATCAGTACATTAAAATAATTTGAAAACATCAAAAACATATTAATTTAAAGCAAAAAAAAAAATTCAATTTTTTTCAAAAACTCTTTTGAAACGCAATGAAAATTAATAAAGTTAATCGAAGATTAAATACTCCGATAAATATTAAAAATAATTATTAATGCTAATTAAGATATTTGATTTTATGCTACGGAAGCCCTTCAATTTTTTTTAATTTAATTATATGATAATATTTTTTTATAAGAATAATAATAATTTAAATTCCATTGAAACAATATAATTGATAGTACCTTTTCTTATTAATATTTTTACCTTTACTAAAAAATCTGATTTTTTCAATGTTATTTATTTAATCAAAATAAAAAACAATCACAACATGTCAAAATAGATTTGGATGATTTCAAATAAGAATGAAATAAATAAATCTCTCTAATTAAAAATCCATTGTCATATTAACATCTGATTTTTAAAAAAAAAATATTTAACCAAAATATTTGTTTTTTAGACACCATCTTATCATAATCCTAAAAGAAAATTTTAATTAAAAAATTAACATTATGATAATTTTGATGCGAATGTATTAAAAAATATAAGAACAATACATTGTTCGTGGGTTTATTTGGGGAACTCTTTGATATTATCATTAAATTTGTTCTAGTTAGCCAACTTGAAGATTCCCTAACTCGCTGCCTTACTTGGCTTGAGCTTCAATTAAATTATATAAGAGTTGACTTGATGTGATTTGATAGATCTATAGGTGATTTAATTAACCTTAAGCTTGGTCTTTAACTTTTTTTTAGATTAACGTGGGTGTTTGGGTCAGCTTGCGCGCACCTCAACTAATCTCACGGGCCCTGAAATTAACGACCATGTAAGCCTCCAGTAGCCCTGAGGTTTGTGGGATTCGAACTGATGATCTCTAGAAAGCAAACTCAGTGTCTGACTAGTTGAGCTACACCCCTCAGGGTTAGCTTGATCTTTAACTTAATAGTAGGAGTCTTGTTTTCTTATTATCAAATTTTGAAAAAAGTTACGAATTAGCATGATTGACTATTAATTAAGGTTGAGGATCAATCACAGGCTAATAAACTATATAAGAAAAGTGTTATCAGAACATTGGATAAAATAAAAGATAATAATCAAACAATTAAGGACAAAAGTTCTTCCTTGAAGTTTCATGTACATGTCTTTTGGTAGGCCTGATGATATAGATTTCAAATATCTTTCTTTTAATTTCCTTACCTAGTAACTTTTAATAAAAAAAACTTTATTTCCATTTCTTCTAATTAAGAATTATATATAAGGTATATAAATTTATAAAGTAATGCTTCGTTGCTTCAGAAACTCCTGTTACTTTCTCTAAACTAGTGAAGATTATTTTATTTGTACAAGTTTTATTTACAACATAGGGCATGAAGAATTGAATACACTAAAGGAACATTAGTTGTATAACTGGTAAGTGAGGGTTATATGGTTCGTATAAATAGTAATTGTTCTTTGGAATGGGATTAATTATCAACCTAAAGTGCAAATCATTGGTTAGTAAGAACCCTAACTGGTCAACAAAGATTTTATGGTCCAGAACTGGTTACGCGAAAGGATAGATATTGTTACTTCTTAAGCGCCCTACCTGAAGTAGATTGCATTGCTAATCTTATCTTAAATTGCTAAGAGTTTGTTTTATTGTTCCATTCTTATAGTCATCCTATAATATTCATGACTATGGTGTTAGTGAATATTCACCTATGAATATTTTTAACTCTGGCGTCAATAAATATTACGTAACCCAAAAAACACGGTATTCCCAACTCTGGCGCCAATGAATAAATCCATAAATTTTGGATTAAAAGAAAAGAAAACTACTTTTTTTTATTTTTTAGAAAGAAAAAAAAGGAGACATGCATCGCATTTCAGATTCGCATTTCACAGTAAAACTTTATAAATCAAATATACAACAAAGCTAACAAAACAAATGCGAGGGACCCATAAATAAATCAAAGAAGACCCCTAAATTTTTCTAGAATTTTCTGATATTCAAAAAGAACTCGTTTGGTCAAATATCAAAACAAAGAGATGAGAAATAAAAGGAGAAGGTATAAGGGTGTGTTTTACCAAACACACCCTTAGCATAAAAATAATTTGGGCCGGCTGAGTCTAAACCCGGCCCAGTCTTAATTTTTTTGTTTTCTGTTTTTAGGTTAGATCTAGCCCAGCTCATCCAAGCTGGCTGAACCCAGTTTAATTAGCCTAGTCACTGGGCTGGCCACTGTTGCAGGCAAGCGTGAATTATTCACGCACGCTTGCAACAGTGCCAGAGTAATTAAATTTGCAAGCGAGGGAAGGAAAGTGACTTACCTGCTTCATACGCTGTTGGAGACGAAATGGATGATGGTGGCGTGCTGGCTGCCCGATGCTACTTTTTTCCTCTGCTTCTGTTGTTGTTTGTTTTCTCTTTGGTTCTCTGGGTTCCGTCTCTCCCTCTTCCTCTCTCTGTCTTTCGTTCCTTTTTTCTTTGTTTTTTTTCCTGTCGTTCCTCTGCTTTTTTCTCCTGTTCGTTCCCCTGTTGTGTTTCTGTGTGTTTCGTTCCCCTGTTGTGTTCTGTGTGTTTCTTTCCCCCTGTTGTGTTTTGTGTGTTCTGTCTTTTTCTTTCTTCTTCTGTCCTCCTGGCCTTTCTCTTGCTTTTATAAAGCCAGAGAATGCCATGAGTTCGTTCCCTGGTAATGGCATTTGGGAGATGCATCGTGGGCAGCTGGCAGAGACAAATCGTTTCTTCTTCCTACTGAATCAGTTTTCCCTGGGGTAATGAAGAAGGTGATGAACAGTGGCTTTAGAAATGGTGCCTTTTTTTTGTTTTTACTAAAATGGCTATTCTTAATTTTGCCCCTGAACTTCTGACATTTAGCAATTGGGCCCTTGTTCTTGGAAAAATCTTTTTTTTTAATTGTACCCCTGGATCAATTGCAATTGAACCCCTGGATTTCAATGCTATTTATAAAACAGTCCTTAATTTCCAATTTAATCAATTTATTCCTTAATTGGCTCTTCAACTTTTAATTCTTTCAAAATTACCCATAAAAAAATCAATTAACTCCCTTATGGTATCACCACCTATTCAATTTGCTCCTTGGACTTTTAACTTGCGATTTCGATCCAAAATCAGCCTCAAACTTTGGTATTTCTTCAATTAAGCCCTTGATTGCATTAATTGATTAAATCAAAGTTTAATTAAGTTCCCAAACTTATCATTTCTTTCAATTTTGACCAAATTGACTTCCAAATTTATAATTCATCCTTATTAGTCTTTAAACTTTTAATTTGTATTGTCTTGATCCAATTATCAAATTATTTTTTATTTATTTTTTATTACTATTATTTAAAATTTAAAAATTGAGTTATGACACCTAATATAGCATAAAAGCCAAAAGTTTTTTAAAAGTAGAAAGATCGGTTTTTTCTTTCTTTCTTTTCCATCAACAAGTTGAATT
This sequence comes from Populus trichocarpa, assembly GCF_000002775.5. Lineage (NCBI taxonomy): Eukaryota > Viridiplantae > Streptophyta > Magnoliopsida > Malpighiales > Salicaceae > Populus > Populus trichocarpa. The sequence continues at coordinate 38,673,644 of NC_037285.2, read as the reverse complement.
CAGGTATGTCCACCACTAAGTTCTCAAATGAACTTGTATCAATTTGTATGGAAGCATAAATCTCCTTATCAGCTAGGTCAAGGCCACTTATTATAACCAAATCATATAAGGAGATGATATGTATTCAATATCTTAATAAGAACACATTAGACTTTAATTAAAATAGATAAAGGGTGGTTAAAAGTTTCTTATTGAGCTTTAAAAAAACTCTAGATACCTAAATCAAGTCAAAAACCCTTTTATGCCTCCATTGATCGCCAAAATGGTGTTGCATTCTATTTTGCCATTTATTGTAATCAATAAAAGAAACACTTGACCATAATAGAATGGATTTCTTTTAGGTGCTTAAATTGATGTGATTATCTTGAAGGTGAAGTCTTTCATTTTCAATGTCTAGAGTAAAGTGATGATTTTCTTCTTCTTTAGGTACCTTCTTGAAAAATAGACTAAGGTGTTCCTCTTCTGTATTCTTTGTGACACTAATTATGAAACAATTAATAAAGGGCATATAGTCTATTTAATTTTGATATCGAGTTATGAGTGTAAATTTTATTGAAATAGAGTTTGAGAGTGCTATTTTTCAAATAAAAAAACAATGCTTAAGGTTCTTGATTAATTTTTTTCATGAAGAAGTCTTTGAGTTTGAAAGAGGGATTATAGATTTTTTTTGTAGGAAATGAAAGATCAAGTATAATTTATAGAGTCTTAGGTATCACGTCTAAAGACAAATGTACATTATGTTTTAAAATTTAACTGATTATATAAAGTTATTGACATGTTAAACATATCTTAAAAAAAAAACATGATTCATAGTTTTTAGTGAACACTATCACTTGACATGCCATATAAGGCCAATTAAATTTATCAATTTCAAGTATAAATATGTTGGTAGTATATGGCCAACTTGTCACCTAACCTCTTTAAATATGCATATGTAAATTGTAAAAGAAAAATGAATGTGGAAAGTACATGGGAAAGAAGTTGAAATCAATCTAGTAAAATGGACATTAAAAGAGTCTTAATTGGCTAAGATAATTAAAGAACCCAGTGACTAGAGGTCATGATCGACTAAGGGAGAGCGATCAACCATAAGAGTTTGAACACACATAAAGAACTATAAAGCTTAATTCTATTTAAAAAAGAAGTTCTCAATAAAATAACTAATCAAAAGTCACATATTAACTTGGGATTCACACGAGTATTAATAAAAGAGAAGTTTAGTTTGTATTAGAATTAAATCAAGTGTCTTTACTTGATAACAATATTTGTATAAAATTGTTGGTACATGTTTATATAGGATTCAAACTATGTATTAATAATTCAAACTATGTATTAATATAAATAGGGTCATTTAACAAAACACTAAAAGAAATGGTCTTTTTACTGTGTGCCACCTAATAAAACACTATTCATTTTAATAGTAGAAAAAAACTAATCGTTATCATTTTAAAAAAAGCAAGGGCATGCCACTTTTGAATTGGTGGGAAAAAGAAAATAATTTAGGGTCTTTTACCATTCTAATATAGTTTGATAAATTTTTTGGGAAAATAACATAGGTCATGAATACAACCGCTATTGAGAATAATAGTTATTTTAAAATTCATGTCTCATTTAAATTAATTAACATTGTACAAAAATCAACTCAAAATTTTATGAAGATTCAATGACCACGAAATGAGATTCAGGATCTAATAATTAAGAAAGAGAGAGGAGATAAACTCATGTAGCATTAGAGAGAAAGAGGGAAAAAGAAAGAAAGAAAGAATGGGTCACCGGGAACACACCAGGACTTTGTTTTCGACATACATGATCCCATTAAAAATATCTCGACAAGATGATTTTAACCACACATTGAAAGACCACCAAACAAAAATCATGATTGGTTAGGGGTTTTGTTCGGGGTAAGTTAGGGTTAATTACAACCTCGTTTGATGGTTTTCTAGTATGTAGTTAGAATTGTATTGTCAAGGTCTTTATAAAGGTATCAGGTGTGTCGAAAACGAAGCTCTAGTATATCACGAGTGACTTATTCTTTTTTTTTTCTCCATTTCTTTTTTTTACCACATTACCTTATCTCATTTTTTTTTCTTGATCGGTGGATCTTAAATCTCATCTTTTAATCATTGAATTTTTATAAAATTTTATGTTGATTTTTGTTTAAATTAATTAATTTACAAATAAAACATGTATTTTGAAACATGACTAAACAACCATTATTAAAAATAACAACAATATACAAAAATAATATTAAAAAGCACAATTATATTTAAACTATATTATTTTTCAAATACTTTTCAACCTATATTATTCCCTTCAAACTTCTACCAAATTATTTTGTATTTAGATCACATTCCGGCTCCTCTCACGGCACCACTCCGTTCAAGGAATCCGCGCATGGATTCACTTTTCAATTTTTCAACTCCTAGAATTGCGTGAAAACTTTGGCTTCAATATATTCCTTTTTCGAGCACCAACCCTCCATCACCCTTTTCCCACTCAAAGATAAATCTGGCTATTATGAATCTTTTGTGGAACAAACATTGCTATCACTGGATATTGTTATTAAATTCAGCGTGATGTGGCAGCTTAATTCGGTGAGCCAGTCTGAGTCTGATTTCAAATTAAATAATGTAATCATTTGATCGATTTAAATAATTAATCAATAATTTAATTTAACTTTTTTTAAATAAAATATTAAAATAAAAATATAACCTACCTAACCTGTCACCCAAACCAAGCATGTTCATTTAACAACTTTGAACGGAGCTAGAATTATTTGTTAGGAGGGTCATAATTAATATAATAAAATATAATATTTATTTTATTTTATTATATATGAGTTATAAAAAAACCTGTATAATTTAGTTTTATTCAAATAACTTACTATAAACATATAATGATCTTTGTATAGGGTAAAAGGTTCGAAGAAATACCAAATTGAGTCAAAGCAACGAAGTTAATTTCATTTTCATAATATATTCATCACTTTAATGTTGTTGGTCTTTATATCTATCAAATATAAACATACAAAGTATATAAGAAACATTAGCTAAAACGAAACATTATTTATGTTCGATAAACTTTGAAATAAAGAAAAATATAATAAAGAACTATTCTCACTAGTCAACGCAGGTTCTTTGTAAACTGAGGCGCATTGGAGTTACTCAACCATAACTTTAACATTACACATTGGAGTTGGTTCACTAGGCTGCGAGTTATCAATATTTTTTTTTGAAAAAAAATCAAATTCTTCTTATTTTGTTCATGGTTCAACCTAAAATCAAAACATATATCGTGAGAAAAAATTGATAATTTTGGTGATTCTGCTAAAAACAAAACATAAAAAAAATCAAAGTATAATCAAAACAAACTAATAAAATATATCTAATTAATTAAAAAAAAGCACTATAACAAGAATTCAAAAAACAATTGGTAAAATTAGCAGATCTGAGAAAAAAATAAAGCAAAAATGATAGAATTATATAAAAAAACCTCATCAAATTATTAACAAACATCTCAAAACAAAATAAAAATAGATTTTAAATTTAAATTACCTTGTTTTATTTGATGAAAAATAAATTAATTGATGGCTCTGCTTTAATATTTATGTTGAAAAATTGTATTTATGATTTATATTTATATTTTTGTTTTTGACCGGCTGCATAATTTATTGTGCAAAGTAATGATTTTATATTTACAAGATTTATATTAGGACTATGTAAATTAATTTTTAAAAAATCAAATTGAAAAATCACACTTAATTATAGTAAGAAAACTCTTTTTTATAGAATAAAAAACCTCCTCCACACTTAATTACCTAATAATATATATATATATATATATATATATATATATATATATATATATATATATATATATTACAGCAGTGGAATATTTCAGGGAGGGTCCGGGCCCATGCTTGCCCCTCTTCCTTCCGCCCCTGTTTGCATGGGTCCATATTCAGACAAAAGTATATCTATCTATATATGTCGAGGTATTAACTTGAGGGTCATTTGTGATTCTGATCTGTTTGTGAATTATAGAGAGATGAGAAGTGAGAAGTATCTTCCTCTGTTCGAGACAAAGAGAGCTAGGGGTCTGGTCTTATTTAGGTCCTTTGCAGTGACTTTGTTTGTGGGCATATGTTTGATATTGTTTTACAGAGTAAGCAACATACCGAGAGATGGAGAAGAAGGGAGATGGGTTTGGATTGGGTTGCTTGGAGCTGAGCTCTGGTTCGGTTTTTACTGGATCCTCACACAAGCTCTCAGGTGGAACCAGGTTTACAGGCTCACCTTCAAGGACAGGCTCTCTCTAAGGTAAACAACAAAGTTTTTCTCTTCGTGCAGGAAATAAAGGGGAAAAGAATAGCTCTACGGAGCTCACATTAATGTTCTCGTTTCTATTGTGTCCGAACAGATATGAGAAAGACTTGCCTCGGGTGGACGTATTTGTGTGCACGGCAGACCCCGTGATAGAGCCACCGATAATGGTGATGAACACTGTTTTATCGGTCATGGCTTATGATTACCCACCGGAGAAGCTTGCCATTTACCTGTCGGATGATGCCGGATCGGATCTAACTTTCTATGCTCTCTTGGAGGCATCTAGATTTGCAAAACAATGGCTACCATATTGCAAGAAGTTCAACGTGCAACCAAGGTCACCAGCTGCTTATTTTGTATCCGAGTCTCCTACAGGAGACGGTGGCGGTCAGAGTCAGACTATGGACTTTATGGCAATCAAGGTAAAAGTCAACCTTTTCGCCCCTATTTACCTAATTAAACCTTGAGTGCTATAATCTTTCTTGTTTTTTCTTGACTTGCGGGTGTCCGAAGGCGCTGAGAGTGGGATTGACATATAATTTATCCAATTAATTAGGATTAAAATAGAAGAAGGAACAGAGGACTGGGTCATCCATGACGCACTCGGATAAGCAAGAACAGATTTGCTCCAATGAATCTGCAGTTGATGTGCAATAGTTAATTGTTTCTGTACAAATAAACTTCCTGCCTGCATTATTGATGAATAATTGAGCAGCTTCTGCTGATGTTTTTGTTTTAATTATTTTCTTCACCACTTAAATTATTGTCTAGACCGTTGGAAGTGATCACAACTTCTTACAAATATGTTTCATATATACTTCATGTGTGACACTTAGCCTTTTTTTTAAAAAAAATTTAAAAGTAAAAGATGCTGTGATTAATATAAATAGAGGAATGCTGTAAAACTTTTTAAACAGATTTCATATAATCAAGCATGTAAATTGATTTTTCATACAACCAATCATTTAAATTGATAGAATCCATATATATATTTAGTCATGTATAATTAATATAGCTTGCTATCCTTCTTCCTAGAATTTGTACCAAGAAATGGCGGATCGAATTGAAACAGCAACCATGTTAGGAAGAATCCCTGAAGAAGCACGCCTGGAACATGAGGGATTTTCTCAGTGGGATTCTTACTCATCGAAAAGAGATCATGACACCATTCTAAAAGCAAGAACTTTTGACACCAGTATATGCTAGCATTATTTTTCTTATTTCAATTTATATAATTATGGCTAGAAACTCGACCAGATAATTTCTCCGAACTAGCTGTTTGATAATTGTTTATTTTCTCTCTTCTTGCTGCCAGATTTTGATTGACGGGAAAGATCCATGTTCCACGGATACTGATGGGAGTGCATTGCCTACTTTAGTATACTTGGCTAGAGAAAAGAGACCCCAACATTTCCACAATTTCAAAGCTGGGGCTATGAATGCTTTGGTAAGCTGTATATGCTTGTTCGTTTACATGCTTATCGTGGGCAGTACCCCCAAGCAAGGATACTAACACATTTACGAAAATAAATGTGCAGATAAGAGTGTCATCAAAGATTAGCAATGGACAGATCGTTCTCAGTCTAGACTGTGATATGTACTCAAACGATCCACTAACTGTGCGGGATGCACTTTGCTTCTTCATGGATGAAGAAAAGAGCCATGACATTGCTTTTGTGCAGTTCCCACAGTGGTTCGCAAACGTTACTAAGAATGACCTATACAGCAGTTCCTTGCGTGTAATCACCAATGTGAGTAGTAGTATATACGTTGTATGTACATCATTGTTCAATCTTTTAATATTTCAAAGGAGAGGTTCGAGTTTCGAACTCAGAGATCTCTTAGGAGGAGCTGGATCTAATGCCAGCTGAGCTACCTTTCATTTCATGTTATGTCATTAATTATTTCACTTCTTTCTCACATGTTGATCATGAAGGTGGAATTCCATGGTACGGATGGTTATGGAGGCCCTCTTTATGTTGGAACTGGCTGCTTTCACAGGAGAGATACTCTCTGTGGAAGGGAATTCAGTCAGGATTCTAAGATTGAATGGAAAAAACATAACGATCATAGAAGACAACAAAGTGTTCACGAATTAGTAGAAGAAACAAAAACTCTTGCAAGCTGCACTTATGAGCAAAATACAAAATGGGGGAATGAGGTAAACATACAGCCTGCCTGCTTTTATCATTTGAAATTATAAAAGTAAAAGAAACATAGTTAAAATTTCATGAAATGAATGTTTGATTACAGACGGGGTTGAAATATGGATGTCCAGTGGAAGACGTGATTACAGGGTTGTCTATCCAATGCAAAGGATGGAAATCAGCATATTTCAATCCAGAAAGGAAAGCATTCTTAGGTCTTGCACCAACCACCTTACCTCAGGTACTTGTGCAACACAAACGATGGTCTGAAGGTGATTTTCAGATTTTGCTCTCCAAGTACAGCCCTGCATGGTATGCACATGGCAGGATCAGACTTGGCCTTCAACTGGGGTATTGCTGCTACTGTTTCTGGGCTTCTAACTGCTTCGCAACTCTGTACTACTCCATCGTTCCCTCGCTTTTTCTCCTGAAAGGCATATCCTTGTTTCCCCAGGTATTTTCTTCTTTTGTTTATCCCATTTCCTATCAAACGTGCCTTCACCTAATATCCCTATTCCGCAGTTACACGATTGACTTCTTACTAGTGCTAAAAAGACCCTCTAAAAACAGCTGCACTAGTTGGCTTAGCTAGGAGGACTCTTAAGGGAGATCCTTGAATATATAGGAGAATTACTTTTTCCGTAGAAGATGAGCTTGACTATATTTTGCTGCTACTGCTCCAGGTTTCAAGCCCATGGTTCCTACCATTTGCATATGTGATAGTTGCCAAATACATTTACAGCCTAGTTGAGTTTCTCTGGGCTGACGGGACAGTCCTAGGTTGGTGGAACGACCAAAGAATTTGGCTATATAAAAGAACAAGCTCCTATCTCTTCGCCACTATCGACACCATTTTAAAGACACTAGGATTTGGTGAAACAGCATTTGTAATCACAGACAAAGTAGCAGATGAAGACGTCTCGCAAAGATACGAGAAAGAGATGATGGAGTTTGGAGCCACCTCTCCAATGTTCGAAATCTTATCCACGCTTGCGATGCTCAATTTATTTTGCCTTGCCGGAACAGTGAAAAAGGTGATCATGAATGACAGCATTGATAGACTTCATGAGACAATGCCTTTGCAAATTCTACTTTGTGGGGTTTTGGTCATCGTCAACTTGCCTCTGTATCAAGGCCTTCTTCTAAGGAAGGACAAGGGCCGGATGCCATGCTCTGTTGCAGTTAAATCTTCTTTAGCAGCTCTCCTTGTTTGTACCACTTTTTCTTTCCTATAATAATTTCCTCTTCCTTTTTTTTTTATATTATAATTTCCAAGTTCAATCTAAGGAATTAATAAGATGTGCTTGCAAGAAATATCTCCTACCCATATTTCATTCATACATGCTTTTTTTAACAGTAATACCCAAGCAAAAAGTAAATGGGAAGAATCATCTTTCTTCATTGCGAAGGCTGATATCGAAGATTACTTGGGTATGAAAATTATACTTTGTATGCTTGATGAGATTGTTGGTCTTAGTGGCTGCTCGCTATCTCCATTGGTTTGATGGATACATGTTATATGCTGCTGTTTATTGTGTGATATGAATGATGCTTCATTGAAAAACTTGCTATTTAAAGAGTGTTTTATTATGGATTGAATATTTCTTTTAAAAAAATATATAAACAGGTTTTTACGACGTGTTTTTATATATTAAAAAATCTCTAGTGAAATTCAAAAAATTTATATATATATTTAATTAAATAAATTAAGAAAAAAATTATAAAACCTGATCCCTATTCAACCAAAGGTAACCAGCCAAATTCATTGCCTAGGTCATGGAATTAACTGGATTCAACAATTTTTTTTTCTATTTTTTTTTTATCTATAATAGACATCTATAAAATTAAAAACCAATCAAATATCAAGGTATTTGGAAGAAAAAAATATCAAAATGAAACAAATTACGTTACCTAGATAATAATCAATCAAATATTAAGTGATGAAATTGAAAAAAAATAAGTAAATTTTAAAAAAATCAAATTTTAATGAATAAAAATTTGAAAGAAAAAAAAAGACTCAGTCTCTCGAGTTAGAAAGCCCCAAAGCTCTTCTGCCTCCAGAAAAAGGCCCAGGCGCGAGGGCTTAGAGCAGCCCACACGCCTGGGCCTTATTTTTAAAATTTTTCTTAATGGACGGACGACCTGTCATCCGCTCCTTAATTCTTTGAAAAAGTCACCGAGGTAGATGACGCGTCGCCTACCTTGCTCAAATTCTGGGTTGCTGAAAAACCAAGCTAATATGTTTCAGACAAAGAAAATTATTTTTTCAACCGTATTTTGACTTGAAAAAAAACAAACCCTAAAATCTTTTTTCAACCATATTCATAGCCTCTGACAATCCAAAAATTGACTTAAAAATCCACAATAAACTCGGAACGAAAATTCCTTTCGAGTTCTGATCTACCTTTTTAGGAAAGTTTAAGGGAAATAAAAACACCTTGAATAAACTCTTCCCATCAAAAGAAACTCATTGACACCAAAATAACCCGTTTTCGTGGCCAGAATCGGTCTCAACCAAAACTTTCTCTACCACCGAAATCCCACCACTTTCTCTCTCCTCTCTTAAATCAGGGATCAAAAAAAAAAAAGAAAGTTTGTAACCAAAATTGGTTTTCATGAATTTTTAGGGACTAAAAGTATATAATTTGAAAAGTTGGAGGAACAAAGTGTAAACAGCTACAAGTTTAGAAAAACCATATTTTTTGCTGCTTTTGATTTTATTTTATTTTATTTTAGTCTCATTTATTTGAATCTTGCCCTTCCTTAATAGATGTGCTTTAATTGACCATCAATTTAGGTCTTAGGAGTGTGATTAGGTAAAAAAAAGAAGAAGAAGAAAAAAGACTAAAAATACAAATTATTGTGGCAATCCACAGTGATTTGTCTCTAGTTGAACAGTGGTGTGGGGAACAGTAATTCCCCTAAGCCTTTTAGAGTATTTCTTAATTATTCAACTATAGTTTTTACCAAATTTTAATTAATTGATAGTTAGGATATACAAAGCCCATATATAATATTTTATTGTAAGGATGAAACTAAAAAAATAATTTTAATTATACAAAAGGATTAAAAAAAAGCAATTAAAAGATTGAGGATTAAATTGAAATACAAAATAAATTTAATCTTTAATTAAAGGGTGAAATTGAAAAAAAAATCAATTTAATAACAAAAAAATCAAATGGATGGAGATCAAAATTGAAATAAGAAATACAAACAAATTTTTGATTGAATGGTGAAACTTAAAAGAAAAATCAATTTAACAAAAAACCTATAAAAAATAAAAAGAATGAGGACCAAATTGAAAAAAAATATATATGACAAATTAGGATTGAATGATGAAATTGAAAACAAATAAACTTCTACAATAGGGCTAATAACAAAAATTAGTAAATCAAAAGAATAAGGACTGAAGTTGAAATACCAACAACAAAGAGGACCAAGTTGCAATTTTTAAGGGAGGAGAGAGAAAAAAACAAAAAAAAGCCCTATTGGCAACAAAATGCCTCGCCGTCGTCGACACGCGCCATACCAACAGGAAAAGGACATGACAACGCTTTCAATAACACGATGGAAGGGTATTTTTTGAATGTTGAGAGGCATCACACATGCAACTCGTAATGCGCGGGCTCCTCTATGAGCATGCGCTTGTGTCACACGCACCGACATCTTTTTTCCATTTAAATAATATTTAATCTATGCAAAAAGATCAAATTGCTCTTTATGAAATAAGTAACAATAAAAAAAAACAAAGTGAAAGGACCAAAAGACCCCTGGACACATGTTTTATTTATTTTTTATTTTAAGGGTAAAGTAGCCATTTTACCGTGTTTTAAAAAGTGAAAAAAATATAAATATCTTTGTCTGTTAGTTTCAAAGATTGTAACTTAAAAGGTAATTGAGTCATTTTACTACACTTAAAAAAAAAACACATACATACCTGGTCAATCCTTTAGTAACTAATAAATCTTGAGAAAAGATCTAAATACCCTCCAAATCAAAGCATTTGATTTTTTTACAAGAATAAAAACATAATTACAATATTCTATTTGAATAATATAAATGAATATATGTCTAGTTAATGAGAAGGGTATATAAACAAGGATTATTTGACATTCCTAAGTCAAAGATAGCCCTTTATACCATTTGTGTTCATTATATGTTTGCCACGTGTATCTGTAATGCATATTTGAGTTATATGCAGAGAGCACGTGTTACCAAAAACTAAAAATATGAAAGGCTTGACCGGAGTTGAACAATAGTAAGTTATAACTTATTCATTGTAGTTTAACAAAATTAATAATTTATTTTGTGGTTTTAGAATCTATACATCTAAGGGCTTGTTTAGAAATGTGGTTATGGTTGATTTTCAAAATATTTTTTACTTGAAAATACATTAAAATAATATTTATTTTATTTTTTAAAAATTATTTTTGACATCAGCACATCAAAATGATCTAAAAATACTAAAAAAATATTAATTTAAAGTAAAAAAAAATAAAAATTTTTAAATTTTTTCAAAAACGTTTTTAAAACACAAAAATAAATATAACTAGTATTCTTAAATTTGTTTGCGATTAAAAGCTGTTTGGAATTCATTCCAAACAACATTTTTAAAACAAAATTAAATTTGTTTTTTTAAAAAATATTTTTTTATATTTTTAGATCGTTTTGATATAAAAAATAATTTTAAAAAAATAAAAAATATATATTTTAATTTATTTCCAAATAAAAAACACTTTAAAAAACAAATACTATCACACTTCCAAATATTCTCTATCTTTGATCAATTTCATGTTTCTTTTTAATTTGTTTTCCTTTGACAAATATAATAAAGAAAATAGAATTAGGTAAATAAGGAAATTTGACCAAGAAAGAAGGTCCTTTTACTACAAAAATTTAGAGAATGGTCAACATTAATCAAGGGATTACTTAATTTTAATATCAACAATTACTAATTAATTATTTATACAAGGACGCGAGGGATTAGAGGTGTAATTTACCCCCTCTTTGGCAGTCCAATGCCTTATAAAGGTCAACAGAGTAGTTGGTTTGGCCTGTAAGAACATGCCACGCAGATAGAAAAAGATTTATAGTGTACTCAAGCACAGGGAATCAAGGCTAGACGGAGACAAACCAAATCCTCGAGCAGAAGAGAAGAGAAGTACTTTGGTGTCCTCTTTGGTTCAAAAGTCGAAGGGTTTTCTCTCTCTTACATTTCGATAAACTTATTAATCATTCAGCTTATCGATTCAAATCCAATCCTTTAAATTCCAATAATTCAATGGTAAATTACCTTCACTTATCTTTTCTTTCTTTGATCGATTTGTTAATGAAGGAGTGATTTGATCCCTTTCTTTTTAATTATTATTGTTGCTGTTGTTTTAGCTTCAGAAGAAGAAAACCCTTTTCATTTCCTTGTTTCTCTTGGCAAGCAATCATAAGATCTAATGTAAATTATTGCTATGATTGTTAGGTTATTTTGATCCCTTCCTTTCTGTTTTCTCTTTGAAACACCATCTAATCTTTATTTTTATGAGCTAAATTTAATTATGGGGTTTTTTAGTTTTTTTCGTTTACAACTCCTCCTCGTTTTTTTATGTTTTTTTTTTTATTCTGCAGTTAATTATGTGTCTTACGTTTGTGTATTATTCATTACAATTTGGGGGTTATTTAATTCTGTATATTTTGATGATTTGCATAAGTTACAGACCCTGTACTTAGAAATTCTCCTTTCGATCCACAGATGGGAATTGCGCTAAAAGGATATTTTGTTGTTTTATTGCTGGCACTGTTATCAAGCCCAGAAGCCGTGTTTGGAATTAGATTTGTGATTGATAGGGAAGAATGCTTCTCTCATGATGTTAAATATGAAGGAGATACAGTTCATGTTTCCTTTGTTGTAGTTAAGGTTGATTCGTCTTGGCATTACAGCGATGATGGTGTTGATCTTGTGGTAAGCCCTCTCTATCTTTCTGACAGCTGGTTCTTTTCTTCTTTTTTTAATTCCTAGGTAGATTAATTTCCTAGGACTATCTTTTGATTTGCGTTATGCATAAGCAGGCATCACTGTTTGAAGTTCAATTCAACTGCGTGAGATATAATTTGGCCTTTCAGTTTTTGGCAGTTGAAGCAATGTGAAGATAACTATTCTAGCAACCTTTTGTCCTACTATTTATTTTTTCCGTGAATCTGCATGATTGTTCCCAATCCCTTGACCTCCTTGTACTAGCAGTAGTTCTGCATCTCTTAAACATGTCCCCTTCCTTCCCCTCACCCCATCTTGCTCTTCTTTCTTACTGGTAAAAAATCCAAAGGCCTAAGTGAGGCTTGCTTCTGGGCTGCAGTTCATCATCTTTCCGTGTCATATGAAATGTAAAACAAAGGATCACTTCCTTTTGCTTGGTATCTTTAGCATGTTTGAGGTTATTATGTTATGGTAGAAGCAGCAATGTTTATGAAGCTAGTCTATAATCCACTTAGATCATTTCAATAAGGCACTGGATGCGTGCTGATTCTGACATGTTTCTTCTGTTCCATGCCTGACAATTTATTTATTTCTGCTTTGGAAAGATTTTCCTCATCTTGTAGTTCTCTGGAATCAAACCTTTTTCTTTTTTTTTAATCTTCTAAATACTGGCAAAATGGTGTTTTGTATCCCTTTCAACTTAAATGTGTTATACGAACCATCATTGGTGTTCACAAGGAGAAATGGTTAGACTAGTAGCCATGAAGGCTAAAGGTTAAACCAGCATACCTGACATGTGTGGCAATATCATGTATTAGTCTAGAAAAAATTTATTTTGAGGAGAAGGTTTACATAGTTGATACTTGCAGAGATTTTATATCTGATAAACATGTTTGGAATAAGGCTTTCCCTTTACTTTTTTATTTTGACATCTATAAGTGCTTGCAAAAGTGATTGGAATGATAGAAATCATGGAGGTAGAGCCATTCATATATGATTTACGAATAATGGTATGTTGGATGGATGCCATCAGATGAATGGACAAGGATTATATGACAATCATTTTTGGAGTTTTTTGGTTACTTTTACAGGAAAGAAGCCTAAATTCTTAAGGCACACCGTTGGAGAACAGCAGTTAATAAGAAGCTTACAACAGGCATCTTGCTTCCATATTATGTAGATGGAGTAGAATATTGAAAGCTGCCAGGAACACAAACTTACAAATGACCAGAAATCCCATGTTCTCTTATTTGTCACTCGGATATTTAGTTGGAACACAGTTGTCTTAACTCAGAAGGCTTTCTCTAGATTGATATAGCCAAACTAACAGATTTCTCGGAAGTAGGATGATTTTTCATGTTTCTATATTTAGATTTTAATGGCTTTCAATGATGAGATTTCAACTATTATATGTCTCAAGTCTTATCAGGCTGGTAACAGTTGATACATTGTTATATTGTCAATCATTCCTGTCCTGACCCATCAACGGTTTTGAAATTGCAGGTGAAGGGACCTTCTGGTGATCAGATTCATGATTTCCGTGACAAGATAAGTGAGAAAATTGAGTTTGTGGCACATCAGAAAGGAGTCCACCGTTTTTGCTTCACTAACAAGTCTCCTTACCATGAAACCATTGACTTTGATGTCCATGTTGGTCACTTTTCATACTATGACGAGCATGCAAAGGATGGTAAGCAGTAATTTGGTGTACTTCATGTTTTGTACTTGCACTGAATCCTGAGAATGGTGAGGTGGTGTTGTTTTGTTGTATATTTGCAGAGCATTTTCAACCATTGTTGGAACAGATATCTAAATTAGAGGAGGCTCTTTACAACATTCAGTTTGAACAACATTGGCTAGAGGCTCAGACTGATCGCCAGGCAATTAGTATGTTCAAGATCTTTTCCCTTTTTTGTTATTTAATTGATGTAAGGTCTGTTTTTTTCACTTTTTCTTTCCTTTTTTGATGCCGAGACTTCACTAATCACACTTACCTATCTTTCTTCGGTTCTTCAGTCTTGTTAGTAGGACATTTTATTGGCTTCAATCTGAATAAGATATGCTGCATAGCTAGATTTTCTTACTACCTAAACTGTCAAAAACTTTTAAATTTGTAATTTCCTTGCCCCTCACTCTCACCTTTTATGCTGGGGTTGCTGTTGGTGGAAATAAAAATTAGTTAACACACCCAAATACACTTGATTCTTGTATTCCCAAGCTTCCAAAAGCATATATAACCCTTTTAGACAAAAGAATGAATTTCCTATAATCATTTTGTTGTCTAACAAATTTCACTGGTTGTGGATGCAGTAAATGATGCAATGAGCCGGAGGACGATTCACAAGGCCTTCTTTGAATCTGCAGCGCTTGTCGCTGCTAGTATTCTGCAAGTTTACCTGCTCCGCCGCCTGTTTGAGCGAAAGCTTGGGATGTCCAGAGTTTAGATTGGGCATGCTGCATGTTACTTGTACCAAGTGCAAGCTGAGCAGGATTTCAAACTTTTTTTTATTATATTTTGATGTTTTAGCGGGAAAAGAGCACCTGTAGACACCGCCTTTTAAAACTGTTTTTGATAATGGAATTAACTTTTATGGTTTTTCAGATGATTTTAGCTGTTCTTCAGGCAATCTTTGCCCTTGAGCAAGGCCCACAAGTTTTTTACTTGTGGAAACGGGATTCGAACTTGGCCTTCTCTTTAGAGAATATGTTGTCTTAAAACTGTTTTTGCATTTTCACCATCGGCCGCCAACTGAAGTGGGATTTCTTCGGCCATCCAGAAATATTTTCTCCGTAGTTTATAAAAAGCAAGCCCACAACTGGCTACGGGCCAGCTAACCAGTAGAGCAGAAGGATAACCTAATGCATCGCAAGGGTTTGCTTTCTTTATCCAATCCTCCAAAACTGTTTCAAGGTTTAGATCTAAAGTACTAGTAGCAAATGATGGAGGAATGACCAAGTGCCTTGGAACAAGGGAGGTGAAGGATTTCCTAATAATCTGAGAGTCAAGTTAACAAATTTAAAATATAGATGAGTAAAAATATTGAAAAATTGATTAAACTGAGAAAGCTAAAAAAAATAATTGATAATATCTGTTAGTTTATAAAATTGAATTAACTGATTAAAAAATCTAAAACAATTCCAATTTGGTTTGATTTTAATTAAATCCAAAAGTAATTCTCAACATCTGAATATAGTCATCTATTTCATGTTTGGAATGGTAGATGAAACCATTGTGTTGTTGGCAAACATTCTAAATGGAAGGTTATAGCCAAATATAGTCATTTATAAAATTATTCTTAGGTTATGCAAAGCATATATAGTTGATGATGCTATTGAAATGTTAGCAACAATGATCGAAAATGGTTATTAATCAAATAAAACTATTTACGTTGTTGATTGAAGGTATTAGTTTCTCTGGATCAAGAGCTCGAGCAATAAAGGTTTTTTTTTTTTAGATAATCATCGAGAGTACATTGAAAAAATGCTATTAAACCAACAGCCAAAGTAATGAAGTTATCTTAAAAGTCTTTAATGAACATTTTTTTTTTT
The DNA here is from genome assembly GCF_000002775.5 of Populus trichocarpa. Taxonomy (NCBI): domain Eukaryota; kingdom Viridiplantae; phylum Streptophyta; class Magnoliopsida; order Malpighiales; family Salicaceae; genus Populus; species Populus trichocarpa. Next base: position 38,657,658 of record NC_037285.2, on the reverse strand, counting down.
GGTTTTGTTGGTTTTTAACAACATATACCAAACTGAACCAAAATCAATCGGTTTAAACGAGTTTCAATTTGGTTTTCATTTTGAATTAAAAAAAAAAAATCAATTTGGTTCTTGGTGACTCTTCTTTGCTCTCTAAAACCATTTCTTTGAAGCCTGACCTTTTATAATTTCAATTATTTTTTGCTGTAACATCTGCAACTCTGCTTTAAGATCTTCAATGCACCACCTTCCTGTGTTGCCAAGTTATAAAAGCTCTTCAGAAAAGAATTCAAAAAATATGTATTTCACAAACAAAGCCCATTTAATAATTGTACATGAAACAAAACGACACGAAAGCTCTACAGCTTACAACATGAGAGAAAGCAAAGAGAAGAAAAACATGTCGATGCATGATAGATACAATAATTGTGTATTTGCTCTTCCCCCCCCACCACAACTCAGTTTTACAACACAAAAAACAAATTCCAGGAGTACCCGTCGACACTCTACAGCTCCTATCTTCTTTGGTAAATACATTGTGGGGCCACAGATAGATGAACATACACTTCTCTTGAAGCTCTGACGTGGGAGAGGCACCGTCAAGAGTCCGCAGGAGGACTTTGGATACAGCAGAACCATTTTTTCTGAAAATCAGTAAATTATCCGCGTTAGAAAGAATGATAAACATAACACCCATGAGCTTGTTAGAAAAAAAAAAAAAAAACTGTAGCCCACCCATGAATTATATGTGACATTTCTATGCTGATAATTTTAGACGGAACTTGAAATGCAGCACTGAATAATATCTCACAATATTTATTATCTTTCCATTTCCAACCATCTAGATGGTGGGGTTTGCATTACAGTTGATAAGATGATAGCAGCATCCAAGTGGGAGAAAGACCAGATCAGAGAGTTCCATGCTCCATTCCCACAAGTTTTCCAAGCAGTGATCGCTTGCTCAGATGACATGGTTAGACTATCTGACCTTTTTCCCCCAGATTTATGTGGCCATAAATTTTGCAACTTTCCTCAATCATCCTAACTTCTGTTACAGCTAAAAATGATATCCTTTGAATTCTGATGCAAAATGACATACACAATATGATTGGCCACATGAAACTCAACAAAATCCAATCCAATATCTACCTGATAGGCTACATCAGTTTTTTTCTCTCTATTTTGTTGCATATTCAACCGGGTTTTCTTTAGTAGGTGAAAGCAATGGTAAATTCCTCACAGTTGAAAACTGACGCACACACAGGCATGGAAAAATAGCCATTCAAGCAAGCTGTTATACATTACTGGGAAAGGACATGATATCTTGGCTGCCTAATGCATGTGTCATTTGCGAGACACATACCTGCACTGTCGCAGAAGAAAATGCGTGGTTGTGTGATAAAATTAAAACTTACAGGCTGAGGTTTGGCAGGATTTACTCCAGACTTAACATGAGAATCATCAACCTTTCCTGGTGACTCCGGTTTGCCACCTGTCTTCTTCTCATCCCTTGCCTTATTAAATATCACAGTAAATCCCTCAGCTGATGCAGGATCATTGACATCCCATTCACCAAATTTTGGCAGTGGCCGACCTGTGTCCTGGTGGGAAGAAAGACAAGAAGAGAGTTGCTGTCAAGACCCTCACAGTTGTATAGATCAGGGGAGAGCCATACATCAAGTAGCAGTGGTTTTAAATTTAACATCAAGTACTACAAAAATTTAGAAATACAACTACAGATGTTCAGTACAATAACATCATAGTTTCACTGTGGTCCAATGAAGTCAAAGGAATCTCAACAAATAATAAACACAACCACCAAACTAACAAACCATGTGCTCTTGTTCTATAGAAATAATTCACCAGAACTGAAAACACAGTACTAAAATAAATGATAATGAGGAAACCACAAATCAGGTTTCAAATGATCTAGTATGCCATCACATATGCAGGAGCAGAAGAAGCTTAACAGCAAACATTTATAATTCTTAATGCCCATTGTCATATACATGAACACCACCTCTAGATAACTTAGGATCAAGAACTCTATTATCTATCTGATAGAGCTCAAATAGCCCATTACAGTCAACACCTTTTGATTATCTGCTACAGCATGCAAAACTTGGCAAGGGACAGATATGCATGGCTAAAAACACGTGCATATAAGCCAAAACCTTCCAAGTAATTATCCTGTAATTGTCAGTAAGAAATGTCAAATCTCACAAGGGTTCTACAAAATGCAACTTGCATTGTTATTTCAATTCTATATCGATACAGAAAAGGGCAAGGATGAAAAAAAAAACAGAAACTAAATGGCCTATTGGGCCTTGGGGGATTTAAGTGAGTGTGTGTGCCGAATCGTACCAAATCACTCAAACATTGGGTGATGACTTAGATACTGGAAAGATCCGGTGATGATCGCCACAAAAGAAAAAAAAAATGTAGTATAATGGATGAGACATGAGATAAAAATGGCTCATTTCTTAAGCAATGCTAACATATTCAACTCATCGCCTTCGATCATTCAACACACTTCCAAAATTCTAGTCGCTTCCTAACTACATGCATGTTTATGTTGGTAAGGCAACAGCATACCTGAACAGCAATCCTCTACATCACAAAATGACCTTTCTTGATTCTTACAAAAACAAAAAGGCTCTAAAATCACCCCCTAATGAAAGTTATGAATAGCTTCCCCATCTCCTATATTGCTCTTAGAGCTTGTAACTCTCTTAATTAACACAATGATATTGAAGGGATAAGCAAAAATGAAAATTTTCTAAATAAGCAATTACAGACACAAATATGTCAATCCAACATACTTACTCTTTTTTTAAATGCTCTGGGCATCACATAACATGTATAGTTCATTAATTACAAGTCATAAACATAAACCAAAAAATAATAATAAAAAAACTCCACTTCTCTACACATTAAATATAATTTCATAAACAGCTCTAACAAAAAGAAAATTAGTGGAAATGAAGAAAAAAAGGGACACAAAATGAGTTGATCAAGATTATATCCTTTAAAAATAAAAAGAATAAGAACCGAGATCAAACCAACATAATTTTTTTTTTTTAAAAAAAAAAATTTGTAACCAACTGAAAAGGCCAAACCATCAAAAATCTGACACAAATCAATCAAAAACCAGCAAAAAAAAAAAAAAGAAACAAATATAGACAGAAGCTGTAACGCATAAAAACACGCACATACTTGCACACAGGAATCAGTATACATATGTTCCACAGAGAGAGAAACTACATACCGACATGAATTCGAGAGAGAGAGAGACTTTTCAGCTAAAAATACTAATCAGAGAGAGCAGAGAGACAGGGAAAGAGAGAGTTTCCTTTTTTAGAGAGAGAGTGTAAAATGGGCCTGAAGCGGGCCTGTCTGTATTATAAAACATAAAGGAGTGAGAGTAACGGAGATGTTAAAGGCTGCCGTTAGTCCGTCGTCATCAATGACGTGGCAAGAGTGATTGAGAACGGCACGGGTAGTGAGCTGGAAAACGGCGTAATTGGGAGAGATGTTGGGCTGCTTGGAGGCAATCTGTACAATTGACTTGCTGGCACTCCTTTTGCTTTGTCTTATATATATTTTTTGTTTTTTTAGCCAATAATTAAACCATCGATGTCTTTTACAATTTATATATATTTTTAGTTTTAGATTTTTATTTTTTCTTGTTTTTATTTATTAAAGTGGATCTCTGGATCAGTTTGCGCACACCTTAATTAATTTTACAGGTCTTAAAATTAATAATTATGATATTTTTATTACTCTTGATATGCTTTTGTGGTAAACATGATTAAAATAAGGAAGTCTTGGAAATGTAAATTATGAAAAATCAAGATTGATTTTAATTAAAGAGGTGATTAAGAGCGCTTAACCCATTTCTTGTGTTTATTTCAATTAAAATCAATAGTTAAATGTCATTTGATTGCCTCATTAATCAGTAAGGATATGGACAAACAATTTTTCACATTCGATAAAGACAAAACCCATATATCAAATAGATGGTGTCAGTCACGCGACCTGCCATGACCAAAAATAAAAATAAAATAAAAAAATTAGAGATTGTGATCATATGCTAATCACATGATTAGTCATTCTCTCTCTCTCTAGTACCTTTATTCCAATATTTAAATAAAGGTACCTACAGCTCACAATATTTTTTTCGCTAAAATAATTAGAAATCCTTTCAAATATTTATCAAATTATAATACTAATCAAATTTATACGATATTGGAAAATAATCCCTTTTGATTTTATGGTCTTTTAGCCTTATAGCTTAGTGCACATATATTATTCATCCAAGTATATATTTTGCCCACATGGCGTGTCGAACCAAAAAAATGTAAAAAATATATAAACGCGGGAAGAAAATTTTTAATAGTGTTATTAAATTTGTCATAGCAGATTAATTTTAAAATTTCCTAACTTGGCTCCTTGTTTAAATTGGGTTTCAAATTAAACTATGTAGGAATTGTCTCGACGTGACTCAATTGACTTGACAGGTCCAAAAACAACACGGACAACCAACAAAACATGGTTTGACTTAAAAAAATCTAGAAAACTTATTTTTTTAAAATATTGAGATGACGATATATTGGATTGAGAGTTTCATAGCTTAACCTGTTAAATCCGCGACATTGGTCATGGACCATTGAGTTTAATAACTTTGTTTTTGAATGATTTTTATCTAATTATACGTAACAAAAATAGACACTTAAAAAATCGAGCACCAACTCAATGTCGTAATGTTTATTTGAGATCGTAATAACTCAATATAAAGCAAATTGAAACAAATTATAAAGTTTAATTCTCAATCAACCAAAGTTCACCTGTCAAACTTTCTATTCGGGTCATGGACTCTACTATATTTAATAATTTTATTTTTTTAAACTGATTTTTATTTAATACATGAGAACAAAGATAAATGCTCGCAAAATTGAATATTAATCAAATATCAAGTCGTTTATTTGAGACTAAGATAAACCTACATAAAGTAATACAAATTAAATTATGAAGACCTATTCAAAATTAATGGATAAAATGGTCTTACACTCATTTTGTTTTTTAAAAGAGATGCAAATAATATTATCTCTAGTATATCTTTAGCCAGTTTCCTTGGCTGAAAAGTCAGGACTTTGGCTTTTTAGGAAAAAAAAAAAGCTAAATTTCAATATTTTTCATTAAAAAACCCTCTAAATACCTAAATAAATCTATTTGTGGCATTAAATTAACACAAAACCAGTTTAAAAAACATAAAATCAACCTAAATCAAAAAATTGTTTAAGTCTCAATCTATATTTTCAAGCAAGATTAAGGTCTAAAACCACCCCAATAAAACTTTCATTATCAAACAGAACTTGTTGATATTAAGATCAAATTTTTTTATTGTAATATTATAACTAACCAATGATTTTTTCTTTCCTCTCTTACATGTAGAGACCATAGTTATTAAACCCGGCCCGGGGGTTGACCCGGCCAAGGGGCCGGGTCCCGGGTTTTAGGGGTCAACCCGGGTCAACTCGGGTCAACTCGGATTAACCCGGAAAAATTAAAAAAAAAATAAAGTTTTAATATTTCATATGAAAAAATCCATGTAAATATAAATTATACATATTATGAAGTTTAAAAGAATATTTTAAAAAGTTTTTTATCCCACATTAAAAAGATATTATGTTAAGCTTTTAAGTTAAAGTATTTAAACTAAAAAAGTTTTTTATCCCACATTGAAAAAACATAACTTTTTTTATGGGAACATGGAGTATATATATGAAAGGGCTTCAAATCCCACATTGAAAAAATATTATGTTATCCTTTTAAGTTGAAGTATTTAAACCAAAAGGTTTTTTATCCCACATTGAAAAAACATGGTTTTTTTCATGGGAACATAGTGTATATATATGAAAGGGCTTCAAATCCCACATTGAAAAAATATTATGTTATCCTTTTAAGTTGAAGTATTTAAACCAAAATGTTTTTTATCCCACAATGAAAAAACATGACTTTTTTCTTGGGAACATAGAGTATATATACTAATGTGTTTCAAATCCCACATTTGAAAAGAAAAGAAAAAGAAAAAAGAAAAAAAAAAAACCGGGTCTCATTCGGGTTCGCCCGGGTCCCGGGTCGACCCACCGGGTCACCCGGGTTTGGCCGGGCTGTTGCCACAGCCGGTCTTTTGTTAAACCCGGACCGGTCCAGCCACCGGGTCGACCCGCCGGGCCAGGCCGGGTTTAATAACTGTGGTAGAGACTAGAAACATAAATAAATAATTTTTTATACTAAAACTAAAATTTTAAAAATTGTAGGGATTGTTAAAGAAAGAAAAAGATTAATAGATAGACTAGAAACATACTTTTTTCACACAACTTTAAGCTTGTTCATGAAATTTCTCATTGTTTTACGTTTTGATTCTTTTTTGTTGAATTTTTTATTTTCTTGACAGATTTTTTTAAAAAATGATCATTAATTTAACCATAAAAAGCTACAATCAAAGATAAAATTAAAAATAAAAACTATGATATTGTGAATTGCTACAATAATTTACCTAACTGTTTTAGCATATATTATAATTATAATGTAACATCCAATTTTCATTTTAAATGAAAATTATTTGTTTCTGTCAATCCCCATTAACAAGGCAATTAGATGTCAAATAACAATTGATTATAATTGAGTGAATTTTAAAAACACAAAATAATTATCAATTAAAGCAATTTTGAATAAGTGAAACAAATACATAGACAAAATAGAAAGATTTCATGGTGCTCAGTGATAATCCATAGATACCTACAACATATATTTCTCCATCAGAATGTGAACTGTGATCTATAGATCTGATAAACAATTCTAAGTTTGGTGTTTTTGGGGATATGCTTTTAATTTATTTAAATAACAATAATAATGGTTTTCTCCATCAGAATTCAGAGCCACCCTGTTGCTTTCCTATTTCTACTCCTATCAAGCATAACCCTCTGTAGATGTTCTTCTCTTACTCCTCATTCTGATGGAACCTGTAGGAGAACGTGAAAGAGAGCTGTATAAATTTTTTTTTTGGGGGGTGTTAATAATATAGAGAAATATGCCTTTCAAATTAACAACACGAGTGCAATTAATGTCAACAAAGTCAATCATAGCAACTCTATCCCTTTTGATATTGCTAGATTCTGTCTGCCACGCCTGTAACAATACTTGTATTTTGCCTGATTGAAAGGTGTACCCTGTCAACAATTTTTTTATGAAAATCTCCTCCTCATGATTCCATTATATGATGCAAATTGAAGAAAATGATTCAGACACCTTTGATTTGGTTCCCTCGAAAGCCATCTTCATCTCTCCTTGGCAAAATGCTGCTTCCTCCACCTTTGCTGTTCTTCCCGGGATCTGGACAGAAGATATAAATTAAACAAGGAAGATCCTTAAGAGAAGTTTAAACAAAGGCATGGCTTTCTTAGTATCAGTGCCACTCACAAATTGGTTGGTTATTGCCGTGGCATAGATCACCAATCCTGATATGATTTGCAGGCCACATGGCCGTGCTGATTAGAAAATCCTGACCTGCTAATTTATGTTGGATATTCTGCATGTGCCAGAGAGTTGCTAATGACACCCACATGCAGGGAGGACATGGCTCCACCCTCAACTTCAATTTTGTTCCAACCCTGATAATGGATAACAAGCATGAACCAGCCACCTACTTACTCTACTGGATCATTTTAAGAAAAACTAAGAGAGAAGATATATATTGACCATGGTTGGATGAACACCTGTAACATTCTAACCTCTTCTTCTTCTTCTTCTTCTTCTTTTTATTTTTTGAGAAATTACATTCTATGCTTTAATATGCCCACCAGTTTCTCAAATTGCTCAAGATACACTAGCAATCTTTCTTCTACCTCACCCTCCAGGAAAACAAAATAAGAACTAATCAGCAGTGATATAAATTAACTAATTGGTTAGTGAAAAACAAATGCTGTCACTTGCAATCACTGCAATAGTGTGCAAATCATCTAGCACATTGATGTGCCCCTGTTTTCATTTTCATTTCTATTGAGACAATCAAAGCTCTCTATGAAGAATTGTTCAAGAAAAAAAAAACATACACAAAAGAATTTAATACAAAAAAATAAATAAATTGCAAATTACCTGTCAACTGTCTAATAAACCACATGAGAGCATTTTCAAGTTGATTCTGCAAGTTCCAATTTCCAGCACCTGCTAATAAGAGAAATATTAGGTGTAGAAAGGTAGAGACTGGAAACTTTGAGGCGATACAAACGCACCTCCCGCCAACTAATCAATCAAGTAAGAACATTTTCAATAAATTCCAGTGGCATGTTGTACTACAAGCACCTGCTAATAAGAGAATTATAGGGGTAGAAAGGTCAAGAATGAAACTTTTGAGGCCTTGGTTATTAAAGAAAACATGATACAAGAAAACACTAGCACAAATAAAGAATGGACTTGCACAGCACCTACATTCAAGTTGGCATTGCTAAAAGCCTCAAACATTAAGACCAACGCCCCCAATCTCTAAAAGGCACCACATTCCACATGTCAAGGCATAGTTTAAGAGCTTGTCTTAAAGGATATTTATTATGTGACTACCATTATATCTGAGTGTGACCAATGTATTTCACCTGAAAAGGCAGAAACTAGTAGATTATATAGGCAATAAAAATGAAAAAGAAAAGGTACCGAATTGTTCAAGAGTAAAAGACAAACCAATAATGAGTAGCACAACTGATAGATAATGGAGGTTCATTCCAGCCTCTTCTGCTCTCCATAAAGCGGCTTAAATCTTTGTTTCCCAGCCCAATTACATTACTACTCCACTAGATTTTTGCATCATTTCCTTCTGTTGTGCCTCAAGGACTTCAAATTCTTCATGGCAGTTATCAAACCCTCATCTGTGCTTCCATTAAAATTCCAAGATATCATTCCCCTCTCCTGCAAATCCTTCAAAAGAATTCCACTCTTTACGAGACTAACCTCATTGGTGGAAATAGCATCAATGAGAGTGCAATAGGTTGTGGTGTTGGGCCAAAGGCCCCTTTCTTTCATCTCTTCATACAGATTAAATGCAGCCAAAGCATCACCATCAGCACAAAGGCCTGATATGAGAACATTGTATGCAACAACATCGAGTTTCACCCCATAAAGCGCCATTTTACCCCTCAACTTTAAAGCCTCAGACAGTTTAGCTTTCTTGCAGAGCATGTGCATTAGAGTTGTAAAAGTAGCGACGGTTGGAATGAGCCGCTTCTGAAGCATGCAATCAAGAACCAGCATGGCTTCTTCAACCTTCCCACACTGGGCAAGCCCTCTTACCATAGCACTCTCAGCAACATCCCAGGAACTGACACCAATTGCTTCCATTTCATCTTTTAGCCTGAATGCTCCTTGTATATCCCCCATTCTACACATACCATTAATTAATGAAATATACTGTGTGCTTGTAGGAGTAATACCCCTCTCCAACATGTCATGCAAAAGAAGATGAGATTCTCGGAGAGCAGAGGCTCTGTTGAGTCCAGTAAAGATGGCATTGTAAGTATTTACATCAGGAATAATTCCAAGTAAATTCTTAATATTCAACAGATCAAATGCCTTTCCCATTTTATCAGTTTCACATGAATTCGTGATGAGCATGTTAAGTGTAAGTTGATCAACTAAAGTATCTTCCATGATCATCTTCTTTAACATTTTAAAACCAACGTCCAGCATACCAGACTTGCAAAGCCCAAGAATGATAGAATGGCAAGTTAGTTTATCAGGTGAAATACCCATCCTTGTCATGATATTGTAGAATTTAGAGCATTTCAACAAATCCTTTTTCTTTGAATACCCATGCAAGAGAATATTATATGTAGCCAAGCTAGGGGTCAGACTACCACTCTGCATCTTTATGAAGAGCTTTTCAACCTTTTCCATTTTCCCCATCCTTGAGTATCCATCTAGTACTGCATTAATTGCAATAGTATCTGGGTTTATGCCTTTGTGCTCCATCTCTTCATAAATATATGAAGCAGCATTTGATTGACCAACCTTGAACAAACCATCAAACAAGCTAGTGTACATGACCTTATTTGGGGACAGAGTTCCTCTTGCCAGTGCTTTTTCAAAGAAAAGAAGAGCAGGCACCATTTTGCCTTTCCTACTTAACCCAGCAAGAATGATAGCATATGTGTGACTATCAGGCAGCACATTAAACTGGACCATTTCACCAAAAAGGGCCACTGCATCTGACAACTTCCCCCGTTTACATGTCTCAGTGAGAATTGTATTGTAGATATTAGTGTCAACAGCAGCAGGAATATGGTGAAGTTTATACAGTAATTTCTTTGCCTCCCTCAAATTTCCACCCTTGCATAGCCCTTTAAGCAGACTACCATATGTGAAATGACTAGGGCAATGACCTAATTTAATCATCTCATCAAACATTGAGAATGCTTTCAGGGCATCACCCAAAATTCCATATCCATTTATAATACAATCAAAAGTAATGGAGTTAGGGGCAAGATCAATTGTGCTCATATGACGCATAAAATCCTCTGCCTCTGCTACCCTTCCAGCTCTACAAAGAGAAGAAATCAGCACATTACAGATGAAATAGTCCACATCATGGCCAGTGCGAGTCATTGTTGCATAGTTCCTGAATGCTTCTGTGATATCACCCTTCTTGCAGGAATTGTAAATTAAAGTAGCGTATATGACATAGTTTGGTGCAAGTCCAGCTTTAAACATTTTACATATCACTTCCTTTGCATTTTTAATTTTTCCTGCTTTGCAAAATCCATTTATGAGCACAGAAAATGTAATAATATCTGGACTTGCACCATCCTTGAACATCATATCAAGCAATTGCAAAGACTCATCAAGCAATCCATGTTTGCATAACCCATCAATCATGGCTGTGTATGCTCTGTAGCCAACAACCATCCCACTCATTCTTATTCTCTCCATAAGGCTTTTGGCTATGTCAAATTTCGCAAGCTTGGACAACCCACTTAAAAGAGCCCCATAATTAACTTCATCAGGCCTTAGTCCCTTTGCTTCCATCACATCCAAAAGCCTCAAAGCTTGTTCAAAATTACCACAATCACAATGCCCATCAATCAAAATATTGTAAGTAACACGGTTTGGTGAAAGGTTAAGCATCAACATCTCATTAAAAACTCGAGTAGCACCTCCAATCTTTCCTTCTTTCATAAGTCCATTAATTAGAGTATTATAAGTGAATTCATTAGGAGCTATCATCCTCTTTCTCATCTTTTTCAACAGTAAATACCCTTTTGCACTTCTGTTGTTTTTACACAAATCATCAATGAGCATATTATATGTGCAGACATCTGCTTCAATACCCTTAGATTCCATTCTATCAATCAAATCAGAGGCTGCTTTATATCGCCCCTTCTTGCAACACCAATTAAGAATAGTATTATAAGTAACTATAGTTGGAACATAACCACTCCCTTCCATCTTTCTTAAAAGATAACCAGCTTCCTTAAGCTTCCCTTCGACACACAAAACATTAATCAATATATTAAAAGTAGCAACATTTGGACAAATCCTCCTAGCTAGCATTTCCATAAAAAAAGACCAAACCGACCCAACCCTCCGTTCCTTTACCACTGAACTAAGCAGCATATTACATGTATAAACAGAAGGGTTAAACCTTCTAGAACCCATCAAATAAAAAGTCTCTAAAGCATCAATAACCATTCCTTCTCTCAAATAAACCCTAATCAAAAGGTCAAAAACTGAAGGGTTGGACTTGCAAAGTGGGTAAGTGTTCATTAAAGCATCAAAAACAGATTTTGAACCAACACCCAATTTAGAAAGATGCCTTAAAATTGACTTAGCAGCTTCATACATTCTAGCTCTCACAAGTATATGAGTAGAGATGGAGAGTATATGAGTAAGGTGATTGAGTTCCAAACCAGGTTGCTTAATGACCCAGTTGAGAAATTTCAAAGTTAGCCTCCCATGGACTGGCCTCAGTGAAGCTAACCTGTATTCCATGTGGTTTAGTGAGTCCCAGCGGTCTAGAGTCAGCATTATGTATATGCTCTTTTCCATTTCTGCTGTTCCAAAAATTCTAACTTTGAATGAGAAAATGTTTCAAAAAAACAAACTTTGAACGAGAAAATACCACCACCACACACACAGAAAGAGAAGAAGGGAGAGAGGAAAGGAGGGTACCTGGGGATTGTTGGTGGGTGAAAGCAGAGTTTTTGTGATCATATGTGAAACTTTGTTTGGTATAATCAGAGAAGGGTATGTGGGAAAAGGGTCTAAATCTTGATAACTGAAGTGGGATTTTAGAGATTGTTTTGGCCGTTGAAGAAGATATAAAACAGGGCATCATCGTTTGCAGAACAAGGCTCTGTTTCTGTTTCAACTCAAGACTCAATATTGAAGGGAAGAACTATCTAAAGCAAATTATTTACATATTAGTTCTTTAGTTTATCTAAATTAATAACTTAATCCTTGTAGTTTCAAGAACAACATATTTAATCCTAATGTCTTAAGATTTGCTAATAATCAATAGTTGTTTCTTATTTCCCAATTATTATTTCAATTGTTGGGTCACTTTGTACGGTTAATTTTTTTTTAATATAAATTTTTTAATATAAAATATTAATTTAATTAAAATAATTGATGAACAAATAAAAAATTGATCTCAAATGATCTTGCAGTGGGGGTTAAGGTTCACTTTGTACAATTAATTTTTTTTTTAATTTTTATTCTTCAATATAAACTTTTTAACATAAAATATTAATTTGATTAAAATAATTAATGAATAAATGAGAAATTGATCTAAGTGATTTTGATTGGCATGATTTTAATAAACTCAAAAATCCAATAAAACTTTTATTCCATATAAAAAATAAACAAGTTTAATAGAAAATGCATGGGATATCCAAGCTTTTAAAGATGAGATGTCAAAAGCAAAGTGAGTTTGAGCTTAAACTCACATGTACCGCTTAAGTCTAGGTTTGAGTTTGATTTGATGTAAAATAATTTTTTATTCTACAAAAGATTATTTATTTTTTGTCAACATAATTTGAGTTTGGGTATGGTCCATGAAAAATTATTTTTTTATCAACCCATTATTTTGTCCAGTTCATGAATAAAGTCTGATAAGCTTCATTGATTTTTTCAGAATTGTTTCTTCATAATGTGGACAGTTTTTTTAGCCTAATCAATGTAATATTTAACTATGAAATTTATTTCAATTTTATGGCAAGTAATTAAGCTGATGATGGCTAGAATTACCCGAATTAACTCTTTATCAGTTTTGGCTCCGAATGCACTATAAAAAGACTGAATGAATAGTTTTTTACACAATTTTTTTTTTTATATATAGATTCTACAACTCTTCTTCACCTCTATTTTAGCCTATCCCTCCTATTTTAAACAAAATTTTTTTCTTTGTTTTCCTCTTAATCTAGAACTTAAGTGCAATTCTTATAGAGAGACATTTGAGTTGTATTTTATTTGTTCATAGATATTATTTAGAAGTGCATCTAAATAAGAAAGTGGTGTTAAGATCGTGGTGGGCTTGTGTATACATCTCTTTTGCAGCAAGTCATGAACAATAAAACCTTAAAAATAAAGGATTAATATCCTTAATAACAACAGAACTTCATTATATTAAAAACTGCTTCAACAAGTAAATATTCTACTTTATTTTAGTTTAAACACATATGTTATATGATTAGTATGCATGCTAAGATAGTGTTTCAATTTCTTATGGAACTTTGGATATATGCTCAAGTATGTATACTAAATCTTTATATGTTTTTAGTTTTGATTGCAAGTTTGTCATGATATATAAAATTTACAAGCTTTTATCTAAACTTGCAAGATCTCTAGTTTATATTTGGACATATAATTTAATCCATATGCTCTTGTTGTATTGATACACTAAACAATTCATGCTCAACAATAGTAATTTGGACAACAATCTTAAAGCTTTATTTTGCTTACAATTTGTTTAGTTTACAATTCTTTGTGAATATTTGATTAATTATGAAGAAGGATTTTAACCACTTTAATTGTAATTTTAATTTTAATTTTAACTTTAACTTTTAAACTTGTTGTCATATTCATGCAATTTGTATGAATATTTTTTTTATATTTGATACATGTCATAAATTCTTTGAAATAAAACATTTAATCTATTTTTAAATCTACTTTCTAATCTTTGTTTAATTCATAAAAGTAATTTTGCTATCTTAAATAACATGTTCATGCTGATTATGTAATTTGTTTATATAATTTTATACTGATATAATGCATGTTAAAATTAGAACAAAAAAACATCTAAGCTTTTAAAGGAGAGAGGTTCTAAGTAAAGTGAGTTTTGAATTTAATCACACATGCATGCTCAACTCATAAGTCTGAGCTTGGGCTTGCTGTGAAATTTTTTTAGACTATAAAAGGTTTTTTTTATTTTATACCAAATTAATTCGGGCTTGGGTCCATGCAAAATTATTTTTTGTTAGCCCATTGTTTTATAAAGTTCATGAATAAAGTTTGATCAATTTCATCAGTTTTTCTAAAATTGTTTCTTCATCACATAAACAATTTTTTTAGCCTAAAAAAATGTATGATTTAAAGTCAAAACTGTCAAGTCTATTTTATTTTTATGGAGGGTAGTTAAAGTTGATAATGGAAGGAATTATCATAATCAATTCTTTATCAATTTTGATTCTAAAATCCAGTATAAAAGGAAGGGGGGATTTAAGGAAGAGTTGTCTACATAGTTTCTTTTTTCTTTTTTTACAAATTTTATAACTCTTATTCACCTTTGTTTTTGCTCTATATTTTAACATATACTCTCCTATTTTAAACTT